>NC_090449.1:209392404-210007549 GCF_031143425.1 Pleurodeles waltl
CCCCTCTGCCCACTAGTGGACAGAACAGCTTTGGCCCCATTTATTTGGGGTGGGTGTATGGCCACCCCCACTCTCCTATTTTGGAAAAAAAGATCTTCCCTGGTCTCTGGTGGGCTTTCTGCCCCCCTTGGGGGCAAATGGGCCTTCCAAAAATAGGCCGATCAGCCCCATGGGGAGCGACCCTTGCCCAAGGGGCTGCCCCGAGAAAAACAAAACACACACATACACACACACCAATCCCTGGTGCCCAAGTGGTTTCTGCCCCCAAGGGGAGCTGAAATGGCCTAAAATAAATGTGCCCCTCCGGGGGAGTGACCTTTGCCTAAGGAGTTGCTCCCCTTGCGTAAAATTGGCGCAAAAAAAATCCCTGGTGCCTATGGGTTCAGCTTAATAAAAATAGGCCAATATGCCCCCAACGGGGGAAGAAATGGCCAAAATAAATGTGCCCCCGAGGGGAACTACCCTTGCCTAAGGGGTCGCTCCCCTTGCACGAAATTGATGCAAAAAAAATAAAAATCCCTGGTGTTTACTGGTTTCTGCCCCCCTTGGAAGCATATTGACCTAAATGGCATAAATACAATCCCCCCCCCCCCAGGGGAGGGACCCTTGCCTAAGGGGTCGCTCCCCATGTATAAAAAACAAAAGTGAACATAAACAAATATATCACTGGTGTCTAGGGGCAGAAAAGGCCTAAAAATATGTCCCCTCCCTCGGGAGCGGCCCTTGCCCAATGGGCCGTTCCCCTCATTCAATAATATGAAGAAAAAAAATCCCTAGTGTCTAGTGGGTTCAGCCCCCCTTGGGGACAGATTGGCCTAATAAAAACAGGCTGATCTGCCCCCAAGGGGGGCAGAAATGGCCTAAAAGTAATTTTGCCCCCCTTGGAGCGGCCCTTGCCTAAGGGGTCACTCACCACATATAAAAAAAATAAACTAAACAAAAAAATAAATTATCCCTGGTGCCTAGGGGGTTTCTGTCCACCCAGGGGGCAGATAGGCCTAATTATAGTAGGTGGATCTGCCCCGGGGGGGGGGGGGGGTCAGAAATGTCATAAGTATAATTAGGCCCCCTGGGTAGCGCCCCTTGCCCAAGGGGCCACTCCCCTCATGTCAACAAAAAAACAAAAAATAATTCCCTGGTGTCTAGTAGTTTCTGCCCCCTTTGTGGGCAGAAGGACCTAAAAAAATAGGCCAATCAGAAATGGCTGAAAATTAATGTTGCCCCCTGGGAGGCGACCCTTCCCTAAGGGGTCGCAACCCACATATAAAAAAAATTGTAAAAAAATGATCCCTGTTGTCTATGGGGTTTCTGCCCCACCTGGGGCCAGATCAGCCTAATTATATTAGGTTGATCTGCCATGAGGAGGGGCAGAAATGGCCTAATAATAAGTTGGCCCCCTGGGGAGCAGCCCTTACCCAAGGGGCTGCTCCCCTCACGTCAATTACAATCAACAAAAAAACTCCCTGGTGTCTAGTGGGCATCGCGATTGGGCAGCAGAAATGATGAGAGAGACATGAAAGGAGAGGAAAGGCCTTTCCTCTCCTTTCATGCCTCTCTGCATTTCTCTGCCAATCTGCTCTGGAAGCACAGCTTCCAGCGCGGAGGGGCAGGCCTCTGATGAGGTCAGCGCATGATCGTGCACTGATGTCATCAGACGCCACGGGAGGTTGGAGGGGAGGGGGCGGGGGAGGAAGGGGAAGCATTTCCCCTTACATCCCTGCAGTGGGGGCGCTGAGGCAAGGCTCATGAGGGGAGCACTAGCGCTCCCCCCATGATCCGGACCCCGGAGATAACGGTCACGTCCTTGGCGCCTCAACGACGCAGCCAAGGATGCAACCGTTATGTCCTTGGCTGCGAAGGGGATAAAATAAAGTCTCCCAATTTTAGCCTATGGAGGCCATTCACTACAATGAGGGGAAGATGAATGTGGCTGTTTTTCTTCACCAGGGCTTATACAGCTATTGTCATAAGGTCCCTGCTTATAGTTACATGGCACCCAACTCTAGGGGCACATGGGTCTCACCTTAGGGGTGACATATATGTAAAAATAAGGTAGTTTAAGACTTTGGAAGTACTTATAATTCTAAAGTCGAATTTGCACCTAAATTTAGTTTAAAAGCAGCCATCAATGCAGGCCTGTCTTTAAAATGACAATGGGCACCTCAGCAGTGTAGCTATGGGTACACTACCTATGCCGGGGTCCCTAAAACTACAAGCCCTACAATATACTAGAGACTTATAGGTAGGTTTATATTGTCAATTATAGTTAGCCTAATTTGCATATCCACTTAACACAGAGCACTGGCCCTGGGACTGGTAAGCAGTACCCAGTGCACAGTCAAGAGTCAGTAACCACCAGTATCTGTCCAAAACGTTTGGGGGTGACCACGGCCAAAAGTAGGACTTTCCTACAGGAGGGCACTCCCAGAGTACCCCAGTATTACTCCTGGAGTATTATAGTTTTTGGAAGCATTTACCCTACTTCCCACCAATAGCCAATAAACCAATACTATTGTGCTTCATATTGCCAAACACAAGTGTAGCCCATAAACTCTTACGGGACAATGACAATGAGTAGCAGGAACAGCTAGATGATGAGTATGTGGAAGATGGGGAGCAAGCACAAAATGTAACATCAAATAGCAGCAACATTGCTGAGTTAACAAAAACTAGTTGTTTGTGGTACATGTGTGAGTGACTCACACAATATCAGAAAAGTGTGATAACAAGAAAGAGTGTACCTATGTAAGATAACACATAGCATCACAACCAGTGTGTGGCCAAATTACCTGCCCAGTCTCAGTGTGAGAAAGTCATCCAGTACCAAAAATCTGTAGTCACTGAAAATGGTGTTGACTGACCCTGGCTGTATCCTGGGTTTGGTAACCAGGCATAGGGCCACTTCTTTGAACAAAAGGCATATGCTACATTGGCACAAGCACAATTGTCAATGACAGACTCCTGTAAGTCCCTAGTAGATAATAGTGCAAGGTTGAATCCAAATACCTATAGGTCCCTAATAGATAATTGGATAAGTTTGAATCCAACTACCTATATGTCCCCAGTAGATAATAGGGCATGGTTGAGTCCTACTACCTATAAGTCCCTAGAAGATAATAGAGCAGGAAAGTTTTGACTGTCTGCATTTTGACAAATGTGGTGCAACGTGCAGATACCATATCCAGTGGAAAACTAGTAGTATGTCCCCTGATGGGAGGCCCCTAGATCGGAGGAACATGAGCAAATTGCCACATTTTCATATTCATACACATGTGTACTAAGGGGCTAATTTACAAGCCACCAGAGCATAACATTTTGCCACGCACAATGCAGCCCTAGAGAAACAAAATGCCATTAATGATAGTTTTGTGTTGGAAGGATTCACTTCCTACTTAAAAGCAATCACCCCTGCAACGCAGGTATCCTTGCAAGGATGCCTGCATTGGCACTAGGCAGCTGATTCAGCATCTGTGCAGGGAAAAACATAGGTATGTGTCTTATAAATGTCTAGTAAATAGGGCACATCCCTGCATTTCAGAAATGACACAGCTTGGCACTGCAAAATTGCAAAAATTGTTTGTGGCACAGCACAGCACTATGCCATTTCCTTGTGAATGAGGCCCTAAGTATCATAACACTGCCCTGCGGCAAATGCTGTAACGCCCCATCCCTTGATTGGCAGGCTGCTGTCTGCACTTTGAGACGCAGCACATATTGTCTGAAGGCAGTGATGTTCTAAATGTGGGTGTACGGGCCACATTCCATGGCATGTCCATGGCATCCTGGGAGAAAACTAAGCAATGGACTCAGGTGCCAACACACAGTTGGCACAAGTGGTAATCCTCTGAAGGAATTGTGTCCATGATTCATAGGAAATGTGGCTTATGCGTTGTCTGATCCTTATAAGGCATGTATTTACACCCATGTGCGCTTTCTATACATACATTGGACACATGGAAAAAGAGGAGTGTGTGAAACACAATTATTGTCAGGCAATACATCAATCCACATGACTGTAAAAATGATTTCCACATGACACCGTACATATATGCACATATTACAGTCATAACATTTAAAAAAAACGCATAGTCCAAAAACATGTGTTTTGACCCATCGCTTCTGCCAAAAATGACCCATTCCATGCGACGCGTCAGAACTTCCTCAAGGTGCGTCGTCATGCGTCATTAAAAATCCACACATTGGCGCATAGCATCAAAAAAGACAACTCATTGGTTTAAAACGTGCTGCATCAACACAGGAAGTGATATAATGGATCAGCCATGCTGCAAATCAGGGACTGCAAAGTTACTTTCACTTTCTCTTTCAGTCACAGTCTTTTTGTCTGTGGTTGAGAGAGGTTGTAGGTTGTTGGAGCTGTATTGGGGAGTGCCGGTAGAGGAGTCTTCTGTGCTGTCTTCTGTCTCTGTAGTGTCCCTGACATCTGTATTGTCCTGTCTATTTGTCTATTGTAATGTTTTGAAAGTGTATTGTCAGTGCTTGTCTTTGGGGTAGTTTGGTCTGTTGGGGCAGTTGGGGGCAGTTTTGATTTGTCTTTTTCCAGTTAGTTGTGGGTTGGGTTGGGACATGTTGGGGAAGGGAAGGGCCCATGGCATGAGTGCAGAGGAATTGGGGGGTCATATGGCTGGTCATCCACTACCTCCTACATATGGTGGCCATGGGCAGTCGTGTGATCCAGGGCTATGGGACGGAAACACGGAAGCTGCATTGAGGGAAGGTACATTTCCACATGTAGGAGATCTACAAGGTGGAAAGATCAACCTACCAGCTGAATCATCGATAAGCAGACCTCATAAGCAGGGAACATGACCTCCTTGACTACCTGGGAATCGAGGTCAGAGAAACTGTTGGTAGCTACCCACTCTTTGTGGCAGATTCCTTGTATTGCACTTGAAATTAGGTATCTGCTACCCCAGGGTTTCCTTTTCTAAGTTAGGACACCAGGCAGGGATGCAAGTGGTGTTGCTGTGCCAACATGCATCCCCCAAAGGTTCAGCAATGCACCATAACTATGAAATAAGGCACATTCCTCTTCTTGTTCCCTGTGGTTGTGCAAAAATTGCTGACGGCACCAATGCAGGCATCCTTGTGTCATGGCGCAAGGGTACATAGTTGACTGGGACGAGTGTTCATGTGCAAGAAGTGACACCTTCCTGCCCATACCCAATCATAACTGGCATCATCATGTGGAGTAATCATTGATTTCTTTCCCATTCGGTCACTGTGATGCTACCCCTGAGGTGCCATTTGAATCAGATGGGATCATGGGCTGGAACACTGTGCCACACAAATGTAAGTGAAATTCTGCTCTGGTGGTGCAGGGTGACACTTGGGCTTGTAAACGTGGTGCACAGTGTCAGCTGTTCATATATTTAAGGGCACAAATGCCATAACACCCCAAAACAGTCATTTCATAGCCAAAGCATGACACAAAGGATTCCAATTACTCGGCTGTTATGCGCTCGCACTGAGCAGCGTTCCCGAAATACATGTGGAACACTTTCCTGTTAGCATCATGGTGCACGTCACCAGATGTGCTGTAGGCAGAATGGGGAAATCTGCACAATTCCTGTATGTGGCCTGCTGCTAGGGCATATGTCAACATGTGCCTCCCTGGGAGATGTCCCTTAGCACTTGAGATCCAAATTTTGAACACTTCAGTGGATCATGTCTCACGTAGATGAGACATGATGGGTGTGACTATGAACAAAGTCATAACATGATGAATGTCATATGCCTGATTATGTCACACGTATTTGTACCTTAAATGATAATGTAGTGTTTTGGGGATGTAGAAAACATGTGTGTTTGTTGTCTTTGAATATGCAGCAATGACATCAAATGATGGCTGTTAAATGAGGGGACAAAGATGTCTAATCACTGTTGTGTTTTGCATAGTCATGTGCATGTGATGACAAGAGTGAGGCAGGAGTCTTGCTAGTCATGGCTGAGTGTGTTCTTGGAGTCATGTAGGTACACATTGCCACTATACTCAGCTAGTCTTGACAACACTTGGGGTAGTTGGTAATTTGAAAGCCTCACACTATGTACCTGAGACATGTATGTTTAGTACCAACACATATCTGTACATATCATCCTGGCCTACCAATGTCTGACGTTGGGACAGGACCAATGGCTCATTTCAGTTGTCACAATCATAAAGTCATGATGTGCATTTGCAAATCATATGTAATGCACAATATTTGACCACAACATTCATAGTTCAACATTCACAGTGCTATGTGTCATCTTATGTTTTGCAGGCGGTCCTGAACCATACACAACAGGAAAGGAAGAGAGCTTCTGTGACCTTGATGATACCAGTGAGTGTCATCCTTTACATGTAATGGGTAGTGCAAGGATTGTATGTGATGTTGTATGCTGTGTGCAATGCTGTGTACAAAGTGCATGTATACAAAGGGATACTCCATAGGCTATATATTGTTATGAACAATATACTAGTATGACCAAAGGACAATGCTGACAATGCCAGGAAGTGTGAACATATGTGGTAATGAATTAGAGCTGAACATGGCAGGGCACTGTCAATCAGAGTAAAGCTTTCCATATGCACTGACAAGCTGTTGTCACTGACTGTGCAATCTATGATTGATTTGTCAGGCTAGTCCACACATGCTGTATGAGTAAAAACACAGCGATGACAGTAGGAACATATGCCCAGAGTACGGGGTCCTACACATCTATTCAGATTAATAATATGTGGTTCACATGACACATTCCTGCTGTGTGTGCCAGAGGAACATCACAGTAAATCATGTACTACCAGGACTGAGGATCATGTGAATAGGGCCATACCATTAGCAGGACAGTGGTCAACATACAACACTTGGATTTTCAGTTGATTTGCCCAATCCAGTGGTGTGATGTCCCATACTCTGTGTATGACAACATTGCTATCCTGTCACCTTCAGAGATCCAGAAATGTGTGTGAAACTAGAGGGATGTCTGTACAACAGTGTCATATGACATGCCTATAACAAATGCAGCTTCAAAGGGTGCTGGTCCTGATAGTTTACAGGATGCAATGCAAAATGGTACATACATTAATCAGCATTAGCCATTGCTGTTCCAAGATCCCTTTGCAGATGAGATATAGGGCATGAATGTACCCACATATTAAATGGATGTGCTGGTGTGCAGTCAGGTGACATGAGTTGTGCTCCCATATGTACTGGAAATGGCCTGCATAGTGAGACACATTCAGTTACTCGGAGAGTATGCTAAGAATCATGGCATGGCCCACCATGTATGTACATGGGTGGATATGGGAGTAATTTCATATATATCTATTTGTGATGTGAGTGAGCTATCCACACTCCATTCTCACATGTGATATCTGGCACATGTATTTTTCATGTAACAATGTGTCCTGATATATGTCCTTGCCATATCACACACATAGGGCCAGATGTAGTTAGGTTTCCTTTTGCGAGGTGCAAATTGCGAGTCCCAGCGACTCGCAATTTGCACCTCGCAAAAGGAAATGCAGAAAGGTGTCTCAGACACCTTCTGCGACTCGCTATGGGGTCGCAATGACCCACTTCATAAATATTTATGAGGTGGGTCGCAGTTTGCGACCCCAAAGCGAGTCTAGGCACTCACGGGGATGGTGGCCTGCTGGAGACAGCAGACCACCATGTCCGTGACTGCTTTTCAAGAAAGCAGTTTTTTTTTTCTCTTTGCAGCCCGTTTTCCTTAAAGGAAAACGAGCTGCAAATAGAAAAAATACCGAAACCTTTTAGTTTCGGTTTTTTTCAGAGCAGGCAGTGGTCCATAGGACCACTGCCTGCTCTGAAAAAATATTATTGTGAGCATTCACAAAGGGGAAGGGGTCCCATGGGGACCCCTTCCCATTTGCGAATGAGTTACCATCCACTTCAAGTGGATGGTAACTGCGAGTTGATTTGCGACCGCTTTCGCGGTCACAAATCAACTCTACATCGCGGTGCGACTCGCAAATAGGAAGGGAACACCCCTTCCTATTTGCGGGTCTGAAACACATTTTGCGAGTCGGTACCAACTCGCAATATGTGTTTCTGCATCACGTGAGGGCATTAGCGCCTCACAAACGGCACTTTTCGACGTTTGCGAGGCGCTAATGCCTTGCTACATCTGGCCCATAATGTTGTGAGGCATGCCATCCAGCTTACGGTTCTTGCGCAGGTGACTTTGTTAAATACCAATGGATGCAAGGACAATGGAGTATGCAGAGAGAACATTGATGAGCAATGCAATATGATGAGAGTGCCATACCATGTTCACAAAAAAGTATTTTTCATAACCATTGTCAATAAAGAGATGGTCATTCAAATATGTCCCAAGAGGTGGCATTGCTATAGTGTACCATTATCTTGGCCTTGATATATTGACCATGTTCAATGTGGAGATTAAGGAGATCGTGTAGATGACTATTCACATTGCCCTTCAAGGTGTTAATGTGATTTGTGATGTGCATCATGTGATGTCTACAGATAGTGTTAACATGGAATGCTTGATGTTCATTTGCCCTAGGGTCCCTTGTATGTCATTTATTTCTCCTGTTTCCTCAGGCAGCATAACCGCATCCCAGAAGAAAAACTTTGAAAAAAGGGATGACCGTTTTTGTTGCATCCACCATATGAGGAAGGTGTATAAGAGGATGGGGAAGACTTATAAATATGAGAGAGCATCGGGGTCCTGTAGTGCCTTTCTCCAAGGACTTCCAACCATTGACACAGCCGCCTCCTGCCACCAGGACAGGGAAAATCTCTGGCCACTGACAGGGGTGGACCTGCAGGGCCAGTCAATCCACCTCCCCCATGACTTCCCCAATCACACTACAGGCCTCACTGCAAGTCTTTTGGGCTATTTTGAGTGCAACATCAGAACTGAAGTAGCTGACATGAAGCTGCGCCACTCTAACCTGTAACACAAACAGGACCAGGTGCTCACCGTCCTCCATGAACTCAAGGTCTCTGGCATGAAGAAATGAGGAGCAGGATGGACCATGGAAAGAATTACCTTGCTTCCCCTTGTATACAGTTTTTATAGTTGAGGTTTTAGATGGTTAGTTCTAGGTAAATTAGATTAGCGTAGGTTAGTTTTAGTCTGTCGCAGTTTTTATTAGGAGTGGGTACTTTCTTATGGGTTTCTTATTATTGGGTGTTATTAGGGGGTGATGTTTTAGGTCTGTGTACTTTTTGAAACAAATGACAATTTTCCCCAAAATTAAAAAATATATATCTTTATTTATGCATAGATGTTTAGTTATTTTATGTATGGTTGTAGTTACTGTTGTCCTTGTCTACAGATGTGTTTTAAGCGAGGTGGGGGGTTGATGTTTATCATGTGTCATTAAATGTATAGGATAAGTTAAGATATGTTAAAAAAGTTGTAGCTATTAAGTATATTGAGGTAGTGTAGGTTAGGTAAGGGTAGTTAGATTAGGTAGGTTTTAGTGTAATATTGATCTTTTTATACAAATTTTGTTGGTTCATACATTATGGTCTCCATCTTGGTTAACTGTCTAGGATTTAACATCTCTACAGAGTTTATGATTGGTACATGCATATTGCTTGGAAAGCAGTATTTGGAAACGTGTGACAAGGTGTATTCCTTATGGCCAAGTACATTTGAGGTTGACAATGGGATCCCATCAGCTATCTACAAACATCATTTAGCAATCTAGGTGACAATCTTTATGTGAAAAAATAAACATCCTATCAAGGGTGTTCATGTGCATTTGCTCTGTGTTACTATGTCATGGGACATGCATTTGTGGAATGTTGTTGTCATCGCACTCACCATAAATCATGGATTTGTTACAAACTATGCCTGCCAATCACTGACTTGAACGAGCAACATTTGTCTATCACATCTATGTGACAATTTTGTTTCTGTCCTTGCTAAGACCAGAAACTTGTAGTGTGAGTTACATCAGCTGTCACAATGACTACATGATACCTGTTACATTGCATGCTTAGAAGCCCCAAAAAACGTTTTTTTCATTAACATACCTATCACATCCTCCAAATATATTTACTCGGTCTATGTGACTTTTTCTTGGATTGCAATCCACAGACATCCCTTTAGTGAGCAATCAGTGTATTAGCTTCACTCTATATCACATGTTCATGTTGTTCCTGCTTCAGACCCATATACAACACCAAGGTTTAGTAAGTGATTTTATTTCCATAATTTATGTGCAGTACTGATGTACATTCCATGAGACAACAACCCCAATAGATGAATTTAGCAATTGGATATCCACACAGAGTCCATGGTGGTGAACATGTCATGGGGCATGTGTAGGAAAGGAGTGCTTTAGTGAGGTGGAAGACCTCCATTAGGGAAGATTGGCCACAATGCCGATCAAAATATGTAAGAGGTCAACAGTGGCAGATTCCACTTAAGGACAGTGCCAGGTGTTTTGGCAGTGGCATGATCTTTAGCACAAAGCAAAGGAGAAAGACGCCATGTGCCACAGAGTAAAGCTACCAGGCAGTTTTCCTGGTGAAAGATGTTCCTTCCACACCTTCATCCTCTGATGTATGTGGTGCCTCCTGTGACAGGTGTGTTGTACATGCTGGAGTAGAGGGAGGCACACACACATTAGGGGCTGAAGATGTGGATACTGTGTCCACAGCAGCTCTCATCTATGGGAACACATGAGGCAGCAAAGCAGCAAGGAGGACCAACAGGGTCTGCAACACTGCATCAAGGTCACAGTGAAGGACACCCAAGGTGGCAATGAGGGAGTTCTGCTTCTCCAGGACATGCACTCCAGGACATATTGTATTGCCCCCAGCCTGTTGGTAAGCTCACTGGTGGAACATGGGCTGGGCATTTGCTCTTGCCTCAGCCTCATTAGACCAGCAATGTCAGCCAGGGACCGCTGGAGGCCACAATGCCAAGAGTTGGTGCCTCATATGGATGTCAAAATGTCCTCATGTGGACGGAGGCACATCAGGACTGTATCTAGGATACCCACCACACTCTCCATCCCCACCCACACTGTATCTGCCAGCTCCAGCTGGACTCTTACCACTGTTTTTGTAAATGTAAGTGCATGTCTGGGAGTCCAGGGCTGTGGTTGAGCTGGCAGGTGTTATATGTTGGGTGGTTCACGCAGAGAGCCAGCAATGCTGTCTGGCCACCCTGCGACCAGAGAAGGTGTCCGTATAGCACCCATGATTTGTTGAAGGTTATCCAGATGTATGGTTTGCAGCTGATCATCCACATCATCGGAGAAGTCCAGGACAGGCAGCTGAACTAGAGGTATGGTGTCATCCTCTGCAAAGTAATGGAGGTAAGTTAGTATTGAGCTCTGCTACAAGCTGACATGACTTATCAGGTTTACTAGCAAGGTTTCCAAGGGAGCACTATCAAGGCCTCAATTCAGTTCACTAGCAGCACACTGCACAACTGGAATGTCATAGAATGTAATGCTCCAGTGGCACAGTGTGCAGACTCCTAATTTACAAGACCACACCAACCAGCTTGTCATGACCTTGTAATTCTGTACCTCTTTCATGCATTACACTGCATACAGAGTGCATACAGGGTGAGTTCCTTGGGTGTTGCTGTGGGTGTTCCCCTGCAGCACCCATGGAATGCAGAGGAATGTGACACATTCCCAGATATGCATATCTGGAGATGTGTCAGAATCCCCCACAACCCTAGGGGTGACATTGCAGTGGTACAACAGAGAGATTTGCGATTTTAGTCCCCATTTTCCCAATTTCAATGTTTGCTGCCTTCTGCAGCACACATGGAAAGTGGAAGACGACATTCATGATTGCTCAAGCTCAAGAAAGTATCCCTTTCAGCAAATGAACACTCATACCTGCAACATAGACATCACTACACCCTGGTGCCAGGGTGTCTGTGTTTGTGCTAGAAAGCAGTGAGTAGACCATCACAGAAGAAAGTACAGGTATGTGTTGCATTTTGGCAAGTACAGTGCATCCCTGCACTTTCAAAATGGTACAGCACAGCATGGCAAGCTGGAGTGCAGCACCACATTGCATCTTTTCCTCAAACATGGGGACCTGAATTGGACAGCAATGTGTAGTACATCTGTTGGGCATGGGTATTGATGCACAGTTTCTCAAAATGTACTTTGTTAATAGATGGTTGTCACAGTGTGCCTGTTCTGAAAGAATGAGCTTCTGTCCTACTGTGTAGTTTGGCTTGCTAACATTTCCCCCATGACATCCCAATGAGAGTTATCTATCTGGAGAGTGTCACACATCATGTGACTCAGGCCCATGCCTATGTATGTGTTCAGACCTCCTAAGATTAACAACTTTTGATTCCTGGTGCACAGGTAAGTGTCACACAGTGATCCTACCTAAATCATACCTTCATTCTCACATGTCTACAACAGGTCGATCAGACATGTCTATATCCAGTGTGTATCACATGATGATTTGTTTTAGACAGCAATTGCTGGGGCCTCATCCCACATTCTAGTGGTGCTGTGATTAGAGGCAAGTCCCTATATCTGAATCCCATATCAGTGGGCCCAGCCACTTCAGCCTGAGTTCCTCAGTGGGTCCCATGATTTGTGGTGGTTAGGTATTTTTTGTATCCTGTTGTCAAATAACTGTTTGACATCCTCCAAATTGTACATGTAGCACCATCAGACATTGTTGCATCATACTTAGTCCTGGAACATGTCACATGCTCCCCCAAGTCCACATGACATATAGGTTGCAGTCCCCCAAAGGGCTTTTCTCTGCTGTCCCTTCCCAGATGTGCCAGAAGTGTTGCCCAGACAGACCCAGTGGCACATGTGTATTTTTGTAGGTGCCCTGCAGTACATATGTCCATTCCCATATCCCCAATATGCACAGACACCCTGTTCAAACCAAATGTCATTTTGGTATGGAGTCAGCACCTACCACGCAGAGCAGTAGCAGTGTCCCACTATACCCACGCGTAATCATTAGTTTGAACGCACATGGTACAGTGTTGTGTATTTCTAACAGCACCCACCCTCCAATTGATTATTTGTGTTGAGTTCCTGGGGTGCCTTCCATGGCAGCTAACACCTGTGGGCACTCTCCTGCCTGCCATGTCAGTTGGGTGCAATTTAGTTTCATGCAGGGTACAATTGACATGTCTCTTGCAATGTCCCTGTGTGAGTATGCCTCTCATCGCCCACATCTGACCCCCCTCTCAGATGAGTTGTTTGTCCTATGACACAGCCATTCCTTTCTGAGGATTTACATCCCATATTATTGTGCATAGTCCCAAGTGAGACCAAGTAGCTACATGGTACAATGGTGCCTACATTGTATCTGGCATCACTTTTTACGCCATCACTGAGGAAAGTACAGAGATGCATTGACTTTTAGTGAATACAACATATCCCTGCACTTTCTAAATGACACAGTGCAGGGCAGCAAGCTGGCTGGCTGTGCTGCACTGCATACTTTCCTCATACATGCAGCACAATGTGCCTGATTTATGTGGCTGCTGGTACAAGGCAGTGCAGCAAAACCTTGTTGTGCCGCCCCGTACCACTGTGAAAGGGCAGAAATGCACATTATCCATCAGATACCCCATATTTCTTTCATCGCCCCCTACACTGGTGCTCAAATTGCTGCTTAGTGCCAATAAAGGCAGCCTTCCACTATAATGCAGGATGCCTGCGTCACAAGGATGATTGTTTTTGTTCAGTGAGGGGCACCTGCCTGCACAAAAACAATCACAAGAGGTGTTCTCCTCTTTCTATGTGTGCTGCATTCTGGAGCACACATAAAAAGAGGTAAAACAATGGAAGTAATGAAAGTATTTCTCCCATTGCATCCTCCTTATGCCACTCCTGAGGTGGCATAGGAATCTGATGCATTCACAGCCTTGTATATCTGGGAATGCGTCACGTTCTTTAGGGTTCCATTGGTGCTGCATGGGAACATCCCAAGCAACAGCCATGAAATGTCCATTTGACACAAATTTTGTGTGAAAGGTGCCCTTATTTACAAGGTCATGAAAAGCAATGCAAGGTTGCATTGTGTGGACCTATAAATAAGGAATGGCACACTGCACCACCGGAGCTTCATAGGAATTTGACCTTCTGGTGGTGCAATGTGCTGCTACTGCCTTATAAATGAGGCCCAAAGTGAGGTAAACATAGAATGATGCTGCAGTTCAGACAATGAAGACAATGAGGTGATGGTTGTGGCCTGTGATGTGGTAATTGTGTGATGTCAGTGCACATTACCTTTCTTTGCTGTTTCAACATGAGTGTGCCAGCATACTATACTAGGGTCTGCAGACAGTGCATTTTTGCGCTGGGCTATGGCTGCCACCCTCTTTGGAAATAGCATTTTGACCACATTGCCCTCTAGTGTGACTTTCCCTGTGGTTGTTGTAGTTGGTCACATGCTGCACTATTGTGTCCTTGGACTCTGGTCACCAACTCCTCAGCAATGGCTTCCACCTCCGGTCTGCAATGCTGGCCTACAGTTGCGGGGCAGTTTTTTCTTTATTCTGCACTTGCAATCATTCCAGCACTTCTTACAGTCAGTGACTGTCCTCTTGACCTCTGCCACACTGTTCACTTTGTCCACTGTGAACTGCCATATGGCCTCTTTCCTCCATGACAGCAATTTTGACATGGCAAATAGCTGTTGTTCATACTGTGTCATCCCACAGATCAAGATGTTGTTCTCCTCACAGAACCTGCACTTCCCCTCCCTCCTTGAGTCTGTCTGAACATCCTGGCTTGTACTTGGGTTGTTGGGGTTGTCCTGGGGTGTCTGGTCTTCAGTGGTCTTCATTTCTGCTTCTGAAGTGTCTCCTGTTGGAATTTTGTATGAAGCATGTTTTTAAAGATTTTAGGCACAAAAGTGTTGCTAAACTGGCTAGTATCAGATTATGTGCCGCAAATCAGACTAGCATCACCGTCACAGCACTAGCATCATTTTGGTTTACAACATGGCGCACGGGCTAGTGTCATTTTTTTCACACTGCCCTGACCACCATGTAGTGCAGTTTTGCAAATATGCCACAAGCATGGTGTTAGGATTTGTCATTAGACGGCGTTAAAAATTTTTATGCAATGCCATGCTGCAGCAGCATTGTGTCATTTCTTGTAATGAGGCCCTTAGTACACTCCAAGGCATGCTTGTGTCCATTTTCTCTACCAAATGTACATATAATTGAAATTATCGAAAACATACTTTGTTATCAGTATGCTTTTCTGCTGTGTTACAATGACTTTATATATGCCTAATCAGTAATCACCTATTTTATTGCAATGAAGGTATTAGGTTTATCATGGGTTCTTTTTAGCACTTAGATTGGGCATCTTCATTTTAGCTCCAGGCCTGCGGACTGTGCTCTTTTACCTCTATACACATTTTACTCATGTTATTCATTTTATTATATTTTAACACAGCTTGCTTTTCAGCAGGGTTGTTTTTATATTCTAATCAACTGCCTTTCTGCAAACGCATTGTTGTTAGTTTCGTTGCACAACATTTTGCTCTGTATCCTGTTCAAGGCTGTCATTGAACACAATAGTTTACTTGGTATTGCTACTCCAAGAGTTACAGAGTCAATTTTCTCACCATAGACAAATTAACATGTCAGGCCTGTTCTCAGGACACAACACATTTGTTATATGAACACCACACATGCCAAAGAAGCATTGCAGTTAGCCATCTTACGCCGTGCCACTTCATCAACAGCTGCACTGATCATGTCCTTGTCTCTCCAGCCAACCAAGAGGACTGCCAGCAAATAGCAGGGAGAGCCCTGCCTTTCCAGGTATGGGGTCAGTGGTTCCTTTGACAGACTAGTACGGGCAGAAGATCTAATGTTGTTATGATCTCACATTAGATGTTAGAAGTGTAGGTAGGAATTGGTAGACTAATGATTATGCCAGGATGTTAGGACTGTTTATATGTTTTACTCCAAAGGTTACAATCATTACTGTGTTATGCTTCATCTTCCTAATAATTGCAGCTCGTGCCTTTTCTCATAGAATGCAGTTCTTTCAATAAATGCATTGAAACCTATCCTGCTATCCTTTGTCTGCCTTCTCATTTGTGAAATTTGAGCAAATGAGAGAAAGAGGTAAGATCTGATTTACTACGACTTCCCTGAGGAGTCCCAGTGTCATCTTTTTAGAATACCGCAAATCACATTCACTTTCTAAGTTTGGGTGAGGTGCTGCTAGCTAACCAAGAAGGTCAGGCTGACACCTTCCAGTCAGTGTGGGACTGACTCGGTCACCCACACGCAGTGATGCTTCCACCCAAAATCAAGCAGTCTTACCCTCATGCTAAGAGTTCTACGAAAGGTTAGCAAAATCACAACCAAAGAACCAAGCACAACTGGTGGCTGGAAATCCCAGAACCATATGAAAAGGACACCCTAATTATGAATGTAGTTTAGTGCCATACCAATATTAGAAGGTGCTATACAAATGCTCATAAGATAACCTACCCTAGCCTGCAACCAAACCCTGGTCCAGTTCGATCTTTGGCTCAATCAAGAAGGTGCCAATAATCTTGTTTCGGGCAGTCAGGAATTGTCAGCCAAAAACAACACCATTACAATGCGGGCTTAAATCATGGTTGTTTGTTCAAGACATTTGAAGGGAATGACGAATAACACACTATATTTGACCCATTCTTCCCCATTCCAAGGTGTGGAACTTTAAATTAGGTGCAAATTTACACACCTACTAATTTGCGCACACTCTGCTAATGTAAAAAGCTGGATGGACAATTGGTGCCCAATTTATATAACCGAATCAATATAGAGGCTTTTATGTGGACTATCTAAAACTGATTTAAGCTGAAGTTAGATACCAGGGGACTTTCACACTACTATCAGTACTGTGCGCTAGTCCAAAAGAAGAGTGGAGTTATTGTGGTCATACCAGGTTATACACAAAATACATTTGTAATTTAAGTAAAGAAACCAAGGGCCTGATTTACACTTTTTTAGCGCTGCATTTGCATTTATTGACGCAAAAGAGGCACAAACATACAAAATTAATTTATATTTTGTAAGTTTGTGCTGCTTTTGAGTCACGAAATGACGCAAATGCGGCACTAAAAAAGTATAAATCAGGCCCCAAGGGCGCAAAGGCAGCGCTAACTTTCCATAAATTAGGCCCCAAAGGTGTATTTTGTTGTTTTTTCTCTGGTATGAACCATATTTCTTATTTATTGCACAGAGCACAGAACGTACTCAAGAAACAGTTTGAATGCAAATTCTTGGGTATGAAAGCTGTGCAATGAAGCAGAAATGTTAAAACAGACTGTTCTTGTCCTAAAATCGCGACACTGTTAGGGAGCTGGACAGAGGTTTTTCTGACTTAACATTTCCAGTTTGATAAGAAGTAAATCACTTGTTAGGAATATGATGGGTTTCCAAGGGACAAATAAATATTGTGTTTGCAGTTTATCGACTCGAAACCAAGAACGCACTATTGATTCTTCACTAAACCCAGCCCTAGCGAGAATATTTTAAAACACAAAGTAGACTTCGAGATTGGTAAGATGGAAGAGAGGCGCAGGGCTAACCTGGCAGCAGGCTTTTAATAAGCAAGATGAAAGATCACCTTTGCATATCACTTGATGAGAGGCTGTCACCACTGCACTTCTGAGCAAACATTTCCAGGCGGGAAATCGATAACACATATAACTCGAAAAGCAAGAAGTATATTTTCAAGAGAAACCTTGATTTTTTAATGGATGACTAAGTTACATTAAGCTTTATAAATGCATTGCTTAACCTCTTAGCTGCTAGGCCTTTCCCCCCCGCAGTGCTGAGCCCTTTTCTGGCTATTTAGGGTAGTTCGCGCTTAGGCCTTCATAACTTTCTGTCCACATAAGCTATCCACACCAAATGTGCGTCCTTTTTTTCCAACATCCTAGGGATTCTAAAGATACCCAGAGTTTCTAGGTTCCCCTAGAAGAGACCAATAAATTAGCCAAAATACACCAATTTTTTTTTTGTTTTAAAAAAAATGGGAAAAAAGGGCTGCGAAGAAGGCTTGTGGTTTTTACCCTGAAAATGGCATCAACAAAGGGTTTGCGGTGCTAAAATCACCATCTTCCCAGCTTTCAGGAACAGGCAGAATTGAATCAGAAAACCAAATTTTTCAACACAATTTTGGCATTTTACTGGGACATACTTCATTTTTACTATTTTTGGTGCTTTCATCCTCCTTCCAGTTAGTGACAGGAATGGGTGGATCCTGGAAAGCTAAGTGTTTCTGAAAAGTAGACAAAATTCTGAATTCACCAAGGGGTCATTTGTGTAGATCCTACAAGGTTTTCCTACAGAAAATAACAGCTGGAAAAAAAAAAAAAATTGAGCTGATAAAACAGCCATTTTTCTCAGCGTTTTACTCTGTAACTTTTCCTGCAATGTCAGATTTTTTAAAACAATATACCATTACATGTGCTGGACTCTTCTGGTTGCAAGGATATATAGGGCTTGTAGGTTCATCAAGATCCCTTGGTACCCAGAGCCGATAAATGCAATGGGTTTTCATTCTATACTGGGTATACAGCAATTAATTTGCTGAAATATAAAGAGTGAAAAATAGGTATCAAGAAAACCTTTGTATTTCCAAAATGGACATAAGATAAGGTATTGAGCAGCAGTGGTTATTTGCCCATCTCTGAATTACAGGGTGCCCATACTAGCATGTGAAGTACAGGCCATTTCTCAAATAGTCGTCTTTTTTACACACTGTCTTACATTTGGAAGAAACAAATGTAGAGAAAGACAAGGGGCAACAACACTTGTTGTGCTATTCTGTGTTCCCCCAAGTCTCCTGATAAAAATGGTACCTCACTTGCGTGGGTAGGCCTAATGCTCGCGACAGGAAAGGCCCCAAAACACAACGTGGACATATCACATTTTCACAAAGAAAACAGAGCTGTTTTTTGCAAAGTGCCTAGCTGTGGATTTTGGCCTCTAGCTCAGCCGGCACCTAGGGAAACCTAACAAACCTGCACATTTTTTAAAACTAGACACCTACAGGAATCCAGGATGGGCTAACTTGTGGGGCTCTGATCAGGTTCTGTTACACAGAATCCTTTGCAAACCTCAAAATGTGGCCAAAAAAAACTCTTTTTCCTCACATTTCGGTGACAGAAAGTTCTGGAATCTGAGAGGAGCCACAAATTTTCTTCCACCCAGCGTCCCCCCAAGCCTCCCGATAAAAATGATACCTCACTTGTGTGGGTAGGCCTAGTGCCCGCGACAGGAAATGCCCCAAAACACAACGTGGACATATCATATTTTCACAAAGAAAACATAGCTGTTTTTTGCAAAGTGCCTAGCTGCGGATTTTGGCCTCTAGCTCAGCTGGCACCTAGGGAAACCTAGCAAAACTGCACAGTTTTGAAAACTAGACACCTAGGGGAATCCAAGATGGGGTGACTTGTTGGTCTCTGATCAGGTTCTGTTACTCAGAATCCTGTGCAAACCTCAAAATGTGGCCAAAAAAAAACCTTTTTCCTCACATTTCGGTGACAGAAATTTCTAGAATCTGAAAGGAGCCACAAATTTCTTTCCACCTAGTGTTCCCCCAAGTCTCCCGATAAAAATGGTACCTCAGTTGTGGGGGTAGGCCTAGCACCGCCGACAGGAAATGCCCCAAAACTCAACGTTACCCCCAGGGGGCCCCAACATTGACATTTAAAAATATGGCCCCACAGGGGGTCGCCCTGCCTACGGGCAACCCCCTGTCAATTTCGTTTTTTTTTTTTTTTAATATTGAAATTTAAATATATCGCCCCGGGGGGGTGGCTCGTTTTCCTAGGGGGGCTGACTCCCCCAAGTGAAATCCCTGGTGTCTAGTGGCGTTTCCTGGCCCTCGATCGCAGCTGTGCTGTGCTGTGATCGAGGGCCAGGAAACGTGTCTCCCCTTTCATACAAGGCCTTCCCGAACGTGGGGAAGGCCGTTTGGGGCCGTTTTCCCCATCGGAGCAGGAAGCGTCCCTACGGCCGCTTCCTGCTCCGATGGGGAAAACAACACTGTGACGTCAATGCGTCTTGTGGCACACTGACATCACAAAGGGGCGGGGGGAAGACACAGAAGCTCTTCCATGTCTCCCAGGGTTAAAAAAAAAAAAAGAAAATCCTTGTGTGCAACGCACCCGAGGATTTTTTAACATCCTCCCTGGTGTCGGCCACTGGTCGTGACCCGCACTAGGGCGGTAGTGCGGCTGTCGGCCAGTGGCCGATGCCCGCATTAAAGGGGTTAATCTCAAATATGTTTGCACTCAAATGATACACAAGAGCAGATGCCAGCCGACTAGTAAGTGATCTGAGTCCTGCAGTTAGGATCTGATGCTAGAGACCTAAAAGTTAGTATCAACAGCAGTTGGGAATGTTCAGTGCATGGTGTTCAGTCAAGTTGCTTTGCCCTGGGTGTCTGACTTGATCTGTTATCCTGGCTTTTTATTATTCACCCTACTCGCACTAACCTAATGTGTGCTCCGCGGCCTATGTCCATCCATTGACATGTGGGAGGTCCAAGTTTGTTCTGATTTGTCTGACAGTGGAATCTCCACCCTGTCATGGGTTTAGCATATATAGCAGTGGCAGCGCCATACTGTTGTTTGTGAATACAAATTTGAGACCGGGCCCTGTTTATCGGTGTCTTTGGTGTGGAGGCATACTGGCTTGTTTTTTCAGACAGTAGAAGTGTCTTTTATGACATTACTGAAGATGGAAGGAAGAAACCAAAAAGTGCATTAAGGGAAGAGGAAACAATACTCCTTTAGAAATTCAATTAGACCTTTTGCTAAGAGAAGCTGCTGATTATTCTTCCGGTAGCACTCCCATGTGTAAATGTTCGGAGTGAATGGTGGGTCTGCAGTCTCTATTCCTCAAGGTTAAAGGGGCCCTCTAGGTAAGGCAGGCTTTTTTCCTTTCCATTGATCACTCTTTAGTTTGTATCATTGTTTGCATGTATGTTTATGGTATATATATACATAGTGCTTGCATAGCAACAACGTAGCATAGCACTATACATGCTTTGAGACAAGCAGAGTTAGGAAGTGATAAGAGAGGTAGCTCGGTTGTGGGTAGCTCTTGCACTGTCATGTAGTTTTCTTTAAAGAGATGAAACTTCAACTCTTTCATAAATTTGAGCAGTGTTCTGGGAGGTCCTGATGGATACAGGTTATTGTTCCAGACCCTGGATTAAAATAGTCTTTATTCGATCATATAAATAGATCATAAAAGAATCACATACAGTACAAAATATAAAAACATATCAAAAGTAAAAAAACATTATCCATAAAAACTGATCCTAAAAAATCCCCCTAAAAATGGAGCATCTCTTGTTGTCATGAAAACAACAACTTCTTGTGCCAGACCATGGCTCCTTTCAAGAAAATCAAGAACCCACTTTAAAGATATCAAGGTTAAAATAGTATCTCAGTTCATGTTCAAGAAATGATGCATTGTGTCTGCATGTTCAATTTAGGTGCATTTATTAATCTCATACAGTGAAGATTTCTTGGCGAATACAAGGAGAGACAGCCGACACGTGTTTTGCCCACTTGTGGTGGGTTCTCCTCAGGCTTTTAGATCAATTAGTCTGTTTTATGGTGAGAAGGTCCCGGGGTTAATCCTGTGATCAATTACACGGCGTCCTAGCTGGGCGCCATATCGAATGGCTCCTTTCAAGAAGTGTCCCACTGAGCAGCATACATCATAATCATTCAACTGGCAAAGGAAGAGCAAGGCGGATCTACAGCAGCAGTACCAAATACTATTTTTTACACGGCTCATAAAACTTACAAAAAAACACAAAGTGCAACAGCATGTGTGATGATTGTTCATCACAGGGCCAGGTACAAATATCACTAGAGGAAAACTGCCCTTGGGGAAAGGACAGCATCCAGCTGAGAGACCCCAGCCTAAAATGAGTTGAGGGCATTTGCTCATACACATTATGGACGAACAATAACTAAGGCGCCGGGCACGGTGACAATTGTACTATACAGTATTCCCTAACTGTCATCTTAACTCCTTTGTTTCTCTCTCTCGAACAGCCCGTCTAAGCTGGAGAAAAGGATCACAAACCCATGGTTTATCCTTTTTGGATATTAAATGCAGATTCTCAAACAAATGCGGTCAACCAACATTGGTCAACAAGACCTTAATGTATTTCAACCACGGGAATGAACAAACAAAATCACTAGTGAGGCAGTCCTTAATAATCAGCTGGGTGAGGTCAGCCTCCTTATTCATCCAAATGTCACACCATAACTCCAACGGAGAGACACTAATTCTATCAAAATTGATTCTCCTCTATCTGGAGGCTCCCAACCTCTCTATAGCCCCACAGCCCCATACATAGGTAACAGCAGGCAGACATTTTCTCTTATAAACCTTCAGTATGGGGGCAACCAACTTCCTCCCTACATTAGGGACTAGGGAGTAGGTAATGCCTACTGTGCGCAAAATGTGTGAGACCCTATTTGTCAGACAAGGGCACCAGCTGCATGCCTTCATCAAATTATAACCCCAAGTATGGAAAGGAGTTTACTTTAGCCAAGGTAGGCCCTCCTATGTGCATTGGACACATCTTAGTATTTTTAGGGCCAAAGACCATTAGGAAGGTTTTTGAGCAATTAGTTTTGAGGTCCAAGTTTTTCATGAACTCAACAAAACTATCAACTAGCTGCTTAAGCCCATAGCTGTCCTCGCCAGCAAAACTGCATCATCCATGTATAATAGAGCTGGAATAATATTGTTGCGAATGGGAAGGACATCAGGTCCTATGGAAACTAGGGTTTTCTCCAGATCGTTGATATATAGGAGAAATAAGATAGGGGCAAGAAAACATCCCTGGCGTACACCCTGATTTACACCGAAAGAGGAGGTAGTGTCACCATTTGGCCCATACATCACTTTTGTCCTCTGTTCCTGGTGTAGGAGTCTCAGGAGATTTACCAGCCCACCATCAAGACCCACGGCTGATAAAATTACTCAAAGCTTTTCCCTGTTGACACAGTGGAACACACTCAACAAGTCCATAAAAGCTAAGTGAATGGACACACATTTCACATACTTATACTTAGCCATGAGGAGGTGGAGGTTAAGGCATTGTTCTATAGTTCCCAGGCCTTTCCTAAATCCATATTGGACCTGAGATAGAATCTTTTTCTCCTGCACCCAATAAATCAAGCTTTCCAGCACCACACACCCCATTAGTTTTGAGGAGGAGTTAAGCAGCGAGATTGGTCAATAGCACCTGGGATCCATAATATTACCCTTTTTAACAATTGGAACCACTACAGATGTTCGCCAAGATGTAGGGGGTCCAGCTCTACACACCATATTAAAGATCTTAGTCACAAGGGGGGTCCAAAATTCTGGATATTTTATGCAGTGGTCCAACGGGATCCCTTCCGGGCCAGGGACCTTGTTTGGGAGACTATCACGGATAGCCTTTATTTTTTCGGTCTCTAGAAAAGGGGGACTGAGCTTCAGAGGTAGTATCACTTGTTTTTTTATTTTTACATTTCTTAGTCAGAAATCTCATAGAGTCCTGGCTGCGAGTGTCCCAAGATCCACCAAAAGCTGTGAGTTTGTCTGCAAGGTAATTAGGGGTGCTGGTCATGATGACGTTGTAAGGGATGCAGCTCGTTTTGAAAATGGTGCAGGCTGGCAGTGGATCCGATGGAATGCCATCAAGATGGAGGTGATGTGATCATACCTCTTAATGCTCTAGGTGAGATGTTCTGAGATGTTTAGGATGCCCTTGAGGAGTAATAGTTTGGAGCCTGGTAGGTCATGAAGTAGGGCATTACCACCATCCAGGTGCACAAGTATAATGGCTTGAACAGCAGTTCTGAAGACACTTTGTATAAGAAATTATTCAACTTTCTCTAGAAGAGAATATTGGAGCCAGGCTGTGTTTTTGACAATGTGCTCCTCAAAGGTGAGGTTGGTACCCAGCGTGAATCCAAGGCACTGAGAATTTGGTGAAAGCTGGGGTTTGAAGCTCTCAATGTCGATGTCATTTAAATAGGTCTGTATTGTTTTTTGTTGACGATATTCCGGGGGAAACACAGCTGTTTCCCTGACCAGCCTTTACCACGCATACATTACCATGCATGCATTATTACAACAAATAGCCTTTACCCCACATACCATCAAAATGATTTTAATGGTATGTGTGGTAAAGGCTATGCGTTGTAATGCAGGGGAAGGCTACCTTCGACTCGCTTCAGGAGTGAGTTAAGGGAGATTGGGCCTGAGGGTACTGTTTTAGGGAGTGGGCGGAGGGTTCGGTTTTAGGGCGGGGGCAGGAGTAAGGTGAGGGGGTATTTGGTCTGGGGATAGTGTTTTAGGTAGGGGGCAGGGAGTGGGGTGTTAGATTTTAGGGTGGGGGTAGGAATAAGATGAGGGGATTGGGGTGGGGGTTACTGTTTTCGGGAGGGGCAGGGGTGCGAGGTTAGGTTTTAAGGTTGAGGTAGGAATAAGGTGAGGTGGATTGGGGTGGTGGTTACTGCTTTAGGGAGGGGCGGGGATGGGGGTTAGGCTTTAGAGCGGGGGTAGGAGTAAGGTGAGGGGGATTGGGTCTGGGGGTGGGGTTTATTGTTTTAGGAAAGGGGAGAGGGGTGAGATGTTAGGTTTTAGGGCAAGGGTAGGAGTAAGGTGAGGGGGGTTGGGTCTGGGGTGGGCGTACTGTTTTGGGAAGGGGTGGGGGTTAGGTTTTAGGGTGGGTGGTTTTCGGGGTTGAGGGGTATTGGGCCTGAGGGTTACTGTTTTAGGGAGGGGATGGAAAGGTTATGTTTTAAGAGGGGACAGTTTTCAGGTTATGTGCAGAAGGGGTTTGGGGGTGAGGGGACTGTTTTTGGGAGGGGCGAGGTGGATAGTTAGATTTTAGGGTGGGGTTGGTTTTCTTGATTAGGGCAGGTGGGATTGGGTATTGTTTTAGTGAGGGGCGGGGGGTTAGAATTTAGGGCAGGTGGTGGTTTTTGGGTTTGGGGGTATTGGGAAGGAGTATTGGGGTCTTTAAAACCGTTATGCCTTTAAAAACAAGCTTTTACAACATAATTAATTGTAAAGGCATGTGTGTGCAGAAGGGGCTTGGGGGTGAGGGGACTGTTTTTGGGAGGGGCGAGGTGGATAGTTAGATTTTAGGGTGGGGTTGTTTTTCGTGATTAAGGCAGGTGGGATTGGGTATTGTTTTAGTGAGGGGTGGGGGGTTAGAATTTAGGGCAGGTGGTGGTTTTTGGGTTTGGGGGTATTGGGTAGGATTATTGGGGCCTTTACCACACATATGCCTTTAAAAACAAGCTTTTACAACATAATTCATTGTACAGGCATGTGTGTAAGGCATATACAAAGTAATATCATTTTTGTTGTAACACACTCATGATAACGGAATGGAATGCGTTGTTCTGGCATACAACCATATTGAGGTAGTGTTTGAGGCCCTAAAGCGGAAGAGACTTTCAAGTAGAACTGTGTATCAACTGCATGTTGATGAGTATTAAAGCTGTTATCCATGAGTAGAATGCCAAGCAGCTGCATGTAGAGGTTGCAGATGGCGGGAGACAGTATGGAACCATGGAGGACTCTGCAAGTCAAATGGTTATTTAACCCCTTAGCTGCTGGGCCTTTCCCTGCCCCCCTCAGTGCTGAGCCCTTTTTTGGCTATTTGGGGTAGTGTTCGCTTAGGCCCATAACTTTTTGTTCCCATAAGCTATCCACATCAAATGTGTGTCCTTTTTTCCAACATCCTGTGGATTCGAATGGTACCCACAGTTTGCAGATTTCCCTGGAGGAGACCGAGAAATTAGCCAAAATACTGCTAAAGTTTGAGATTGTTTGGGAAACAAGTGCTGCAGAAAAAAGCATCTGTTTCGTTCCCCAGCAAATGGGATCAACAAAGGGTTTATGGTGCTAAAATCACCATCTTCCCAGCTTTCAGGAACAGGCAGACCTGCATCAGAAAACCAAATTGTTTATACAGTTATGGCATTTTAGTGGGACACACCCCATTATTCCTATTCTTTCTCCTTTCATCCTTCTTCCAGTTAGTGACAGAAATGAGTGTGAAACCAATGGTGGATCCTGGACAGCTAAACATTCCTGAATAGTAAACAAAAATCTGAACTTAGCAGGGGGGCACTTGTGCAGATCCTTAAAGGTTTTCCTATAGAAAGTCAAAGTTGAAATAAAAAAAAAAAATGAGTAGAACAAAACTGTAATTTCTGTCTACAATCTCTCCTGTAACTTTTTCCATTTGTGGCAGAATTTTTAAAGCATTATACTGTTACGTCTGCTGGACCATTCTGGTTGTGGGGATATATAGGGCTTGTAGGTTCACCAAGAACCCAAAGTACCCAGAGTCAATAAATGAGCTGCACCTTGCATTGGGTTTTCATTGCATACCGAGTCTACAGCAACTCATTTGATAAAATATAAAGAGTGAAAATATATATATCAAAGAAACCTATGTACTTCCGAAATGGGCACAAGATATGTAGTTAAGAAGCAGTGGTTATTTGTACATCTCTGAATTTGGAGGTACCCATATTAGCATGTGAATTACAGGGCATTTCTAAAAATTACTTGTTTCTCACACAATGTCTTAACAGTTTCTGTCACCCAGAGTTCTTTGCAAACCTAAAAAATTGTTAAAAACACATTTTCCTCACCTGTCAGTGATGCAAAGTTCTGGAATCTGACAGGACCCACAAACGTCCTTTCACCCAGCATTTCCCCAAGTCTCCAGAAAAAAATGGTACCTCACTTTTGTGGGTAGGCCAAGTGACTGCAAGAGGGACTGTGGTGATAATGATAACTGAGATTACTGTAGTAATTAGTCCTGCGATCTGGAACAATTTAGAGAAACCTACAAAACCCGGACACTTCTGAAAACTAGACACCCAGGGTAGTCCACGGAGATGTGGCTTGTGAGTTGATTCCCCAAAGTTTTTTTTAACCAGGATACCCTGCAAAGGTGAAGCGTTGAATAAAAACACTACTTTTCCTTGCATTTCTGTGAAGTAAACTACAGGAATATGAATTGATCCACAAACGTCTTACCACCTACTGTTCCCAAACTTTCCCGATAAAAACGCTACCCTACTCGTGAGCCTGGGCCTAGTGCCATTGAAAGAAATGGATGACGCAAGGGTCAATGGTAATCATTGCATCACTGCTACTTTTGACCCTGTAGTGACCCATGCCTCACCCGGGCACTAGGTACAGAAGCGGGGTTGTGTTTTTATCAAGACAACCGGGGAAACACTGGGTAGTAGGAATTTTGTCGATCCCTGCACATTCCTGTAGTTTATGTGACACTTACTTGTTACACTTACTTTGGTTCTCATTGGCAATCAGATTCTTGTGTAGCATACATAATTTCCCTAACAAGTACTTTAAAATTCAGTCACACTTTTAACATTTTGCCACACGGGGTACTCCATTACAATGTGACAATTATTCTGTCCACTGTATGTGCAGTGTGGACCCTACAATGCATGTAAATCAAACAGAACACCTACCAAGTTATGACGGAGGATAAAGGTGTCAATCAGGCCATAAGGAAGTCCATGATTTCCTGGAATAGATGAACTACAATTCTGTGTCTGCTTGCCTAATGAAGCAGTGGCCCATGGATGTTCGGTATCTATGCGCAGCCTCTGAAAGGTGTATCCAACCGCAGCTCCACCTCAGTCGATTTCCCAGAACTTTGCAGTAGATGATACAATGTAAAGCAAGTAGGGAAACAGAGGCCTGGCTGAGATGGGTACTGGGGACAGGGTCTACTCTCCTGCTGCTTTTCATGCTTGAGCACTTTACATCGATGACATAGACAATCCTTTTTGGGTGTTTTAGGAATGCAATCAGCAAAGTGTCGCTCCTGCAGCCTTGCCACTTCCTCCAGAACATATGAATTGGAGGCTGTTGCTTCGGTAGCAGCAGTAAGGCTTTCAATTACAGGCAACTGGAAGTCAAGGAAAGACATGAGTCGTCCTGTGGTTTTCTGACAATAAACATAATACGCATTGTATGTTTCCATCTGGATCAGGTGGGTATAAAGTTTTCTGTACAAAGTGTGAGTTTTAAGACACGTTGAAGTACCTGGTGGTTCTTGTCCACTCCATCCTTGTACTTATTGTAATCAAGTATACATGTGGGTTTTTGGAATTCAGCCCTAAGACCCAAAACTGTGATGAGGTTAAATGCTCTCATCATGAATTGTACTGAGCACATATACATCATACCTATCTGAGAACGTGACTGCAACAGTTCATTGGAATGCAATCCAGTATTCTGGTATTATGGTATTTCAGGAGCTTCTTGCAAACAAGCTCCTGTGGGAATCCTTTCCGGTTACAACAAACTGTACTGCAGATCACAGTGCCAGCTTTGTAGAGCTCACTGAACAGCTATATTCCTGTATAGAAATTGTCCGCATAAAGGTTAGAATCTTTGTAAAAGAGTGGCTGGATAAGCTCCCACAGAATCGGCCCTGTGACCCCTAATGTGGGAGGGCAACCTACAGAGTTTAACATGGAGTTGGTCCCTGTATACACTCTCAAGATATTCACATAGCCAGAAGAGCTCTCACGCAGCATGTACAGCTTGATGCCACAGCAAGCTCTTTTGCTCACAATGTATTGCCTTAGCAGCAGCCACCCTTTGTACAGGATCAAAGACTCATCACCTACTGTGTTCTTTCCAGGGGTATAGATCTCTGGAAACCGGGCAGACCAATGTTCTTTGACAGGCCTGTCTTGGTCTGGATGGTCCCGGGGCAATGCAGCAGTCTTGTCATTGAAATGCAGCATGTGCTGCAATAGCAAAAAAACTTATCTGCTCATGTACGTGTGAAGATGGGGTTTACCAAACCATGCGAGTCTTCCAGTAGGACTGAAAGGTTGGTTTCTGCACTAACCCTATTTTGAGTGTAAGGTCCAAAAATATCTTCAACTCCAACAGCGAAGTAGGAGTCCACTGGCGTGCCGTAGGATGGGGCCTTAGTGTGCCTTCATGCTCCCTCAGAAATTGTTCTGCGTGCAAATTTGTTTGCTGCACAATTTGCTGAAGGAAGTCAATATCCATAAAAGAGATGGGCATAGATGACTGGGAAAAAGTTGGCTGTTTTGATGTTACATCCAGCATCACCAGTATATGGTGGAATTTGGGCCTGAACTAAATTGGGGGCCTGTGAAGAGAGCACTTTGTCTGTGCTTGATGCTGTATGCACCTCTTTTCTGGGTTGGGCTAACCCACTGTTGTCCCACTGCACAGACTGTGCTTGTGAAGGGACAGAATGACTGTCCTCAGAAACACTGGAAGAGGTGTTGTCGGATGGGACTCTGCCAACTGAAAAATCAATCCCTGATTCTGATCTATTGTCCTCTCCATTAGATGCTGTCTCAGTATCTGTTGTCTCAGTCTCTGACCTTGCCTCAGAGCTGTCTGCCATAACCAGAGTTCCAGCTTCAGCTGCAGTCATCCAATGAGATGCCATCTCTGCTACTGGCTAAACTGTCCCTCTAAAACACTAGCCTATGTAGAAAGCAGATATGTTGTCAGCAAAATTGCGAGTGTGTGTGATGTGTGCAACAATAAATGTCAGTCACTTTACCTTTGCTTCTTCCTTCAATCAGCAGATTCTCTAGCGACACTGAAAAAAACAAATAAGACACATTATTACTTTACCTTGATACATATCCATCATCACAGCCTTTAGTGCTAGTGGTGCCCAATGCATCAATTATTTTAGCGATCCCATCCCATGATCTCCTCCTTGTATTCCCTCACAATCAGCCAGAAAAAGTGCCCTTAATCTCTCCATAGCCCCCCTCGCACATATATTTCATTTCTTTTAAAGTGCAGGTAATGGCTGGCTTTACTAATCCACTCACCTATTCACATAAAATACAGATCTTACTTTCCAGCAGGCATATAAACCTTCTGGGCTATTTTATGGTGTCAAAACTGGCACTAGACAAAAGTCTGATCTCTTTCTGTAGCAGCGACATAATCATAAAAGTTATCTTGACATTTTTATTGCTGCCTGAAAGCTAAATATATATATATATATATATATATATATATACATATATATATATATATATATATATATATATATATATATATATATATATATATATATATATAAATATATATATATATATATATATATATATTTGTATATAAGTATATATATATATATATATGCTGCACATATTTTCTTCTCCAATGTAAAGAAAAGTCCAGACACAAGCAAACAGTTGCAAAATGTATTAACAAAACAGAAAAGGTCTTCCTCCCAACGCGTTTCAGCCGTAGCCTTGTTCACGGATGGGGGAAAATTACACTCATCAAAATTAAATACCCAAACCTAAACATAAAAGAAGGACTCAATAACAAACAGTACATGTGTTAGTTTGGAAAATGGTGGGCACCATCTTGTAATGGATTGTGGAGTGGTTTTCATTTAAACCTCATAATAAACAAACACAAGATCACTACTAAAGTATAATCAATTTTAAATATCCTATATAATGTTAATTTATATTCTGTATTTTAGGACCCAATTATGCTCAAATATTTCAAAATACATTATTTTATCTTGATAATAATAATTGAATCCAAATGGCTACCAAACCAATATAACTAACAATCCTTGTTACTTTAATGACCCACCCAAATATATACTCAGAGTCCAACAAGCCCCCAAACAACCAATGTGACATTACTTATAAAAACAACATCATCCCACAGCTCGATTATAGTGTCCACTCATGTAATAGGAGAAACTACACAAATGACTGTTTATCTCCCAATGTGTGTATTCATCTCTTCATTCAGATTCAAACCATTAGGAGAGATAGTCATAAACTTAATAATAAGATTTGGATTCAAGGATACGTAACATTTTTTGTATATACATATATATATAATAATGAGAGAGACAGAGAGAGAGTCAGTCTCTCTTTAACACTATCTGCATCTGTGCTTTCCTATGGTCCGATCTCAACCCCAAGGCAAACCACACATGTATAAAAAAAACAATTATTTGTATTTGTCACCCCAAGTGGGAAGGGTATGCCCAGACGTGGGTCCCGTGCTCACTATGCCACCAGATCCAAGACAGCCTGGCTGAAGAGGGGTGATCCCCCCAAAATGGTCCCAGGATGCTTGTTTCTGGTTCAGAAAGTACCTCCTCTGGCAGTTCGGGCCAGACTGTTCCCATGGGGAACAGGGTCAAGATTGATTTGCATATGGCAGGGTCCAAACTGGAAATGGCATGGTGAGCAAAATAAATGATGGTTTAAACCCAGATATGTGACTAGGGGTGAATGTTTGATTTGTTCTGCATTCTGTCCATCAACTGTTCTTTTCTCGTAGGGAGACAGCCAGTGTCAGAAGGGCCAACCCCAAATTTTAGAATTATCTTTTTTTTGTATATCCCCTGGGGGGACGGGATCACCTCCACCTGGGGAAAACCATTCTTTTTTATACAATTATGCTCCCTTAGGGGTCGACCTGTGTCAGGTGGGCAGACCCCAATATTTTCTATTATTTTCTTTTACTGTCTCCTGGGGGTGCAATTGCCTCCCCAGGGGAAAGCCATTCTTTTTGAAAATAAAATGATTCACCTTTAGAGGGTGGGCGCGTGTCAGAAAGGCCCTCCCCACCATTTCCAATATATATATTTTTTTGTATTTTTTTTTTATATTCTCTGGGGATGCGATAACCCACCCCACGGGAAAACCATTGTTTTTTTTTTTAAATTGAGGGTAGGGGGGCAGCCCACTTATACAGACGCAAACCGCCCAAACAATATTCCTGCAGCCTAAGGAAGTTTTCTGACCATGGATCAGAGCTATGCTATGATCCACAGTTAGGAAACGGTGCCAGGAAGGCATCAATTGAAAGGGGAGACTTTCAGGAAGCTTTTTTCTCCACTGGAGTGGGGAGAGGATGCTTACTTGCTCCTTGATTCTCTGGTGGGGAAAAACTGTGATGTCAGCCTACCTCACGATGCATTGTTGTCATAGATGGGTGGGAGGAGGGTAGGAGGAAGAGCAAAAGCTCTTCCGTGTCTCCCAATGGCATTTTGAAGAAAAAAAATCCTCCAGTGCAAACGAGGATTTTTTTAGCTCTCCCTGGTGTCGACCAATTGCGTGGCCTGCACCAGGGAGGGTGTGTTGTGTCAGCCATTGACCAACACAACAACTTTGGGGCATATTTATAAAGTCATAGAACCACCTTGCATCACATTAACCACCAGGGGACCGCCCCCACCGTCAGGATCATAATTCCCTATGAGTTGGAGGCAGTCGGAGTTGTGGTCAACCATGTTGGGGGAAGTGCAGGTGCCCCCTTGCCCAGCACCCTCGGAAAGCGCACTGTCTGCTGTAGCAGACAGTGCACATTCTGAGGATGCTGGGGCACTCTCTTTTTGACAGCATTGGCCTTGGCTCCCTGAGGTGCCGAGGCCAATGCCACTACACTGTATCAGGAGGTTTCCGATGGTCAGCCCAGTGAAAACATTGTAATTGGGCTGGGGTAGACCTCCAGCTCCAAGGCGGTCTCCTCGCCATGGGTCTAGCGGGCCGGCAAGCTCGTAATGAGGCTCTGAGTCTGAAGAGGAGTCTTGAAATGACACTTGAAAGGAGAAGTACTTTAAACCGGTTCTGAAAGTGCATATAGAGATCCTGTCTGTGGCACTGCCTGACCCATTTGTTGATCAGTTTCATATTCTCTATGACCAAGTAAAAGAGTTTTCTGTAGTGCACTTAGATGAGTGCTGAGAAATGAGAGCTGACAGCCAGCTTCCCAGAGATGAGGGGCAACCACCGGAACATATCCCTTGAAAGCAGAAGCTGTTCATCTGACCTGATATCATAAAGCCAGCCTGTCTGCTGAGTAAGGAAAGAAGCCAACCAAACCTGCAGGGAAACTGACTGTCCAGACAGGAATGCCCCTTAAAGGGTATGAAGAGAGTTGTTAGTCATGTTGCAACTATTGTCAAGCAATATTTATTTCAATGGTCGTGCAGTAATCAGATGGTACTTTAAACTTTTTAAAGATGGTTAAGATGATACAATTATAAGCTAAAATACATTAATATGCTTGCACCCTCTTGACGACGCAAGCAAACAGATATTTAAGATGCGCCCTCCCAATCTCTTGATTTACAAAAAAAAAGGGAGTTTATTTTTCTCATTGCAGTGGTCTTCAACTTTGGAATCAATTTTGTTTCTTAGAAGAACTGACTAATTTTGGGAGCTGATAAACTGGGCTGGATATTACAAGTATGGCTATCAACTCATTAAAAATAGGTGAAAATCAGGTATTGTTTCTAGCAAATCAGAAAAACAAACATGTACAAAAAGATGCTAGAAGACCCTCTCACCAAGCCAGTTGCAGCAAGAACAAATATATATTCATACTTGCTACATGCATTTTTAAATTTCAATATACTTTCTCATAATAAAAGCAGGAGTGGTTGGAACTAGCAGAGTTTTACTCCTTTGAATTCTGCGGAGTTACATAAAAACTGTGAATGGGCGGAATCGGCATGATGGACTGCTTGTGCTGATTTTTAGAGCATGGAGCTAGTTTCCCACTGGAAAGTCAGCAAGAATGGCACCACTTGGCATGCCAGAAGGCATTGCTTTTTGGGTTTATTTTGCTACAGCATAGTAGAGTCGATTTTCTATTCAAGTAGCAACTTCCTACTGTGAATGGTTGAGACTGCCAAGGGCCTTTCGGAGTGAGAACATTTCGCTGGGTGCCCTCCTAGCACCTGAAAATTATGGTAGGGGATGCCAATTCTCACTCGCGCTTGCCAACTTACTGTTGGTGAGCCGCATGTGCAAAAAAAACTCTGCCAGTTGGCAATCGGCAGAATTTGGCCCGAACTCTGCATTACAAGCGGAACACAGAGTAGCCAAAATTCTAGCAACTCTGCCAGTGGAGCGGAATTTATCACCCACTCCTACACAAAAGGTTCCATGACAGAATACAGAGAAACCAATATGGAACTTAGTAAATAGCTTTCAAAAACATCTAGGCAATCTTAACATCATGTTAGTATACTTAACAAAAAAGCAACAATACCGACCACAAAAATATAATTGAAAAAATATTAAAAATACCTAAATATTGAAAATTAACTTATCAACAAAAAATATTGTTATTATTGGACAAAATATAAATCATTCTTAATAAATGAAATAAACCAGATTAAGGCCCTCCTCACGACTATGGCGGTCCAAGGACCACCAATGCTGCAGTGATGATTGGACCGGTACGACAGCCAGAATACGACCCTGGCGGTCAGACCACAGTTTGGCACCACCATGCTGGTCGTGAGTCCCCTTTCTGCCAGCCTTTTCATGGTGGGGTCAGTGCCAGGGGCCAAGAGGGGCCCTACACTGCCCACAATGTGGGTTTGGCTTACATTTTTAGGGATTTCCTACATTGTATGCTTGAACATCTTGCTTTGCAGTCACATGGTAAATGTGAAGCAGTGCTGGTCAAAATTAAAATCCATGAGAACTGTACTTTTTCTGGTCTCTTTGTTTATCATTCTCCAGGCTCCCGTGCCAGCTTTCTATCATCCTGGGGTCATTTTTTAGAACCTTTCTCTAGCAAATTTGAGTTTTACCACCCTTGTGGATTTTTTTTATTTAGATACCTCCACTTGCCAGTATTCCATTGCTTATTCTGATCTTATATCCAGTGTTGGAGCGTCCGCGGAGGGCTTCTGCCCACCTTGGGTTCATAAACCGCAAGCGCTCAGGTGAGACACCATCCCAATTTTCTTACCCTCAGAGGTCAACCAAATCTTTGGACTTGATGACGAAGCCAGTAGTTAGGATCAAACAACCCACAAATCAATAACATAATACCCTATAAACGATATTAAACACCATGAAGAAGTCAACACTAAATCAAAATTCCAATCCAAATGAAGTTTTAAAGCTGTATTACAGTTCCAAAATCAATGTCACATAAATGGTGTGTAGAACTAAAATATAAACATACATGAAAATCATAGGCTGACCTAAGTGACTGAAAGATTCAATCTTTAACAACACTGTTAAACACTCCAAAAGAATTATGTAAATTAGCAAAAATACAATATGCACCTTGTTATCAGATCTTAAAGCAGATGATGGTGGCATCAGATAATACTGAAAATACAGATTTAGCAATGAAATTCAGATTTCAGAGCTGGGCCATTTCTAATACTAACCAGTAATTGAGGCTTGCTTGTGTGGGAACGGGCTGACAAATGCGGTCAAAAGCAAAATATAAAAGGAAAAAAATCATTTGGAAAACATCTTACTAGGACAACTAACTATAAAAATATGCTGGTGTAAGTTGCTAACTGAAAAGGAAAACAAGAAGCCACAAGTAGTTATACCCCTAATCATAGGACAGCAGTACGCGTTGATTCATCGTACAGAATGTTCACCATCTTTTGGCGTTGGTTGGCAGCAGCATCAGGAAAGTGAAGAACACGGATTGCACATAGGACCGATCAGAATTAGTTGGCCTTAATAATACTGAACCACATAACAGAATAGGGCAGTTAAAACTATGATGAGAAAACTCATCAGGAAACTCAGAGTAGAAAATTTGAGAAAGCAGACTTAAGCAGACATTAAACGTCTCTAAGAAGTTTCAGAAGGGAACTGGGATCAAGCAGGTTCTGAAAAGGACTGACTTCAAGAAGGTTCAGAGGAGATCTAATAACTGTTTCAAAGTTATTTACTAATTTAATTATCCAAAACCCATTTGATTGGTCTTCATGGTAGGCATACACCGGACGACAGTTTCAACAGCCAATCATTGTAGATGGCACCACCAAGGTTTGCAACTTTATGAAATTTTCTCAGCTATGGTTCATTGTTCTTTCTATGACTTCATATGGTTCTATTTAAATATTACATTTTCTAATATTCTGCAAAAGCTTTCCTCATATACTAAAGCCCTTCAGGCAGTAGGTGAAGGTGATTGCTTTCTTAGTGTCCCCTGGCTTGGGTATGTTAAGGCATCATTGTATTCGCTTGGCTGGTGTGAGCTCTGGGATCACCCAAATATTGCTGCCTTTCCTTCGAAGCTTGACTTTCAAAAGCAAGTATTGGAAGATGGTACATTCTGAGGAGTTGCGTGTAGCAATTAATTCCAAGCTGTCTCCTGCTTTTGCTGATCTGAAAGATGTGCACAGTTATGAGTTCTGGGATATAATTCGACCCCTAAGGACAGGAAGCTGTACTTTCAGTTTCATTTAGGAACCCTAGCATTAAGATCATTCACTCGCAATTGGTCATCTGTCTGTCCAGCTTATAATGCCCCATTGAAAATCTGCCCCAGTCCTGCTTATGCAATTCCTCGTAGGAAGTGCCTTGCTCCTGCCTGCAGACTGCTTGGCATCCGCAGGACTGCTATAGCTCTTTGAATTCTTAGATCAGACACCCATTATGTTTTGGTTACTGCTGTCTCTAAATTTCTTGGAGCTATGTGGACCAATAGAGCAAATATTTTATCTTCACTTATGTGAAACTGCCGTGAATGTATACCTCTTGTGAAATGAATTGTTAACTAGTGCGTGTATTTATAATACTACTGTGCTGGTGTGTATTTTTATAGAGGGGGGTCTGGAAGGGGGATATCGTTTTAGCCCTTGTAGCTTTAATCACAAAATCATGACCTTCTGTTTAATCTTAAAAAGGGTGATGATACAGCTGGTGGTTACATGATAACTGTTCACGTTGTGGGTAGAAATCACTATTTCCATTGCTTTTGGGCCAACAAAGATGTGCATAGATTATGTTGAATCTGTGGCCTAAACTGTGAAATTTTCTAATTGATTTCTTAGACTATCTGGGAAAGCGCTTGCTGCTTTCTTTTTTTTCTAGTACTGTATTTGGCATTGACCTCTGAACAAACTATTGCGCATTGCATTAATTCATAACTTTTAATATTTTTATGTGTATGGTGTTAGACTACACTGTGCGCAAACCTTAGGGTTTGAAAGTTGGGCCCAGCGGTGTTTATTATTGTATAGATTTTATTCTTGTCTTAATCTATTTTTATGCATGTGAAATGTGGTGTTTTTATGTCTATGTTCTGTGCTTTTATGGGACTAGTTATTGAAATAAAGTTTATTTGAAATGAAACATCCTGGAACATTCATTTCCCTTCCCAAGGCACACAGTAAACTAAGCTTCATGAATCTTCCTGTGCAACTCAGCAGTTAGAGCAAATATTGTTGACATCAGCTAAACTTGAACATTCCTGGAATACAATAGAACATTCAACATTACTTCTGAAGCCTAAAGAAAAGAATTCAGGTTAAAGGATACAGAGTTAAAAAGTAAACATTTCCATGACCTTGCAAAATAAACTTTCAGTACTAGTCAAGTTAAGAAAGCCTAATACACATTAATTAAACATTAATTAAACCCTTTTGTGCACCTGCTAAATCAAATCAAATATGCAAAGAAATTATTTTTATTGAAGCATTCTTCATGTTTTGTCTAAGCATTTTAAATGTAAATTTATTGTTTTAATACATAATTCATAATGACATTAATGTAAGTGCATTTAATTAATGCTCAATACATTTGATTTCTACAGTTTTCATGTGAAATAATACTTTTAAGTTATTGTTTATTAATAGTTCACTAAAAAATAAATGCTGATTGCTTTCTTGTTAAATGTGGTGTCAGAAATATGACTGGTAGGCACAAATGGCTCACAAAATTTCAAACGTGCACGTTTTAGTTTCCCCATTGTTCTCCGTTGAGCCCTGTAAACTGTGGATTTATTAATTACCATATGCTATGTCTATGCTGCAAAAGACTGGCTCCTTGTTGCAGTACCCTCCACTTTTTACCTGGTTTCTGAATGCAACTTGGACTGGAGTGCACTGGGATCCTGCTAACCAGGTTCCCAGTGCCAGTGTTCTTTCCCTAAAACATGGCAAAAGTAAATGGATACACCTTTAGCTACCACTATACGTCCCTAGTAAAAGGCATTTAGGTACCTAGGGCATGGGGTACTATGGGTAAGCTCATGAGGGTAGCAGCACTGATTGTGCCACCCTCAAGAATTATGCATCCAGGTGCACCCAGCACTGCCATAACAGGCTAAGTGTCCTGGTGCAAACCTAAAATACAAACTCAATATGGAACACACTCTGTGTGCCCTGTCCACCCTACACTGCATATGTTATGGGTAAGTCACCCCTCCAGAAGACCTTCCAACCCTAAGGCAGGGTGCCCCACACTATATACGAGGGCATAATTGAATGAGCAATATGTCCCCACTGTGTCCTTGCCATGGTGAGTGAACAGAACAGCCAGTTTAATATATGTGCTGGACATTGGTCAATATGAGTTTCCCAGCTACATAATGGCTACTCTGAACCCTGGGTTGTTTGGTATCAAACATCTCAGAATGATAAATCCTAACTGGTACCAGTACTGGATTTATTACAAAAAGTACCCAGGGGTCACCTTAGAGGTGCCCCCTGAAAAAGCTATCTATCCTGGCATGGCTGTTGACCGGTTCTAGCAAGCCTGCCACTTCCAGACAGTAAATGCACAAACCCTAGAGGAAAGCCCTGTCTGATTTGTGAAACAAAGAACTTCCTGGGTGGAAGAGCTAACTCCCCCTCCTCAGGAATGTGCACTGCCCCGGCAGTGAGCTTCAGAACTCGACCCGCAGGCCTGCTGCTAGCAGCAGATGACCTACCCCTTTGCAAACCCCCACTTCTGGGGGGAGCAAAGAAGGGAAACCACACAAAGGGTAGGAGGAGTGGCCTCACTGAGCATGCACCACCCCTAGGGGCTTGCAGGCAAAGAGGACCCTTCATTAAATTTTTCTCCATCTTGGAATAGGCAATCAGGTTTAGGGAAGTGACACTTCCCACAGGAAGTGGTCACTGTGGTGGGTGTAGCCTCCCAAGGGTACGTGTCTCATTGGACGCTACCAGGTTACCCCTAAAAACGCCCACTAAATTCAGTATTTAGTGGGCTCCCCTAGACCAAGAAAATAGATCTGAAAACAATTCAGTGAAGAAAAGAAGACCAGCACCAAAAGAAGGCCACAGCAAGAGAACTGAGGACCTGCTGCACAAGAAAATGCACCAAACAGTGCCTGCTGCACCCAGGATCTGAAAATTGCTGCTGCGGAGGAGCTGGGCACTGGACTAACCCCAAGAAACCCAGGTGACCTTCAGGCTTCAAGAATCGTCCCAAATCTCCCTCCTTAGTGGAGGCACCACTCAATAAAATCAAGAAACCTGCGAAGGTCCAACAAACCAGTGAGGGTCACTTCGCCGATATCTCCGTGACCGGAAGCTGCGGCCAGACCTGACAACACACCGACAACCACCCAAATGTGACCCACAACTGTGCCAAGTTTAGTGGCACTGTGCCTTCTAGTGGCCAGTAACGCCAATACCCTGGGTACTAGGCAGCTGGACAAGCTTGGACAAGTAGAAAACCAGCTCCCCCAGAGCTGAAACAGGATCAGGAGGAAGCCCCAGTTGAGGGACTTCAGGAACACTCTGGACCTCTGACCAGAGTGCCCATTGTCCTGTAATCAGCCCTCAAATTGACTCACCTCCAGCTCCAAAAGACTCCATTGTGCACAGCTCCTGGACCTCTAACTCACCCTGCACCTGGCTGCCCTGGGCCTTGCATCGTGGGATCTGCTGTGTGCCCCGAGTCCTCAACCCCTTGCGACCTTGACAGCCTAAGGGGACCCCAAGGCACCATCTTTAAACCTGCAAACCAGACCCTTTTCCTAGTGGCCCCTACAGGTGGCCCTCTGTCTGTGCCAAGAACCGCTCCAACGCTGCTCCCACCAGAACTGGTAGCTGGCTGAGACTCTCCAGCTGGCACAGTGTGCCCACCGACAGCTGCGACCACTCTGCAAGAGAAGAGACTAGTATCTCAACTGTGGATTTTTACCTAATTTTTAAAGGTGACTGTGCATTGATTCCAATGGTGTGTAATTACGCACAGAAATACTAATGTTGCTAAATCTTTAAAAAGTCATAACTTGAAGATTACTTAACATATTTTAAAGCTCTTGGTCTTAAAATGTGTCTAAAAGTATGACGTATTTATAAATTCTAGTCTCGAGTTATTCATTGAGTGTGTGTGGTGCATGATTGGATTTGTGAGTTCAGCAAATGATTAGCGCATCTCCTGGACCAGCTACCTTAAAAACTGGAGCATTTCGTGGTCTAATGTTTACCTCTGAAAACCAACGTGTGGTTGTCTGGACACTCTGCATAGTGTACTCAATTTTGTACACTACATAGAGGGCCAGCCTCCACCATATGCCACTAATTAATTAATAATATTTGAGCTCTTTCAATTCCTCCTCTGACAGCAATTTATGCAGCCACAAGGGAATTATTTCTCATTTACAATGAGGCAAGTCAAAACCTTGTAGTTGATCTAGGTTTGCGTTATTTGTTAAATCTCTTCATTTCCATTTCTATCCTCTTTTGTTTATTCTTTGCTCTTTGTTTTCTCCAGAAACTGAGAGCTTTGTAAAATCCAAGTGCGTAAATGTTGCACAATGTCACAATCAGTAAAGGTTTCAGGATCATCTTCATAACACTCAAAGCCTTTAGATGGCAACGTAAAAAAGTGGTATTATTAACAACACACCAGGGCTACATGAGATGGAAGGCAAATTGGTATAGTTTTATTGTTAACACAACTAGGATGTGTCTGAGTACAATCAAATAGGGGTGCTTCGAATTTCAATATACTGTCCTAATGATGACCCTACTAAATTAATTTCTTTGATTGGGGTCGAAACATCAACATTGTATTAGAAATTGTGGATTGACTTTTGAGAATCTCAGCAGGCTCACAGTACCTATAGTTATAGGTGCTTATTTGAGACCTCATGCTTTTAACCACAGTTTGGTTTTAGTTTTCATGTGAATAGCACTGCAACTCTCATACTAACTCAAACTTCCCTCACACTGCACTGTAATACAGGAGCACCTCAATTACTTTACTTTAAATTGTTGAATTTAAGTTTCTAATAAATGTGAAATATTACTCACAAACCTCATCGGTACAGAAAATCCTTAATGGTACAACCACTGTCGTGAAAGTTAATTCATATCCTTCCCCCAGAGTGACCAAAACATTTGTGTCATATTATTCACTTACCCAGGTCCTAGGGTACTCGTTTGGTCCATTTTTTCAAAGTATTTTAAATACAGCACTACCATGGTGGTGTTAAGGGGTTCAAGAAAAGTGGCACTGCACTATGTGCAGTGCCGCCTTGCATAAATCTGCCCCTTATTGTCAGATTTTGATTGCAGCCCATAGATACAAAGCTTCCCTACATTTTAGTAATCTAAAGCTAAGCATCCTTGCATATCAGGTGTGTTGTGAAATGGTTTCTTCTTGCTAATTATTCCCTTATCTATTCTTTCTTTAATTGCCTTTCTTCTTTCACCTGCCTGATTGATAAACTCCTTTTCTATCTGTTTGAGAGAACATGTCAGGTTATTCCTGTGTGCAGATGCTGTGTCAATAGTCAGTGTAGGCTCAAGGAAACCTCCTACTATATCTTTGTTTCTAGCTTTTGTAATCCTGCTTAAATGCTGATTAATGGGAACAAAAGAGAAAACTAGATCAAAGTTAGAGTAAAAATACTGATTGTGCTCCTGGTTGTACAACATTAATTATTAACAAACTGCAACTAATCTCATAAGTTAGTGGTAAGCTGTCATAAGTGATCCCTTCTTGCAACAATGAAGGAATTTGTGTACACACATAACAATCACGCACATTCATTGTATCCACGTACTCTTACAGCAAGCTATGATATACATTGGAAAATTAATCTCCCTTTGTGTCATCTAAATTAAGCAATCCCTCATCTTTATAAAACTTGTCCTGCTTAGATTTTGTCATTCTCAGCACTGGTGTGCTCTACTTTGCACCTCTCCTCCTCTAATTGAAACACTCATTCCTGCAATCAATAAAAGTCACACAATCTTACGTACTATCATTAAAGCAACACATGCATATTTACACCTTCTCTGTTTACTCTGGGCAGGATTCATGGCTTCTGTAGAATCAGAGGAGAAAAGAAAAAGAAAATATAAAAAGTCAAAAAGTGAAGACAAATCAAAAACAAAAAAATATTCTTTCAAAGTCTCTTTGCGCTATTTACAGCAGTTCTCGATATTCAAGAAAATTCTGTATCAATACACTTAGTTTAACCGATCATTGGGCGGTTGGCCTTTTTGCTTATCCCCTTTCCTTCCTCTGCTGGTACCTCCATGTCTTCAAGTTTGCTCAGCTTGAGAAGGAATTGGGGAAAGGTTTCTGGTCACAATTTGCAGGATGCTCTGATGGCCAACTACTCTCAATTGGGCATACTTACGAGCCTCTCTGCTGAGGAGCCTGCCAGCTGGATTAACATAGCAGTAAAAGTAAATACGTATATTAGGAAAAAGCCTACAACTCCCTGGTTCTCAGAACAGCATAACCCTTTCACTGCTATGTGTCCCCCTGTGCTGACTTCTTTTGGGTATTTGAGGTAGTTCGTGCTTAGGCCCCCATAACCTTTTGTACACAGAAGCTATCCATGCCAAATTTGTGTCTTTTTTAACAACATCTTGAGGATTCTAAAGATACCCAGGGTTTGTGGATTCCCCTGGAGGGGACCATATATTAACCAAAATACAGCTACATTTGAGATTTTTTGGGAAACATGGGACGAAAAGTGCTGCAAAAGAAAACATCTGTTTTTTCACTGCAAAATAGTATCAACAAGGGGTTTGCAGTGCTGAAATCTTTCCAGATTTCAGAAAAAGGCAGACTTGAATCAGAAAACTTTTTTTTGTCAACACAGTTCTGCCATTTTACTGGAACATAGCACATTTTTCCTATTTGTGTGCTTTCAAGCTCCTTCCAGTTAGTGGTAGAAATAAATGTGAAACCAATAGTGGATACCAGAAAGCTATACATTTCTGAAAAGTAGTTGCATTTCTGAATTCAGCAAGGGGTCATTATGTAGATTCTTCAAGGTCTTTTCAAAGAAAGTAACAGTTGAAATAAAAAAATATTGAAATTGAGTTGAAAAAAACAGCCATTTCCAGCTACGTTTTCATCTGTAACTTCTTCTAACTGTGGCAGATTTCCAAAAGCAATATACTGTTATATCCACTGGACCCTTCTGCTTGCAGCGATATATAGGAGTTGTAGGTTTACCAAGAACCCTAGGCATCCGGAGCCAGTAACTGAGCTGCACCTGGCAATGGTTTTTCGTTGTGTACCAGGTATGCAGTAATTCATTTGGTAAAAAATAATGAGTGAAAAATAGGTATCAAGGAAACCTATGTATTTTCAAAACAGGCACATGATATGGAGTTTAGAAGCAGTGAGTATTTGCACATCTCTGAATTTGGGGTTACCCATTTAATTATGTGAATTAGAGGGCATTTCTCAGAATTACTTCTTTCTTACAAACTGTGTAACATTTGACAGGCACAAATGCAGAGAAAGACGATTGGTAAAAACACTTGATCTACTGTTCTGTCTTTCCCTAAGTCTCCTGATAAAAATGGTACCTCACTTGTGTGGGTAGGCTTAGTGCCCACAACAGAATAATGGCCCAAAACACAACATGGATACATCACATTTTCCACGCAAAAATGACACATTTTTTGCAAAGTAGATAGCTATTGTTTTTGGGCCCTACCTCAGCTGCCACCTAGGGAAACATAGCAAACCTGTACATCTTTGAAAACTGGACACATAGGGGAATCCAGGATGGTGTGACATGTGTGGCTCGCACCAGGTTGTTTTACCCAGAATCCCTCTAACTGTGACTAAAAAGCACATACTCCTCACATTTCTGTAATTGAAAGTTCTGGAATCTGAGGGGAGCCTCAATATTCCTACCACTCCATGTTTCTCTCGGTCTCCTGATAAAAAGTATACCTCACTTGTTTAGGTGGGCTATGTGCCTCCGACAGGTAAGGGCCAAAAACATGTAGAAATTGAGGGGGGACCAAAGCTCATCCAAAAGGTCAGTTTTATTTTAAATGTGTTTATACTGACTCTGCTTTGGGCACCCACACAAGTGAGGCTTGGTTTTTATCAGTACAGATGGGGTAACACTGAGTGGTAGGAATTTTGTTGATTCATGCAGATTCTGGAAGATACCATCATGGAAATGTAGGGAAAATGTGTGCTTTCAGGCAAAGTTGGAGATTTGAAGGGCATTGTGAGTATGAAAATGGTATGGGGTGAATATGAAGCACACCTCCCTGGACTCCCTGAGATGTTCAGTTTTCAGAAGTGTCTAGTAGGTTTTTCTAGATGTCGGCGTATCCAAGCTCAGAAGCTCACCATTACAATTGAGACAATATTAGGAGTTAGCTAAGCTCATTTGGCTTGTATGTAAAACCAAAACCTAAAAGCGTAAAATGTTCTCATGCTTACCTTTGGAATGAGAAGCTTCGGTCCACATGGGCAGAAAGACTGTTGCCCCCTTCAGTTTGGGTGTGGGGCATACCCATGCCCATGGTGGTGGGCAGTCCTCACCCCTCTGTTTCAAAATAGAATGCTTCCCTGGTGTCTTGTGGCCTTGCTGGCTGTCCTCTATTATAATCCACACTTGCCCCCCAAGAGGGGCAGAAAGCCTGTGCCCATTTATTGGGGGGAGGGGGAGTTGGATATTGCCATGCCCATTCTGTGCAGCATCTACCCATACAGTACCAAAAAAAAATCCCTACTGCCCAGTGGGCTGATTAGTTTTGGAGGGAGGGATAGGGGCATTGAAATGCCCATTCTGGACAACACCAACCAATAGATAAACAAAAAAATATAATTGGCGCCCAGTGGGCTCTCTTCTCCCTGGGGGGTCAGAAAGGGGGCTATTCTCTCCATCTGCCCCCCAGAAGGGGGGCAAAAAGACTGGGTCTATTTCTAGAAGGGGTGGGGGCACTTCAATGCCTATTCAGGACAGCCCCTAAATCTACATAACAAATGAGTCCCTCTTTCCTACTGGACTTTTTGTCCCGGGGGGCAGATTGGGGGACATTGCCCCCAATTGCACAAAGGGGGGCAGAACTACTGTGTCTATTTCTGGTAGGAGTATAGGCATTACAGTGCCCATTCAGGGCAGCACCTACCCCTGAATAAAAAAATAATCCCTGGTTCCTAGTGGGCTTTCTGCCAAAGCAGGCGGGCAGAATGGGGGGCTATTGTCCCTATGTGACCCCCCCCGTGGCAGGGAGACTGTGCCTATTTCTAGGAGGTGTGGGTCATTACAATGCCCATTCAGGACTCCGCCACTCCTAAACTTTCATAAAAATACAATTTTGGTTCCTAGTAGGCTTTCTGTCCCAATCTGGGGCTATTGCCCCAATTTGCCCCCAAGGGGAGGCAGAATGACTGTCTATTTCTGGAAAGGGTAGAGGCAATACAATGCAGATTCAGGGCAGCTCCTACAATTGAATTTACATAAAAAATGTATCCCTGGTTCCTAGTGGGCTTTCTGCCAAACCAGTGGGGCAGAAAGACTGTGCCTATTTCTAGGGGGGTGGGGCATTACAATGCCCATTCAGTACAGCCTTACCCCTTACATGGGGGCATTACAATGTCCATTCAGTACAGCCTCACCCCTTACATAAAAACTGAGTACCACGTTCCTAGTGGGTTTTCTGTCTCCTGAAAAGGGCAGATTGGGGGTAGTTGCCCCCACTTTCACCCAAGGGGGACAGAAAGACTGTGTCTATTTGTGGGAGGGGGTAAATACATTACAATGTCCATTCAGGGCAGCCCTTACCTCTGAATTTACATAACAAATGAATTCATGGTTCCTAGTGGGCCTTCTGCCAATCCAACGGGTCAAATTGGGAGCTATTACCCCCATCTACTTCCCTCCATGGGAGGGCTGGAAGACTGTGCCTATTTCTAGGAGGGTGGGGGCATTAAAATGATCCCTGGTTCCTATTGGGCTTTCTGACCTGCAGGTGGGGGGCATATCTGGGGCTATTGCCTCATCTGCCCCCCAGGAGAGGCAGAAAGACTGAATATGAGCAAAACCTTTAGAGGGTGGCACGCAGTGCTTATTTTGCTGGGGTGGCAGGGGAAACTCACATGGGCCACACCCCTCTGTGATACCACCCAACTGGGCTCACTGGGGACACAACTGGGGTTTCACAGGTGGGACCTCATAGGCATCTCCAAGGTTGGGGATCTGTGGGCCCCGGAGAGTATTATTCCATTCACAGACCTTCAGACAGAGTACCACTTGGCACCCTCAGAGGTCTTTCACTACTTGCAAATTAAACATGCATTACAACAGACAAGCCTTGAGGGGAAGGACACGCCAGTAGCCTGTCCCCTCAAGGACAGGCTACTGGATGAGCATATGCCCAGGAAAGCGATGTCCCTCACTTACCACAAATTAATCAACAATTCTCCAGATACTCTTCTTCACTTAAGGGCTCCGTGGGAGCGGGATGTAGAGGAAATTGAGGACGATGAATGGCACCAGTCCTGTGTGTCCCGTAGGGAGGTGACCTTCCATTTCCAGTTCCACTTAATACAGTCGAGATTTCTACATAGAAGCTATTATGCGAACACAACCTTAGTTAAAATGGGAAAGTCTACCTTCCCTATTTGCTGGCGGATATGTGGGGTTAAGGGATCCTTCTTTCACACATTATGGTCATGTCCCATAATTCAGCAATCCTTGAGGGCAGTGATTATCGGTATGAATGGTGTATGTGGTAGTGACTTCATGCCGTCGGCTAAAATGTGTATTTTGAACATATGGGATGTATCTGACCTAGCCAGAATGGACCGCCTATGGGTGACTCTGGGGTTGATCATTGCCAAGCGCAACATAATGAGAATGTGGAGAGCTGAGTGGTCACCCTAGTTGCATGACTGGAAAAAAGGAAATGGATTGGGTCATGCTGGCTGACAGATCTGTTTACGAGGGGCGAGGCTGCCCAAACAAGTGGACTAAGTTTTGGGGGAAGTGGAACAGCACAAGAGGAGGCCTCTGTTCCCCTCCATTGGACTCTGGATGAGAGACCCAGTAGTGGGAGACCACCCTGTAGTGGATTTGCAACAGAATCTGATGGGAGTGGGATGGGATGGTGGGGTTTCTTGGCTTTATGTGCCATTCTCTTCACCTCTATTTGGACCCACATGTACTGCGGGGATTCAAGGTCCGGGAAAGTGATCATGCTTTTAACCTGTCTGATCTCTCTGCTACATAGCATTGCCTGTTGCTTCACTTGCAATAAAAAGATTTATAAAAAAAAAACCTTAGGGAGGAGCTAAACCCCCTTCCCCAAGGGGCCGCTCCCCATCCCTAGTGTCTAGTGGGTGGATCCCTGCTGAGGTATCACCCTGCTGTGGTGATCACCAAGCATGGATGCACTATGGACGGTATCATTACAAAAGGGAGATTCTCCCCTTTCCAATTATAACTGTCCCATCTTTCTTGGTGCTCGGAGAGCTGAGGTAGCCCCCTCAACACCCAGACAGTGAAAGTGGAATGAGCAGATTCACTCATTTTACTTTTGTTTTCAGTAAAATTATATCAGCGTGCCTTGAGTGCTGATTGTCATTTCTAGTGGTGACCGACACATATTCAAAGTGGTGGGGTGGGCAAAGGGGGCATGAGGGGAGAGCGGGGGGTTTAACATTAAAAATAAATTGTAATACTAACCTGTCGCTGCCGGTCGCCTCACACTCCTCTGCATCCACATCTGAGCAGTCCCTGAGACAGCATCAGAAACTCTGTGTGCTATCCCCATGCTGCTCTCATGCTATTACAAAGCATGAGAGCAGCACAGGGATTGGCCTGAGTGGGCTGGTTTTCCACTCTTTCAGGTGCAGGGAGTCTGTGCTGTTTCTCCAACCCGGCTGTCAAATACTTCTGATTTGGAGAAACCTAAGTGTGCATGTCTGTTTGGCTGGCCTAGAACTGCTGGCCAAACAGACCACTCCTCCTCCCCCCTCCCATGGCAGAGCCCTGCCCTGAACATGTTGGCTCAGTCAGCAGCTGATAAAAAGACAATAAAATGTTGTTTTATTTTTCAGCTTCTGGCTCTAAGCCAGTGGGACGATGTTCCTGCGTCATTGTGGAGGAGCCGCTGCTGGTCATTTCACTGAAAACCCAAAACAACCACAGGAGCTGCGGAAGCTGTTCCCCAGGTCCAGAGGATGTTTTGGCAGGAAGGAAATCTCTTCCTTGCCTGCATCAGAGGGATTTTTAGTGACATTTGCGTAGATGACCGGGAGCCATCCAACGCACCTGAGCACTACAGTGTCAGACAGCTCTCGGCCATCTAACGCATCGAAGAGGTCAAAGAACTCACGCAAGAATGCTGCAGACTGGAGGGCAAATGCCATTTAATTGAGGATGCAGAAGAAACAAATAAGCACAAAGGGGCAGATTTACAAGCTCTCAGCGACTACTTGTGACACATTATTGGCATTTTTTCATGCTAATGTGGCATTAGAAAGACATTTTTGCCACACCAGATTTACAAAGGGGTTCAATGCATGCATTGCACCTCTTTGATCGCCCCTTGAGCCCATTATGCCTGCACCAGGCATAATGTATGCAAGGGTGGTGTTCCAGTGTTAGGAGACCCGCAAAAATGACACAGTAAAATCTTCAAGATTTCACTGCACCATGTTTGGCATTCTTTTTTACGCCTGCCTAGAGTCCACCTAAAGTCCTACAACTTGCTCTGGAACTGTTGCAGAAGGTCTTGCACTGACCATCAAGAAGGTCATGGAGGCTAGAAAATTCCCCAATTTATGGAATGGAGCAATTGTCATTCTTTTGCTAAAGAATCCTAATCTTAATCCTAAGGATTTCAAAAATTATTATCCAATTTCCATACCGACTACTCCTGCTTCAATACAGGAGAACATCTGAACCAGATGTTTTGGTTTTCAGGTGCTGTCTTATGCAGAAAACACTCAAATTAGTGTGTGAATAATGAAAAGTGTGCCCTTGGTAGCAGGCAGGTTTAAGGAATGTACAGCCAGTTAGTAATCGGATGACAGAAAACTTTCTTAAGCTTACTTCTGAAAAAACAGAGGTTCTGGTATTTGGAGCAAAGCTATTCATTTAGTCTGAGATGTGGGGACCAGAGTCTTCCAGTCATCTTCATACTCTGATTGAGTCAGCCAAGAAACTAGGAGTCATTTTTGACAATTGCTTGTCAATCAACCTACAAATTAATCATACTACCAGCAGATGCATCAATTTTCTTAGATCTACGAAAAAGATCTTTCTGTTTTTTTTCTGGCAGAGTTGCATAAATCTGTGGCACTGATTTCCTTCCCCTGGTTTACTGTAACACTCTCTGGTTGAACATCAACCAGACTTCTCGCAACAAATTTTAGATCATCCGAAATGCAGCAGCGTGACTTGTTTTGGGCATCTCAAAACATCTCTCAGTGGCCAAAGTCCTTCAGAACGTTCATTGGCTTTTGTTTAGGAAACAAGTGATATTTGAAGTCTTATGCATGGCCTTTATGGCACTGCTTAACTTGGGACTGAGATTTTTCCAGTTGATCTTTCAGTGGCATATGTCCAATAGGCTTCATTGTTCTGCTTATAGGGGATAGGTTGTGGGGCCTAAGGTTTGCAAAGCCAGATGTGGTGAGAGGGCTTGCTTGCTTTTGCAGTGGCCAAACTTTGGAACACCATATGCAACCATATTTTCTGGATTCTGATTTTGTGTAAACATCTGAAACATGACTTTTTTCATCTTAGCCCCTGGACTTTTTACCTGTTTCTCTCAAGCTAATAGCTTAGACCCTAGTTGCGCTCTAGAAATTATTTTTCATTTAAGTTCCTCAACTTTATATCAACAAATAAAGCAGAGTTAACCCCTAGTGTGCCGAGGACGAGGTGATCTCGTCCAAGGCGCCGATTCCCCATGCCTTGGACAAGATCACCTTGTCCGTGGCATCTGATGATGTCAGCACGCTTTCGCGTGCTGACCTCATCAGAGGCCTTCCCTCCGGTGCTGGAAGCTCAGCTTCCAGCGCCGGATCGGAGGAGAAATGATTTGCATTTCTCCTCCGAGCACGTGGAGGGGGTCAGAGAAGCCTGAAAGGAGAGGAAAGGCCTTTCCTCTCCTTTCAGGCTTCTCTGAGCATTTCTGCTGCCCGATCACGATGCGATTGGGCAGCAGAAATGCCACTAGACACCAAGGATTTTTTTGTTTTTTGTTTATTGAATAAGGAGAGTGGCCCCTTGGGCAAGGGCCGCTCTCCAGGGAGGAAATTATTTTTTTGGCTGTTTCTGCCCCCCTGCAGGGGGTGGGCAGAAACCCCCCTAGACACCAGGGATTGTTTTTTTTTAATTTTTTTTTTTTTTTTATTTGTGAGGAGCGACCCCTTAGGCAATGGTCGCTCCCCTGGGGGTTAAATCTTTTCTAGGCCATTTCTGCACCCCTTGGTGGCAGCTCGGCCTATTTTTATTAGGCCAATCTGCCCCCCTGGGGGTCAGAAACCACTAGACTCCAGGGATTTGTTTTTTATATGGACACATAAGGGGAGCTGCCCCTTGGGCAAAGGCTGCTCCCCAGGGGGGTGCAAATAATTTTACGGCTGTTTCTGCCCCAAATCTACTAAACACCAGGGAAAATGTTCTTCATTGTTTTTTTTTTATTTTTATGTTTGGGAGCGACCCCTTGGGCAAGGGTCACTCCAGGGGGGGCAAATTATTATTCGGCCTTGCAATCGGCCCCCGTGGGGGCAGAAACCACTAGACACCAGGGAATATATATTTTTGTGGGCTATTTGAAGTAAGGGGAGCAGCCCCTTGGGTAAGGGCTGCTCCTCGGGGGCAAATTATTTCTAGGCCATTTCTGCCCCCGATGGCAGATCGGCCCAATATTATTAGGTCGATTGGCCCCTGGGGGGGCAGAAATCCACTAGACACCAGGGATAAAAAAATTTTTTTAATGTTTGGGGAGCGACCCCTTGGGCAAGGGACGCTCCGGGGGGAGGGGGAATCATTATTAGGCCGTTTCTGCAAACCCTGGGGGCAGATCGGCCTTGCGATCTGCCCCCAAGGGGAGCAGAAACCTCTAGACACCATGGATTTTTTTTGTGTGGGCTATTTCAAGTAAGGGGAGCGACCCCTTGGGCAAGGGCCACACCTCGGGGGGGAAATTATTTCTAGGCCATTTCTGTCCCCCCGGGGGCAGATTGGCCTAATATTATTACGCCGATCTGCCCCCGGGGGCAGAAATCCACTAGACACCAAGGATACATTTTCTTTGTTTACTTTTATTTTTTTATGTTTTGGGAGCGATCCCCTAGGCAAGGTTCGCTTCCGGGGGGCAAATTATTATTAGGCCGTTTCTGCCCCCCCGGGGGCAGAAACCACAAGACACCAGGGATTTTTTTTTATATACTAACGCATAAGGGGAGCGGCCCCTTTGGCAAGGGCCACTCCCGGGGGGGGGGGCAAAATATATTTAGGCCTTTTCTGCCCTCCCTGGAGGCAGATCGGCCTAATATAATTAGGCGGATCTGCCCCCGGGGGGGGGGGGCAGAAACCTCTAGACACCAGGGATATATATATTTTTTTATTTACTTTATGTTTTTATGTATGGGGAGCGACCTCTTAGGCAAAGGTCACTCCCCTGGGGGGCAAATTGTATTTAGGCCATTTCTGCCACCCTTGGGGGCAGTTCAGCCTATTTTTGTTAGTCAAATCTGCCCCCAAAGAGGGCAGAAACCTCTAGACACCATGGATTGGTGTGTGTGTATGTGTGTGTTTTGTTTGGAGGGGCAGCCCCTTGGGCAAGGGCCTCTCCCCATGGGGGCACATTACTGTTGGCCATAACTGCCCCCCTTGGGGGCAAACTGGCCTATTTTGGAATCCCACCAGAGACCAGGGAAGATTTTTTTTCAAAATAAGAGGTTGGGGGTATGGCCATACCCCCACCCCAACATCCCAAATAAATTGGGCCAAAGTTGTTCTGCCCACCAGTGGGCAGATTGGGCAATTACCCCCGATCCAGACCCCGGGGGGAGAGAAAGTCTACTAGATGCCAGGGAATACAAAAAATAAAAGAAAATAGTGGGGTGGTGGCTACCAACCAGTATGGGCCTGGTTAGGCCCCCACCCGAACTGAAGGGGCTAACAGTCTTTCAGCTCTCCCCCGCACACTAAAACATCTTATCCCATGGCAAGCAAGAGGACATTTGATAATTTTTGTTTTTTGTTTTACATTTGGGCCATGAGAGCTTGGTAACTCTCAAAATCGCCCCACTTGGAATGGTGAGGGCTGCACTATTTTTTTACTTTGAGACGCTGCCATGTACAAAAATCCACAAGACCTGGACACATCTGAAAACTAAACATCTAGTTGATTCCAGGGTGGTGTGCTTTACATGCACCCCGCACCATTTCCTTACCCACAATGCCCTGCAAACCTGCAACTTGCTGTAAAGCACACATTTTTCCCACATTTTTGTGATGGAACCTCCCGGAAACTGCAGTAATCCACAAAATTCCCACAAACCCAGCATTGTCTCATCTATACCAATAACATTTCTGCTGCACTTGTCAGCCTAAAAATGGTTTTTTTTGAATGGCCCTTTTGGACCCACTTTGGTTCCCCCTAAATTTCAACGTGTTTTTGGCTCTTCCCTGTCACAAACACTTGGCCTACCTACACAAGTGCAGTATCATTTTTACCGTGAGACTGAGGGTAACGTTGGGTGGTAGGAAATTCGTCCCGGTGCAGTGATCCCACACAGGAATGTCACTGAAATGTGAGGAAAACTTGTTTTTTTAGCCACATTTTCAGGTTTGCCACAGATTCTGGGTAACAGAACCTGGTGAGAGCCCGACAAGTCACCCCGTCTTAGATTCCCCGAGGTCTCTAGTTGTAAAAAATGCACAGGTTTGGTAGGTTTCCCTAGGTGGCGGCTGAGCTAGAGGCCAAAATCCACAGGTAGGCACTGTGCAAAAAACACCTCTGGTTTCTTTGATGAAATGTGATGTGTCCACTTTGTGTTTTGGGGCATTTCCTGTTGCAGGCACTAGGCCTACCCACACAAGTGAGGTACCATTTTTATCTGGAAACTTGTGGGAACGCTGGGTGGAAGGAAATTTGTGGCTACTCTTAGATTCCAGAACTCTCTGTCACTGAAATGTGAGGAAAACTTGTTTTTTTAGCCAAATTTTAAGGTTTGCAAAGGATTCTGGGTAACAGAACCTGGTGAGAGCCCCACAAGTCACCCCGTCTTGGATTCCCCTAGGTCTCTAGTTTTCAAAAATGTGCAGGTTTGGTAGGTTTCCCTAGGAGCCGGCTGAGCTAGAGGCCAAAATCCACGGGTAGGCACTCTGCAAAAAACACCTCTGTGTTCTGTAGAAAAATGTGATGTGTCCACGTTGTGTTTTGGAGCATTTCCTGTCACGGGCACTATGCCTACCCACACAAGTGAGGTACCATTTTTATCGGGAGACTTGGGTGAACGCTGGGTGGAAGGAAATTTGTGGCTCCTCTCAGATTCCAGAACTCTCTGTCACCGAAATGTGTTTTTTTAGCCAAATTTTAAGGTTTGCAAAGGATTCTGGGTAACAGAACCTGGTGAGAGCCCCACAAGTCACCCCGTCCTGGATTCCCCTAGGTCTCTAGTTTTCAAAAATGCACAGGTTTTGTAGGTTTCCCTAGGTGCCGGCTGAGCTAGAGGCCAAAATCCACAGGTAGGCACTTTGCAAAAAACACCTCTGTTTTCTGTAGAAACATGTTATGTGTCCACGCTGTGTTTTGGAGCATTTCCTGTCACAGGCACTAGGCCTATCCACACAAGTGAGTTACCTTTTTTGTTTCGGGAGGCTTGGGGGAACATAGATAAGCAAAACAAGTGTTATTGCCCCTTGTCTTTCTCTACATTTTTTCCTTCCAAATATAAGACAGTGTGTAAAAAAGACGTCCACCTGAGAAATGCCCTGTAATTCACATGCTAGTATGGGCACCCCAGAATTGGGAGATGTGCAAATAACCACTGCTCCTCAACACCGTATCTTGTGCCCATTTTGGAAATACAAAGGTTTTCTTGATACCTATTTTTGACTATTTATATTTTAGCAAATGAATTGCTGTTTACCCGGTGTAGAATGAAAACCCACTGAAGGTGCAGCTCATTTGTTGGCTCTGGGTACCTAGGGATCTTGATGAACCTACAAGCCCTATATATCCCCACAACCAGAAGAGTCCAGCAGACATAACAGTATATTGCTTTCAAAACTCTGACATTGCAGGAAAAAGTTACAGAGTAAAACGTAGAGAAAAATGACTGTTTTTTTCACCTCAATTTCAAATTTTTTTTTTCAGTTGTTATTTTCTGCAGGAAACCCTTGTAGGATCTACACAAATTACCTATTGCTGAATTCAGAATTTTGTCTACTTTTCAGAAATGTTTAGGTTTCTGGGATCCAGCATTGTTTTCACACCCATTTCTGTCACTGACTGGAAAGAGGCTGAAAGCACAAAAATCATAAAAATGAAGTATGTCCCAGTAAAATGCCAAAATTGTGTTGAGCAACTGGTTCCAGCCAGTTACAACTGGGTCTGGGAGTGCCCCCTCTCTCCTTTCAGCACAGGCTCCAAACATCAGTGGGGGGTTAACAACCCTATTGTGTGAGGCCAGGGCACAGTCTTTACAAATGCAGGTGTGCCCCGCCTCTCCCTTCTCTCAGCCCAGGAAGACTATTCAGTATGCAGATGCACCTCTGTGACAACTCCACCCTCCCTGTGTACAGGCTGTCTGAAAAGTATGCACAAAGCCCCAACTGTCACTCTGCCCAGACGTGGATTGGAGTCAAGCTGCAAAACACCAGAGTCCTAAGCACAGATAAATGCGCACTTTCTAGAAGTGGCATTTCTGTGATAGTAATAAAAAATACACCAACAGCAGTAAGCAGCATTTATTATCACCATCACAACCATACCAAACACGCCTACGCTACCCCTCATAAACCAGACAATACCCCTTACACATAAGGCAGGGCATTTCTAATGTAATCTTATGACAAGGCAGCATTCACAGCAGTGAGACCCCAGTTAGGCTGTTTGTCACTACCAGGACAGGCCACGCAACTTGGCACATGTCCTGCCTTTCTACATACATGGCACCCTGCCCATAGGGATAGCTAGGGCGTACCTTAGGGGTGACTTACATGTAGTAAAAGGGGAGTTCTGGGCCTGGCAAGTAAGTTTAGATGCCAGGTCCCTGTGGCAGAAAACTGTGCACACAGGCTAGTGGGTTGCGTAAGCAGCGCTGCAGGCCCACTAGTAGTATTTCATTTACAGGCCCTGGGTACAGAGATACCACTGTACAAGGGACTTATAGGTAAATTAAATATGCCAATTAGGTATAAGCCAATCATACCAACTTTAGATGGGAGAGCACCTGCACTTTAGCACTGGTCAGCAGTGATAAAGTGCTCAGAGTCCTAGAGCCAACAGCGAGAGGTCAGAAAAACCAGGAGGAAGGAGGCAAAAAGACTGGGGATGACCCTGTGTAAGGCAAAAAGTCCAACAGATATCAAGTATTTATGTAAATTATTTTGTATGATGTTCTGATTCTGGTTTTATTAAATATGTACACTTTTATGGCAGTTTTGCATCCGAATAAAAGAATATGAATGTGAATATTTGGAAAAACAGAACTTATGCCCATATTTATTCTTGTTTTGCTCTGCATTTGCGTCACTTTTTGACGCAAAAGCGGCGCAATCTTCCAAAATACAATTATATTTTGTAAGTTTGCGCCCTTTTGGGTGCCAAAAAAGTATAGATACCGACCTTTGTGTCCTTGAACTAGAATTAGATGTAACCTATGGCAAATGTTTGTATGCAAGCAAATTCTTGTTGGTTTTGCATTTTTTACATAATCTTGTTTTTCTTCTCTTACGTTTTTCTAATAATTGTCACCTGAGAGAGGTTGGTTTGAAGAGAAATCTTTTGTTTTGACTGTTACCCAGAGGTGTGCCCTGGCTGCAGTCACTGCTTGTTTCAAACACGTTCCCCCTTGGAACATTGCATGCCATTTTACATGATGCCCTCACAGAAAATTTTCATGTAGATGGAGGGGAAATATATTTCAGGTAAAAAGCATATTTTCAATGAAATGTACATGTTAATCAAGCAAACCGTCAAGCTATTTGGTCCACCCCTAAAGAGCTGAATTATATTAGCTGTTTCCAATATCTTGAGCACTGTATCAAAAAAGTAATGGCTTGCTTGAGGAGAGCCAAAGATTATTTTATAAGGGACCCTAGAGATTGTTCCATTTGCACAAACGTCAACATAATTGAATCAAGTCACAGGGGAAACAAACTAGCCTAGAGTTTTGTGCTGATTGTGTGTGAATTTTGGAATTCAAACCCAGCTCAATTGTTATGGTGCTATTTACTTTTCAAGGCAAATCAGGATTTGGGTTGGAAAATGTACCAAAGTGGTGAAAAGTAGCACTACTCTGTGGTGGCACATGGCCGTTCACACACAACCACGCCTTGGGTTTGATGCAAATCTCTATCTATCTACAAATGTAGATAGGATTTACACGAAAACCTTATGCCTCCCCTAAGCTGGCATAACAATGGAAAAATGTTTTCATTTCTCAATACTTTTCAAGTGTTGCATTTGTGCTGCACTGTACAGCACTCATGCAAAGTGGAAAATTTGTAATGTGTAGTTTTTATACAGGAAGGGGACCATCGCCAGTTTGTAAGTTGAAAGTCAGACCTCCAAACGGCTGCTGTCTCCACTGGGAACAATGTTGTCGACGAGCTGATGGTGGTCCAGGTCGGAACCAGCCAGGGCAGTGCTGAACTCAGCACCACCCTGCTGATTATGACTTGGTTCTATGCCATCCTTTTTAAGGCTCTTTCACCACCATGAAAAGTCTGGCAGAGAACAGGTGCAAGGGGGCCACTGGGGGCCCTGCACTGCGCATGCACTTGTCATGGGCCCCTCTGCCCAGCACCCTCGCAATACTCACTGTCTGGTGCACCCTGCCTATTATGAGCCGGAGACAATGCTGCTGTCACAATCCCTCTGGGCTGACAGTAGAAAACCTTGGTTTCCGTCCGCCAGCCCAGTGGGAAGGTTGTAATTGGCCCGGCCGGGAGGTAGCCAGTATGGTGGCAACCTCCCCATTGGAAGTTTGGCGGATGGGTCATCCCGTCCACCGGACTCATAATCAGGCCTAAAATCTATGCTTCACCGAACTCACAAATTCTTGAGCTATAGTGCAAGGGATTCTACTTTGATGCTTGTGTGCAAAAAATGCCAGTCGATGTTAATCTCTCCCAATTTCATTTAACGCAGTCCAACAACTTTGATTACTGCACTGTGTTGCATCAAGAGTTAGTCGATTTCCCCTAAGTATTTTTTCCAGTACTTTATCCTACTCTTTCTAAAGAAGTTTAATAGAATTTAATATTTGTTCATACTTTTTTTTATCACAGTCATAGCTGTAACTGGCTATTAAACTACTAATTTGCACAGTGAGCTTTGGCCTTGATTTTATTGGACAAAGTGACATTGCTGACACCTGAGCTGCATGGATTGGCAAACACTTCAAGCAAGGTTGCATTTCTTTCTCATGCATATTCTGTCTTCAAACTTGGATTGGTTTCTGACCCACCTTGCCTCTCAGTGATTTCGGCATCAGTAATGCAATGCATTTTTTTGTCCAAAAGACTTTTTAATGAACCATTATGTAGTTAATTAAAAGACTCTCTTTTTTTCTAACCTAAAGGTATGATTAAAGCTTTTGTCTGCCAATCTTGCACTACTGAAGAGTGTGATCTTGGTTTGGGAGAGCAAATCCAGAAAAGACAAGAGATTAGACACAGCTCTGCTCCTTTTGGCCATAGATACATCACAGGTTTAGCACATAGTTTGCCTGGGAAGACCTTGTGGCAACCTACTGCTAGATATGGCCAATTTCATAGCCAATGGGCAAGATAGAAGACAGGATGACAAAACCAGCTCTCACTGTGGGTTGTGGTAGCTCTTTCTTCTGCTGTGAAAGAGGAGTTGCTAGTGGTGGGGCAGGCAGCAGGAGACAGAGGAGGAGGCCTGAGGTGGGTCCTCGCAAAACCATACAAGGGCAAACTGGCCTTGCCTGTAACACTAATGTGGCCCACGTTGAGTTAGCGTAGTAGACCCAATTGCCCCCATGAGCACCAGTACAATATGGTGCAAAGGCAACACAAAGTTAAATAACTGGCAAAACTACCACACATTCAGTGCAAATATGTTGCTTGTACACTGCAAGATGGTACAGGAATCATGCCTGCAAATAAGTTAACCAAATGTATTAATATTCCAAATTATCTTACATGGGTTATATCCACAAACTTGTTTTAAAGACAAAGGGCCTCATTACAATTTTGGTGGTCTTTAGACCGCCATACTCATGGTGGCGGTCGTCTGCCGTACTCTTAGTGGTCAGACGGCCAGGTCGGACCACCAGGAGACTGCCGCCACCACCAGGATCATTGATCCAGATGGGAAGGCAGGAGTCGATGTCATGGTCATCCACGGCCGTGCCCATTGATTCACCGCCATGCTAATCTTGACTTTATTTTTCACAACCGGAAAGGCTGGTGGAAAGACAGTGCTGGGTGTCACATGGGGGGCCCTGCAATGTAAATGGCATGAGCAGTGTAGGGGCACCGCTGCCAACACCCTCAGGATGCACACAGTCTGCTTTAAAGAGGCCATGGCCAAGCTGACGCACTGTCTTGAGATGATGTTTCCACTTGTTAGCCTAGTGGAAACATCATAATACAACATGGGGTGTGGCCGCCGGTGTGGTGGCAGCCTCACCACTGTGGGAATGGAGGACCGTCTGTTGGACCGTCAAAGTCATAATGAGGCCCAAAGTCCACGGATCCCCTAAGCTGGCTAAAGGTCAGTGTATTTGTAACCAATTTTGTAAAACAGAAAAGCTTTAGTGACACATTTTTCATTAACCCATTTGTTTAACGGTAGAGTTGGTAGAGTTGGTAAAGAATAATGCCTACAGTGAATGTCAGGGACTCCGTCCCTCATGAAGCTGCCCCCTTTGTTCTGTACCTCGTACACTTTTCGACTTCTGTCACTGACATACAGGTTTCTGGAATTTGCTGTCAAATTGATTGCACCCTGGGCTGACATCAAATGACTTCCAGAAGCATTCCACTCCACCTCCCGTGTCTCCAAGGATAGTGGAGAGAAGAGCTGTTACCGATGAGAATACCTACTCCCTCTTCCTTTGGTTCTCCACAGACCTGTGGGAAGTGTGACCAAACTTTACATAAACCTGCTGGAACAATGACTGCTTAAAATGAATGCTGAGAAAAAATCTCATACTTTCATCATGATTTATTAGTACCACATTCATTATCAGAATCAATACCTCCTATGGTAGAATTAATTTTTAAAAGGCCTGTATTTAAACTTTTTGGTGAAAAACTGCGCTAACGCATTTTTGCACCAAAATGTTTAGCACCGGCTTGTGCCATTCCTGAGCACCAGCTGGGCGCTATATTAATGGAATGGCACAAGCCGGCAATTAAGCTTGGGCTAGCGTTAACTAATATGACGCTAGCTTGGTGGGGGTGGTGGGAGAGGAGATGGAGGTTGAGCATCAAAAAATGATGATAGGCTGGTTAGAGGCAAAGAAAATGCCTCAAACCAGTCTAGCGTCATTTCCTGACGCACAACCATCCATAACACATTACTCCTGCCTTATAAAAGACAGGAGTCATGCCCATCACCCCAATGGCCAGCACAGGGGGCCAATGACCCCTGGGCATTTCCATTGCATCCAGTGCCTAGCAGGGGCCCCTTGTTAGGGCTCCCAATGGCACTTTAAAATAAAAACAAAAATGACTTACCTATACTTACCCTACTTACCTGGGATGGGGTCCCCCATTCTCTGGTGTCCCCCTGTTGTGGGTGGGGGTGTTACTGGGTCTTGGGGTGGGCACCTCTGGACCCATTCCATGGTGTTTAACCATGGAAATGGCTCCACAGGTCCCCTAACACCTGGTCTGACCAGGGCGTTAAATAATGGTGCAAAGCAAGCTTTGCACCATTAGTTAGCCTGTGCGGTATTTTAGCATGGGGGATAAATATGGGGCTATGGGGATAACACAATTTTTTAGATGGGAAAGCCTACCTTGCATCTCATTCGCGCATCCATAAAATGGTGTAAACTCCACTATTTTGACGCTAGACGTGTCTAGCATCAAAATATAAATATGGAGTTAAGTTTGTGCTGAATTTGCATCAAAATAATGATGCAAATTGGGAGCAAACAAAGCACAACTATGCCCCTTAATACCTTTTCAACTAGAAATGTAATCAGAGAAAATAAATATGGATTGCCAAATGATTGCATTTTAGTTCACCAAGTCCATTCGACTTTTGATTGTTTTTAGATTGTGATTCAGTTTTACATTCTGTCCTACAGTCCACCACTTCTGGATTCACTGCCAACGTCAAAACCATTTATAATAGATATGTGACTTAAGGTATGCTAATAACCAATATCTTTTAGAATAGCTAACTTTCTTTGTTTTTTATTTACATCTTCTTGCCCTGTCTGTTTTGTGAAAATTGTAGTGGTTGTCAGTATACTGCTGTAGAACAAGTGCTCAGATGTACAAAACATAGAGTCTGTAAAAACCACTGCCGTTCACACACTCACTTTTTATCAAATCCATTCTGTTTTTGCAAACAGAACTTTGTATTTAGAAGTTGGTTTGCAAAAAACAGAATGATGGTGGGACGCAATTTGAACTACGTCATTCATAATAATGAGGTAGGTTGCAAATTGTAGCCCACCACAATTTGCTGCCATTACAGGGATAAGGGCCTGTTGGGGTCAGCAGACCACCATGTCAGTAGTAGCTATAAAAATAAAAAAAATACATTTATACAACCTATTTTCCTTTAAGGAAATGGGATGTGTTTAAAGAAAAAGCTTAATTTAAATTCTTTAACAGTAGGCAGTTGTCCACAGAATCACAGTCTGCTCTTAAAAATGTTTTTGTCAACATGTACAAAGGGGAAGTGGTCGCTTGAGGATCACTTTAGTTTGTGAGTGCCTTACCACAACCTTGCTTTAGTAGGTTAAATACTAATGTTTTTAGACCGAATTTCGGTCACAAAACATTACTACATGCCGCTGTTATTTGGTATTTCGATGGGACGTCCTCACACACCCCTTCCAAATACCGATGTAGACACAAACACAAATTGTGATTCAGTAATGTGTTTCCAAATAGTAATTTGGGTTTCTTACATGTCATAAGGACTCTGCATTTGCAAATGGCACAGAGTGTTAATCAGACCCTTTGTGATTGCAATGTAGGGCCCTTTGGAGAGCTGGACGCAGTTCAATCTTTCCACCAGAGCATTCCGGCTGAATTTTGATGGCCGGGGCTGGGATAGTCCTCAGGGGTTTGTAACAGAGGGTTTAGGGGGAGGATATATAGGGCGGGGCTGGAGATAGGGATCGTCCTCTTCTGCGCCAGCTTGTGGCACTGCGCTGAGGTTGACTGATCCCTTGGGGAGTGTCAGGTGTGTGAAGAAACATAATGAATCATGACTGAGGGCCATAATGCCGTAGCAGTTCGGGCCCCCTTTGCATTTTGGGCAAAGCCGGCTGTGGTGACCTGCTCAGGCCTGGCGTCTTAGACCAGGCCTGGGTAGGGTTGTCACACGTGCCACGTGCGGCAGCACAGGGAGTGGCGGCGGCGTTTGCTGCTTGCCACTCCCCATTGAAGGGAATGGGGAAAAAGGCAAAAAGGGGACAGGGTGCAGCGCATTTAACCCCTTTCTCATAAGGTGGCAGAGGAGCAGCAAGGGGAACCCCTTATAGATGCAAGGCTGGTAGGGGGCGAAGCCTGTGAGGGGTGGGCTCTCTGGGAGCACGCCAGTCCCCTCTGGGCAGGGCCTGCAGCAAGGGATGGTTACACTGCAGGCAGGGCAGGAGTCCAGTGGGTCAGGTGGGCTGGAGCAGCCCCTGGACCTCTCTGTGGCTGGTTTTCCAGCCACAGTACACAGGAAAGACAAGGAACAGGGGCCAGGTGGCAGCAAAGGGAAAGAGAAGAAGGTCAGTGCCGATGCAAGTGGGGCCCCGGGGGCCCCACATGTGGGTAATGGAGGAGGCTGATTTGAGGTGTGCAGGCGAAGAGTTGGAGGCGTGTGGCCATAGATGGGGTGGAGTCACAGCAGCACCCATCCACTGACTGGTCAGCAGTGGACATTGAGGCCCGGATTCAAGAGCAGAGGAAGATGGTTGTAGAGACAGGGGAAAGGTGGCCAAGTTATGCAAGGAGAGGGGGAGGCGGATGGGAGTTCACGGCAGGCAAAGAGGAAGTCAGTGGGGATTAGTGAGGGCCACACAGAAGGGCACATTACGGGTGAGGGCCGCTGAGTGTGGGTCCCTCATGAGTAGGGGATGGATCAGGAGGTTGATGCAGCTGGTGGGACAGGCAGCATGATGGCAACACAGGGCGCACCCAGCTGAGTGCGGCGCCGGGGAGTCAATGTCAGCGGCAGAAGTTGGCAGAAAGGTGGCAAAGCCAACAAGGCGCAACACAGCCCCAAGACATTGGTCGGAAGCCATAGAGGGGTCTTCAGCAGCCTTCTCTACACCACGGGAATGCACGAACCACACGCCTGGCATACGCCATGAGGGACTCAGGCTGGATGCAGAACATGATGCAGTTGAGGCAGCACGTGCTGCTGAAGTATGGGGTGTGGACGAGGAAGAGGTGTTTGAGTTGGATTATTAGGAGGACCTGGATGACTGGAAGGATGGGGAGATTTGTGACAAAGAGGTGAGCAGTGTACAAGGGAAGGGGTGCAGGAGCGTCGCAACACCCTCTTCTCTTAATGTTTCGCAGGCTTCAACATCTAGAACACGAAGGCACGAAGTGTCCCGAAAGGAAGGTGGTGGGCGTAAGTCATCATCGGATGCTGGTACTTCTGGCCATGGTGTCCAAGGTAAGGGGGACTGCTGGGCTCCATGGTGGGATCGGAGGGGCAGGGCTGGCGTGGCTCAATAGAAGTCCATTTGTGTGGGGGACGACTCGATACACCATATGCCTAGTACAGGTGCGGTATTTGTAGGCGGTAAGGACCAAGTGGCTGAAACAGTGTTGCCGCCACAGGGCGGGACGGGGCAGCAGCGGCAAGTGGGGATAAAGGGGATGATGCCAAGGAGGGGGCTGGACACAGGAAAAGGCTCCAATATATGGGACTGGCTATGCCTTTGGGGTTGCATGTAGCGGATAAGACTAAAGCAAGGATATGGAAACACAAATATGTTTACGTGTTCAAACTCCTTCACAGGGATATACAGGCAAAGAAAGGCTCTAAAGAAGAGGCGTGGAAGCTGGCACGTAGGACTAGGGTCCCCATCAATATGGATAATTGGACCTCTGCATTTTTGATTTACACCAGTATTTGCTGATAAAAATACCCTGATAGGGCCATTGGCATTTTTAAATACATGGACATCATTCGTAAAGCCCAAATGCATTTTGGGGGTTTTGCGTGGCTGAGCTATGATGAAGAATTGAGGGCCAGAGTGAGTGCTAATCCTGAAAAGCCATGGGGTGACATAGATTCGGAGTTATGGATGCAATGGATGGCGTCTTCACGTTCAGGTGCATCCACCCACATGGCTAGTGGGCTTCCGGTGGTTTATAAGCAGTTTCAGCAGTGTCCCGCTCAGGGAGGGGCGGGTATGGCACAGAGGGCCCCAGTGCCTAACTCAGGAGCATGGTAGAACTTCAATAAGGGGTTTTGCTCCCGGCACCTCTATAAATGTAAGCATGAATGTTCCAAATATGGAGGGAGACACCCATTTCTTCAATGTTTTTCCCTTGCTAGTCCGGTGGAGCAGTGAGATCTACCAGGGGCAGAGGGGGGCAGAGGGGGGGGCAAGGTGCTCCTGGGCCGAAGGGCACCTACTCCAATTAAGTTGGAGAGGTAACTGCCCTGGTTGTGCATGTACCTGGATATGGACATGGTGCTCAAATTGGAATGGGGTTTCAGAGAAGGTTTCCGGGTGGGTTACCAAGGGCCATGATTGAGGATATAGGCAGGCAATTTGCAGTCAGCTAAGGCCATGCATAAAGTCATGGCGACTAAACTAAGTAAGGAAGTGGCAGAGGGGAGAATTGTGAGCCCCTTTTACGAGTGGCCCATGGATGATTTGATGATTTCACCTTTGGGGGTGGTACCAAATTAGAGCAAAGGGGCTGATACATCATTTGTCATGGCCTGGAGAGGCATCAGTGAATGATTTCATTGCACCGGCGGATACGTGAGTAGTGTACGCCTCAGTAGATGATGCCATTCGACTCATAGGGGGGTGTGGCAAGGGTGCTGAGCTGGCTGAGTGAGACATCATGGCAGCTTCTCGTTGCTCCCCATTCACACTGATGGCTTCGCTCTGCTGGGAGTGCAGTTGGGTGGGGCCATTTACGCGGACAGAGTGCTGCCAATGGGGTGTGCTATTTCCTGTGCTTTGTTTGAGGCATTCAGTACCTTCTTACAGTAGGTTTTTATTCAGGTGAGTGGACATCAAATGGTGTGACACTATTTGGACGATTTCCTTTTTGCGGGGATGCCTCATTTTGACACGTGTGGTAGGGTATTGCAGTGTTGAGCAATTGGCGCAGGATTTTGGGGTGCCCTTGGCTCCTGAGAAGATAGAGGGCACTAGCTTTGTTTTGACTTTTTTGGGCATCAAACTTGACACAATGACTTTCATAGCGCGACTGCCTGCTCTGAATGATGAGGAGATTCTCCTGTTTTTGCAGCAGATCAGGTTGAGACAGAAGATTGAACTGCGCATGGCCCAACAAATCCTGGGTTTCCTTAGCTTTGCATGTCGGGTGGTCCAGGGTGGTAAGACTTTCTGCAGGCGCATGGGGTTGGCGATGTCAGGCGCATCCCTTCCTCATCATAGGATTTGGTTGACCATGAGTTTGCAAGAAAACATCAGGGTATGGGACCTGTTCTTGACAAAGATCAACGGGGTCTCCATGTCATTTCTGCATGAAGACACTGTCTGGCTGGTGTAGATTTTTTCAGACGCGGCAGGTGCAACGTGTTTTGGCCTTTTCTGGGATGGGCGGTGGTGTGCTAAGACATGGCCTGCGCAGTGGTTGAGAGAGGGCAGGAGCATTGCCTTTTTGGAATTCTTTCCTCTGCTGCTGGCTTTGTCGGTGTGGGGTGGCGAACTGGCCAACAGGACAGTGATGTTTCATGTGGATAATCTGACAGTGGTGGGACTGGTTAACAGACAGAGGGCCAGGGATCTCAGGGTTCTACGTCTGCTGAGGAGGTTTATGATGTGTTTGACTTTGAATATCATATTTAAGGCTGCGCATATTCCAGGTGTCAACAAACCCATTGCAGATTCCCTGTCCCGTTTGCAGTGGCAGCGTTTCCGCCAATTTGCACCCAGCACAAAAGGGCACAATACAGCGGTCCCGGCAGACATTTGGAAGTGGGGGGCATGATGGTCATGAGACTGGTGGACATGTCGCTAGCTGAATCAAACCTCAGGAGTTATTGCGTTGCATGGTTGGAATTTCAGGATTTTGAAGTTTTTGGAGGGCAGTTTTGTAGGCAAGACCAGGGAATGCTTGAGGCTCGAATTCTGCGTTTCATTATATTTTTGATTCAGAAGGGTTTATCTCCCACCAGAATTGGGGGCAAGTTGGCAGGAGTGTCTTTTTATGGGAAATTATTTTTTGGCTGGGACCTGGAGAAGGTTGACATTTTGAGAAAAATGCTGAAAGGATGGGGGAGAATGCGAGCGGGGTCAGATGCGGTGCATGAGGCTATTACCCAATTATTGGGTGTTGGGAAAGCTTGTGGTGTAAGGGTGGGAGATGTGCAAAGGCAGGGTGAGCACTTGGGCATTTTGTTGAGGCGATCTAAGAAAGTTCAACCAGGAAAGGGGAAATGGATATAATTGGACAAAGTGGGTGTGCTGGAGGCATGTCCAGTACAGGAATGGGAAAATTTCAGGGTATACAGGGTGATTCGACAGGAGATCGTGTTTTGTCATGAGAATGGTAAGAAGCTTATAGATTTACAGTTGTTGTCCATTTTGAGAATGATTTTCAGGTGCTTGGGGAGACGGGGGTAACTTTGGTACTCATTCCTTCAGGATTGGTGCGGCGACTGAAGCAGCTTGTTTGGTTTGGGATTGGGATGAAATCAGGCGCATTAGGCAGTGAGATCCAAATGTTGCGCAAGATATGTAAGGACCTGTTTTGATGCTTTTTTAGGACGTGGTAGGTGTGTCAAGTTTGGGGCTGGGTGTAGTTTTTCAGGTGTGGGATTTTCTGAGATGGGGGGATTTATTGTTGCACTCTGACATTTGTTTCTCCTTCCAGGTTGTGTGCGCGGCCCGGAGAAAGATAAGGCGGTCACATGGTTGGTCAGACCATTCATTCATGGTGCGGCTAAATATGTGGAGAAGAAGGTTTATGGACGAACCCTGGGACTTCCGAGTAGCAGGCACGAAGTGTTGTGGTGGGGAAAGAGCAGAATGGGGTGGGGCAATTTGCTTCCTTCTATCACATTGATTATGCGGACATGGAGATGTCCTGATGTATTGGTGTTACACCTTGGGGTGAATGATCTGGTCCGTCCCTCTGGGCTCACCCTACTACAACACATGCAATGGGATTTGCGACTGCTGCAGCACAACATGCATGGGACTTGTTTAGTGTGGACTGAATTTGTGCCCAATAGAAAATGGAGAGGAGCACTGAAACATGGGGCTATTGAAAGGGCTCGGAGGAAGCTCAATAGGGCTATGCGGGTTTTCTGCTGCTGGGCGCGTAATATTAAAGTGCTGATGCACGAGGGGATAACAGAGGAGAGCAGGTGCTTTGCAGGGATGACGGTGTGCATCTCTCAGGGATGGGAACTGCCCATTACATGTTGGAGTTGCTTTTCTTTTGGTGGAGCGAGCCTGTTTGAAGGGCATGAGGTGTTGCAGTGGGTTCGCTGGTGGGACAGCAAAACGCCAAAAGGGTTTGTACTGGGTGGCAGTAGATGGGGGAGGGTTGAAAGTCAGATACGGGCCTGTCCACCCTTCCAGGAGGGAAAAGAAGCAGGTGAAGGATGACAGACTGGGGGATGCCCGATTCAGACAGGGGACGAAAGGAATAGGAGGATGTGTGTGAGAATGGAAGTGGAGGCTGGGTGAACGAAGGATAAGTGGGGGAATGAAGTGAGAATGGAAAACGGGGGAGTTCTAAAGGTTAAAGATGAAGAGTTGTTCATTTAAAGTTCCAGTTATGTTAATGTATTATTAGGATGAGGAAGCTGTCCTAATAAATTGCCTTTTACACTAATAAATGGGTGTTGGAGTCTATGGGGGTCATTCTGACCCACCGACCACGGGAGCACCGCCAACAGGCTGGCGGTGCTCCCGAGGGCATTCTGACCGCGGCGGTTCAGCCGAGGTCAGAAAGGGTAAACCGGCGGTCTACCGCCGGTTTACCGCTGCCCCATTGAATCCTCCATGGCGGCGGAGCGCGCTCCGCCGCCATGGGGATTCAGACACCCCCTACCGCCATCCTGTTCATGGCGGGAAACCCGCCATGAACAGGATGGCGGTAGGGGGTGCCGCGGGGCCCCTGGCGGCCCCTGAAGTGCCCATGCCAATGGCATGGGCACTGCAGGGGCCCCCGTAAGAGGGCCCCGCAAAGTATTTCAGTGTCTGCTTTGCAGACACTGAAATACGCGACGGGTGCAACTGCACCCGTCGCACCCCTGCAACTACGCCGGCTCAATTCTGAGCCGGCGTCCTCGTTGCAGGGGCATTTCTGCTGGGCCGGCGGGCGCTCTTTCGGAGAGCGCCCGCCGGCCCAGCGGAAATGTTTAAATGGCCGCCGCGGTCTTTTGACCGCGGTGCGGTCATTTCACGGCGGTACCTTGGCGGACGGCCTCCGCCGTCCGCCAAGGTTAAAATCACCCCCTATGTCCTGAAAAGCCTTATACATCTAGCCCTAGCTGTTTTTGTTTTGGAGGCTCTACTGCTAGGTCTGGAGTATTTTCAGCATTTTATTGTTTCATATTTAGCATGTATCTGCTGTACAAACTGCTGAGAGAAGTTTATCTTTTGATGAGTCAGATCTCCTTCTCTGTGCTGTAGTTACGATTTATATTTATTGTATGACTATGGTACTGATGGAAACGCTCTATCAATTTTCCATGTGTCAGGCATCGAACACATTCTTTATGTTTCATCTGTGCTGCCAGTAGGATTCCGTACTTCATCTATCAAGCAAATAATCATTCTCAGCATCTGCCAGCTTTGTCATTTAACCCATTTCTTATCATGGTATTTTGCAATGTGCAGATCTCAGTGAAAGGCTAAAGGTCTGATTTTATGGTATTTCTCCTCAGCGTCCTTGACCAACAGACTGGGTCGCAGATTTATGGAAAGTAGTGGTGCACCCAGTGCAGCGCCACTTTCCTTGTGCCCCTTAGCACCAACCAACCACCACTATGTGTACGCTGTATCTAAGATAACGCACCATGGCGCAGTGTGGGGGCAATAGTGTCAAAATGTATGATGCTATTGATGTACTGTTCAGGGTTAGTGACAAACTTTTGGTGCCCATTGTAAGCAATGGAAGCCCCCTTTTTAATGCCTGCTCTGACCAGGCGTGAAAACTGCGAAACAAATGACCCAGAGAAATTTCTTAGATTTCTTTGTGCCATTTTTCAGCCCCCCTAACCTGGGGAATGCCCCCTTTGCATGCATTATGCCTGGCACAGGAATAATGTGGCGCAAAGGGTTACAAAGTGGCTCAATGCATGGATTGCGCCTCTTTGTAAATATTGCACTGGGAAAAGGCCATCTTACCGTCAAACAAATGATGCTAAGGCGGGGCTACAACGACACTAGGCCCTCTTAAATTAGGGCCTTTGTTTGGAGATCTGCATTCCTGAACATTGCAATAAGCATGTTCAGTATACAAAATCTGCATGCAAAAGTCTCTATTGCGTGCATAGGAGACTCAATTACATCCCTCCTTTGCTTGCGGCCATGGTCTCAGAGTGTGTAAGAGTATTGTATTTCTATTTTAGAGGAGTATTTTCATGTCATAATTGTGGGAAAGTACCATCTTGCCTGGCATGTTACACCCATATTTCACTGTATATATGTTGTTTTAGTGTATGTGTCACTGGGACCCTGCCAGCCAGGGCCCCAGTGCTCATAAGTGTGCCCTGTATGTGTTCCCTGTGTGATGACTAACTGTCTCACTGAGGCTCTGCTAACCAGAAACTCAGTGGTTATGCTCTCTCTGCTTTCCAAATTGTCACTAACAGGCTAGTGACCAATTTCACCAATTCACATTGGCATACTGGAACACCCTTTTAATTCCCTAGTATATGGTACTGAGGTACCCAGGGTATTGAGGTTCCAGGAGATCCCTATGGGCTGCATCATTTCTTTTGCCACCCATAGGGAGATCTGACAAGTCTTACACAGGCCTGCCAGTGCAGCCTGAGTGAAAGAACGTCCACGTTATTTCACAGCCATTTACCACTGCACTTAAGTAACTTATGTCACCTATATGTCTAACCTTTACCTGGTAAAGGTTGGGTGCTACGTTACTTAGTGTGTGGGCACCCTGGCACTAGCCAGGGTGCCCCCACATCGTTCAGGGCAAATTACCCGGACTTTGTGAGTGCGGGGACACCATTACACGTGTGCACTGCACAGAGGTCACTACCTATGTACAGCGTCACAATGGTAACTCCGAACATGGCCATGTAACATGTCTAAGATCATGGAATTGTCACTCCAATGCCATTCTGGCATTGGGGAGACAATTCTGTGATCCCCGAGTCTCTAGCACAGACCCGGGTACTGCCAAACTACCTTTCCCGGGGTTTCACTGCAGCTGCTGCTGCTGCCAACCCCTCAGACAGGTACCACGTGATTTGCAGCTGCTCTGGCTCCTGTGCACTCTTCCAGGATTTCCTTCGTGCACAGCCCAGCCTGGGTCCCCGACACTCTAACCTGCAGTGCACAACTTCCTGAGTTGTCCTCCAGCGTCGTGGGACTCCCTTTTGTGTCTTAGGGTGAGCTCCGGTTCACTCCTCTTCGTAGTGCCTGTTCCGGCACTTCTGCGGGTGCTGCCTGCCTCTGTGAGGGCTCCCTGACTTGCTGGGCGCCCCCTCTGTCTCCTCATCCAAGTGGCGACATCCTGGTCCCTCCTGGGCCACAGCAGCATCCAAAAACCCTAACCATGACTCTTGCAGCTAGCAAGGCTTGTTTGCGGTCTTTCTGCATGGGAACACCTCTGCAAGCTTCTTCACGACGTGGGACATCCATCCTCCAAAGGGGAAGTTTCTAGCCCTCTTCGTTCTAGCAGAATCCACAGCTTCTACCATCCATTGGCAGCTCCTTTGCACCCTCAGCTGGCATTTCCTGGGCATCTGCCCAATCTCGACTTTTTCGCAACTCTTGGGCTTGGTCCCCTTGTTCCACAGGTACTCTCGTCCGGAAATCCACTTTGGTTGCATTGCTGGTGTTGGTCTTCCTTGCAGAATTCCCCTATCACGACTTCTGTGCTCTTTGGGGAATATAGGTGCCCTTTACACCTACTTTTCAGGGTCTTGGGGTCGGCTATTTTTCTAACCCTCACTGTTTTCTTGCAGTCCCAGTGACCCTCTACAAGCTCACATAGTTTTGGGGTCCATACGTTATTCGCATTCCACTTTTGGAGTATATGGTTTGTGTTGCCCCTATACCTATGTGCTCCTATTGCAATCTATTGTAACTATACACTGCTTGCATTACTTCCTTTTGCTATTACTGCATATTTTTGGTATTGTGTACATATATCTTGTGTATATTTGGCATCCTCATACTGAGGGTACTCACTGAGATACTTTTGGCATATTGTCATAAAAATAAAGTACCTTTATTTTTAGTATATCTGTGTATTGTGTTTTCTTATGATATTGTGCATATGACACCAGTGGTATAGTAGGAGCTTTGCATGTCTCCTAGTTCAGCCTAAGCTGCTCTGCTATAGCTACCTTCTATCAGCCTAAGCTGCTAGAAACACCTCTTCTGCACTAATAAGGGATAACTGGACCTGGTACAGAGTGTAAGTACCCCTTGGTACCCACTTCAAGCCAGGCCAGCCTCCTACAATAATTCACTTGGTAAAGCGCATGGACACCATAGGTTTCATGCCACTATTTTTGCAAAGAGGCGTCAGAGTGGTCGTCTAGTCATGAAAAGGCCGTTTAAAAAACACAGGTTTTTAAGTGTTTGTCTGAATCTGAGAATTTTGGTCTCTGAGCACAAGCACTGTTCCAAAGCATGTGGCTCAACACCGAGAAATGGTGCCACCCCGATATTGCTCTCATATATTTAGGGACTGAAAGATTCATACCAGCCTACCTTAGTGTACAATGTGGCTCATATTTACTGATCCTTTTATCTATAAATTGAGGTGCCTGCTTGTGTAGTGCTTTATTCAGCATGTTTTAAACTGAACATTTTGTCTCATAAGCAGCCAGTGGAGTTATTTTAAAGCCAGAGTCGCAGGAGATCTCCTTGTGAATGAAGCATGCTGCATCGAGGCCTGTTGGTGGTCTTAGCAGGAAGTCCTGAGTAGAAAGAATTAGCATAGTCTTATCTACACAAGTTGGTAGCCACTGTTACAGACTTAAGAGCTTCTAGTAGTAGCAGTTGTGACAATTTCCTAATATATTTTACAAGAAGGAACACGTGGACATAACTACACTCAGCTGGGTTTCCAAGGCTATGATTTTCCCACCAAAATATTAAAACTTTTGTTGTAGCTTTGGGGTGGGTGGACTACCCAATTCAGATTGCCAATAGGCAGTTGAACAGAGATGTACTCCATTGTTTAGGCTAATGCTCTTTGTCTTATTTGCGTTAAACTTTAGAAGGGTTGCCATTCATCCAGTTCCATAGGAGCTTCATGGTGTTCTAGAACTCTTCCTGTCCAGCCTGCAAGTCCATCAAACAGAAGAGAAGATTAGAGTCAGCAACATATTTATAAAGGCAGCAACTCCTTGTGGGCTATATATGGGGGTCCAATAGTTATATGGAACAGATGTGGTGACAGCCAAGTCCCCTGAGGTACTCTACACATTAGCTCCGATGTATACGAGATGAAAAGGTCCAGTTGCACTGCAAGAGTGCAACCATGGGACCCTGGACCTTTCTCATTTCTTTCAGTCTATTATTAATTAGCCCTCTTGCTTAGTCCCCACTCATGCTATAGTTTTGTGTAGCTAAGAACTTTATATTTGTGCTCTGTATCTCAGTTTCTTCTGCACAGTCCCTCTTCCCTTGTGTTTATTTTTCACCAGCTTACATACTGCTATGTCTGTCCTTGAGGAAAATAATCCAATGATCTATAGCTTGCATTTGCAATTGCTATAACGTTACTGTCCATTTCTTAGGATTTTATTTATCTAGATTTTTTTATCTATCTTATTATTATTTTGCATCAAAAGCAATTTCTTTTGTTCAAAGGTTGGAGACTGGCTTCACAACAAACTATGGGGCATATTTATGAGCCCCTAGCGCCACTGGACCGCCAAAGGGGCATTAGTGATTGTTTATGTGCAGGAAGTGACACCTTCCCGCACATAAACAATCACACCCCTCCACACTGACATCCTTGCATGGTGGTGCAAGGAAGCGTGGTAAGGATGCCTGCGTTGGCAGCTAAATTTAGCTCCAGTGCAGGGGACAACACAGGGGTGCACCGTATTCACTTAAATACGGTGCACCCCTGCATTGTGAAAATGTTAGAGCCTGGGAGTTTGCTCCTTCATTTTCCCATAAATATGGGCCTACATCTCCCCATCATTTGTCTCTTACCTGGGTTTGTCTCTTTTGCTGTATGCACTTGTTTCAGCTGTCAAGAAGCAGTCAGTGTTCTCTACCTGCTGGAGCCATGCAAGCTTCTTTCTAAAATATTGCTTGCTTGTTTATGCCATGGGATCAAGATCCTGAAATGGTCTTCTGCAGCTCCCTTCCATGAGTGATTAGAGTGAGCCAGTGTCATGATAATATCACCCCTTTCACCGTGGGGAAGCCAGACACTTTTAAAATCATTGTCTTGGTTGTTCCTTATCCTTGGGGCCTCAGACACCATTTCCATTAGACAAGGATTCCCTTGTTATTTTCTTAGCAGAGTTGTTTCAGATGTGTCCAAGACTGCCAGTATGAAGTACAGACACTTAGGAAAAATGAGGAGGAAAAGAAAAGCATAGCCTACAGAATAGGGTTTCAATTACAAGTTTTTATGTCTAATAATTGTATTAAATGATGTGCATAGAAGGGGCAAGCATAGCCCCGGCAGCAAGATGGATGGTCTTTTGAGGGATTTGCCATCCAGTTCCAGTATCCAACTGGCATTTTTGCCCAGCGGGCTCCTCAATGGCCCCAACTGCAATGGCACCCTCAAGGAAACAATGAGGAAGCCACCCATGCCTTTGCTGGACACGGTGACCCAACTCCATGGAAAAAATCAATGGATCACCTTTGCCTTTGCTTGTTGACGCTTACTCCATCTAAGGTACTGTTTCAGTGGACCCTGCATGGGTTCTATAGCTGGCCTACCTTCCATTGTGGTTGGCCTGAACTGGTCCCTTGCAACCTCAACAAACCTTTAGACTGCTAGTGACTTCTAAGCACTATTTTTAATGTAATCTTTAAAAATTAATATTCAACTTCCAATGATTGAGGTTTGTCATTTTCATCTTGTTTTGCTCAGATAAACATTATCTATTTTTCTAAACAGGTGTTGAGTGATTTCACTGTGTTACTGGAATTTAAGTGTTGCACAAATACTTTACACATTGCCTCTAAAGTCAAGCTGGTCTGCTCTGTGCCAAGCTACCAGAGGGTGAGCACAGGCTAATTTAGGGTTTATATCTGACTTACCCCAACTAGGATTGTGGCCCATACATGGACAGGATGACCCAATTTCTAACATGGTCTTTGATGGTGCAGTGAACTGCTTGGTTTTCCTAGGCACCCGGATTCAAACGCAGTAGCACAACTTCACACACTCATGTGTGACAACTACTTAAACAATGTCTGGTATCTCACCCATAACAACCAGCATGGAGGGCACATGTGTTGCCACTTTACACAATGTATGGTCATGTATAGGTTACTGGCTACTCTACTTGGCTGCCCTTTGACACATTGACACAGATGCCCTGCACTCTCTTCGACCATGCCCCCATTTTGCTGTTCCTCTTACTACCACAGTCAGCCCAGTGGACCTTTTTCTGGCGGCTGCCACCCAGAGCGTTCTGAGACACGGTGTTCTGGGGTGAGATTCACGCTGCAATCACAGACTACTTCAGTAATAAAGTTGCCTCTGTGACATCCCCACTGACCCTTTGAGAGGCCTTCAAAACATTAATTTGAAGGGCCTGCATTGTGAAACAATCTGGAATCCATGGGCAACTCCCTATGCTGGAATGGAACACCCGAGTTCCTGGAGCTGTAATACTACACTAATAAACATATTCACCACCATGGCAGCTTTTGACAAAACTCTCTGAATATGAGGAAGAGGTCGAACGTGAAAGTAAATATTTAGGCCAAGAGAAAACCATACGTTGATATGGGGAGGGTGATCATCCTGGCAGGATACTAACTGGTAAGCTGGTTAAACCTTGGGCCTCTGCCTACGTGGTGGAGCTCCTGGATGAGTGGTAGGAGGAACAGTCTGCTGGGCTTCTTCAAACCATGGCCTCCTTATACTCCAAGCTGTACGATGTACTGTTTGTTCCCAGCGCAGAGGAGCTAACTGGATACCTAGACTTGAACCCGCTGCTTTAACTGGACTGGACTGGGCTCACTACTTGTACCTGGATGCTCCCTTCTTGGTGAAGGAAGTCATACAAGTTATTCAGGGCCTGCCTAGTGATAAGGTGCCAGGCCTGGATGGACTTCCTGCCTCTTTCTACAAAGAGTAAGCAAACCTGCTGGCTCTTCATTTACTTGCGATTATGAGGACTTTTTGGAGTCAAAGGTTATTTTTTTTATTTATGTTCATTCGGTCTGAAAATTTCGACCATTAAAATAAAAAAATAAAAACAATCTTACATGATGAATTTGAGCCGTTAAAATTCATACTAACAATCATACATAATACTGATAAAACCCAATAGCCAGCAATCAGGTAAAATGTTAATGGTGGAATCCTTAGAACTAAGACTATGATCATAGTTGAAATACAATAAAAAAGACATACAATAAGATAAAAGAACTTTGATAAGAAGCTTGTGTCCGTCATACAAATATATACAGCTGGTACCTTCCATAGAACTTAACTCAGTGTCTTGGCCAATTTATAAACTGATGAAATTCATTGTCATTTATAAAATGTTTTATAAAGTGTCGTGGCAACATTTTGGGTGGAAGTTCATCTCTATAAACTTATGGGGTCTCTACTGCTCATATAAGAGACCGCAAGTTCCTAATGAGATTCCTAAAGAGACCACATAAAAGTTGAAAGAATTCACATCAATATCTGATTGCATGACACATCTAAAAAAAACAGAGAAAAATATGTCTTGTTAAAATCTCCTTTTGTAAACAGGAGAGATGCCTAACCAACTCAAGAACCCTTGGCTGAGGTATACCTACGGCGGATAAACCAAGCTTCAGATAGATATTTGGTGACTGAGCTAACTCCCAGTGTAGATGTATCATATTTGCATATTCTGATAACGTTGGCTCTGTCCTGTAGTAATACATTTTTACAGAGGGGAATGATCCACCTCCCTCTGGGGCTCTTGTATAAAGGGCAGAAAAACAGCATGTGCTCAATTGTTTCCTTACAATGGTGGCAAAGTATACATCTATCAGTTGAAGAGTTGCTCAATGGCCAACGAGCTGTGTAGCTGTTAGTAGGCAGGGTGCCATATCTTAGCTGGAGATATAAGGAACGGGCATATGGAGGCATAGGGAGATTCATGAAGTTCTCGGGCCGTGGTTCATGTTTAAGTTGAAGAAATTCTATTGTTAGCCTGCCCACCCTGTTGTGATGCAGGAAATCTTCATTGGTTTTCTCCCAATATCTTCTTTTGACAAGTTGCCATTGTTAGGAATCAGTTCAGGGTGTTTCCAGTCATGGGGAAATCCTATTTTGTCCCAGGCAGATTTCATCTCCTTCAGCCATAGGATTTTTTAGGGTCCCTGGGGAGATGCTATGAGTTCTCTTATCGTCACCCTGAATGGTTCAAGTTCGACAGTTTTCCATATACGGATCCAGTAAGAGAGTGGTCTCAGGCCCGCTGTAGTTTGAATGCTATTTAATCCAAGGTCGAGCCTGAGAGGGGACATTGGTGTGCCAATCCCTAACCTGGAAACCTGTCTGAGGAAATGATTTTCTTTGGTTTGTAAAATGTCCAATTTTCTGTGCGAACCCTAAAGTTCCGCTCCGTACAGGGCTGCCGCACGGATTTGGACATTTGAAATCTCCGCCATTGTATTCAGGGGGGACTCGGAGCCTTTCTAGACCTGCGCACTAGGGCCCCACCTCTTTGGCTTATAATAAGTGCCCCTTTATCAATAGCTGCCTCCCAAATACCTGTGTTCGATAGTCTGATACCTAGGTAATCAAACTCTTCCACTTTCTCCAGCGGGATTGAGTTCATTACTATTCTTGCACGAGGTTGTTTCCTTGAGGTACTGTATATCATGAGTTTCGTTTTCTTGACATTAACGTCCAGCCCATAGTCTCTACAAAAGACACAAAATTGGTAGACCAAATTTTGAATTCCCATTGGTGATTTATCTAGCAAGATTGTGTCGTCCGTGTATAGCAGGCACGGGATTTTCTTTCCAGCCAATTTGGGCGAGTCGTTTGTACAGTTCTCTAGATAATGAATACAGTTATTTATGTAAAGCAAGAAAAGAGTGGGGGCCAAGACACAACCCTGTCTGACTCCTCTTTTAAAGGCTACAGGGTCTGTCAGCTCACCCTCCTTACCGCATCTAATTTGTGCATAGGTGTTATCATGCAGTCGGGTAATGAGTTTCAAGAGGCCAGATGGAACCCCCATATTGGAGAGTATTAACCATAGCAAATTCCTGGGGATCAAGTCAATTGTAGCCCTAAGGTCTATAAAGACCACATACAGATTCCCCCCCAGGTCCATGTTCTTCCATTTAATTGCCAGGAATCTCAGGGCTTGGTCTATGGTGCTCACTGCAGGTCTGAACCCCGACTTTTTGGAGTCAAAGGTGTTACCTCCATCCCTGCGAGAGGCAGTTATAGTCACAATTCTAAAACCAGACAAGCAGGCGGATCGCTGCAACTCATACTAGCCGCACTCCATGATAAGCATGGCAACAAAATCTTCACAAATCGTCTGATGACCAGCCTCCTCCCCCACTGCCTCACAATGTGTGCCAGATCAATCTGGGTTTGTGCTGGGTCAAGCCACCTCACACAATCTCCACACAGTGTTTGCCCTCATGCACTCCATTGACCCTCAGTTTGCCGACTGCCACCGTGCCACTTGATGCCACTAAGGCGTTCCGACTCCTTGGAGTTGCCTTAGCTATTCCAGCTACTCTTGAGGCTCGGCCGCGGCTTTATTCATTTGATCTGCCTTCTATAACCTCCCTGACATTACATCTTTGCCTCAATGGCATGCTTTCAGAGCCATTCCCAATTACCTGTGGGACTCGCCAAGGTTGGCGATTGTCTCAGATGCTATTCGCATGGTGATGGAGCCACTTGCGGACCAGCTGTGGCAACATTTGACCCGCAGAGGCCTTGACTTCTTGGCCAGGAGACTGGCAGTATCCCTGTTCGCAGATGATGTGGGGTTATACATTCACAAACCCCAAGAGTACTTATGCCCAATTATTCACGCGGTCATACGTTTCCATGGGTACTCTGGTTTCCTTGTCAAATGGTTCAAGTCTACGTTGTTTCCTCTTGCTGACTGTATACAACTGTTTGCCTCAGATTACCCATTGCAATGGGCCTCTAAACAGGTTTGCTACCTGGGCATTTGGCTTAGCCATGACCTTGATGAACTCCTGAAAGCAAACTATGGCCAGGTTATGGCGGGCTGGAAGAGACAATTCCAGTGTGGACCACAGTGCCAGTGTCTGTGATGGGTCAGATAGCCATTGCGAAAATGGTCGTCCTGCCTAAGTTTATGTACCTGTTCATGAACATACAAATCCCACTCACTGCACATTTCTTACACCGGCTGCACTCTAACCTAGTTGCCCTGATTTGGCCTGACAAGCAACTGAGGACTGCATGAGAGACACTCACCTTACCCTTCCGATAGAGGGGCTTGGGCACTCCTGACATGTCCTTCTATGTACTCTATGGCCAGGCTCATTACATTCATTTCTGGCTCTACCCCTAGCAACCAAACCTGGTTATTAAGGCAGACCATTCAGTGCCATGCCCCCTCGCCATGGTGCTATACCAACCATACAAACTGCAGCAGACTCAGATTCATGTGGTGGAGTGCCTGCAATGGGGGTAGGATGGCATGCAACGGCCTGCCCAACTCTCTTTCCTGTATGCTTCCTCTGTTCCACTTTTGCACAACCCTCTACCTCTGCAACTGCAGGACGACGGAGCATGGGAAAGGGATTTGCGGATGTGAAATCATCACCTTATTGGATCTATATTCCGAAGACCACTTTCTACCCTCATTGCAACCTCTGGTCCCTACCCCAAATGGAGCTTGAGATCCTTCTTTATCACCAGTGTGGAGCCACTTGCTGTGTGCTATATGGTGCACACCCCTGCCACACACTGCATGCCCTTTAGCACATACTAACTAACCCATTGCCACACAGACTGGTCATTGTATTACGTCCGTTATGCAACAAACAGTACCGGTTGTAGTCCTAGCCACCTGGGAAGAAGATGCCAACCCCCTATCAATGATGCCCAGTGGTCATATTGTTATTGCCAAACTGTTGTACAGCTATTTTAGCCATATGTTAGACTTTTTGTTTTAGCTTACTAGGCCTACTGCTGTGCACTTTAATCCAGTTATATTTTATTCAGCATTGCTTTATTTTTATAGCAATAGTCACATTCGCAGTTCAGTTTTTCTTTATTTCATTGTACTTTCACCTAGGAAAGCATCACATTCTTAGTAGTAGTATGATCTGGATATTTTACCACCTGCCGAAGTAGAATGTCTCCTGACTTCAATTGTCCCAGATGTAATTGGCGATTTCCAAAGTGACACTGACTATTGAATTTGTTTTTTTTCACCACTTGTTCAAATTGTCCTTTTCATCCTCTGTGTCTCTTAACTTCTTTTACCTCGAGCTTTTAAACAGCCTTTGAACCAGAAGGGGAGGGTGTTGTATATCTATTTTAGCCATGTTTTAGAAACATTGTTTTAAGCTAACCAGGCCTGCTGCTGTGCCCTTTAAACCTGTTACATTTTATTCAGCATTGCTTTATTTTTCTAGCAATAGCTACATTTGCAGTGTTGTTTTAATTTCTTTATCTCATTGCACTTTCGCCTAGGAAAGCATTACGCTCTTAGTAGGACATTTATTCCACAAGTGTGACCATTTCTTAGAAATATCAGTTGTTTTATTATAAAAACACTCCTTTTTCCTGGACATGTTAGAGGGAGATTCCAGCCTGATGACCACAACTATATGCTGATTGCTTCGCTGTAGCTACTTGCGTAGATGGCCGGACACCTGATCCACATGGGGACGGTGCCTCTCCAGACTACAGGCTTCTTCCTCCAGGTATGGGGGATGATGTACCCCCGGGGTGGTAACCAGAAGGACCGATTAGGCTTATTACGCAGTGCTCAAATATAGTATAGGTAGGAGAAAAATACAACACTTCAACTGACAGTATGGTAGGACTGTTCTTATGTTTTACTCTATAAGTCACCTGCTTCTTTTCATTGTGTTTTATCACCCTAGTTATTGCATTACATGCCTTTTTATCTAAGATGCAGTTATTTCAATAAATGTCTATTGAACTATATTCTGCCTCTGTTGTCTTTGCCTGTATGAGATCTTTTGGTAACTGAGAGAAAGGGATGGGATCTGATCGACCACGATTCCTCTCATGAGTCTTCTTGTCATGCGCCTGGTTGCCACAATCATCTCGGCCAGAAATGAGGGCTATTTAGACGGAAAACCCGGATTAGGCCGACTGGCGTCAAGTGGTGTGGAATTATACTTAGTACTCACCATCCACATGATTCTGTCTCCAAAATACAGTAGCCTCATTAGCATAATGAGAACCTACACAACATGGTGCCACCAACGTTTGGTCAGGCACTAATATTTGGATCCTCCTGAGTATCTCTGTCTCATTTAAGGCTAGAAGACACCTTGATACTATATACAGAGACATCTGTGGTATTGAGGATTTCCTTCTCAGCTAAATAGGTAGTACCTATCTTGAGCTGTAGGTTGGTCAAGCTTGAACCTTAAAAGGACCAATCCCCACTAGGTGTCCTTTGCTCTGAACAACATCTACCATTAAAATAGAGAACCCACAACGGGTAGCAATTGCAGTAAATATGCGACGGCCCGGGGGGGTCCAGGTACATTTGTTGGTGAGGCTCATACAGCCTATAGAACAGAAATCTTTTACTCTTGGGTAATTTTTCCAGCAGCAGACGGGAACACAAATATATTTCACCACTACACACCTGCAAACATACCTGCACAATACAAAGCTTATGCATGTTTAGAAATACCTTTATCTTATCAAGACTATAACAACTGTCTGGATCGCGCCCTACCAAATACAATATTACATGTTAGGTTCTTTCCTCTGAGCAATGATGGCCTGACCTGGCCTTTATTGGCCACTTGTACACCACACCCTGATGCAGCAACCTTAGCGGTAGCTGAGTTTCGCCATCTATATATATATAGAGCTCACAACAATATACAGACTAATAGTACAGTTTGTTATGCAGACTTTAAATACAAACCCAACACTTGCTGCCCCAGTGTAACAAATGCAGGTATGCCAGGCATTAAACCTGCAACTGTGCATCCGATCATGGGTGAGGTACCCACCAAGCGGGTGAAAATTCCATTTTGGTTAGCTCAAAAAATAAATGCGCTGGAAGCAGTTTTTCCTTATACAGGACCTCAGGATAAACATAGAATTCTCACTATGTGCTTTTCATTCTGGATGGTTCCCACAGTTCATAACTGCAAAACATGGGGCACAGTATTTGCCACACTCTATACTACCACACACGGTACACCAATACTTGGCAATCTTCCAGAGGTGTTAAAACAAATTTAATCTGAATATGGGGCTGCCCTGTCCCTGGATTTGGAGATGCAGTTGATGGACAATATTGCCACAATATCTTCAATCATATTAAGTAACCTTAAAGGGGAAGCAGTTGCTCTGTGACGTTCCTCTACAGGATCAAGAACACAAGCTGCCAAAAATGATTGCTGAGACCTATTCTAGTATTGGTCGAGATAGTCTGGGGGCCACACCGATTAAACCACAATCTCAAGGCAGATCTAATAAACATACTACCAAGCAAGCGCTTGAAGGTTCCAAAAAACGCAGGGATAAAAGACAACAAACACCTAAAAAAGAAAGGGGAGAATCTCCGCAAGCAGAGACCCGCCAAAATAGGTATAACCTTAGAAATAGGGATAATATGAAAACGCCTGACAGATATCAATATACTGATACATGCCAATCTTGTTCCTTTTCAGGACTCACCAGAAAACTGCACTGAGAGAGGTGGGCAGTCAGAGCAGCAAATACTGAGAACGTGAAACCAAGAAAGGTCTCACAACGCTCGTCTGAAGTTTCCGTTGAAAAAGAAGAGAATCTCCCCCCCCAAAAAAAGATAAAGGTGTCAGCAGTAACAATTTGACATGCCGCTCAAGAAGAGGACTTTACTGAAGAACAGGAAGTGTGCACTGGCATTGCTCGACAGTGCAGCAGAGGTAACAATAGTTCGCCAGGATCTTCAAGAGTATCTGGAGGTGAAAGCAACTGATGACTTCTTACAAGTTGAGATTCCGGGCATGAGTGTCTCCGCACCCGATACGGTGTACAGAGTAACTATGCAGTAAGAAGGAGACATTGAACGTAGGATAGATGCCATCTTTTGGCATCGTGTCATTTCTATTTATGATATTTTGCTGGCAGAAAAAGATTGGCCACCAGATTTTACCCACAATCTCTCTTATGGAGAGGAGGTGATTGAAAAATCCTTCCTGCCCCTTGTTCCCAGAAAGCTCGTTGAAATGCATGCCATTGATTGGGCAGTGGCACAGGCACCTGTGGTATATTCACAATCATGTAGGATGGGACAAAGATTTCCCCTACCATGTAATACCAATAAAATTCCCAACCCCAACCGCAACCACAATACCCAATAAAATCTGATGCAAAATATGACCCTGGATATGTCCAATGGGTTTTTTCTGCCAAAACATTGCGCCTGAAAGTAGGGACAAGCTTTAGTTCCCTTGGCTCTCAGAAAAATTCTGCCGACTTCCACATGGGCACAAGAACAGCGCAGGACTGTTCTCAGCTTGTGTAACAGCTATACTACATGACACTGACCCTTGTCATAAGTGGATGACATTTATGTGACAGATGACGACCTCATGCAACATTTAAGACAAGTAGACCGCATTGTTGTAGGATTTGCCGAAATCGGCTACAAATTCAACTTTAACAAAATTAAAATAGCCTTACTTAGAGTCCTGTTTCTGGGATATGAATTGTTGGATGAAGGCAGGAGCCTGGCGCCCCAATTTTTTGAAAAATGCACACAACTACAACCTCCAAACATAAGAAAAAAGCTCCAGTGTGTGTTGTGCTTTTTTAAATCTTGGCAGAACATATATTCCAGATTATGCACAACTCTTCAAACCATTGTATGACCTAATACAACCTGATTTTTTTTGTAAATTTTGGACAGTCGAACATACACGCATTCTAAAAGCTTTTCAAAAAGACATGCTTGAAGCAAAACACTTGCACACAAGGAACAATGAAAAACATTTGGTCATCAGAGTAATTGCAGGTGCCATGGGTTTCACCTATGTGACATTCAATTAGGGTGAGACCATCCCAATTGCATACAAATCACACTTATACTCAACAGCTGAACAACGCTTTGTTCCCACTGAGAAAATCCTCACTGCTGTACAGATGGTGGTCCTTAAATTAAAGAGAAACATCTTGCCCAGGGGAAGCGCATCATTGTCGTATCCCCGATTGGAGCCTTTGCGGCTGTTTCCAAAGTAAGCGTTCCAAACGCTAAAGCATTACATACCCATTTGGATCCGATGGGCAACGTCTCAGACAGCCACTGATGTTGATTATGTTTTGACTCCAAATTACAGATCCAAGAATTCTTACAGTAAGAACACAAATACATTGCCTATCAAACAATATTATAGAATCTTGTACACTGATGGTTCAGCTCAACCAGCCATATGAACCAAACATCAATACTCCGCTGCTTGAATAGTTGTGAGTGGTTACATGAAGAATGGCAAGTTCCATCCACAGAAATACTTATACACAGACTCTAGGAGATTGCACTGCACAAATTGCAGAACTCAAGGCTCTGGTGATGGCACTGGAACACACAGATCCTGAGCAGATGGTGTTGATTGTCTGTGATTCGTACTATTGTGTCCAGTCCTTCAATGAATATCTGCATTACTGGCAAAAAAATGGGTTCGGAAATTCACAAGGAAACAAAGATAAACAGAGACTTCTGTGGAGAAAAGTAGTGGAGCTGAAAGAAACGCTACCTAATGTTCATGTTGTGCATACACTAGGACATGAGCGTGTTGGAATACACGCTGAAGGTGACACTTTGACTGATGAAGCAGCCAAATCAGCAGTAGCCCCAGCTTCTGTTGCTGAAGTAACTCGTTCTAAACTGACAATGGATGATGAAACACTAGCAGCCGTGAAAGCTTTGGCTGAAGGCACGCCTTTATCTAGAGCATATCCTGCTAAATATTCCTACCGGGTGTCAGGCTTGTTTGATGCACAAGTAACAATACCAGGTGTGGGAGTTTGAGTAATTCCCAACAAAGACCTAAGTCCTGAATTAATAAAAGCAGTGCATGAGGGATTTGATTCTGCCCATTCTGGTGTGACAGCTACAATTTCAATATTGCAATCACAATATTGGCGGCCAGGTCTCTACAAACAGACGAAGCAGTATGTCATTTGTTGTGACATCTGCAAGCAAATAAAAGGGTCCATTGTGAAACAGCCACCGCAGACACCCCTCCTAATTTCCAACAAACCATTACAATGTGTACCTGGACCACTATGGTCCCCTGACACTAGATAGTGCATACAAATACATCATAGTCACTGTTGACACATGCTTCAGATTTTTATGGGATTGGACACAACGCTCAGCTGACGCTCAAACTGTTCTCAAAGATTTGCGAATCTTTATCGGTACACATGCAGTTGCGGCTTTCCACTCAGACCGGTGCCCTGCTTTCGCCCCAAGGGCTTACAGGTACACCATGGCTTTGTTAGGGGTCCAACTGCATTACTCATCTCCATTTTGTCCTGAGGGAAATAGTGTTGTGGAGCGACGAAACCGAGATTTAAAGCAATCCTTAACAGCTAGAGTATTAGGCACGGGTCGCAGTTGGCTTACTCACTTATATGGAGTCCAGAGAGCACTTATCAATCTGCCCAGAAGGTCCCTGGGGGGGCGTACTTTATACAAATGCCTTTTTGGAACTTGAATGTATGTTCCAGATCTTGATGGTCCTGGCATGGAGGCGGCGGATACACCCTTTGACATAAATGAACGTATCACTGTTTTGCAGGGCTTACAACAGTTCCGTGATTACAGTGCATCTGCCAATGCTGCCTCCTTTGGAATTAGGGATGTACCAGTAACATGTACCGGATGTATTCCTAAACTTGGGGATCTAGTGTGTGAAAGGATTGCAGTTGAAAAAGGAGCGTGGTCCTTCTTATCATACACCGGTTCCAGTCCTGGGAATACACAGTACCAGAACTGTGATTCTACCACCGCTGCCTGGCTCTAAAGAAAATTGGTTTGTCTCCATCGACAATGTCAAGCTACACTGTGTGGCTGATCCAGCACAGCAGACCTAGAGGACTCCAGACGAGTGCCCGAATAGCTCCAACTACAGATCAGGATGTTCCCCTACAAGTGTTCAGCAGGAACGTTGATACCTTTCCGAGCTTGGGGAGGGTGGAAAATGAGCTTTCATTAGTTCTACTAACAACTACTTCTTCCATGAGTAATGAAAATAATGAGCAATTTCTTACAAGATCTACACAAACTGATGTCATAATTTACTATGAACCACCAAAAGAGTCTTCAGCAAGTTCTCCTCTTCGAAACACAGCTCCAGTTTTTGCACAGATTCTGGTTATTTTGTTGACGTTAATGACACTTTCAGTGACTTATCTGCCTCTACTGCAACAGAACTGTCAAGAGCACATACGCTGATACATTGGCTTAAAATGAACTATTTCATTCAACCATGGATTTATCTATGGCTCTTATTGACTGTACTTTACTTCCTCCTTTGGATTGGGGTTGTTATTGTTTTCTTTCTCCTTCTGCATGGCCTTTTTCTTCCTGAACACTCGACAGTTGAACTAGTGGATGAAGTCCTAAAACCACATTTTTCATCACACAAAATTTGCAGAGACTTGTCCCTAGTGAACATTACAGCCATACCAATTCCCGATGGTATTATTTGGGATAAAGTATTATTCAATATATATGGGCCTACTGAGGTCATTCAAATACCATATGTATTCAAACCCACTATGACAGAAGTAATCACACCCAGAGTAGTTTCTGATGATTGGGATGTGAAAATTCTTGATGCTATGATGTTTGACCCAAAGCATTATACAGTATTTGAAAATAAAAATGTGTATCAGTTTAAAGTAAATTATAGAGATATGTTCTGTTATAATTATTATGGACATTATTCCACTCACAGAGCAAGTATCCCAAAGACTATTTCAAATATACACAATGGCAACACTGCCCGACTCCACCAGTAGGCCGTTCTAAAATGTATACTGAAAAATGTGCATATTTTTCGGGGCATACTGTTAAGAATGCAGAGTCCTATTATGTTAAACTGACAGAAATGTAAAGTCAACATGCTTTATTGACAGATACAAAATTGATTTACTCTATTTCCTATGTTTCCCGTTTGGCTATAGAAGGCTATGAGTTCACTGTTTGAAGTATATTGACTTAAAAAGTGTGCGGGGAACAAAAAATTGGCAAATACTAGGAAGAGAAGCTTTATTTAGAGCATGTATGATTCCTGTTCAAATGATATTTCTAAATGACACAGTAAACAAGCTGCTTAGGATTAGCAAACATTAAGGAAATGAATGTGCCCAGCATTCCCATCCCTGCTAAATTTATCAAATGGCAAAAGTATACAAATGCGTCTGAAGATAAACTCAATGAATGGGTCCAGAATGGTACCTTCAACACAGAATTTTCGTGTCCAGGTGGGTGGTTATTGTGGCCTGTAAACACCAATGGGTGCCATATGCCTTTTGTTGACTCCTCTGGGGATTTAGAACAAATAGGCCAGACCCTCACTTTGTGTCCTCAGAACACTCAGGTATAGTGACAACACATAGGTGGTCATTTTGACATTGGTGGTAAAAAACGCTTACCGCCACGCTAACACATCACCGCAGTGGTGAATATCCATTCGGCATATTATGATGCATACACACCAAACTGACAGAATACAGTCACATGCACAAATCCGCCAGCCCAAAGGTCAGTGGTAAACTGTTGGTACCAGCACCCATACCCTAACGGCAGCAAAACAACGCCCACCACATCATGACTCACGAATCACCACTGCGGACATTCAACAGCCGTAAACCATTGACATGACACACCACCACGCCCAGAATGGACACCCAAATAATAACTTACACAGCATTGGCCAATTCAAACAACACACACCTGACACCCATACACACACCACACACACCCACTAACGTCACTATAAAAAACACACCCACATTACCCACACTCCTTTACGACTACAAATAATTTCCACCAGACAGACATCAAAACCACTGAGACAACTACACACACACCCATACATTCCTCATGCACTCCACTGCGCACACCCAATCACACTACCCAACACCCACCACCTTACACACACCACACAACACCCATACCCCCACAAAGGCATCCCCATTTCACAGATGAGGAGTTGCGGGTCGTGGTGGAGGAGCACAGGTACAGCAGATATCCATTGCTAGGAAGATGGAGCTATGGCAGAGAATCGTGGACAGGGTGAACGATGTGGGGCAGCATCTAAGAACAAGGGACAACATTAGGAAGAGGTGGAACGACCTACGTGGGAAGGTACGTTCCGTGGCAGAAAGGCACCAGCTCGCCATACAGAGGACTGGCGGTGGATCCCCACCTCCTCCCCCACAGCTTGGGAGGAGCAAGTCTTGACATTACTGCATCCTGCGGGACTCGCTGGACTAGCCGGAGGACTGGACACTGGTAAGTCAACATTTACCAGTGATCACCCCACATACCTCCATGCCATCTCACAGCCTCACCCTCACTCCCATCACTCCATGCCATCCGACACACTGCACCTACACATATGACTAACCACCAATGCCAAGCCCTGCATCTATACCAATGCATGGACTGCCCTCCCAGTCTTGCATGGACACCCATTACCAAAGTATGCACAGCATGGAGAACTAACAAGCACACAAACCATCACCATACACAAACAAACATGGCATGCAAACAGCAACGATAGAGGGGAAGATAGGGATGTACAACATGTTACAGGCATGAAGCATAATACAACACTGACATCCCCACAGGTGCCCCAGCCAATCTCAGTGAAGAGGAGGTGCCACGACTATCCAGTCCCCCAACAGAAGATGCCCCCAGTGATGACAGTAACTCTGGACTCCAGGATCTGGATCAACAACCTGGCCCATCAGGGACCATTCGTCAGTCGGTCACCCCAGCCCACTCCCAGTCCACCACAGAGCCTTCTCCATTAGTTACCAACACCACAGCACCCACCTGACAATCAGTAGGGTGCCCACCTGTACAGGGACCCTAGTCCACACGTCATACCCAAGACAATCAGGGACCTGGGGTCAGTGGCAGTAGACAGGGGCACAGGGCAAAAGAGACACTGGGAGGCCCGCCGTACGCCAGCAGGAGGACAGGCCCAGGGAACCGACTCTCAAGGAGGCCCTCACTAATATCCTGGGTGCCTACTAACAATCCCAGGACACGATGGGCCAGATCCTGAACAACATGCAGAAGAACAAGCGGCTGCAGGAGGAACACCATCAGGAGACCAAGGAAGCCTTGCAGGCCCTCAACACCACCATGATCTCCATAGCAAGGGTGCTGGCAGACATGGCCAACATCATGAGGGAATGGGCTGCACTGCAGCAGGCCCCTACCACTAACCAGTCTATTGACCAGCCCACCACATCTGCTGCAGCTAGTGTGCAGGAGGCCCTGTCACAGGACTCACAGGGAACCAGCACCCTCCCCCTGCAGAAGATGGATCACCCCACAAACGTGCCCTGCGAACCAGACAGAAGCCAGAGACACTTACCAAGACCAACACCATCGCCAGGAAATTAGATTCTCCTGATTGTCCCCCTTATGTCCACCCTGTCACCTTGTCCAATTTGAACTGATTTTGCTCCCCTTCCTATGGCCCATTGGACACTGGACCTGTGCTACAAACAGACTGGAACAATACCTTGGACTTTCCTCCACCATCACCCCATTCCATTGCACATTACCCTCAATTTTATAGCACACCCTTGAACACAATTTGAGTAACACTGTTTTATGTGCCTTAAATGTGCATTTGTGGGAACACTCACATCAAGTGCAAATGATCTGAATATTGTGATAGCTAACAACTAATGACTTGTAATTGTCTGTAGTGATCACATCAGGACAATGTTGCCATATCACCAACATCTGGAAAATGAGAAGCCATAGGTGACAGTAAGGTGAGATGCAAAGGAAGTGAATGTCATCATTATACAGGCACACAGATGAATCAATAGTCAGAGTAATGGTCAGTTCCGCTGTCTCACCTATGTGTAATTGGAAGTATTGTTGTGTAACTGATGTTCTGTCGTCCTCATCCTCTGCCTCCTCATCTTCACTGTCCTCAGGGTCCATTGCTGCCACAGGGTCATCTCCAGTCCCCTCCTCCTGCAGAAAAGTCACATGTCATCTGAGGGCCAGGTTGTGCAACATGCAGCATGCCACTACTATCTGGTTGCCCTTTCCGGATGAGAAGCACAGGGATCTATCTGTCAGATGGAAGCACCTGAACCTAGCGTCCAGGAGGCTGAAGTTCCGCTTGATTATTCTTCTGGTTAGCCCACGTGCCTCATTAGAACGGTCCTCAGCCCCTGTCCTGGCATTCCTCACAGGGGTCAGCAGCCACAGCAGGTTTGGGTAGCCAGAGTCACCTGCAAGTATTGAGGGACAACATTTAGCCGTACACAATCCTGTGGGGAGAACACCTGAAGGCATACACTGACATACAGTGTGTGGGGGATCTGGCTCACCTATTAGCCACACCCTGTGCCTCTGTAGTTGGACCATCACATTTGGGATGCTGCTATTCCTCAGGACGAAGGCATCAGGACAGACTCAGGATACTTGGCAGTGACGTGGGAGATGTGTTGGTCAGCCAGGCACACCATTTGCACATTCAATGAGTGGAAACTCTTATGATTCCTGAACACCTGTTCCTTCTGACGGGGAGGGACTAACGCAATAAGTGTACCGTTGCATAGAATCCTGCCTTCACAGTGGCCAAACTTCCACCTGGGGGAAAGCAATGTAGTTGCACATGTGTTTCACCAGGGCAGACAAGACCCTTGCAAGCACGATAGAAAACATTGACTGTGTCATTCCAGCTGCCAAGTCCACTGTCACTTGGAAAAAAACAGTTGCCAGGAAATGGAGCACTGATAGCACTTGCACAAGAGGGGGGATCCCAGTGGGATGGCGGATAGCTGATATCAGGTCAGGCTCCAATTGGGCACACAGCTCTGTGATTGTGGCCTTGTCCAGTCTATAAGTCAGTCTAATGTGCCTGTCCTCCAATATAGCGAAGTCCACAAGGGGTCTGTACACGGGGGTTTGTCTTCTCCTCCAATTCATCCACAGCGGCAGGTATCTAAGGGACACAAGAGTGAATAGGCTGTCACAATTTGAACAATGGAACCACAACCTCAGTGTACATTTTGCATTTATGTGATGGTACAGTGGGAATGGCATAGTCTGTGCAAATCAGGCAGTGATGCAGTAAAGGTTAATCCGATGGTTGTCCATCACCGTGACATAGCGAACGCCTGTCCCGTATGTAGAGACAGGTGGAAGTGAGGTAACTCCGCCGACGTTGGGCGTCGTGGAGGAAGGTTGTCTTGCACCGCCGTGCAATTCCTCATTGGATAATATGGGGCTCTATGGAGAACAGTGGCCAATGGGGATCTGCGCCTGCAGTGATGGTGTACACCGCAGCAGACATGAATGCCATTTTCTATCTGATTCCTCACTTGTTTCCTGACCTTCAACAGGAAAAAACCTACACTGCGTGTGGTGCTGTGACCGGGGAAAGGGCCTGTGCCTTAACTTTGGAGGAGTTGGAGCGATTGGTGGATGGGGGCCTACCCCAGTTCAGAAAACTGTATGGGCCTCCAGACCAACAGGTGAGTACACCTTTGGCATGATGCATGTGGGAAGGCTGCATGGAGATGTGTATGTAAACATCATGTCATGGGGGGATGTCATGTGGTGGTGTACATGGTGTACCCCGGGCTATGTGTGTGCCAATGGTGAAGGAAATGGGATTGGTGGTCCATATGTGTGACAGACTGGATTGCATGTGTAATTGTGTCCTCCCATCTGTTTCGCCTCTGCGGGTCAGCGCTCATCAAAAGAAGGGATTATGGAGTGCCATCGCCAAAGACGTGCGGACCCTGGGGGTCTATGACAGGTGGAGCACCCTTTGTCAAAAACGGTGGGAGGACCTGAGACGCTGACCACGGACGACCGTAGAGGCCCAGCTGGGGGTGGCCTCCCAACGAGGAAGTGGTGTCCGTCGGGACCTGACCCCCAGCGAATGGCGGTGGCCGGATGGGCACTTGAGGGCATCACAAAAGCCACAAGGGGGTGAGTACAGTGGCCGTTACAACAATAATTTGTAGGTGGCATGGGATCCGGGTGGTAGGTGTCAGTTAGAGGGTACCCCTCAATGCCAGACATTGCAGCTTGATCCAGCTCAATGGTAATGGATGAAAGGGTCAACTAGGTAACCTAGCAAGGTTGTATTCCATGTCAGACAGGGCTTAGTGGGTCCCAGGAAGAGCGCAGTTGGCGGTGTTTGGCCCTCATCTTGCTGTTGCATCTAGAAAAATCAATGGCAGTGCAATGCATAGTGTTCAATCCTGATCCCTGTGTGTGACGGTGCTGTGTATGACAACTGTGGTGCAGTAATTGACCCAGTGTTCCCTTTCTCTCTCTCCCCCCCTTTCTCTTCTGTCATCCTGTCCATGTGTGCATTAGCATCATCTAGTGGAGGAGCAGGGGTACCGGTGACAGGAAGAGCTGCATCCCACATGGCCCAGGAGGCAGAGTCCTCTGAGGGCGAGGAGAGCACCATGGCAGAGACACAGACTCAGATACCTCTTCCGATGGAAGCTCCCTTGTGGTAGTGGACACCTCTATGACCAACCCAACTGCAGGTTTAGCTGATACCCCCCATACCAGCTTTGCCTTCCTAGTAGCCCCTCAGCGAGTTGTCCATGCCTGCTCAACCAGGAAGGTGGGCATCTCCTTTGCCCCAGGCACCTCAGGCCCTGCCCCAGTGAGCCTTGCTGACCTGAGTGAGGAGGCTATTGACCTCCTGAGTTCCATATCTGTAGGGCCGTCAACCATTGTGAATGTCATCCAGGGGCTGGCATCCCAGATGCAGCAATGCAACACATTCCTGGAGGGCATCCAGAGTGGCTTGGTGGCCCAAAAGAGATAGATTCAGGCTCTGGCCTCCTCTCTGATGGCAGCCATTGTCCCTGTACCTACCATCCCACTCCAGCTACCACTTCCCAGTACCAGTCTCCTCAACCCTAACCCATCCCATGCACACACACAGACGAGCATGCACACAAGACATCACACAAGAGTGGCACAGTCAAATACAGGCACCACACTTCAGCCCACAAGCACTCACGCAAAAACCAGACAGTTGCAGACACAACCACATCCACTGCCTCCACTGTCTCCCCCTCCTCCTCCTCCTCCATCTCCCACACAGGCACGTCCAGACTCACACCTGCATGCACTGCTTAAAAATCCACCACCAGCATCACCACACCAAGCAGCACACACACTTCACTAGCAGACACCTCCACAACATCCATGCACGCGCCCCCTGTGTCCTATCCAACCCTGTCTGTTGCCCCCTCCTAAAGGTCACAGACGCAAGCACTCAGATACCCAACAGCCATCCACCTCACATCAGCACCCTCCCCATGCACCTGCACCCAAGTCCAGCAGACGTACCCCTCCAACAACCACACCCTCAACCTCCACTCCCATCCCTCCTCCCTCTTCCTGCCCCACCATCCCTAAAAAGCTTTTCCTTTCCCAACTTGACCTCTTCCCTCCCCCCGTTCTGCCAGTAAGAGTTGGGTCCCGATGACCCAGCCCAGCACCTCAGCCAAACACGCGGATAGCGGGGGTACCTCCGAATCATGGAGGCAAGACAGTGATGGATCCCACTCCACCAGCCAGGTAGGGTCAGGATCCCACAGCCACTGCCATGAAGGGGTAGAAGCCCTTGACTCCAGCCATGAAAGGGAAGGAGGCCGCACCTCCTGCCATGAAGGGAAAGGAGGCTGCACCGCCTGCATGAAGGGGAAGAAGCCCTCGACTCCTGCCATGAAGGGGAAGAAGCCCTCGACTCCTGCTATGAAGGAGAAGGAGGCCGCACCTCCTGCCATGAAGGGGAAGAAGCCCTCATCTCCTGCCATGAAGGGGAAGAAGCCCTCAACTGCAGCAGAGACTGACAGGATGACACCACCACCACCAGTGGTCATGGAGCCCTCACCTCCAGCTGAGGCAGTGAAGACCACTCCTCCTGCAGAGGCTGCACTCTCACCTGCTGAGACAGTGCAGCCCTCGCCTCCAGCAGAGGCTGCCCAAAAGGCACCTTCACCTGTTGACATAGTACAGCCCTCACCTCCAGCAGAGGGCAAGTAGGCTACCCTCCTGGGACTGCTGTACAAGCAGCCCCCTCCAGAACCAGTGGGAAAGTCACCCACCTGAGAGACTGTGGACTTGCACTCCCCAGCAAAGAGAAATTGACATGGAGCCCCCTTGAGAATCAGTGGGAAAGTCACCCACCTGAGAGACTGTGACCTTGCACTCCCCAGCACAGAGAAATGGGCATGGTGCTCCCTCCAGAACTAGTGGGAAAGTTCCTGAAATCAACTGAGCTGCCCCCACACCCATCCCCATGAGGTGCCTGCCCACTTTCAAAATGATGCCCCTACAGAGTTCTGTGCAGTTGATGTCAGGAGACAAGGTGGGCCTTTGACTGTGCCCTGTGGCCATGTGGGCCCTTTGTACTTTTGACTGGGTATTGGCCCTTTGTGCACAATTGTACATATCTGGTTCATGTGGTGGCTTTTCTCTTGCTAATACATTTTCAGTACTTCCGAAATCTGGACCTTGTTTTATTGTGCTGTGTGTCGTGTGCCATTGTTTTTCCTCTGCAACTGGTTGTGTGTATGGTGTGTGTGTGTGTGTCTGGTGTGTGTTGTGCGTGTGTGTGTGTCGCTCTTGTGTTCCTCCCTCGCTCCCTTGTGTGTTAGGCAGCTGTACTCACCGTTGTCCTCGTTGGTTTTCCAGGTGGAGCATGGTGTAGAAGAGCATCGGGAAGACTTGAAGTTCCAGTTCCATGGCGGCGGCGGACTCCTCTGTGTACTTGTTGGTGAGCCTTTTGTTTTCTGTGTTCTGTTTCTGCCAGGCTTTTGATGGCGTTGGTACCGCCCCAGAAATCCTGGCAGTTTGCTGTGTCATAACATGGTGGGCGGTACTTTGTCTTCCACCTGGCTGTTGTACATTGGCTGTCTATGTGAGTTCTCACCTGCATGGTCATAATTTGGTGGGAATTACCACGAGCCTGTTGGCGGTATTTCTGCCATTTTATCACTTACCGCCAATGTCATGTTGAGGGCTATAGTGTAGGGAAACTATGCCAGCAATGGCTGAAGGCTTCCTCGTTGGATGTTGTCAAAAAACATATTAGTCTCCTGTCCAATAGCACAGTTTTACAGGATTTCCTGTTAGGCACCAGAAAACACATCTTATATGCTGCATATGATTAAATATGGAATCTTTCCCATCAAGAAGTGGCTGCCCAGTTAGAGCAAATAGATCAGGAAAACTTACAGAAAGCATTAGCCGTTGTAGATAATGGAATTAATACCTTGTCCGACCGAATATACACCTTGAATACCATAGTATCCTCTGCAATAGATATAGTACAGAATGATGTATAATTTTTGCTACATGGACAAAGTCAGCTAAGATCCATTATGCAGTTAGGTTGGACACTACAGACACTGAAAGCAGGTTGCGTTCCTTGGGAACACGTGAGAGTAAGGGAGATTTTTTCCACATTTCATTTAACGCAACAACAACAAATATTTGCTAAGAAAGAAGCAACATATGCCATGTTGAATATTAAAACGTTAGAAAAATTGCCTTTTACTGTGGCTGAAATACCGTCTGCTGATTGGCTAATACATGGGGTTATAAATCTGCCCATTTCAACACTTCACTTTACATCCTGTTTGAAACACATTCCATTGGGTAGATATGTTGGCTGGGAGAGAGTTACATACACGAGGTGTGGAAGCTTCCTTTCTCATACAAACGTTTCAATGGTGTGAAAGAGGTCTTTCTTAGCAGTAGTGAATCCGAGACTCTAGTGAGTCATTCGATGGTTTGTAAACAGCTATCCTTGCACATGGCATGTAATGCCTCTGCACCAAATTTGGCTTGTTATGTGAAGGGAGTCTTAGTCCCCTTGATTAGACCTGCATTCTAGGTACTCTCAAATGGCAGCTATGTGCTCCTGAACAGTGAGAGCTGTTGTAGAATGCGAGCCGGAATAGCTTATGTCATTTCGGTCTCCCAAATTGTTACGTGTTGTGGGAATGTCCTTTTTCCCCTTACGCAGCTTTAAGGAGTAGCAGATGTTTGGCCTCGTATTGCTACTTCTAATGTGAATGTTGACAACTTGAGCAGACTAAAGGCTTTATTGTTTCAAAAACATGTGGCATTTACATCTGAACGCAAGACCTATGCCCTTCAGGTTGAGAGGTCATTGGCGGAGATTCAGTCACTTTTAACTATAAATTTTCTGAGACATTTTGGTGAACTTGTGGGACGAACATTTAATGCATCCAGTACAACTGGGATCGCCCACTTTTTAAAGGCTATTGGTTCTGGTTTTGTTCACACCTTCTCTATATTTGGTTTAATACCATCAGCCATACATTCAAGGGCATATTTATACTCCGTTTGCGCCGGAATTGCGTCGTTTTTTTGACGCAATTCCGAGGCAAAACTAACTCCATATTTATACTTTGGCGTTAGACGCGTCTAGCGCCAAAGTCCATGGAGTTAGCGTCATTTTTTAGCGTGGACACCTACTTTGCGTTAATTATATGCAAGGTAGGCGTTCCCGTCTAAAAAATCGACTCCGAGGCATGTGCGTCGGATTTATACTCCCGGGCAAAATTCACGCCCGGGAGTGGGCGGGTCAAAAAAAATGACGTACGGCCGCTTTTGCGCCGTTTTTTAGCGCCTGCAAAAGGCAGGCGTTAAGGGACCTGTGGGCTCTGAAGGAGCCCAGAGGTGCCCTCCCATGCCCCCAGGGACACCCCCTGTCACCCTTGCCCACCCCAGGAGGACACCCAAGGCTGGAGGGACCCATCCCAGGGACATTAAGGTAAGTTCAGGTAAGTGTTTTTTTTTTTTTTTTTGTGGCAGAGGGGGGCCTGATTTGTGCCCCCCTACATGCCACTATGCCCAATGACCATGCCCAGGGGACAGAAGTCCCCTGGGCATGGCCATTGGGCAAGGGGGCATGACTCCTGTCTTTGCTAAGACAGGAGTCATTTCTATGGGGGTTGGGAGTGAAAAAAAATGGCGCAAATCGGGTTGAGGCGAAAAAATTGCCTCAACCTGACTTGCCCCATTTCTTGTCGCCCAAGCCCCATATCCCCCTACGCCGGCGCTGCCTGGTGTATGTCGTTTTTTTTAACGCACACCAGACGGCGCCGGCGGCTAACGCCGGCTAACGTCATTCAATAAATACGGCGCCCGCATGGTGCTTCAGAATGGCGTTAGCCGGCGCTAATTTTTTTGACGCAAAACTGCGTTAGCGCAGTTTTGCGTCAAAAATTATAAATATGGGCCTCAATATTTTCTAGTGTTTTTGGGGGACTTCCGATTACTTTGGCTATAATAGGTGGCATTTTGCTGTTGCAATTTTTTCTACGCAATGGCTGTCCCGTCACAGCAAGGAGTACTGAAATTACTACCGGCAGCACAAGTGTGTCGTGAACGCATGATGCAGTATTTTGGAGCACCACTCCTGGAACAACTGGAGTGTGGCTGGTCTTTGTCATTCCGACCCGTTTTGGATAGTGTGCCGCCTGTGTTTTGATGCCTGTGGTGCCTATCTGAATGAGCACTGAAAGTCTGTCTTTCTACGCAGCCCTTACTGTCAATGGACACAGATCTGTTGATATTCTTGATAAGGGGGCACATTATCAGATGTGCGTTGAGGGTGCGTTTGCTATGGGAAGCCGTTTATGAGTTGCCTTTTGTAGATTCTGCGACTGTTAACTCTATGGAGGGCATGACACGGACTGCTGCAGCCTCAGCTGGAGCTCAGGCTTTGGAACATGAGTGCTCTGTGGCTTTCCTTGTATATGATCTGGATATTTTACCACCTGCCAAAGAAGAATGACTCCAGGCTTCAATTGTCCCCGATATAATTGGTGATTTCCAAAGTGACTCTGACTATTGAATTTGGATATTTTTAACTGCGTGTTCAAATTGTCCTTTTCCTGCCCCGGTGACTCTTAACTTGTCACTATTGATATATATAATTTTTTAGCATAAGAGTAAACCACCTTTGACCAGCAAGACGAAGGTGTTGTGTAGCCATTTTAGCCATGTTGTAGACACATTGTTTTAGCTTACTAGGCCTGCCGCTGTGGCTCTTAAATCAAGTTATATTTTATTCAGCATAGCTTTATTTTCCTAGCAATAGCCACATTTACGGTGATGTTTTATTTTCTTTATCTCATTGTGCTTTTGCTTAGGAAAGCATCACGTTCTTAGTAAGACATTTATTCCACTTTGTGCTTTCTCAAAGACTACAGTCAGATAAGGTTGCCGACAAACATGGAATGCTATGTCTCCAACATTCACAGAAAAACACACACTCATACATGGGGACCATTTCTTGGAAATATCAGTTGTTTTCTTGTAAAAACACTCCTTTGTCCCAGACATGTTAGAGGGAGATTCCAGTCAGATGTCCACGACTGTATGCTGATTGCTGATTGCTTGAATCACCTACTTGCTCAGACGGCCAGATCCCTGATCCACATGGAACAGTGTCTCTCTAGACTACAGGTTTCTTCTTCCAGGTATGAGGGATGATGTATCCCTAGGGGGAAAACCCGAAGTGGGGATTAGGCTTATTACGCTGTTCTCAAATATAGTATAGGTAGGAGAACAATATATCACTCCTAGTGACAGCATGGAAGGACTGTTCTTGTGTTTTACTCTGTTAGTCACCTGCTTGTTTTTATTGTGTTTTATCATCCTAGTTATTGCAATACATGTCTTTTTATCTAAGATGCAGTTATTTCAATAAATCTTTATTGAACTATATTCTACCTCTGTTGCATTTGCCTGTATGAGACCCTTTGGTAACTGAGAGAAAGGGATGGGACCTGAGCAACCATGATTCCCCTGAGGAGTCTTCTTGTCTTGCGCCCGGTTGCCACAATCATCTCAACCAGAGATGAGGCACTGCTAGTTAGCCGAAGAACCCAGACAGGCATCATGTGGTGTGTAATTATACTTAGTACCCATCATCTATGTGATCCTGTCTCCCAAATTCAGTAGCCTCAATAGCATAATGAGAACCTAGGAGACAAAACGGCAGCCCTCTCCCCCTAATATGGATTGCACTTCATCCACTTCAAATTCCTCCACGGTTAAACTGCACCCTGATACAGCTCCATCGCCACATGACGCCTGCTGGCTGTGCTGCACTGCCCCTCAGGCCTCATTCCTCCACCTCGCTTAGGAGTGCCCTCAAGTGGCTGATTATTGAACTGAGGTTCTTTCCATTATGCTCCTTATCACTGGCCACCCCCCCCCTCAAACCCCACTTGTTGGCCACCTGGAATATATCAAAGATATTTCCCTTGGGGAGGCTGCCACCTCACTGCCATATTCCTGCTCCTGGCCAAGCACCGGGCAGCCATGCACTGGGGGAGATGGCCCGCTCCTACAATGGAGGATTGGCTGGAGGACCTGACCTGCTGCGAGAAACAACTCTATGCATACTGGGAACTTATGCCACCACGTTCATGCCCCAAAGACATCTGGGAACCACTGCTAGCATATCTAAGACAGAGACTCACCCCACAGTGGGATGTGGGAAGCTCTCCCCTCAGCTGTGACTCTCCCTCTCCCAGGCAATGAACACGATCAACCCTGATTCCTTGACCTCACCTGCTTACTCATCCCCCTGATATATGAGTATCTTAAACATGGAGAAATCATGGTCCTCCACCCATTTCACACCGGTCAGACACGAACTGCATTCAATGTGGGTAATCTTATGCTGCAACTGCTGTGAATGTATCCCTTCACTGGTGGTCAATGTGAAGACTTTACATGTACTCAGACTTGCTCCCACATCGTGGCCCATCCCCCTCCTCTTCCTCGCTGTGGTGTATTGCTGTTCTTTCTCAAAATTGCAATAAAATCAATCAATTCTTAAACTCCTAAAGGAATGTACATCGAAAGCTACGTCTGTGTCAGGTTTTCATAAGGCTCTGCTGAGAAATCACATGGTTTTCTTTCTAAGATGCATTCCTTCTGTACCGAGTTCTCTGTGGCAAAGAACTCCACAAGAGATGATAGATTTCCCCGTTCAAATGCACATTTTCTCTTTTTTCTCTGCAGGACAGCAGCTTTCCCAACGGAGGAACAGCCTCCCCTGCACCCCAAACAAATCCAAATAAAATGCATTGGGCTTCCGACCTGGTGAGAGTATTTATGCCAACACTTAGCTGATGCAATAATATGGCCCTTTCCAGGCTGACATGTCTGATAAACTACTCCCTCTGCCAGAGTAATTTAAGTGGAACTCCACAGGCAACCAGGAACCCAAGCAAGACAGAGTTTCGAGTGCAGGGAAATAGAGTGAATGGAACAAGATTTCTGATGTGTGCATTAGCAGAAGTGTCTAAATGTGGACGGAATTTTTGTGGCATTTTCTTTGCATGCATACATTTAGATGTATTTATTTATTTAATTAATGTATTTACTTATTTAGCAACCATAGCATTTTTAAGAAAAATGTTGTACTAAGGAACATCTTGGTACAAGGAACAATAATCTTGGACAGTAGATGATGAAAACCATAATGAGGTGTGGGTCATGGATTAAATTATCTCAGGGAACGGACAGCAAAGACTGGGGCTGAATACAGGGGTTGTCAGTTGTGCGTTTAACGCTGCTCTAGTGAGTTTCACGTTTTATCAGGTGCTTTTTTCAAGCAATCTTTAAGGTGGACAGGGTTACGACATTCCTGAGCTCTGTGGTAATGGTATACCACCTTGGAGGATCAAGTAGATCGAATAAACAAAAGTCACTGGTATGGGGTGGGTTTTTGGCATGAGAGGGTGAAGAGCACTCATTGCAAAGTTTATATCGTTACTATTGGGGGAAAAAGCATACCTGGCACGTGGTGAGCAAGTTCCTTCGGCAGCACAGCTTGATCATGATGGATGGGTTCGTTAATCATTTTTTGTTGCATTATATTGTTAATCTTTCTAATTATATCTCATGCCCCTTGAGCACTCACACACTGCCATTCCCTTTACCTTCTTTCATAAACCAATCCAATTTTGCTTCTCAAACCTCTCCTCTCCATTGGTCACAATACTCTGTGTAAGGCTTGGTAGGGATGGAAAAATTGCAATTGCCCTCTGACGTTATTCTTCTGTGAACTGTGGACAATAAATACCATATTTATACTTTTTTAGCGCTGCATTTGCGCTGCTTTTTGACGCAAAAACGGCGCAAACTTACAAAACACAATTGTATTTTGTAAGTTTGCGCCATTTTTGCATCAAAAAGCGGCGCAAACGCGCCGCTAAAAAATTATAAATAAGGGCCAAAGTACATACCTGCGAAGTGACGAGCGGAAGCAATGTACACTGTAAATAAGGGAACAAGCCACAGTAGGTTGAAATAGGGATGTACTGCTAATCAATCCACCCTCAACAAAGGCACCTCACCTGAAGTTGTTTTAAAAAAAAATGTTTTGTGCTTGGAAACCCATTGGTAAATCAGTGCTTGCACCCCAAAGAGGTCATCCAACACAATTCCTAAAGGTAAAGCTGCAACATGGGGACATCTTCCCCTTTAACAGATCTGCTATGGATTCAGGGCCCAGATTTAAGAGGACCTAGCACTACTTTAGCACTGCCTTAACATCATTTTTATTACGCTAAGGTGGCCTTTTCCTCGCGCCATGTTTACAAAGTTGCGCAATGCATGCATTTAGCAACACAAAAGGATGATGGACGGAGTGTTGAACAATGCAAACACCCACCCCCAGTCACAAATCTGGGTTCAATCCATTGTTCTTTTGCTCACCATGCCACCCCAGTTTGGACCCAGCCATACGCAAATCAATCTTGACCCTGTTCCTCATGGAAACGGTCCAGCCCAAACTGCCAAGCCAGGTCCTCCCTGGACCGGAAACAAGCATCCTGGGACCGGTTTACGGATATCAACCATCATCAGCCAGGCTAGTTTGAATCCAGTGGCACAGTGAGCACAGGACCCACGTCTGGGCATAACCTTCCCACTCAGGGCAACTTTAGTAACACAAAAGGATGATGGACCTGTTGTGTAGCCATTTTAGCTATAGCTCCATGCACGTTATTTTAACACACTAGGTCAAGCTACTGTGCACTCTAACCTAGATATATCTTATTCTACTTTATTTTATTATTGTTACAATAGCCACTTTTAAGGGCTTGTTTTAGTTTCTGTTTATCTAATTGTTTTTGCCTATGCCAGCACTCTATTCTCAAACAAGACATTCTTGCTCACTCTGTGCTTCTTCCAAGGCTACAACACGATACATTGCAGGTGAACGTGGCAGAAGTTTAGTCTCCAACATTCGTAGAAAACACATATCCTTACATAGGGACTGTTAGACCTGACAGCCTTAGGGTGGTCACCCCTAACTTTTTGCCTGCCTCCCTCCACTTTTTGGACACTATTTTTGCTGGCTTTTAGACTCTGCGCACTTTACCACTGCTAACCTCTCCCTTAAAACATGGTAACCTTGAATCATACCTGATTGGACTATTTAATTTACTTATAAATCCCTAGTAATGTGCACTCTCTGTGCCTAGGGCCTGTAGATTAAATGCTACTAGTGGGCCTGCAGCACTGGTTGTGCCAACCACTTAAGTAGCCCCTTTTCCTTGTCTCAGGCCTGCCACTGCGAGGCCTCTGTGTGCAGTTTCACTGTCACCTCGACTTGGCATTTAAAAGTACTTGCCAAGCCTAAAGCTCCCCTTTCTCCACATATAAGTCACCTCTAATGTGTGCCCTAGGTAACCCCTAAAGCAGGGTGCTCTGTGGGTGAAAGGCAGGACATGTACCTGTGTAGTTTACATGACCTGGTAGTGTAAAACTCCTAAATTCGTTTTTGCACAACTGTGAGGCCTGCTCCCTTCATAGGCTAACATTGGGGCTGCCCTCATACAGTATTGAAGTGGTAGCTGCTGATCTGAAAGGAGTAGGAAGGTCATATTTAGTATGGCCAGAATGGTAATATAAAATCCTGCTGACTGGTGAAGTTGGATTTAATATTACTATTCTAGAAATGCCACTTTTAGAAAGTGAGCATTTCTTTGCACTTAAATTTTTCTGTGCCTTACAATCCACGTCTGGCTGGGCTTAGTTGACAGCTCCTTGTGCATTCACTCAGACACACCCCAAACACAGGGTACTCAGCCTCACTTGCATACATCTGCATTTTGAATGGGTCTTCCTGGGCTGGGAGGGTGGAGGGCCTGCTCTCACACAAAGGACTGCCACACCCCCTACTGGGACCCTGGCAGACAGGATTGAACTGAAAGGGGACCTGGTGCACTTCTTAGCCACTCTTTGAAGTCTCCCCCACTTCAAAGGCACATTTGGGTATAAAACAGGGCCTCTGCCCTCCCTCATCAGACACTTGCTGGAGAAGAAACCTGAACCAGAAACTACATCCTGCCAAGAAGAACTGCCTGGCTGCTCAAAGGACTCACCTGTCTGCTTTCTACAAAGGACTGCTGCCTTGCTGTTGGCCTGCTGCCTTGCTGAACTCTTGTCTGGCTGTGAAAGTGCTCTCCAAGGACTTGGATAGAGCTTGCCTCCTGTTCCCTGAAGTCTCAGGACCAAAAAGACTTCCCTTTTTCACTTGGACGCTCCGTGTGCCGAAATTTTCGATGCACAGGTTGTCCCGCAGCGAGAAAAACGCCGCACACCGACACTGATCGACGCGACGCCTTCGGGACGACCGGAACTTGGACGCACGGCTTCGCAAGGACAACGCCGCCCGACCTCCAGAGGAGAAATCGACGCGACGCCTGCCGTGAGATCGAAATTTCGACGCGCAGCCCCGCAGAACGATGCGCAGCCAGAGAACAAGCAGGAAAATCCACGCACAGACCCGGGACATCTGGTAATCCCTGCGATCCACAGAAAGAGACTGTCCGCGCGCCGGAAAACGACGCACGACTTCCCCGCGTGAAAAATAACGACACAAGTCCGTGTGTGCTGGGGATAAAATTGACGCACACACCCTTTTTCCACGCATCTCTTCTTATGTGGCCCTCTGAGGAGATTTTCCACTCCAAACCAGGTACTTTGTGCTTGAAAGAGACTTTGGGCCTGATTACAACTTTGGAGGAGGTGTTAATCCGTCCCAAAAGTGACGGTAAAGTGACGGATATACCACCAGCCGTATTACGAGTCCATTATATCCTATGGAACTCGTAATACGGCTGGTGGTATATCTGTCACTTTACCGTCACTTTTGGGACGGATTAACACCTCCTCCAAAGTTGTAATCAGGCCCTTTGTTTGCTTTTTAAAGACTTAACATACTTTATATCACTTTTCAGTGATATCTCTACAAATTCACATTGCAACTTTATTCGTTTTGACCTACAATTATCCTGATAAATATTATATATTTTTCTAAACACTGTGTGGTGTATTTTTGTGGTGCTATATGGTGGTATTGTATGATTTATTGCACAAATACTTTACACATTGCCTTCTAAGTTAAGCCTGACTGCTCGTGCCAAGCTACCAGAGGGTGGGCACAGGATAATCTTGGATTGTGTGTGACTTACCCTGACTAGAGTGAGGGCTTTTGCTTGGACAGGGGGTAACCTGACTGCCAACCAAAAACCCAATTTCTAACATGACATTTTCTCAGAATATCAGCTGTGTTATTATAAAAACACTTCCCTGTCCCTTACACGTTAGAGGGAGATTCCAGACAGAGAACCACAACTGTATGCTGATTGCTGAATGCTTCACTACCAATGCTAATGCAGACTACAGGCCTTTGCTCAAGTATGGGGGATGATGTCTTCCCAGGGGAACCTGAAGGGCAGAATTAGAGCTTATCACACTGTGCTCTATTATAGCCTAGGTAGGAGTTAGTCTTCTGACCGTAGTGACAATATGATAGCATTATTTTTATGCTTCACCCTCCTCATCACAATTTTAATACTGTCATGCTGTGTCATATTGCAGCTCATGATTTGCTATCTAAGATGCAGTCATTTTATTAAAACCAATTATGAAAAATATACTGCCTCTGTTTGTCATTTTATATATGAGACTAAGGTAACTGAGAGAAACGGATGAGGCCTGAGTGACCACAGCTTCCCTGAGAAACCAATTATGTGATGCGCTCAGATGCCCAGTCATCCCTGCCCTCAGGTAGAGATGAGACACTGTTAGTTGGCCAGAGCAAAACCCGGATTGGAGCGACAGGCGTCACCTGCAGTGGGTCAGACTCAGTCTCCCACACCGCAGGCGATTCTGCTGCTCAAAATCCAGTAGTCTCATTAGAATAATGAGAGCCTACACGACAGACCGAGTGCAGAGCAATGCAAACACCTACCCCTAGTCACAGATCTGGGTTCAATACATCATTCTTTTGCTCACCATGCCACCCCAGTTTGGACCCAGCCATCTGCTATTACTCCCTGCCGTGCGCCATGATGCAATGTATCTTAGATACAGTGCACAAATGGTAGCGGTAGGAGGGCGCTAAGGTGTGAAAGGATAGTGGCACTGGACAATGGTGCAGCACCACTTTCCTTAAATCTGCCCCCAGGTGTTTTTGTTATGATGGCTTTCTACATAGGACAGAGCACCCTGTATTGTATTGCGTGTTCAGTGGTAAACCAGGATAGCTGTGCCCTGAAGAAGAAATTGCGGCCAGTTTCCTTAGTCATAATATTATCGTTTATGGCTTGGATTTGAACATTTTGCAGTTTTGCAGTGTTGCTATTGGAAATATTTTGGTATATTGTAATGCTGTAATATAGTTTGGATAGGACACCTAACTGGTCCAGGAGGTTTCTGTGTTGAATGGTCATATGATAATTGTGAAATGTTGATAATTGTCAATTTGTTTTTCAAATAATTATTGCCCAGAAATAATAACATGAATGTAATGTTTGCTATATAATTAAAACCATATTTATTGTATTCTTACTCTTATGTTTGTATCAAAATATTCTTTCAAAAGTGTTGCAATGTGACAGCTGCTAGCATTTTACCTAATAAATGGACTACACAAACACCCTCAGATTCAGGAACCAGCAACAGTAGTCGTCAAACTGAGAGGAGAATACTTATACATGATGCCAGGATCTCTATTCTTCTTTCATCAAGCATAAGGACAAAATCCGATGTAAAATTGGTGCACAATAAGGCATTGCTCTTTACTGCAAGCTGATAGGGAAATCAAGAAGAAAGTGAATTATTATTTGGTGATATTCAAGAGATTGTTTTTGTGTGAGAATTAATACAATATAAAAATTGCTACTTGATAAGACGTTTTTTAATCTCCCTCTTTTCTCTATTACAAAACAATTTGACAATTACTGTGTAATGAAACCACTTACTGCACAGATTATTCATACTTCGTATGAGAGAGCTTATCCTAAACCCAAGTAAACATAATGAAGAAATTAAGGGCCATATTTATACTCCGTTTGCGCCGAAATTGCGTCGTTTTTTTTGACGCAATTTCGACGCAAAACTAACGCCAACTAACGCCATATTTATACTATGGCGTTAGAGGCGAATAGCGCCAAAGTTCCCGGAATGTGCGTCATTTTTTAGCGTGAACCCCTTCCTTGCGTTAATGATATGCAAGGGAGGCGTTCCCGTCTAAAAAATGACTCCCAGGCCTTTACGTGGTATTTATACTCCCGGGCAAAAGAGACGCCCGGGAGTTGGCGTGGCTAAAAACGGCGCATTTGCGCCACTTTTTAACGCCTGCTCAGGGCAGGCGTTAAGGGGCCTGTGGGCTCAAAATGAGCCCACAGGTGCCCTCCCATGCCCCCAGGGACCCCCCCTGCCACCCTTGCCCACCCCAGGAGGACCCCCAAGGATGGAGGGACCCACCCCAGGGACATTCAGGTAAGTTCAGGTAAGTATAATTTTTTATTTTTTATATTTTTTTTTGGTGGCATAGGGGGGCCTTATTTGTGCCCCCCTACATGCCACTATGCCCAATGACCATGCCCAGGGGACAGAAGTCCCCTGGGCATGGCCATTGGGCAAGGGGGCATGACTCCTATCTTTACAATGATAGGAGTCATGTTGATGGGGGATGGGCGTCGTTAAAAAATGGCGCAAGTCGGGTTAAGACGATTTTTTCGACGTAACCTGACTTGCCCCATTTTAAGACGCCCATGCGCCATTTTCCCCCTACGCCGGCGCTGTCTGGTCTACGTGGTTTTTTCCCACGCAAACCAGGCAGCGCCGGTCTGATTGCGCCGTCTAACGCCATTCCATAAATACGGCGCCCGCTTGGCGCTTCAGAATGGCGTTAGACGGCGCAAAACTTTTTGACGCTAAACTGCGTTAGCGCAGTTTAGCGTCAAAAAGTATAAATATGGGCCTAAGTTTGAGACTTCTCTCATCTGAGCTTGGTGAAAACATTGTTATAACATACAATACAATATGTAACATGCTTATGGCATCATTTAGAGGACTTCAGGTGGGCCGCCATCCATTACCCCCACCAACCTGGCTGAACTACTGTCCACCATGTACAGAGGTCTCGGCCAGCCTTCCTGAGATCACCGTGCATTCATAGGAGCTGGTGCCACAGTTGATCTTTTGTAGGCACTGAATTAGCTGGCGGGTATCATGTTTCAGGTGGGCACTCAGCAAAAAGTTTTGTTCTTAAAAAAAAACGATCTAAGCAGAAGTTTGTATTTGAAAAACAAAATGCTTATAACCCTGACGCCCTGACAGTTCTTTCCCAAGTTGTGGGGAATATTTTTTATCTTTTTTCTGTTTTTAGACCACCAGGCTTTCAGAATGACCCTGAACAGAAAACAGACCTTCCACTCTAAGTAGGGAGACAGGTCTAATGTACTTACATCAATGACTTCAACACTGAATTAGTGTTACTCAGTGTAAAACAAAAGAGGCTATTTCAGTGCAAACTGAGTATAAATAAGCCCCGGAGTTTGCTGGACTTTGGTTTTGATCTAATCTCATTCTCTGGAGCTGGAACAGGACAAAGGTGTTTATTTGCACCATTTTCTCTGGACAAGTATCCTAAAGAAATGTAAGGCCCTATTTATACTTTTTTAGCACCGCATTTGCGACGTTTTTTGATGCAAAATTGCCGCAAACACAAAATACAATAGGCCCATATTTATACTTTTTGACGCAAAACTGCGCTAATGCAGTTTTGCGTCAAAAAAATTTGCGCCGGCTAACGCCATTCTGAAGCGCCATGCGGGCGCCGTATTTATTCAATGACGTTAGCCGGTGTTAGCCGCCGGCGCTGCCTGGTGTGCGTGGAAAAAAACGACGTACACCAGGCAGCGCCGGCGTAGGGGGATATGGGGCTTGGGCGTCAAGAAATGGGGCAAGTCAGGTTGAGGAAATTACTTCGCCTCAACCCGATTTGCGCCATTTGTTTTCACTCCCAACCCCCATAGAAATGACTCCTGTCTTAGCAAAGACAGGAGTCATGCCCCCTTGCCCAATGGCCATGCCCAGGGCACTTTTGTCCCCTGGCCATGGTCATTGGGCATAGTGGCATGTAGGGGGGCACAAATCAGGCCCCCCTATGCCACAAAAAAAAAAAAAAAAAACGCTTACCTGAACTTACCTCAATGTCCCTGGGATGGGTCCCTCCAGCCTTGGGTGTCATCCTGGGGTGGGCAAGGGTGACAGGGGGTTTCCCTGGGGGCATGGGAGGGCACCTCTGGGCTCCTTGAGGGCCCACAGGTCCCTTAACGCCTGCCTTTTGCAGGTGCTAAAAAACGGCGCAAAAGCGGCCGTACGTCATTTTTTTTGACCCGCCCACTCCCGGGCGTGAATTTTGCCCGGGAGTATAAATCCGACGCACATGCCTCGGAGTCGATTTTTTAGACGTGAACGCCTACCTTGCATCTCATTAACACAAAGTAGGTGTCCACGCTAAAAAATGACGCAAACTCCATGGACTTTGGCGCTAGACACGTCTAACGCCAAAGTATAAATATGGAGTTAGTTTTGAGTCGAAATTGCGTCAAAAAAAACTACGCAATTCCGGCGCAAACGGAGTATAAATATGCCCCAATAGTATTTTGTAAGTTTGCGCTGCTTTTGCGTCAAACAAATGGCGCAAATGCGGCTCTAAAAAAGTATAAATATGGGCCTTAGTTAGGCTGGCAGGGAGATGCCGGCGAGTTTTATGATTAAAAGTACAGTTTTGAAAATGTTTTGGCCTAATGTGAAATAATTTTTTTTGCATAATTGAAAGTACTGGAAGGAACTGAGCACTTACAAGTTTATTATAAAAAAATATTGAAAATGTTCTGGCTTTCCCATTTTATAAAAATATACGGTGATTTGAACTATCATAATGCACTGGCAAGCGCGAAAAAACGTTATCATTTATTTGCTGTTTGTAAATCAGTTCCCATCTTGAATAGAATGTGTTTAATTAGAGCTAGTTTGTACATATCATCGATCCGAGAGTCTGTTCACAGGGGGGAGGCGGCCATCTACCTTTTAAGTGATACTTGTTTTGCAATAATTAGGCCTCTAACAATCCGTCCTTTCAGAATTTAAAGCTTGGAAGGCACACTGGGCCATCTTTAAAGAGGATTCCTGTCTTAGATATTTAGATGCTAAGGGAGGTTGCATAGTGTATTCCCTCCAGAGTCTTAACTCTACAGTTGGCAACCATATGTATAAAACATGTACACCTCTGGCATTCTTATATTTCTGGAAGGCCATTTTACTTAGTAGCCAATAGGATCACATTAGCATTCTTTCTTGTATGTATATTGTTTGATTGCAAATACCTGTCTTGCTTGTTGATGTCAAGTATTTGTGCCAGATACCTGCAGGTATGAGGGAATTCAGATCGTCTTTATTATCTTTCTTGTGCTTCGTTAGTAAGTGGAGGCAATCACTTATGATTAAAGTGCAGACTGTAGAGGCTGAGTAAAAATTTTAGAATTAGCTCCTCATTTTTCCAAGATGTCCTTATCCCTCCAGAACCCATGTGATTATTTTACAGCACATTTAATTGCATCCAAGCACATATTTTTAAGGTAACCTCTTAATGGGAAAATCACGGTGAACTTTCTCACCTGTACACATATATGAAAACTATGGGGCATATATAAGAGCCTCTTGTGCCACTTTAGTGCTGCTCTAGTGCTGCCCTAGCATCATGTTTTTGATGCAAAGGCAGTGCTAAGGTGGCCTCTCCCCTGTGCCATATTTACAAAGTAGCTCCATGCATGCACCACTTTGTAACCCCTTGCACCACATTATGCCTGCGCCACCCATAATGTATGCAAGGGGGCAATCTGGTGCTAGGACACCCGGAAAAATGGGACAGTGAAATTTAAAAGATTTCACTGCGCCATTTTGGCATCACATTTAGCTCAGAGCAGGCATTAAAATTATGCACCCATAGAAATCTATGGACCTCCTTGCACTTTGCTACACTAGCATCAAGATTTTTTATGCTAGTGTAGCAAAGCGCCACAATAGCATCAAGAATGTTGACGCTATTGTGCTAACGGCTGCCATGATGCCCTGTATTATAAATATGAAGCAACCATGTTGTCATCAGGTGTTGGTCGGGGTGGGGCACAGAAACAGTGGCACATCAGCTCTGATGCGCCAATTTGTCATAAATACGGGGTTATAAGAGATTTGAGAATGTCTGGGTGGCCAAAACATGTTCTGGCTGTTTTTTTTGTTGAACCATTGAGTGAAATACAATGAAAATTAAAAGATTAGCTGAGTGAAAGGAAAATTCAACTTAAATTAATTATTAATATACATTGTTGCACCAATTTGGGTGTGGCTGGCAGTCTTATTCAAGGTTTGTAGATATTTCTCTTAAAGGAAGCTGTATATGTATTTACCTTTCAATGTAAATATGTATGTATGCAGAGGTTATAAAAGAGCTGGGCCATAGCTGGAAAACCACAGGCAAGTGTAAAAACACGGTATAATGGTCTTGTGGTTGGGATCAGTGGCCCTAGAAGCTAAGGTTATTGTTAAACAATGTTTAAAACATGCTTCAACATTGAATAGATATTCAAGTCTTCATATAAGGGGCAACTTACATCACACATGTTTGCCGGCATCACGACTTGCAGTATATTTTTTATTACCTTTTATCATCTTGTAGTCAATCAATAGCGTGCATGGGCAAAGTGATGATATTTTCTGGAAATTGGGTTACAGCCTGACTATAAAAATTGACATTTTATAATAGCACTGTCATCAAATAGTGAATGTGCCACAGTTATGGTCCAAATCCACACAGTTAATCCAGGTGCAGCAATACTACCACTAGAATTCAATGGGATTCGCAGTGATCTTGTCCTTAAGAGGCCACCTCTGTGAGAAGCTAACTGCAGAAATGCCTTATGGGATGGCTTTTCTGGCCTCTAGGAAATGTCTCTAACCACTGTGCTACTCTGATTCACTCAGGGGCATATGTATACTTCCTTTGCATTGAATTAGCGTAATTTGTTTTACGTTAGTTCTGCACAAACTTAACTCCATATTTATATTTTGAGGCAAGACCCATCTAGCTCCAGAATGTTGGAGTTAAAGTCATGTTTTGGATATGTGAACCCACCTTGTGCAGGGTAGGAGTTCCCATCCAAAAAATGACTCTAAAGCCCTAGCGCCTTATTTACATTCCCGTGGAAAAAGGTGCACAGGGGTAGGCGGGCCTAAATAATGGCACTAAGCCTGCTTAGCACCATTATTTAATGCCTGGGTCAGGGCAGGTATTAGGGGACTTGTGGACCCATTTCCATGGTCACACACCATGGAAAGAGCCCACAGATGCCCACCCCAAGCCCCAGGAACACCCCTCACCCACACCAGAGGGACACCAGAGGAAGGGGGGACCCCATCCCAGGTATGTAGGGTAAGTAGAGGTAAGTATTTTAAAGATTTATTTAAAGTGCCATTGGGGCCCTGAAATGGGCCCCCTTCATGGCACTAGGTGCAATGGCCATGCCCATGAGACCCTTGTCCCCTGTGCTGGCCACTGGGGTGGTGGGCATGACTCCTGTCTTTTATAAGGCACTTGTTTGCCTCTAACCACCCTAACATCATTTTTTGGTGCAAAACCCCCTTCCCCCATACCGCCACACTCACCCGGCTAGTGTCATTTTCCCAGGCGTTAGCCCACCCTTTGCGCCGGCTTGCGGAATCCCATAGATTTGCCACCCAGCTGGTGCTCTAGAATGGGGCAAGCCGGCGCTATACTTTTTGACGCAAAACTGCGTTTGTGTAGTTTTGCGACAAAAAGTATAAATATGGGCTTCAGTGTCCAAATCCTCCACACACATAGCAAGCCTGATTAAGGTGCATATTTGAAAGCCACTAGCAGCACCATAGAGCCAACATAGCATATATTTTTTTCGCTAAGGCAGTGCTAAAGTGCCATTTTCCCAGCACCATATTTACAAAGTGGCGTAATGCATGCATTGTGCCACTTTGTAAACTCTTGCGCCACATTATGCCTGCGCCAGGGCATGGAAAGGGGGCGTTTCCCCGTTAGCGGGGCCGAACAAATGGCACAAGGAAATCTAAGAGAGCAGTATTAAAAGGGGGCATAATATTATCTATAATGGGCTCCTATGTACTCTGCAGGAGTAGCGCCAAACTTTTGGCATTACTTCTGCAGAGTACATTAATAGCTTCAGAAAAATCATGCTATTGCCCCCTACCCTGCGCCATGGTGCACCGTATTTTAAATACGGTGCACACATGGTGGTGGTAGGGGTGCTCTAAGGGGAGCAAGGAAAGTAGGGCTGCACTAGATGCAGCACAACTTTTCTCAGATTTGCCCCAAAGTGTTTTGCTGACCAACTTCCAAATAGTAGGGGTTTTGGGAGCCCCACCTCTGCAAGTCCAGCTACACCCAGTCGATCATACTTGGGAGATCCTGATTATTTAGTGGGTATATTTGCCCAAAACACCTCCAGTCGCCACAGTGGGACCTGCATCATAAAAAACAGTGAGGGTCTGTCCACGATTCAATAATTGTGTGGCTGGCTGATTGCCAATTTTTTATATTTTGCATGTTTTGTTTCTAAATGCAAACTCACAAAGTGGGGGGTTTCTTTGGAATTAAAAGAAAATGTCCCTTTCGTGGTGAGAATTTTCTCTTTGGATGGAGTTCTTCTTTACTGAGACAGAAGGTTGGCAAGACCTCTACCACTTTGTGACAGATGTCCTACTCCAATGGGCCTATAACTAAACTATTGAGTCTGTCTGGGTGCAGGAACAATTAGCAGAGACAAGAAACTAGCTATTAAAATCTCAGTAGTGTGAATTACTACATGTACATTCAGGAAACTGATACACTATGCTGTTATGCTAATGCAATCAATGATGAGATGTAGAACAATTAGAAGCATATAATCAATAATGTATATTTTAGCAAATACAATTGATTGTGATAGATTGCCATTGCAAATCAAGAAATATTCTGACCATATGAAGTTGGATTGAACAGATAGGCAGCTGTTTGCTCTCTCCGAATAGCAAATTTTGTAACTGGACGCATGAACCACAAGGTATTTTACAATCACTAGGGTACAAGAAAAGAGAGAACATTTCTCTCTCACTCTACCTCCCTTTCATCACCTACCCAGTAGCAGCTCAATCCTTCAGACTGGCATCGTGTGCTTAACAGCTTGTCGTCCACCCTTTCTTACCAACCACGCTGCACTCAGCAGGCACTGTGGCAGTACTCAGCTGAAAGAGTCTTGAGTGAGACCTCTTCTTCTTCGAATTCATCCTTGTTTGTGTTCATCTATCAACCTTAATTTGGACCACTTCATTTACAAACAGATCCTTCACCTGACTCGACTGATTAAAAACGGGACCGTCTTATTGGACACATTGATTGATGAAGGGATTTAAAAAATACTTTGGGTAAGAATTGATTATGTTTTGCAGTCGTATACATTCTCACTTGTAGGGTTATGTCCAGTTCAAAGTAACCACAATTTGAATTGTGCATACCTTACGAACTAACATATGAATGCAACCAGTGAGAGATCTGTAGATTTGGGCCTTTTATGCTACGAGTATGTAGCTCAACCATGCGCGTCCCAGATAAACCTCTGTTTATATTTTATGAATTCATCACTTATAATGTATAATATGTATTATTTACCTATATGATTGATTTGACAGCCGTAGAGATGGATTTTATTGGGACACACTGAGGTATGATTGGAGCAAAATATTGAAAGATACCAGCGAATCACAAGTGGCAAGCACATAGACATACCATAGTAATACAAACAGAGGCTCAAGGCTATGAAGTACAGGTCATTCCAACCCTGGCGGTCGGTGTTAAAGCGGAGGCTAACCCGCCAACAGGCTGGCGGTTAAAAAAATGGAATTCTGACCCTGGCGGAAACTGCCAACAGAGACCGACACTTTAACACTCTGACCGCCACGGCAGGACAAACAAACAGCGCGGTGGTCACCGCCAACAAACAGGCGGAAGACAATGTACCGCCCACCCTATCACAACCCACCAATCCGCCACCTTTTCCGGGGCGGTAGCCCCGCCGATAAAAACACGGCGGAAACAGACATTTCAAACCGAAAACGCTCACCTCCATACACCCCACGAGGAATCTGGACAGCATGGAACCCGAATTACACATCCTACCAGCTATTGTATTCCTGCTCCTCTACCAGGAGCACCAACGCCGGCGCAGAAGACAACGATGAGTACTGCACCTACGACACAGGGGAGGGGAGAGGAGAAAATATTACGGGGACACACATACGCAACACACCCACCCCCACCCCTACCCACTACAACACACACATCAATGCATAGCAATACATCACTGTTACAACCCCCAAACCCCCCGAAAGAATGCAAAGACAAAAGGAATAGATCATAAACAGTCGAATATATTGTATTATTGCCTTATACAAATATCACACATTTAAAACTAATATATACATAAATATTAAAAGTCCAATAATTCTAGCTGTCATTGTCCGTGGACCACTGGGCCCAAATCACATGGGCAAGGCCCACACAAGATACCTGACACCAACGGAGAGAACACTGCAGGGGCATCAGATAGAAAAACTACAGGCACCTCAGGGGGAAGGGAAGGGGGGGGCACCTCAGCCACATGAGTACACGACGCCAGATCCACAAGGGGCCTCCATGGCCACTGTCCCATCCTGGGGAGTGCAAAGCCACAGTCCCACAAGTCTCTACAGTGGGTGGGTTGCCCACTGTCCCATCCTGGGGAGTGCAAAGCCACAGTCTCACAAGTCTCTACAGTGGGTGGGTTGCCCACTGCCATATCCTGGGGAGTGCAAAGCCACAGTCTCTCAAGTCTCTACAGTGGGTGGCTTGCCCACTGCCATATCCTGGGGAGTGCAAAGCCACAGTCTCTCAAGTCTCTACAGTGGGTGGCTTGCCCACTGCCATATCCTGGGGAGTGCAAAGCCACAGTCTCTCAAGTCTCTACAGTGGGTGGTTTGCCCACTGTTCAATCCTGGGGAGTGCAAAGCCACAGTCTCTCAAGTGGATAACAGTCTCCACTGGTACTGGAGGGGGACTAGTGCCCAGAGTGCTTCGTGCAGCCCTGCCCGACACAGATGCGGGCCTGCCCCTTCCGCCAATGGGCCAGCAGTGCTTGAGATAAAGGGCCCAGTTCAGCGGTTCTTGAGACGGCGGTGCCCAGGGGAGCGGTGCTTGAGATGAAGGGCCCAGTTCAGCGGTGCTTGAGATGAAGGGCCCAGTTCAGCGGTGCTTGAGACAGCGGTGCCCTGTTCAGCGGTGCTTGAGACGGCAGTGCCCAGCGGAGCGGTGCTTGAGATGAAGGGCCCAGCGGAGCGGTGCTTGAGATGAAGGGCCAAGTTCAGCGGTGCTTGAGATGAAGGGCCCAGCGAAGCGGTGCTTGAGATGAAGGGCCCTGTTCAGCGGTGCTTGAGATGAAGGGCCCAGTTCAGCGGTGCTTGAGACGGCGGTGCCCAGTTCAGCGGTGCTTGAGACGGCGGTGCCCTGTTCAGCGGTGCTTGAGACGGCGGTGCCCTGTTCAGCGGTGCTTGAGACGGCGGTGCCCAGCGGAGCGGTGCTTGAGATGAAGGGCCCAGCGGAGCGGTGCTTGAGATGAAGGGCCCAGTTCAGCGGTGCTTGAGATGAAGGGCCCAGCGGAGCGGTGCTTGAGATGAAGGGCCCTGTTCAGCGGTGCTTGAGATGAAGGGCCCAGTTCAGCGGTGCTTGAGACGGCGGTGCCCAGTTCAGCGGTGCTTGAGACGGCGGTGCCCTGTTTAGCGGTGCTTGAGACGGCGGTGCCCTGTTCAGCGGTGCTTGAGACGGCGGTGCCCAGCGGAGCGGTGCTTGAGATGAAGGGCCCAGCGGAGCGGTGCTTGAGATGAAGGGCCCAGTTCAGCGGTGCTTGAGATGAAGGGCCCAGCGGAGCGGTGCTTGAGATGAAGGGCCCTGTTCAGCGGTGCTTGAGATGAAGGGACCAGTTCAGCAGTGCTTGAGACGGCAGTGCCCAGTTCAGCGGTGCTTGAGACGGCGGTGCCCTGTTCAGCGGTGCTTGAGACGGCGGTGCCCTGTTCAGCAGTGCTTGAGACGGCGGTGCCCAGCGGAGCGGTGCTTGAGATGAAGGGCCCAGCGGAGCGGTGCTTGAGATGAAGGGCCCAGCGGAGAGGTGCTTGAGATGAAGGGCCCTGTTCAGCGGTGCTTGAGACGGCGGTGCCCTGTTCAGCGCTGCTTGAGACTGCGGTGCCCAGTTCAGCGGTGCTTGAGACGGCGGTGCCCTGTTCAGCAGTGCCCTGTTCAGTGGTGCATGAGACGGCAGTGCCCTGTTCAGCGGTGCTTGAGACGGCGGTGCCCAGCGGAGCGGTGCTTGAGATGAAGGGCCCAGTGGAGCGGTGCTTGAGATGAAGGGCCCAGCGGAGCGGTGCTTGAGATGAAGGGCCCAGCGGAGCGGTGCTTGAGATGAAGGGCCCTGTTCAGCGGTGCTTGAGACGGCGGTGCCCTGTTCAGCGGTGCTTGAGACGGCGGTGCCCAGTTCAGCGGTGCTTGAGACGGCGGTGCCCTGTTCAGCGGTGCTTGAGACGGCGGTGCCCAGTTCAGCGGTGCTTGATTGAAAGGGCCTAGTTCAGCGGTGCTTGTTTGAAAGGGCCCAGTTCAGCGGTTCCGGCCCAGGCATGGGTGTCACTCGCCACCTGGCATGTGGCTGGCAGGGCCTTCCTGCCCATCTGTCCGTTGGCTTGCGGGGCCCTCCTGGGCTGCCGTACCGGGCCTCTGGGTGTCCTCCTGCACACCTGGGAGGGGGCTAGTGGGGCACTCCTGGGCAGCTGGCCTGCTGCCGGACTTGTCGGGCGTGCTGCCCTTCCCACCCTTCCCTGGTCGTCTGTGGCCCTTTGACACCTTTGGCGGTGTGCCAGGTGGCACCCCACTTCCAGACGGAGCCAGGGTAGGGATTTTGGTCCCCGGTGTCCGTGGCCTCTCGCGCCGGGCACTGCTAACTTTTGGGTGCTTTTCCGGGGGTGGGCTGGCCGTGCCATGGCTCCTCGCCGGAGTTGTTGCCCTTGAGGGTGGGGGACTCCACAGTCCTTGGACAACAGTCCTGATAGGTCCTGGTTTGGTGGTGGCTGAGGTGCTGATTGCAGTCTTATGAGATGGACGGGGTGGGGGAGTTGTTGGAAAGAGGTTAAGGTTGGCAAGGAAAAGCAATTTTGAAAGAGAGTGACGGGTAGGTGTAGTGGGTATGGGAGTGGGGGAAGAGGATGTGGTTGTAGGAGTGTGAAGTCTGGTGTCTTTGGGTGCAGGTGCTTGGGCTGAAGGCTGTTGTGATGTGGATGGCTGTTGGGTGGGTGGCTGCTTGCGTTTGTGTGGTTTGGAAGAGGGGGTGACAGACACACTGGGAGAGGACACAGGGGACGTGTAAATGGTAGTGGGGGTGGTGACTGCACGTGTGCGGAGTGTTCTGGTGGGTGTGCTGGTGATGGACGTAGTGGCTGAAGATGTTGTGCATGCAAGTGTGAGTGGAGACGTCACTGGGAGGGAGGAGGGAGACGAGGAGGAGGGGGACACAGTGGAGGCAGTGGCTGTTGTTATGTCTGCATGTGGATGTTGCTTGTGTGAATGCTTGTGTGATGTGTGGTGCTTATGTCTGGATGAGCTTCCCTTGGGTGTTGAGGTGTGTGCAGGCTGGTCTGATGGTGTGTCTGGGATAGGCAGAGGTACTGGGGATTGGGTCTGGGTGGAGGAAGTTGGAAGGGGGAGGCTAGAGACAGGGACAATTGCTGCCGTCAGTGCTGAGGCCAGAGCGTTGAACGATCGCTGATGGGCAGCCTGACCCGAATGAATGCCCTCCAGGTATGTATTACTCCGGTGCACCTCCCTTTCTACACCCTGGATGGCATTCAAAAGGGTAGACTGCCCAACAATGATGGTCCTCAGGAGGTCAATGACCTCCTCACTGAGGGCAGCAGGGGTGACTGGGGCAGGGCCTGAAGTGCCTGGGGCGAAGGAGATGCCCACCTTCCTGGGTGAGCGGGCACGGGGCGAAGGCTGAGGGGCTGCTGGGAGGGCGGTGCTGGTGCGCTGGTTGGCGGCTGTACCTGTTGTTGCGGGGGGCACGGATGTTGCCACCACCACAAGGGAGCTCCCTTCAGAGGACGAGTCGCTGACATCAGCACGAGTCCCCGCTGTGGAGCTCCCCTCGCCCTCCGTCTCACTGGTGAAATCCGAGTCAGTTGCATGGCCCGCCATGGCCATGTGAGATGCAGCTCCCTCGTGCTCCGATGCCACTTCTCCTCCTCCTGATAATGCTGATGCACACATGAACAGGAAGACCACAAAAAAAGGGGGGGGGGGAAATAAAGACATGTTGAGTGCATGGATTACCGCTACCGTTGGCGGACAAGACAGACACAGAAGCCCCCTACACTACGCCATGCACTTGGGGTCCACTACGCAATCTGTGGGACATGGCCTACAAGCCTATCGACGACAACTGCACACATAGATGACACAGGGCCATTGATACCTGAACTTGGCACCCTAAAGAGGTGGGGGGCGGGGGCACAGGGCCATGCCTTACGGAGGGGCCTAGCCTACAGAATTCGCCCTGGCCTGGGGAGACCCACAGCCCTCCTCCCCCACCCAGACACCTCCACTGCGCGCAAAGTCACCAGAATGAGAGTGTACTCACCCCGTTGTGTCTGCTGTGATGTCCTCACGCGCCCATCCAAATCAGGGTAGGCCACCGCCAGGATCCGGGACATCAGGGGGGTCAATTGACGACTGGCACCCCTCCTACGTTGGGAGGCCATCCCCAGCAGAGCCTCCGCCGTCTTCCTGCTCCCGCGGCGGATGTCCTCCCACCTCTTCCGGCAGTGGGTGCCCCGTCTGTTGTGGACCCCCAGGGTCCGGACGTCCTTGGCGATGGCACGCCAAATCGCGATTTTCTGGTGGGCGCTGACCTATGTGACATGTACAGGGAGAGAAAAATTGTCATCACCTTCTGCATGCTCGATGTGAGTGGCCCCCCATCCCCACCCTTGCCATGTGGCACATGCTCTCATCTGTCGTCTGATGCATGACTCAATCGCTCCCCTCCCCAAAATCTTTCATCCACCTGACTCAACCCAGGCATTGCCCACAAAGCATGCTCCCAGTGTACTTACCTGTTGGTCTGGAGGACCGTAGAGTAGCGCATACTGGGGGAGGACCCCATCCACGAGTTTCTCCAATTCTTCAGAAGTGAAGGCAGGGGCCCTTTCCCCAGTCGCAGCAGCCATTGTCTCTTCCAGACCGAGGTCACAGCAGCACTTGCAGTGTAGGTCCTCTCCTGTGGAAGATCAGGTATCGAGTGATTAAGCTGATAGAAAATGGCGGTCACGCCCGCGGTGGTGCGTACCACGGCGGTGCGTACCGCGACCGCCGGCGCACATCGTCATTGGCTCCTGAAACCCATAGGTTTCAATGTTAATAATGCGGCTTTGCGCCGCGGTCTTCGACCGCCTACCGCCACGGTGTGCCACGCCAGCGCATTGACCTCACATCCCATTGTCACACTTCACAGGTCAGGCAGCCGCCATTTCAAGGGCCCACATGGCCTAATTTCTACTGCGTCACACATACCTAGGCCTTTCCTCAACACTCATACACACCATTCAATGCATAGTGAATCGTGTTGTGTGCAAGCTGTGGGAACGTACCTGTGGGTTGATTGACTCTGTGCTCGCTGTTGTCCTTCCTAGGCACCGTCCGCTTGGCAATGCGAGGAGATGGAGGAATCTTCCTGTGTACAGACCGCTGGTGGACCTGTCGACAATGGAGGAACGACATGTCATTCTGACATACAGGCTTGACCGAGCCACCATACATGAACTGTGTGCCCAGCTGGAGGCAGACCTGATGTCACCCATCCGCCAACCCACAGCGATCCCCCCTCTAGTGCAGGTGCTGTCAGTACTCCATTTCTTAGCAAGTGGGTCATTTCAAACAACAGTGGCCATATCATCAGGGATGTCTCAACCTATGTTTTCCAAGGTGTTGTCCAGAGTGTTGTCTGCCCTGCTCAAACACATGCGGAGCTACATCGTTTTCCCTGAGGTGGGGGATTTGCCTACAGTGAAGGGTGACTTCTATGCCCTTGGACATATCCCCAACATCATAGGTGCCATTGATGGGACCCATGTGGCTTTGGTACCCCCCAGGGAAAGTGAACAGGTGTACAGGAACAGGAAAAGTTATCATTCGATGAATGTACAGATGGTCTGTTTGGCAGACCAGTACATCTCCCATGTTAATGCCAAGTTCCCTGGCTCTGTGCATGACGCCTACATCCTGCGGAATAGCAGCATCCCGTATGTGATGGGTCAACTCCAGAGGCACCGTGTGTGGCTATTAGGGGACTCTGGTTACCCCAACCTTTCGTGGCTATTGACCCCAGTGAGGAATCCAAGGACCAGGGCAGAGGAACGCTACAATGAGGCCCATGGGCGGACTAGGAGGGTGATCGAACGCACCTTTGGCCTCCTGAAGGCCAGGTTCAGGTGCCTCCATATGACAGGTGGATCCCTAATGTACTCACCAAAGAAGGTGTGCCAGATCATCGTGGCCTGCTGTATGCTTCACAACCTGGCTTTGCGCCGCCAGGTGCCTTTTCTGCAGGAGGATGGTCCAGATGGTGGTGTTGTAGCAGCTGTGGAGCCTGTGGAGAGTGAAGAAGAGGAAGCCAAAGAGGACGACATAGACAACAGGAACACAGTAATAGAGCAATACTTTCAGTGACACACAGGTAAGAGTAGACACCGGCATATTACATTTACATAAAGACTCCTACCTCTCTACTGTCTGACTTTTTCCCCCAGTGTATGGTAACTGTGTTGTGACTTTCCGTTCCGTTTTCAGAGCAGTGGGCCCCACTGCGTGACATCTGCTTAGTTTCCCCATGGACTACAGCTGTGTGACAGCGGTTTTTTGGCATCACAATGTGAATAACAATTTTGGCACTGTCATGTCTAATACATTTGTTAAAATCACAGACAGACTCCAGATTGTTTATGTGCAATAAGTGTGTTTATTCAAGTGTTCTAATTTGGATGGGTGGTTGCAAATCGGTGAGGGGTGATGGTGGAGGATTGTCCATGGCAGAGTCCAGACTATCAGGTTCACAGGTGCATTGTCCAAATGCCTGTGGGAAGTGGAGCAGGGGCAGTTTAAGGTTGGACAGGGTGACAATGTGGGACAGTGGGATGACAATCAGGGCGGTATCCTTTGCTGGCGGGGGTCTTGACATGTTACTCTGTCTTCTTCCTGGATCTCAGGGCCCGCTTACGGGGTGGTTCTCCTTCTGCATGGGGTGGGGTTCTGGTGGCCTGTTGGTCTTCTGTCGGGGCCTCCTGTCCACTAGCGCCGGCGGAGGTGGTAGCCAGTTCTTGGTCCATTCTAGTGTCAGGGGCCCTTTGAGGTGCCAGAGTGGTCCGCAATGTGGAGATTAACTCATTCAGGGCCACTACGATGGTACCCATGGCGGTACTGATGTTTCTCAGTTCCTCCCTGAACCCCATATACTGTTGTTCCTGCAGAAGCTGGATTTCCTGAAACCTGGCCAGGACCGTCGCCATCGTCTCCTGGGAGTGGTGGTATGCTCCCATGGTGGAGGAGAGGGCCTCGTGGAGAGTGGGTTCCCTTGGCCTGTCCCCCCCCTGTCGCACAGCTGCCCTCCCAGTTCCCCTGTTTCCTTGGGCCTCCGTCCCCTGGACTGTGTGCCCACTACCACTGCCCCCAGGTCCCTGTTGTTGTTGGGGTGGTGGGTTAGCCTGGGTTCCCTGTAGTGGTGGACACACCGCTGATTGACGTGTCCTGGGGACAGAGGTATGGGCCCGCTGGGTGGGTGCTGTGCTGGTGTTCCCAGAGGGGGGTAGGTCTGCTGTGGCCTGTGCCTGTCTGAGGGGAACCGACTGTCCAGAGGTCCCCGATGGACCGGGCTGGTCATCTAGATCCAGGGAGACAGAGCTGCTGTCATCACTGTGGGCCTCTTCTGGGGGTGGAGGGGACATTTGTGGACCCTCCTGCGCGGTGACCTGGCGTTCGGGTCCTGCAGGGATATAAAAGTATGGTTATTGCTTCTGTGTGTGCCAATGGCGTGCAATGGGTGGGTGCCCATGTACCCCAGTGCTGGCATTCCTTTGTAGGGGCTGTTGTGACGGTGTTTTGGGGGGGGTGATGGGTATGTGCATTGGGCATGCTTTGGTGATGGGTGTTCATGCTTTGGGGCCGCATGCAGGGCTAAGTTTTGGGATGGGTGGGTTGTGATGGTGAGACATTTGCAAGGGGTAGTTGTGAAGGGGGTGAGGGATGGGGGTATGAGTTGGCATGCAGGTGGGGTGGGGGGGATGAAGTAGTGAAGATGAGACTTACCAGAGTCCATTCCTCCAGATACTCCAGCGAGGCCCTCAGGATGCAGGATGTTCAAGACTTGCTCCTCCCATGTTGTAAATTCGGGGGGAAAGAGGTGGGGGTCCGCCGCCAGTCCGCTGTACCGCAATGTTGTGCCTTGATACCATGGAACGCACCTTCCCACATAGGTCGTTCCACCTCTTCCTGATGTCAACCCGATTTCTTGGGTGCTGTCCCACAGCGTTGACCCTGTCCACTATTCTGCTCCATAGCTCCATCTTCCTGGCAATGGTGGTGTGCTGCACCTGTGTCCCGAACAGCTGGGGCTCTACTCGTAGGATTTCCTCCACCATGACCCTGAGTTCAGCATCTGAGAACCTGGGGTGTCTTTGAGGTGCCATGGGGTGGTGTAGATGATGTGTGGGGTGGAGTGTGTAGTAATAGGTGGGGTGCTATTTAGTGGTGTGTTGTGTGAGGTGCGTGGAAGTTCTGTGGGTATTGGTATTGTGTGCCTGTGGATGCTTGGTAGTTGACTGTGGTGTCTCTCTCTGGTCTTCGTTCAAAATTTTTGGCCATAGGGGTTTGTGGGTGATGTGGGTGTGTGTTTTATATTATATTGGGTGTGTGGGAGTGGTGTGTTTATGTGTATCAGGTGTGTGTATTTCGAATTGTCCAATGTGGTAGTGTTTTGTAGGTGTATGTGTATTTCGACCGTGGCGGTGTGTACCGCCAATAGAATACCGCGGTTGAAAGACCGCCGCGTGGATTCGTGGGTCGTAATGGCATGGGTGTATTTCTGTTGGCGTGACGGTGGAGGTTTGGTCATCGCCAGTTTATCGCTGACCTTTGGTGTGGCGGACTTTTGTGGATGGCGGTATTTTGGCGGTTTGCCTAGTGTGGGTCAGAATGACCGTGGCGGTTTACCGCGACCGCGGCGGTGTTATGGCGGTCTTCTGTCTGGCGGTAAGCGCCTTTTACCGCCGAGGTTGGAATGACCACCATAGTGTAACATACTTGTCCATGACAAACATAGTACTGCTATATTATGTGTGGTCAGAAATGTTTACCTCAAAAAACGTTGCACAGCTGACAAACTTCGCATATTAATAATTCTGCGAAGTTTGTAATTTATAAATTTTACCTGTGGTTAATAAAAAGAGGATTTTTGCAAGAGGCTGCTACAGATAAGATACATTTTGCAGAGGGGCATGAAGGAAAGTGATAAGGGAAAAAATTTAAATGAAAATAATTATGTATCAGTCTGAATTTGGCGGGCTTAACGTTTCGATATACTGTTCTCCGTCCATGCCGACTCTAGAAACACTCGTTATTAATCTTCCATATTGTCTGTCTTTAAAGATGTGATGTTTTCTTAAGGGAAATTTACTTTGTCCTTCCTAGACTCGATTTGTTGTAAAATTATCAGCACAAAATGTTCAAAAGAAGGGCACAATGAAATGACATTGGATGTTTCAATGTTGGTTTCTGTCAAACTTCTTGCCTTCAAAGAGTACATTGTTTGCAAATGACAGTAAACTTTCATCTGCTGTGTTAGCTCTGCACCACGCTCATCTCTGCAAGACATTTGCAAACTTAGGATACTATTCTTAACAAGGCTGTTTGCCTCCCTGGTAGTTTGTGCATGGGAGAAATTCCAAAGTTCAGTATAATTTGTACATTTCACTCCCTGTGGTGTTGTGCATTGATGTTTCAATAGCATCAGGTCAGTTGATGACCAGCAGGCCTGCCTAATTAATTCTGCTGGGGACAATAAGATCCGGGTCAAGCAATGAGCTATAAACCTCTATTTCTAATTCTCTGTAGTTGAAATACAGTGATCTGTTCACTGCCAGTCATCCACCGTATTGATGAGATTAGCTGGTAATTAAAAACTCATCCAAGCCAGGCAGAGGAGATGACTCAATTAGCAGAATGTCACTGAATCTAATTTACTTTACTTATCATGGATTTATTCCCTAATGAATTAAAAGAAGAACAGGGCACCTTCACAGGGATATCTATGGGCTTAAAAGCTTAAGCGCAGTCTAACACCTTTATGTTTCATGCTTTGACTGGCAGGACGTGTGCAGATGTTACTAATTACAAGAAGTTTGGTTACAGATGCACATGCCCCACCAAATCATCGTACAATGACAGAGTTTACATTTTCTTCACAGCTAATGGGTATCATTAAAATACATAGGCACCTGTGGAAAAAAAAACCTTAAATTAAATAACAAATCACTTCGTTGAAAAGTAGCAATGGCATTGTGTCCCTTGTAGAGTGGTGACATAAGTCACGCCCCAAAATAAATAATACGGTTCACACAAACACTTTGTAATGTGTTTACAGTGCCAATTTAAGTGATGGAAGCAATGTGCATGTTTGGTTAATGCGTATAAAAGATATTGTTAACAGAGGTTACTCCCTAGTATATTCTCTGCAAATATGAAACACGTTGTTCTACGGCTAAACATTTTATATTTCACATTATTGCGAAGCACCAGCGTTATATTTTCCGAAAACTATTTTGATCGCCTTTGAGTATAAAACAAACCTTAAGGATCGTGAAATCACAAATATTGCATATTTCGACTGACAGTTGCAAAGGGCTGTCCCAAGCAGTGGCATGACAAAAGCACTCGCATCCCCAGAAGGGCGGAGTTGCCCCCGAGCTCCAGGGGGGCCCCTCAGCATAGTAAATTGGCCTAAGAGCTCCTGCGTATTTTCCGAGGAGGGAGGGGGTCCAGGTAATGTGTAGGGGGCCCTCCTCAAGTTTCGTTAAACCACTGGTCCCAAGGTAAGCAATTACTGCAGCTGCCCTTTGACTGTACTCTTGAATTGCCTAGACTCAGAACCACACCCCATCTGTTTCAAAAACGGTCTAAAAAAGAAGAAATGTATAAATGTTCAGTCGACTGAAAGCCACCCGGAATGAACCCAGTGTCAACTGCTCATACCCATAAGGTAATGATTATGCTTAAAATTTACGTTTTCCTATATGATCCATGAAATCAACATTTCAGGCTACGTGAAATAACCCCTCACAATTAAATTGAATCAACATATAGTAGCACACTGTTGCCCCCGGAACAGAGGGAACTGCTCCAGTAACGTAGACAGACGTGTGTAAATGGGTGAATGAAAGGATACGTAAATGAATGCATATTAAGTAGAATGAAGGATGGACGGATGTCTGTGGGTGGATAAATTGGTGTGTTGACATGTATGAAAGGATGACTGGACGTGGTTATATCGAATAAGTATGCAGCGTCTGTTTATAGAGATCTGCAAAGGAACAATATGTATTTTATGAAAATAGAATTCCAAACTGGCATGAAGTATTCTAGGAGGTGCAAATGGTGCGCAAATCAAGAAAATCCAGAAGGAGATTGGACAAGAACACTTTTGGGAAAATACAAAACCTGTAGATTCACCCACATCCAGGGTGATCAGGGATAGTTACTGATGAAGCAAGCACAATTTTACTCTCTGAGTACATGCTATTTACATAGAGAGATAAAAATGTGATTTTAATCATGTCTGGATTAGGAGTGAGTGATAAATTCTGCCCCCCAGGCAGAGTAGGCACTCTGCGTTACGCTTGGAATGTGGGTTACAGCTAAATTCTGCCAACTGCTTCATGGCGGAGTTCATTCTTGTATGTGTCTCAGTAATGGTGAGTTGGTGAGAAAGAATTGGCAACTCCAATCATGATTTTTGGTCACAAGGAGGGCATATGGCGAGAATTTCTCACTACGAAATGTGATAGGTGGTCGTGACCGTTCATGCTGAGAAAGCTGCAGCTCGAGTAGAATATCTACTCGCGGCGGCAAAGTCAATTCAAGCAGTAGCGCCCTCTGGGATGGTGTGTGGTGACAGCTATGCTGATTGTTCAATGTGGAAAGAAATCCCAGCACTAAAAATCAGCATGAGCAGCACAGCATGCCAATTTTCACCCGTTTGTGGAATCTCGCAGAGTTTTCATGTAAATCTGTGAAATTTCACAGAGTGAAACTCCGCGAGTTCTGCTCATCCCCAATCTGGATGTGATTTCCCTTGAGCTGCGTTGTACGTGGTAAGCCAGCTTTATGTTTGACACACTTCTGGGTCACGTTTACCCAGCAATGTGGGACATTCATAAGCGAAATCAGTAGGTTTGTGATTGTGAATGGGGTGGTAGAAAGTATAGTCCATTTTATCCTATTTTGTTCACAAACAAGTAGTTAGTGAAGGAGAATGTTGTTACCAATATGTAACAGTTATGTAATCAGGATCTATAGAAAAGCTATTACCTTATGTTACAGGACAGGTAATGTGCTTATTTAGAGTTTTGCTTATTCATATCAGGAGCCAGCTTGAAAGCACAGGATGTGTCAAATGGATTGGTCTGTAATGACGCATCCTTTTTTTATCAGAAGGTATTTTCTGTCTGGAAATCTTCCATCAAGATTAAATGGTTTGTCATACCAAAATTGTGTATTTTGGATGTTGTGTTGTTCTTTTTAAGCATCTAATTGCTTTTAATTATTTTATTTTTAGTAAATTAAGCCTACCTGGTCTCTGCCATAGCTACCAGGGGTTGAGTTCAGGTTTAAATTACTAAAGCATTTAACTGTACATAACAGGATAGCGCCTTTATTACTTCTAGTGGGCCTCAATCCACCTCAGCTAATAAACCACTTTCTCATAATGGCTTTCAGCAGTGGGCTCTAGAACCTGTGTTAACAGTACCACTCAGCTATTGATTTGAAAATTGAAAAACCCTATCTAATTGAGAGGAAAAGTTGATTTTTGACATCTAATTTGCATGAGAACTTTGATTGGGCCATGTTTGATTTTTCCAAATTATTTTAAAGTCAAATAGACTTAAAAGTCAAAGGGAACTTAAGATGGATTGTGCTACCCTGGTTAATCTGACAATACTGTAGATGAAATTCCTAAGGGACAACCTGGCCAAAATGGATTTACTAGTGTACCTCCAAGCGTGAAACATATGCCAGCTCTGTCAGCACAAGTCCTTCTGAGCTGGCTATCCATCAGCTGGAGCACAGTGACAAGCAATTAGCAAGAGAGCTGCAGGCCAAACTGACAGTCATAAGACTGTAGGAAAAGAAGCTTGCATTGAAAGAAATGAAACTGGCCTTGAAAGAAACGAAGCCGAGCCTAGGACTCTGATGGTCCAAGAAAGATGGTGGGAGCAATGGTGATGTGTCTCGAGAGGTGGGGGAATGCACACTTTACTTGATTCCCCCAGGGTATTGCAATAAGCCTTATGGTGGAGGAACACACTGGCAAATATTTGCCTACTGTGAAAGGACATTTAGAATACAGAGTTTTCCAATATCACTGGAGGCCTTGCTGCTGCAGTTAGTACCTACCCTGGGGAGGGATACACTTCTGCCCCTAAAAGAAGCAGTAGCAGACTCATACAATCACACGGAGGTTGCCCTAAGGCAGATTTTGGCTTACACCCGAGGAACACCTGAAGAAATTCTCAAATACACACAAAGAATCACAGCAATCCTGGGTTGACTATATAGATGTGAACCACAGTAAACTAGACTGAAAGGCATGACAAGGCCCTAAATACAATTGACTTCATAATCTGATCATGAAGGAGCAGATATTGAGTAAATATTATTCATAGTTACCCCAGCATCTAGGGATTCCAAACTGTCTGAACCCAGGCAGTTTGGGAAAGCTGCTGACATGTGTGTGTGCACTAGGGCACCTAAGATGTCCTAAGAAAGGGGATCCAGTCTCCTCAGAGTAGAGCAACAGGATAAAAAGAGTTCTCACAAAGACCCCAAATGTCTACCCTGGAGGTAGCGTCCCTAGACTTTCCCATATCCAAGTGGGGTGTGTACAAGAGGAAGAAATACTGTGATGCCTCTAAGGCCAGGGTATGCCGGGACTATCACAAGCCAGAACACAAGTAGGAAACTTTGTTTTTAGAAGCCCCCACCAGCCGGTAGGACCAGGAAATTGCAAGTACAGGTACTGGGTTGGAAGTTGGCCCAGGCAAAAAAAAAACAGGAGTTGTACCATAGCCACATTAGTCTCCATGGGTGGGGTGGATGCTGAAGCCCTGGCCCCTTACCTCCTAACATGGTGAAGTACAGTCAAAGGCCAACCATCAACAGGACTACAATAGTGGCTCTGAGGAATTCAAGAGTCAACATAATCACATCTGTGGACTGGATGGTGTCCTCAAAGCAAATTATCCCAGATGTCGGCCATAGGGTAGACAATGCTGACAATGAGGTGAAATTCTATCTCATAGCAATGGTCACCTTTGCATTGGAAGAGGTTACTGGCCCTTAGAAGGTAGCTGTGAGCCCTGCCATAGTACTGGAGTGTGTGTTGGGAGATTACCTAGAAATCACACCTTGGAAGGAGGTAGAATGTAGGACCCGTGCTGAAATACTCAGTCTGCCTGAGTGGATGTGTGTTACCAAACATCCCAGGCAGCCCACCATGGAGGTTAAGGGAGCCTACAGTCTTGAGCAATGACCTAGGTTGTCACACCAAAAAGGAAGAAAAAATGGCATTGGAAAACAGCCTCAAAACTTCCCTCAGCCCAGAAGGAATCTGTCCCCGCATGAGCATATCTAGTGCCTAAAGGGAAAAAGGATCCTATCCTAAGAGACCTAACAGACTCTCTAAGTTATATTTTGCAGAAGGACCCTCCAGGTAGGATTTGTGCCAAGTGTAGAAAGATTGCCCAACTCTTGAAGGTCTTTGGCACGATGATGAGGTGCAAAAAAAGGTGGATATCAGTGCGGCCAATGGCATGTTCTGGTAAGAGGGTGCCCTGCACAGCCAGGGCAATGACCCAAAACCTAGGGCAAACAGAAGATAAGTAGTCCTCCAGTCTTAAGAGGACATTCCTTTTAAACCTAGGCCATGATATCCACTTAGCTGGGCATTTGGGGCAGATAAAAACCTTGGATAGGTTGGTCAACTGCTTTTGCTGGACCCAGACATCGGAAATAGTGAATGAGTTTTGACACTCCTGCACCACCCGTCAAGCTAGTGACAAGACGAATGAGCAACCCAAGGCTCCCCTGGTTCCACTACTTGTGGTGGGGACACTTTCTGATAGGGTGGGGATTGACATTGATGGGTCCCCAGACCACAGAACAGCTTAAAGGAACAAGTTCATCTTGGTGGTGGTGGACCGGTACCTTTATCCCCGTAGAGATCTGTAAACAGGCAATCTCAGATGGAGGAACAAACTTTGTGTTAATGAACTTGAAGAGATGAGTGAGGTGTGATTAACAAGTTCACTACCCAGTATCACCCCAAAACCAATGGACTTATGAAGAGATTCAATGATAGTCTAACATGTATGATCATGGGGTTATCTGCAAAATTCTAACTGAAGTAGGACATTGTGCTATCAAGCCTTTTTTTCTACAGGAAGATACCTCAAAAGAGATTTGGTTCACCCACTTTGAGCATTTGTATGGACACCCTGTCAGAGGTTCCCTAAGTCTTGTCCGAGAAGGGTGGGAGAAACCTCTCAAGGAAACCAAACAGGTTGTAGACTATGTGCTGGGCCTGTTATCACACATGACAGGGTACATAAAAGGGATAAACAAACACTCGGAGGCCAGCCAGGAACTGATCCTACACTGGTGTCACCAAAAGGCCATGGTAGTGGTAAACCAGCCAGGGCAATAGGCGTACGTTGTGGAGCCAATGTCTTGAAAGAACCTCTAGGGCAAATGGATTGGGACCTACACTGTACTGGAGAAGATGGGTGAAGTCACCTACTTGGTGGCCCTTCATACCCCCAGATATCCCCACAGGTTTATGCGTGTTAACTGCCTGAAGGTCCTTTCACTGGGCAGACATGATCATTTTGATGGTCAGTAATGAGGTAAGGAGGAGAACAGTAAAGCTCTCATGAACCTCCCAGGACAGATCAGCATTAATCTTGAGGGCCACTTCAAATTCAAAGTTATGCCTTTCTAAATGAAGAATTCCCTTGCCACATACCAGACTTTGGTCAACTGAGTAGTGTCAGAGCTGCAGACCGTTAATGCATCATATCCAGATGATAATGCTGTATTTAAATCTCTTTAACAGGGACACCCCTTCAGGCCCTGCACCTGGTGACTGCCAAGGCCAGCATGTCCCAGTAGTGTTTGTGACCACCTAGTTGACAGAGGACATGTGTAGCCTCTCTAGCCCGAGAGCCTGACTATCATGGCTTGATTGACTCCCAAACCAAAACCCAGACTCAGGTCAGAGCTTCCCTGAGTTTGACAGGATGTTACAGGAGGTTTGTTAAGAGGTATGGAACCATTGTGACAACCTGACAGAGCTGACTTCTAAAAATCAGCCCACGATTGTCACATGGACAGAGGAGCATCGCCTTAGACACCCTGAAGGAGATGCTGGGCACTGCATATTTGCTCAAGGCACCTGATTTCAGGAAAGTGTTTGTGGCCAAACAGATGCCTTGGGACATGGCACTGGAACAGTATAATCACAGCTAAATGATGAGGTGACTACTTCCTAGAGACCAGCATTGGAGTGCAATAGGGAGAGAGGCCTTGGCTATGTGTTGGACCCTAAAGAATTTGCCACCCTAGCTGTTTGGAATTCATTTCCATGCTAACATCTACCACAGACCTCTCTGGTAGTTAATACAGTTATGAGAAGAGAACCCCAGTATGAACTTTACAGTGCAGCATATACTTGGATCGGACAACGCCAGTTCACATGGCCTTTCCAGATTCGTCTGCTTAGATGATGAGAACTGTCAATGGACCCCCAGAGAAAGTGCCTTTTGCGTGGCCAGCCAAATTGTTTGTGGACTGATGCTGCTGTTTTTTAACTCTGTGGACTGGGACACAGCTAACCAGAAGCCAGTGCATGTGCTCTGATTCCTTAAACATGTTTAAATATGTTGAAATTGGCTTACTCCTAAATAGCATCTTTAGCTTTGCTGTAAGACCACAGCATATGCTACCCCAAAATATGCCCATACCATGGGAAGTGAAATATAACACATATGAACTACAGCAGTACTGTGCCACCACTAGTGTGACAAGACAATAATTATTTCAGGCCTACTACTGTAGCCTGGCTTGCACACTTTGAAAACTGCAGCCCAATCTGAAAAGAGAAAACCTCCCTTTTAAATGCTAATAGGACACCCCAATGTAGGTGTTCTTGTCCATTGGGCAGGGAGCATGGTATTTAAATGTAGAAATGTAAAAATACCATATCCTCACAGTGACTAGCACCCAAACTGCAAGAAGGCCGGCTGTCTTATGTAGAAAGACCGGAAAGCAATGTTAAATATGAAATTCTGCTATTTTGGGCTGAGGACTAGATACAAAAAATATTAAGCAACTATGTTTAACATTTTACTAAAGTCTCAATTTAATGGTGAAGTCAACTCTTTGGTAAATATTAAGGAAAGGGCCTTTTAAAAGTTACCAATTCCCTGACTGAAGCTCCTAGAGACTAATTAGCACTAGTGACTAGCTTGAGGAGTCATGAAAACTGCACCCGAGCAGAGACAATGGCCTGAGTGAAGAGAGATGTTTTTTTTCCCCTTGCACAAGGATCAGTTGGGCTTTGCCCAAGAACTTAATTTACTTAAAATGGGTCCACCGGTCACAAGCAGATGTCAGTTGACACCTGATTGGCCCCTTCATTTGTCCTTGCAGTCAGACAGACACTAAAGCCAGTGAGAGGAAATCTGCCGCTGGAACCGGATTGGTTGGAAGTGGCCACAGAGATGGGGTTGTTCATTACCCTGTCCTCACCTTCGGATGGACACACAGGTGCTTTGCAAGATGAAAAGGGTTTCTACGGCTTGCCTTTAATGAGTGAGGGGCAGAGGGGAATTGTTTGCAGTAGGACAAACTTGAAATACAGTAAAAGCTGGTCGGATTAATACTGGAAATTTTTACCCTATTGGTTAGGCAGGGGGCAGTAGTCACCCCCACCCGCAATCTGATGCCAAGCACAAATGTGGCATCCCAAAACATGCTCTTCAGAACATCACTGGACCTGTGAAAGACCGGAAGAAAGACTGCACCTGTTATTTGAGACCTGTGAGTGGACCTGAACAACTGGACCTGCTCTCACTTGTACCCAGGACAAAGAATTGAACTCCAAGGTTGGATTGGCTGACCTCCTGTGTAAGCTACAGAGACACAACAAGCCGCCTTTTCCTGAAGAGCCTTGCTGAGCAGCACCAACTGGACTTGACCTGGACCCTATTGGTGACTTTTGATGGAGTGAGTCTTGACCCTAAGTGCTCTTCTTGAGGTCCGCAAAACCTTGCTTGAGTATAACTAAACGTCTCCTATTACCTCTGAAAACCTGACATTAACAAACCTTTGGACTTCAACACTGCTGGAGCACCAGGATAAACCTGCCATGCTGATTTCCTAAAGGTGCATCCCTTGCTGAAGAAACATATTTTCCATGCTTTGATCTTATCCACAGAGGCAAATCAATTTTTTTGGTACCTTGACAAAAAGGTATCTGGCCTTGTGGCACCCTCATAAGACATAGCCCATAGCCTTGCTCCACTGGAATATCCCCGTCTAAGGGGCCAATTGAATTGTTGGATGTTGGTCTGTCCTCCGCCAAAGTGACCGAGTAAATTACTGCATTGCCCAAACGGAGGTTCCAACCACCAAATTTTGAAATGTCCATTGGCCTGGCATATATTTCATGCAGTGACAGGAATCGCCATCAAGGTGGTTATAACTTTGCCATACAACTTTGTCAAATATGATGGAGCTATGTGGCAAAGTTATATTTTTTTATTTGAAAGAAATAATGTGGCACAAAAAAACAGCTAAATGTCCTCCTATCTAAGTTATGTGGGTTGACATTTAGCCAATTCTCTGACAGCCTTTACTACGTCAGGTCATTAGAGCAGTTTGACCATGGTGGAGATGGAGACGCCTTTGCCATCATCAAGCAATGGTCCACCCAAATCAATATCGCGGGGAGGGCCATATTCTTGGCGGGGAGGGAATGGAGTTCCCACAAGGCCAATAAATAAGTTGGCCCTAATCTTGACCAGGTGAAGGCACAAGAAGTTGCCAGCAGTGAAAGGATTTCCGTAGACACAAAATTTGAATTCTCCTCATCTGAAGCTTACCCACAAAAACCAACAACTTCACCAGAAGCTCGCCCAATGCCTCTCTGACATCGTGGAGCCCTTCTCAAATATAGCCTGCTGGCTTGCCCTGATGAAGGATTTTGACTTCAATTTCAGGGACAAACAGCTCTATTTAAAGTTTGGCAGAGAGTGGGAGAGGGTACTCCATCACAACATTGACAATGTACCCTCTCTGCCAAATTGAAGGTTCTTCTGCCTCATTGAGAGTCAGTAGACATTCATTATTTTGAAGACAGAGACTACTCCTTTAACTGGGCACTTACAAGATAGTGTCTTCATTACTTGTGATTGACATCAACCCACCACAAATAATAAAACACTTTCTCACAGTGATTTGCACTAGGTGTGTGTGAAATTTGTGCAATTTGCTTTTGCGTAATTGCTTGAAATTCTGACACATCTTTGTGAAATACAAACCTGTCATTTCATGCTCTATTTTAGCACAATATAGTACCTGTTGTAAACATTTTTACACAAGGGTGCATTGAAATGAAAGCACAATGAACAATAACCACTAATATTCTGTTGTTACTGTGCTTTCTCAGTGTCTTTTTACCATGAATGGAACATAATAATGCAAACTAGCATAACAACATTATTTAGGGAATTTTGCTTTACAGGTGTAATGGGAAATTCCCAAAATTATATGAGGCACGCCGGTGTAAAATAAATTTCACCCATGCCTAATCTGCACTCTACTTAGAGGCACATTTACAAGCCCCTAGCACCACCAGAGCGTCACTTTCTGTGATGCTTCGGTGGCGCTGTGCACTGCACCATATTTACAAGGCAGCAGTAAGCAACTTTGCGTACCTGACAGCTGCCTTGTCAATATGGCCCAATGCAGTTTTCTGCGGCAGAGGGGCATGCAATGGGTGTGGTGTGGGCATTCCACTACAACACCCATTGACCCATTGCTTTTGACGCTGCCCCATTTTTTAAGAGGATTTGTAAACCTGTGGCAGCGCAACAAGTAGAAATACTTTAATTTCTCCTCGTTTTGCTTGTTCCATGTGTGCTGCATTCTGCAGCACACATAGAAAGAGCAAAATGCTTTTGCACACCTTCCTGCACATAAAAAATCATCTCCTTCAATGCAGACACCCTTGCTTTATGGTGCAAGGATACCTGCATTGCGCTGGCAGCTAAATTGAGCGCCAGTGCTAGGGAAGACACAGGAGTACACGGTATTTTTGTTAATAAGGAGCATCCCTGCATTTCAGAACTGACGCAGTGTGACACTGCCAATTTTGGTTCAGTGCTGCACCAGCTCCTCATGAAACTGGCCCCTAGTTTGCAAGGCCGCTAGAGGATGATTTTCAATTGTAATTGGACATGAAGGGCCTCATTACAAGGATGACGGGCCCGCCAACCCCGTGGTGAGAAGGTTCCCACCCGCCAGCCCAGTGGGAAAGGTGTGGCAGGGTTGTTCCCAGTTTATAATAGAGTGAAATCAATGCTACCGCATGCATGGTGCACCAGCGCTCTTGAAATGTGCACTGTCTGCACAGCAGACAGTGTGCATTTCAAGGATGCTTAGCAGGGGGACTGTGCACTTGTTCTCTGCCAGCCTTTTCAAGGTGAGGGAACTGCCCTGAAAACGCTGGTAGAGAACCAGGTTGTAATCAGCATGGTGGCACTGAGTTCACAGCTGCAATGGCTTGCAACAACCAAGACCACCGTCAGCCTGTCTGGATCTTTGATCCTGGGAGGGACGGCGGTCTATAGGTAGGTTCACCCAGTTTTCTTGTCGGACTGCCACCACAGCCACGGCGGTCCAACTGCCACCTCAGGGATGGCGGTCCTAGGACCACCAGTCTTGTAACAAGGCCAACAATTTTGTAAATATTTGTATTTTTATTATAGGATTTGTGTGTGGACTAATGAACGTTTCCATCTTACTGAAATAACAGTGGCTTCATATTGATTTATTTAGGGTTACTATTGTTTATAGCTGTGCTCTGAGATATTGGCCCATAGCTTTAGCTGAGTGAAACTGATCTGCCTAGTTACCCTCAGAGAAAAGTGATGAAAGGATAAATCAGTTTGAGGACCCAGAACACCTAAGTTGAAAGACCCCCATAGACACATTTGGTACTCTGTCAAATATAATAAAATGAGGGTTACATTGTGAACATTATGGCAAAGACCATAGGAAATGGGCTTTACATTTTGAAAGATGTGAGAAAGACAATACGTGAGGTTTGTGTGAGCTCCCTGACAATGAAATAAGATGGGGTTAAATTTATAGGTCTCTTTTTAGGTCTGGCCATCACAAGAGGAAGATGTTGTGTTATTGTCATTGTATACTTTTGGTTTTCCTAAAATGTTTGAAGAGTCTCTGTGGGGTGAAACCACACAATGATGGTAAATCCAATAGACCTATTTATTGATTTTTAAATGTTGTGACACATTGTAGTCTCTCATGTTACCTTGGAAGTTACTTGACATAGCTTGTAGGCCTAATCTTGCTGATCGTAAAAAGTTTCATGGATTGCAAAATCCAGTATATTAGAATTTCTGTGTTTTAGTGTAAAATCTTGTTTTTGTGCAAATTGACACCAGAATTCCCAAGGATAAAGGGAAATGACAGGTGATATTTCCTTATAGGTACGTAATTTGCACCTTGCAATTCTGCATGGCACCTTTACGTAAGGTTTACTTTGCATTTCCACCTGCAATTTATAAATATTTCCACTTATGTATGGAGCATTTGATTTTGTGTTTTTCATAGTACTTTTCTTTTTGATAGACATGTTGGCTGGACATGAATTTATCATTATTGTTTTATTCAGTGTTTTTTGGCTGACATCACCTCCATATGTCCTTAGCACTGCTTTGCCTCATTACCCTGTGATCCAGGCGCTGAAAGGGTATATGGTCAAAAGTTTTAGGGATCGAGATATGGAGGCTTCAGGGTATCAAAGGAGAATGACCTCCATTGAAATTTTGGGGACTAGTAACTACTGACAGGCCACAGACATCTCACACTGAATTTCTGAAAAGCAACAGGAAGGGGTTTTATATTGTGAAGTACACTAATAAGGAATTTCCCATTGTGAACTCCTTGCCAAACACCATGAGAAGTTTTACATTGAGAGCTCAGTGAAAAAATAGAATAGAAAGAGGTTTTACATTGTGAACTCTCTCACAAATGCAATTAGACAAGAGTTGTCAACTCTGACTAATACACTAGGAAGTTGTTTTACACTATGAACTGTATGATAAATGTACTATGAAAACAATTTACACTGTGAACACTCTGATAAGTAAAACAGAAGGGGATTTACACTGCAATCTATATGACAAATACCATAGGAAGGGACTTTACATTGTGAACTCACTGACGAGGACAATAGGAGCAAGTATTACAGTTTGAATTCTGACAAATGCAACAGAAAGCACTTTTGCATGGTAAACCCAATAGCAAATACAATAGGAGTGAATATTACATTATGATCTCCAGGACAAATAACATAGGAAGAGGCCTTATATGTTTAACTATCTGAAAATAACAATGCAAAAGGGATTGACATTGTGAACTCTCTCATGAAGGCATTAGGAAGGGCCGCAATACAATGCCCTTTTTCTGAGTTTGCACAGGACAAAGGTTAACATCGCCAGAGAGAGATCTAAAGCTCAGGGAAATGTATGCTTTAATTCTTGCTAAAACGTTTGATAGTTGTTTATTGATTTTCGTGTTAAATGCACAATCTTTATTTATTAATTATTGAAGGTGGTTATAAAGGTAGTAGTCCTCTCATTTCTGATTGTGAAAAACATCTTCTTTTCCAATAGGCCCATATAGCAGCATTGCACATATGGTACCTCACAGAAAATGGAAGCAGACTATATTTACAAGGTTAATTGTCTATCGTGATATTTCATTAGGCAGTTTGATGTGCATCTAGAATTATCTGATTGGCCCATAAAGGAGGTGTTAGACTTGGCATCCTTAGCTTGGTCCCCCTAACTTTTTGCCTCTGGTTCCCAGGTTGTTGATGTGTGCTGGACTCTGTTTTTGCTGTTTTTGTTACTCTGGGCACTTTACCACTGCTATCCAGTGCTAAATTGCAAGTGCTCCTATGGAAAATGTATGTGTAATCGTATTTCCGTGATTGGCATATTCGATTTACTGGGAAGTCCCTAGTACAGTGCACTAGAGGAGCCAAGGGCCTGTAAATCAAATGCTATGAGTAGGCCTGCAGCACTGGCTGTGCCACCCACATAAGTAGCTCTGTAATCATGCCTCAGACCTGCCACTGCAGTGTCGGTGTGTGCAGTTTTAACTGTAAATTTGACTTGACATGTGTACCCACTTGCCAGGCCTAAACCTTCCCTTTTCTTACATGTAAGACACCCCTTAGGTAGGCCATAGGTAGCCCTAGGGGCAGGGTGCAGTGTATGTTTAAGGTGGTACATATACTAATGTGTTTTATATGTCCTGACAGTGAAATACTGCCAAATTCGGGTTTCACTGTTGCAAGGCCTATCTCTCTCATAGGTTAACATGGGGGCTGCCTTTAAATATGATTAAAGCATAGATTCCCGTTGGGAGCAGATAGACATTTGGAGTTTGGGGTCTCTGAACTCACAATTTAAAAATATGCATTTTAGTAAAGTTGGCATTGAGATTGTGTGCTTGAATATGCCACTTTTAGAAAGTAGGCATTTTCTTGCTTAAACCATTCTGTGACTCTCTCTGTTTGTGGATTCCCTGTCTGGGTTAGTTTGATAGTTGGGCTGTGTGCACCTCTCTCTAGACAGTGACACAAGGGGAGCTGTGGTGTAGCCTGCATATCCTGATGAGCCATCTGTGCTAGGAGGGGGGAGGAGTGGTCACTCACACCTGAAAGGGCTGTGCCTGCCTTCACACAATGCAGTCTTCAACCCCCTGGTGTGTGTCTGGGGCCTGGTCTGGGCAAGGCAGGCTCTCACAAACAAGAGAGACTTTCCTTTGAAGTAGGCGTACTTCAAAAGAAGAAAGGGGTATAAGAAGAGCACCTAGAAAGGTTAGATCACTTCTGGAATGAAGAGGAACCTCTGCCAAGGAGAAAAGCTGAGAAGAAGTGCTGCCCTGCCTGTGACTGTGCTTTGTGGAGCTATCCTGCAGTTGCTGCTTCTGCCTGTTAAAGGGGGACGAAGACTGGACTTTTTTGTGCATTCCTGCTTGTGAGTAACCTCCAAGGGCTTGAACTGAACTTGCCTCCTGTTTTGAAGTCTCATGGCCATCAAAGACTTCCCCTGCCAGCACCTGGAGTCTCTGCTGAGACTCCTGCCCTGCCAAGTGGTACCCTATCCAGTTCCTGGGCCCTTGCAAGGTCAAGCTGGCAGACCAAGACTGAAAATCCACGCACAGACCACCGTGCGGGGACATTTTTGACACCCCTTCCATGACGTGGCTGAGAAACGATGCGCTGCTGGCTTCGCAGCTGAAATCAATGCTCCACCTGCATCACGGCGGGAAGATCGACGCAACACGGCTGGAGAAACGACACGCAACACCCGCTAATGGAGGCTGATAATGATGCAAATCCCATGTAGTGCAGTTTTGTGATACAGTGCTACCGGATTTTCAACGCAACATCACTGGGCGCGGAATAACAATGCCAAGCCTGCACAGACCTGTGGTGCCTGTCCAGATTGACGCATCGCTTTGTTGTGGGAGAGGGAAAACAATGCACGCTGACCTGACCGGAGTACAAACGACTCACAGTCTCGCTTGTGAGTGAGAAATTGACTCATCACTGGCTTTTTCCGACTCATACTCGCCCGTGTGGTGCTTTTTTGATGCCATCCAGGTACTTTTGCACGCTAACAGTGTTCTCACTGTCTTCTAAAGGATTTTAGACTCTTAGGCCCTCATTATGACATTGGCGGTAAGTCCCGCTTACCGCCATTCTGACTGCCACCAACATACAGCCGCCGCAGCGGATTACCGCTACCCATATTATGACACACACATAGTTATCCATCACTATACAGCCACACACACAAGTCCACCAGCCCAAAGGTCAGCGATAAACTGGCGATAGCAAAACCCATACCGTTACTCCAACAGATCTACGTCCACAGCATTATGACCCACGAATCACTGCAGTGGACATTCAACGGCTCAAAACCATTGGCGGTGCACACCGCCGAGCTCAAAATACACACACACTAACAAAACAACACTACATTGGACAATTCGAATAACACACGCCTGACACCCATACACACACCCACACCACTATAAAACACACACCCACACTTCCCACAACCCTTTACCAATACAAACAAGTGCCACAAGAGAGAAAGCAAGACCACAGACAAGACCACAGCTACACACCACCATCACCTATATACCATCCATGCACCTTACATCACACACCCCAACACATCACCCCACACACACTCTCACCTACACCACTCACACTACACCCATGGCGTCACAACAACACCCCAGGTTCTCAGAGGAGGAGCTAAGGGTCATGGTGGAGGAAATCATCAGGGTAGAGTTGCAGCTATTCGGATCACAGGTGCAGCAGACATCCATTGCAAGGAAGATGGAGCTATGGTGGAGAATCGTGGACAGGGTTAACGCCATGGGACAGCACCCCAGAACAAGGGATGTGATCAGGAAGAGTTGGAACGATCTACAGGGGAAGGTGTGTTCCGTGGCAGCAAGACACCAAATAGCTGTACAGAAGATTGACAGTGGACCCCCACCACCTCCACCACAACAAACAACATGGGAGGAGCAAGTCTTGGCAATACTGCATCCTGAGGGCCTGGCAGGAGTAGCAGGAGGACTGGACTCTGGTAAGTCAAATCTCTATTACTATCACACCTCTACCTATATGCCATCACAAATCCCCACCCCTACCCTCACCCCCATCACTCCACCACATCACATATACCCCACCATCACCACCCACCCCTCCCAATTTCAAGCCCTGCATGTAACATCAATTCAGGGACCCCCATCACAGACCAGGATGGACACCCATCACTAAAGCATTGCCACTAGAGAGAATCACTTAACCCACAAAATAACCACTCACACAAGGAAAAGCTGACAGGGCAACTATAGAGGGCAACACACCCATGCACAAGATGTCACACGCAGAAACAATACCGCTGCATTTACAGCCCCACTGGTCCCCCACCCAACGTCACTGGAGAGGAGGTGCCAGCAACATCCAGTCCCCCCCACCCCCAGAAGAGGCCCACAGTGACGACAGCAGCTCTGGACACCTGGATCTGGATCACCAACCTGGCCCATCAGGGATCTCCGGACAGTCTGTTACCCAAGCACAGTCCCATACCACCACAGAGCCTCCCTCCTCAGAAAACACCAGCACAGTACCCACCCAGAGGGCCCATACCTCTGTCCCCAGGACACATCAATTAGCAGTGTGTACACCAGTACAGGGACCCCAGGCCACCCCACAAACACAGGATGATCAGGGACCTGGGGTCAGTGGCAGTGGGCACACGGTTCAGGGGACAGAGGCACAGGACAACAGGGAAGCTGGGAGGACTGCTGTGCAACAGGGGGAGGACAGGCCCAGGGAACCGACTCTCCAGGAGGCACTCACCAACATCCTGGGAGCATACCACCATTCCCAGGAGACGATGGGCCAGATACTGGACAAGTTGCAGGAGACTTAGCGGCTGCAGGAGGGACAGTTCCTGGGGATCAGGGAGGACTTGAAGGACATCAACACCACCCTGGTCACAATTGCAGGGTTGCTGGAAGACATGGCCAACACCATAAGGGAGGCAGTGGCACACCACTGGCCCCCTAGCCAAACCCACCACAGGACCAACAGGCCACCAGCACCCGTCCCCCTGCAGAAGGAGAATCACCCCGCAAACGGTCCCTGTGATCCAGGCAGAAGCCAGAGACTATGGCCAAGACTCCCGCCAGGAAATAACACTCCCCTGATTGTCACCCTTTTGTCCCACTCTGTCACCCTGTCCACCTTGAACTGCCTTTGCTCCCCTTCCTATGCCCCCTTGAACAATGCACCAGTGATACAAATAGACTGGACTTTAACCTGGACTTTCCTCCACCACCCCACCAGCCCATTGCACCGACCCTCTACTTATTAGCACTTAAATAAACCCCATTTGAATGAATACAAGTATGGAGTCTGTCAAATGATTGAACTATGTATTCGTTTGACAAGCTTTAAACACTGCAATACAACTCTATAGTAATGTATACATAGGAATGACCTGTAGTTGGCTGCAGTCAACGCACCAGGTGCCAGAGTGATGCACAAATACCTGGAAATAGAGATGCCAAAGGGTACAGTAAGTGGCCATAGAAGTGGGAACCCAGCCTGCCAGTGACAATGTTAAACATAATACTGTCAATGTAAAGTGAATTTACAGTGTCTTACCCGTGCGTCATTGGAAGTATTGATGGATTATTGCACTCTTGTTGTCCTCATCCTCATCCTCTGCCTCCTCATCTTCACTGTCCACAGGGTCCACTGCTGTCACACGCCCATCTCCAGCCTCATCCTCCTGCAGTAAAGGCACCTGGCGACGTAAGGCAAGGTTGTGCAACAAACAGCATGCCTCGATGATCTGGCACACCTTCTTGGGTGAGTAGCACAGGCACCAAACCTGCTTTCAGGAGGCAGAATGTTCTCTCTATTATTCTCCTTGTTCGTCCCTGTGCCTCATTGTAACGTTCCTCTGCCCTTGTCCTCGGATTCCTCACAGGTGGCAGTAGCCATGAGAGGTTGGGGTAACCAGAATCACCTGCAAATATCGAGGGACACCTGTTAGACACACACTAACACTTAGGGCCCACATCATACTAATACACCAACATCCGCTATGTGGGAACCAGAGCTCACCTATTAGCCACACCCAGTGTCTCTGGAGTTGAGCCATCACATTTAGGATGCTGCTATTCCTCAGGATATAGGCATCATGCACAGAGCCAGGATACTTTGCATTGACATGGGAGATGTACTGGTCCGCCAGGCACACTATCTGCACATTCATCGAGTGAAAGCTCTTTTGATTTCTCGGGGGGGGATGCAATATGTGTACCATCAATTGCCCCAATAATGTTGGGAATATGCCCCACTGCATAGAACTTAGCTTTCACTGTGGCCAAATCCTCCACCTGGGGGAAAACAATGTAGCTGCGCATGTGTTTAATCAGGGCTGACAACACTCTGGTTAGCACTATTGAGAACATTGGCTGTGACATTCCTGCTGCCAAGCCCACTGTCACTTGGAAGGAGTCAGTTGCCAAGAAATGGAGCACAGATGGGACTTGCACAAGAGGGGGGATCCCGGTGGGGTGACGGATAGCAGATATCAGGTCAGGCTCCAATTGGGCACACAGCTCTGTGATTGTGGCCCTGTCAAGTCTATAGGTGAGAATAATGTGCCCTTCCTCCAGGGTTGCCAAGTCCACCAGCGGTCTGTACACGGGGGGATGTCTTCATCTCCTATTCATCCACAGTGGTTGTAATCTAGGGGGCAAAACAGGAAGCAGCTGGTCAGTATTCCACATTTCCAAACACTACACTGCATTGCATATTGTGACTGTAACAGTATGTCGTTGGATAGGCCCAAATGGTGCCTATGTTTACTGTGAACAGTTAGGTGCCATGGCCTGCCCCCCCTTGAAATGGCATCTGCCTGTTGTGTTTGGAGGGACAGGTGGAAATTAGGTAATTTCGTTGACATTGGGCGCCGTTGCGGGAGGCGATCGAGTACTGCCGTGCAACACCTCATTGGTTGTCTATGGGCCCTATGGGTTACAGTGGCCACTGGTGATGTACGCCGGTGGTGACGGTACGCACCGCCGCAGACGTGACCGCCATTTTCTATCTGTTCACTCACTTGCTACCTGACCTTCAACAGGAGAGGACCTACACTGCAAGTGCTGCTGTGACCTGTGTCTGGAATCGACCATAACCCCTGCCTTCACTGCTGTGGAGTTGGAGAGACTGGTGGATGGGGTCCTACCCCAGTACCGAATGCTGCATGGGCCTCCAGACCAACAGGTGAGTACACTGTGAGCACGATACAAGGGGCATGGATGCATGGAGTAAGGTGTGTGAGGGCCTCGTGTGGGGGGGTTGGTGGAAGGGTTCTGGGCAGCGTGATGCATGTATGGTGGGCAATGTCTGTGCGTAAGGGGATGTGAGGGCTATGGTGGGCCATGAGTGTAACAGGCCGGACGGTATGACTGATACATTTTTCAATGTATCTTTTTCTGCAGGCCAGCGTCCATCAGAAAAAGGGTATATGGCGTTCCATCACCAAGGATGTGCGGACCCTGGGGGTCTATGACAGGCGGAGCACCCACTGCTGCAAACGGTGGGAGGACCTGAGACGCTGGGCAAGGAAGATGGCGGAGGCCCAGCTGGGGATGGCCTCCCAATGAGGAAGGGGTGCCCATCGAACCCTGACCCCCATGATGGCCTGCATTCCGGCAGTGGCCTATCGGGAGCTGGATGGGTGCTTGAGGGCATCACATCAGCCACAAGGGGGTGAGTACAGTTTCACATTATACTACTTATGCGTGGTTTGGTGGTCTCCGGGTGGGGGATGTGGGCCTGTGGGTGCCCCTAGGCCAGGCCGGTCATTGCAGGGTAGGTTCCATGTTGGGCAGGGGCTGATGAACACCACCCCCAACCATGCTAGTAGGCATTCACTACTGGGCATGGGTCTGTGGGTCTCAGGTATGCTGCAATTGGCGTTAGGTATTCCTGTTCATGGGCTGGTGACCAGCATTGTGACTGGTAGTGCTTTGCCTAGTGCCTAGGGCTGTTCCGTGTGTGTGTGTGTGTGTCGTGTATGCCAACAGTGGTGTTGTTGCTGCCATTGACCAAGTGTATCCTTTGTCTCTCCCCCCCTTTTTGTTTTGTCACCCTGTCCTTATGTGCATTAGCATCATCTGGCAGAGAAGCAGAGGCGCCAGTGACGGAGGAAGCTTCATCCCACAGGGCCCGGTGAGGGTACCAGTGGGAGGGAGGGCGAGGAGTGCACCACGGCGGAGACAGGAGGGGACAGTTTGGACAGTGATACCTCCTCCAATCGAAGCTCCCTGCTGGTGGCGGACACCTCTGTGCCCACTCGAACTACAGGTACAGCCACCACCCTGTACCAGCACCGCCCTCCCAGCAGCCTCTCAGCGAGTTTCCCGTACCCGCTCACCCAGGAGGGTGGGCATCTCCTTCCCCCCAGGCACCTTAGGCCCTGCCCCAGTTACCCCTCCTGCCCTGAGTGAGGAGGCTATTGACCTCCTGTGATCCATATCTGTTGGGCAGTCAACCATAGTGCATGCCATCTAGGGGTGGAAAGCCCAGTTGCAACAAACAAATGCATTTCTGGAGGGCATTCACTCTGGCATGGCGGCCCAACAGCGATCAATCCAGGCTCTGGCCTCCTCCCTGATGGCAGCCATTGTCCCTGTGTCTAGCCTCCCCCCCAACTTCCTCTGGTCAGTCCCATTCCCCTCAACCCCAACCTATCCCAAGCACACATTCAGAGCATGCACCCAAGACAACACACAGGAGTGGCTCAGGCAAACACAAGCACCACACACCATCTCACAGGCACTCTCACAAACACCATCCAGATGCAGACATAACAACACCCACTGCCTCCACTGTGTCCCCCTCCTTCTCCTCGTCCAGCACCCTCCCAGTAGCATCTTCACTCACACCTGCATGCACTACATCCTCATCCCCTACCACCATCACCAGCACAACTATCACTACAGACCCCTCCCTGGCAGTCACCACCACCACATCCATGCACATGTCTCCTGTGTCCTCTACCACTGTGTCTGTGCTCCCCCTCCTAAGGTACACAAACGCAAGCACTCAGACACCCAAAAGCCATCCACCTCACAACAGCATCCAGCCCATGCACCTGCACCCAAACACAGCAGACAGATACCTCCGACAACCACTCCCTCTTCCTCCACTCCCAAACCTTCACCCTCTTCCCACCCCAGTGTCCCTAAGAAGCTTTTCCTCTCCACCGTTGACCTCTTCCCTACCACTCCCCCCCCATCCTTCACATCACCATCAGCTGCCAAGGGAAAGGGCAAGGAGGCACCACCAGCTGCCAAGGGGAAGGGCAAGGAGGCACCAGTAGCTGCCAAGGGGAAGGGCAAAGGGTCTGCAGCTGCAGTCAGGACAGACAGGAGGCCTGGTGCTGGGACTGATTCTGAGCCCCCACCACAGACCATGGTGGGTCAGCTGTATGAGGCTGCAGGAGAAGGGTTAGAGCCCCCCCCCACCACTGGCATCCCCAACACAAGCACCGCCACCAGCACAACTGCCAGCAGCAGCAGCCCCAATGGGCAGCTGTCTGAGGGTGCAGGGGAAGGGCTGGAGCCTCCCCCCACCGCTGCCAGCACCACCACCAGCACCACTGCCAGCAGCAGCATCCCCAGTGGGCAGCCGTCAGAGGCTGCAGTGGAAGGGCTGGAGCCTCCCCCCACCACTGCCTACACCGCCACCAGTCCTGCCACTTCCACCACTGAGCAGCCGTCACCGCCGGCGGCCAGTGTGTAGTCCTACCTCCGTGGGCTGTAGTGCGTCCTGAGCCCTGCAAATCCTGTGGGTCTGACACCCACAGGACCTTGCACTCCCCAAGATCTGCATCAAAGGGCACAATGCCCCATCCAGAACCAGTGGATGAAGCCATCCACTCACCCCCTTGCCAAGATGAAGCACACTGGGCACAATGCTCCCTCCAGAACCAGTGGAAGAAGCCATCCACTCACCCCATCATTGCCAGGATAAAGCACACTGGGCACAAGGCCCCCTCCAGAACCAGTGGAAGAAGCCATCCACTCACCCCCTCTTTGCCAGGATGAAGCACACTGGGCACAATGCCCCCTCCAGAACCAGTGGAATAAGCCATCCACTCACCCCCTCCTTGCCAGGATGAAGGACACTGGGCACAAGGCTCCATCCAGAACCAGTGGAAGAAACCATCCACTCACCTCCTCCTTGCCAGGATGAAGCACACTGGGCACAAGCCCCCTGCCAGAACCAGTGGAAGAAGCCACCCACTAGAGAGACTGTGGCTTTGTACTCCCCACGACCAAGCAGTGGGCAAACCACCCACTTGGGAGACTGTGGGTTTGCACTCCCCAGGACCAAGCAGTGGACAAACCACCCACTAGAGAGACTGTGGCTTTGCACTCCCCAGGACCAAGCAGTGGGCAAACCACCCACTAGAATGACTGTAGCTTTGCACTCCCCAGGACCAAGCAGTGGCCAAACCACCCACTTGAGAGACTGTGGCCTTGCACTCCCCAGGACCAAGCAGTGGGAAACCCACCCACTTGAGAGACTGTGGCCTTGCACTCCCCAGGACCAAGCAGTGGACAAACCACCCACTAGAGAGACTGTGGCTTTGCACTCCCCAGGACATCGCACAGGGAATGTAGCCCCCTCCAGGACCAGTGGTGTTGTACCATCTTCCGGCTGAGGTGCCCCCCCATTCCCCGTCCCCCTGAGGTGCCTGTGTATTTTCGACCTGATGCCCCTGCAGTGTTCTCTCTGTGTTGTTGCAGGAGTCAAGTGGAGCCTTGGCCTATGTGATGTGGCCCTGTGGCCCATGGACATTGAGGACTGGACAGTGTCCCTCCATTTGTATATATGTATATACTGTTTTGATTTAGAATCACAATTTTCTCGTATTTTATCTTATTAGACTCACTTTAATCAATTCCTGTTGTCCTTTCATTATTCCTGAGGGGTACGGGGTGTATATGTAATGTTACTGCATCTGTTTGTGTGTATAGTGTTGGGGTGGTGTGGGGGTGGGGGTGTTGCAGGGTGCGTGTGTGTGTGTGTCACTCTCCTTTTCCTCCCCCCTCCCTTGTGTGCTAGGCAGCAATACTCACCGTGGTCGTCTTCGTCGGCGTTGCTGTTCGTAGTGAATGGGGAGGTACACAATCATGGGAAATATGTGCAACTCGGGCTCCATGGCGTTGTGGTTCTTCCTTGAGTCTCCAGAGGTGAGTCCTTTGCCTTCTCTGTTCTGTTTCCGCCGTGCTTTTGATGTCGTTGGTACTGCCCCGGAAAAGGTGGCAAATAGGCCTGTTGTAATAGTGTGGGCGGTACATTGTCTTCCGCCTGGCTGTTGGTGGTTACCGCCGCGGTGCTTGTTGCTACTGGCATGGCTGTCGCAGTGTTAAAGTGGCTGTCTGCCGTGGTCATAATTCCATTTCCTTTACCTCCAGCCTGTTGGCAGTATTACTGCAGCTTTATCACTGACCGCTAGGGTTGTAATGAGGGCCATAGTTCCAGCACACTAAGTCAAAGGCCTGTTCAATATCTGAAGAGGCCAGTGCCTATTCATCCCATTCTAAGGCAGGGGTGTTCAGTATATACATCAAGAGATGTAATTTATGTAAAGTATTCCAGTGTGGGATAAAACTCAACTGATCCGTGTGCACCAGATGGTGAGATGGAGCAACAGCCGTGCCGCCAAGACATGGTTGAGAATCTTCTGATCTCCATTTAACATTGAGAGTGGACGATGTGAGGCTCACTCAATGGGATCCTTCCCCGGTTTCAGTTTTAGTACTACAAGGGCTTCCCACACAGAATCAGCAAGCGCTCCCTGTTCCAAAGCCTCAGCATAAATTGACATCAATTTGTGCACCCATGTTCCTGAGAAGATCCTATAAAATTCAGGTGGGAGTCCATAACCTCCCATTTTCTTACAGTCTTCCATGGATCTACCACCCTAAGCAACTCCGGTTTTGTCAGTGGAGCTCTGAGTTCCTCGCGCTACTCCGCTGAGAGTCATGGCAGCGGCAACTCTGTCAGATAGTAAGGAAGTAAATGCATGGCAAGTTGACAGGCTGCAGTATACACTTCCCATAAATGGACAGCAAAACCCTCATTTATTGCTTGCTGGTTAAAGACCAAGCTGCCCAGTTGGTGCCTCACAGCCAGAATGATCTGTGTGTAGGTCTCTGTCTTAATGATCCATGCCAGCAGGCATCCTGTCCTATCCCCCTCCATATATAGACTCCTCCGCACAGAGGTCCTAGCATGCTTCTCCAATTGGTTCCACAGCACATACCTGATGTTGCACCCTGACCCATTTCTGCAGTGTCTCCGGGCTAGTGGATAATACTTTCTCTAGGGCAACTACGTCTGCTTCTTTTTGTGTCCATTGTCTCTCCAGTGTCTGCCATATTCTCACCGACGTTACCATTCAGACTCCCCTCACAATGACCTTCATGGCATCCCATTCTATTGCTCTGCTCCCTGCACTGCCCCGATTGCTCTTAAAGTAAAATTCAATGCTGCCAGTCAATGTCCCCAGGAAGGCCTGATCCATCAGCATCTCGACCCTATTGTGCCAAAACAAGATCCTAGGTGTCAGTAGAATCAGGGAGTAGATGATCAATAAGGGTGAGAGATCCGACATTTACCATACCAAATAGGTTGACTCAACCGCTTGCATCATAACCTGCAATTGTATTAAAAAATAATCCAGTCTGCTGTACATGTCAGCCGCTGGGAGGTAACAGGAGTATGCTAAGGCCTGTGGGTTATGTACTCACCATATATCCACCAACCCCATACTTAGCATTGCCTGCAGAAGCGTTGTCGTCATATTAGGTTTAGTGCCCTGCTTAGGCGGGGACCTAGCTAGCAGACTATTTAAAACACAGCTAAAGTCACCCACCATTATAACCTTAGCCATCAGGTATCTCTGCACTGCTTTGAATTCTGTACCAAAGTAACACCATTGTCAATATTAGACCCGTAAACAGTAATAAGGCATAACTTTTGTGCATCCAGTGTACCCACAAGGATAACGGACCTCCCCTCAGGATCACCTTGAACATATGTCATGTTAAAGGGAACCCCCAGTGCAACCCAGATCAAGATCCCCCTTGCATGGCGTGTACCTGACCTCTCCGACATTTTCTAAGGCATTTAGTACAGTCCCCCCACAGGTAAGTCTCATGGAGTAAGACTATAGCGATCGCACATCCCTTCAGGTACGCATGTATCCTACATCTCAGGTCTATTCAGGCCTAGCACATCCTAGGTCAGGAGCTTGTTTTTAGTCCATGTGTTGGCCATAAAGGTTTCATGCAGGTGTCCCGGCCCATCTATGTGCTGCTATTAGTCTACTTATCATTCTACACTGCCAGCAGGGGGTGGAAGCTCCTCAACAAAAAAAGAACATCAAATTGCAACATCACCCACATCGTTACCCCCCAATCAACTCTCAGCCAAAGATGGGCACTGAACCCTACCCCGAAATCCCATTACGCCCACCTTTAACTATATGGAACTGTTAACGTGTCCCTCTGTGATAATTTATTACACATCAGGGCTCGTTTAAGGCAAATGAATCTTTTGACCCAGTTGAGAGACACCTTAGGACGAGATAGCTAATCAATACGTCAATAATGTCATCAATATTTATCACAACAATACATTTCACTTTAGTCAAAGTCATTAATCAATTCAAGATTCTACCATGACCTTGCAGCCATGAATAACCACACCAGTTTAGTAGAATTTTATGAGTTTTACTCCCTATTGATTACAAATCTAAGAGCAGATGCGTTAATCTCAAAACCAAGAAACATAATAGCATAGTCACAATATGGCAACTCGTAAGATTTCATTAAGGTGAGAATCACAAACATCAGAACATAACACGGCGTGAACATAGATTAATTGAGCAGAGTGTCAATAACACGTCAGTTCAACAAAGCATAGCTTCGGTCGTTTGTCTATTTGCGTCAGTTTAGTGAACACCTGTCCTATCCACTGATTAGCATTAGCATGTTGGGCTTCATGCAAAACGATTTAGAACATCAATTTGGAAAACGTCTAACTATGGTCGCTGTCAAAAGTAAGCAGTTGATACCTAGAAAGGAAAAGCAAACAGACAAATCACAATTGTATTGTCATAGTTACCCTCCAAAGTTTAGTTCAACGCACAGGCTCAGTCTTCGTTTTCAGGACATCAGTCAAATCACCATCAGTCAGAACTGAGCTCCGGGCAAAAGGGGCATTTCCCTCATAAGGAGGCAAAGTGTAAAATGGGCAAATCTAAGGATAAGGATGGTTCTAAGCGAACCAATAAGTCACCAAACAGAGTGACAAAGTTTCTGGATAAAATCAATAGCATTCCCTACCTAATTCTAAATGGCTCCCCGTGTCATGGGGTTTTATCCCTTTTTCGTTGTACATTCCCCCAAAATTCTATTGGACATTTGCCATACCCCACTATCTTTAACCTATCAGAAAACACATTAGGCCACCTAACTTTCACCCCATATTATTTTACAAGTCTTTGATTGGTTCTCTCATTTGATGTCTTGAGAGGTGGCACGTCCAGTATGATTTCATCTTTCTGTAATTCTTTGTACATCTTTTGGTCAGTGGCTCCATTGTCTTCAACGGTTTGAAAGACCTTCTACATTACATTAATCTACACTGTTTCATTTTGTTTTAAAATCATTCTACAAACAATGGAAAATCGCATGGGAACGGATCTAGCATGGTTACATTCGTCTTCTAATTTGAAGAAAAATAAAAGGTCATGTCCTTTTGTGAGACAGCACACTGCAAGATAGGAAAAATACATTTAATATGAGAGCCAAGCAGCTAAGCTTCGGCTCATGCTAACTTAAAGCCTACAAGGATTTCAGCACAAATTTAATCATGCAATCATTAATAATTAGTAAAAACTCATTCTATATAATAATACATAAACATTTTAGTCATCATTATTAGTCCACGTATACATTGGCGGCCACTCCCCGTGGTCACATTTCAGGTGCACGTTTAAGCAAAATTATTATTGCAGTTTCTATGCGGCATTATCACACATTAATTCATAATGTAGATCATATATATGTTACGCTCTCTCAAAACTATTGAATTCACGGTGTAAGCGCTACCCGAGAAACCAAGACCTCCCTGAACCGTGACACCAAAAGTGGCACTCAGCAATTCAGATGAGACCGGGGTCTTAGCCTCTCGCAATCATGAAGTAGAATCAGGTGGACGTTGTATGATAATAACTAATAACTGTGGGTCCCAACATAGTTCAATGAAATTGTGATTCCCCTAGTGCAGGTAAACCCCGCCGCCAGCAGCATCCAGCTTGTTATAAAAACCCATCAGCATCACCGACTCCTGCCATGCTACCCATCTTCCATACTATCACTCTAGGTATCTGGGAACATAAGGATCTGAGAAAAGGAGTCCTGCTCCGTCAGGTCCGGTGGTGTGGCCTGCAGAGTTCTATCCGAGACCCCATCTGTGGTGTCCAAGTTCTGAGACATTGTCTTATTCCTCTTTGATGTAAACCACACATCTATTTGCCCCGCTTCATTCAGAGGCCCATTGTTCACAGCATAATCACAGGAATTCCAGCCATTCCGAAGCCACCTGTGGTGATTCATAGATATGTGCCTGGCCATCGTATGGTATCCGGAGTTTAACAGAGAACCTCAAGCTGTATTTTATGTTATGTTCTCACAACTGTCTTTTGACTGGTATGAAGTTTTTCCGTAGATCTTGTATCCTCTGCATATAATTAGGAAAGATGGGTATTTGGTTGTCCATGGGGGGCTATGGGTACGCATGTGCTAGAGTATTGCATCATGGTCCCTATAGTTAAACAACTGGGCTATTAGCGCTCTGGGTAGTGTGCCCTGGCACAGCACTGCTGCCTATGTTCTATGTGCCGGTTCAATTGAGAAGAGCTTGGAGAGCCACTTAGGTTTAAGTTTGTTAACAATCCACTCCTCCAAGCAGAGTTCTGCAGAGAGACCTTCCACCCGCTCCAGTAACCTGATGATAAGCAAGCCCTTCCTGCTTGAGCGCCCCTTGGCATCTTTACTATGTTCCTCCATGTGCGTTGCACTACATTTGAGGCCTGCCACTGTATGCTGTAGAGCCTTAATCTCCTTTTTAAGGGTGTCTACATCGTCCTTGGCACTAGTGACTCAATTAGCTACCTTGCTGAGGTCTATGTGAAGATGGTTCATCTCTGTGTCATCATGTTCTTTTTGTTTTCTAGCGAAGCTCTAGGCCATAGTATTGATAGCCAAATATCTGCTGTGGCTTGAGTATGCACCTGAGGTTCCAGGCTGGACCCTACCCCAGCCTCAGATGCCTGATGACCTGACCCAGATACTCTATCCAGGTCAATTGTATTGGTCTGTGCAGAACTTACTCCCCTGTCTTTGCCCAACATGAAAGCAGTATCACAGCTGGGGCTGGAATACCAGACAACACAGGCACTTCACAACAGTAGTCAGGGGTGCATGTAGCTTCATGGCAGGTTGCTCAGTGATCACATAACAACCCAGTGCCGCACACAATTCAGCCCTGTCAGCAAAGACTATTCTATTCTCTGCTCCCTGCACTGCCCCGATTGCTCTTAAAGTAAAATTCAATGCTGCCAGTCAATGTCCCCAGGAAGGCCTGATCCATCAGCATCTCGACCCTATTGTGCCAAAACAAGATCCTAGGTGTCAGTAGAATCAGGGAGCAGATGATCAATAAGGGTGAGAGATCCGACATTTACCATACCAAATAAGTTGACTCAACCGCTTGCATCATCACCTGCAATTGTATTAAAAAATAATCCAGTCTGCTGTACATGTCTGCCGCTGGGAGGTAACAGGAGTATGCTAAGGCCTGTGGGTTATGTACTCACCATATATCCACCAACCCCATACTTAGCATTGCCTGCAGAAGCGTTGTCGTCATATTAGGTTTAGTACCCTGCTTAGGCGGGGACCTAGCTAGCAGACCATTTAAAACACAGCTAAAGTCACTCACCATTATAACCTTAGCCATCAGGTATCTCTGCACTGCTTCGAATTCTGTACCAAAGTAACACCATTGTCAATATTAGACCCGTAAACATTAATAAGGCATAACTTTTGTGCATCCAGTGTACCCACCAGGATAACGGACCTCCCCTCAGGATCACCTTGAACATGTGTCATGTTAAAGGGAACCCCCAGTGCAACCCAGATCAAGATCCCCCTTGCATGGCGTGTACCTGACCTCTCCGACATTTTCTAAGGCATTTAGTACAGTCCCCCCACAGGTAAGTCTCATGGAGTAAGACTATAGCGATCGCACATCCCTTCAGGTATGCATGTATCCTACATCTCAGGTCTATTCAGGCCTAGCACATCCTAGGTCAGGAGCTTGTTTTTAGTCCATGTGTTGGCCATAAAGGTTTCATGCAGGTGTCCCGGCCCATCTATGTGCTGCTATTAGTCTACTTACAGTATTATTCTACACTGCCAGCAGGGGGTGGAAGCTCCTCAACAAAAAAGAACATCAAATTGCAACATCACCCACATCGTTACCCCCCAATCAACTCTCAGCCAAAGATGGGCACTGAACCCTACCCCGAAATCCCATTACGCCCACCTTTAACTATATGGAACTGTTAACGCGTCCCTCTGTGATAATTTATTACACATCAGGGCTCGTTTTAGGCAAATGAATCTTTTGACCCAGTTGAGAGACACCTTAGGACGAGATAGCTAATCAATACGTCAATAATGTCATCAATATTTATCACAACAATACATTTCACTTTAGTCAAAGTCATTAATCAATTCAAGATTCTACCATGACCTTGCAGCCATGAATAACCACACCAGTTTAGTAGAATTTTATGAGTTTTACTCCCTATTGATTACAAATCTAAGAGCAGATGCGTTAATCTCAAAACCAAGAAACATAATAGCATAGTCACAATATGGCAACTCGTAAGATTTCATTAAGGTGAGAATCACAAACATCAGAACATAACACGGCGTGAACATAGATTAATTTAGCAGAGTGTCAATAACACGTCAGTTCAACAAAGCATAGCTTCGGTCGTTTGTCTATTTGCGTCAGTTTAGTGAACACCTGTCCTATCCAGTGATTAGCATTAGCATGTTGGGCTTCATGCAAAACGATTTAGAACATCAATTTGGAAAACGTCTAACTATGGTCGCTGTCAAAAGTAAGCAGTTGGTACCTAGAAAGGAAAAGCAAACAGACAAATCACAATTGTATTGTCATAGTTACCCTCCAAAGTTTAGTTCAACGCACAGGCTCAGTCTTCGTCTTCAGGACATCAGTCAAATCACCATCAGTCAGAACTGAGCTCTGGGGCAAAAGGGGCATTTCCCTCATAAGGAGGCAAAGTGTAAAATGGGCAAATCTAAGGATAAGGATGGTTCTAAGCGAACCAATAAGTCACCAAACAGAGTGACATAGTTTCTGGATAAAATCAATAGCATTCCCTACCTAATTCTAAATGGCTCCCCGTGTCATGGGGTTTTATCCCTTTTTCGTTGTACATTCCCCCAAAATTCTATTGGACATTTGCCATACCCCACTATCTTTAACCTATCAGAAAACACATTAGGCCACCTAACTTTCACCCCATATTTTTTTACAAGTCTTTGATTGGTTCTCTCATTTGATGTCTTCAGAGGTGGCACGTCCAGTATGATTTCATCTTTCTGTAATTCTTTGTACATCTTTTGGTCAGTGGCTCCATTGTCTTCAACGGTTTGAAAGACCTTCTACATTACATTAATCTACACTGTTTCATTTTGTTTTAATATCATTCTACAAACAATGGAAAATCGCATGGGAACGGATCTAGCATGGTTACATTCGTCTTCTAATTTGAAGAAAAATAAAAGGTCATGTCCTTTTGTGAGACAGCACACTGCAAGATAGGAAAAATACATTTAATATGAGAGCCAAGCAGCTAAGCTTCGGCTCATGCTAACTTAAAGCCTACAAGGATTTCAGCACAAATTTAATCATGCAATCATTAATAATTAGTAAAAACTCATTCTATATAATAATACATAAACATTTTAGTCATCATTATTAGTCCACGTATACATTGGCGGCCACTCCCCGTGGTCACATTTCAGGTGCACGTTTAAGCAAAATTATTATTGCAGTTTCTATGCGGCATTATCACACATTAATTCATAATATAGATCATATATATGTTACGCTCTCTCAAAACTATTGAATTCACGGTGTAAGCGCTACCCGAGAAACCAAGACCTCCCTGAACCGCGACACCAAAAGTGGCACTCAGCAATTCAGATGAGACCGGGGTCTTAGCCTCTCGCAATCATGAAGTAGAATCAGGTGGACGTTGTATGATAATAACTAATAACTGTGGGTCCCAACATAGTTCAATAAAATTGTGATTCCCCTAGTGCAGGTAAACCCCGCCGCCAGCAGCATCCAGCTTGTTATAAAAACCCATCAGCATCACCGACTCCTGCCATGCTACCCATCTTCCATACTATCGCTCTGGGTATCTGGGAACATAAGGATCTGAGAAAAGGAGTCCTGCTCCGTCAGGTCTGGTGGTGTGGCCTGCAGAGTTCTATCCGAGACCCCATCTGTGGTGTCCAAGTTCTGAGACATTGTCTTATTCCTCTTTGATGTAAACCACACATCTATTTGCCCCGCTTCATTCAGAGGCCCATTGTTCACAGCATAATCACAGGAATTCCAGCCATTCCGAAGCCACCTGTGGTGATTCATAGATATGTGCCTGGCCATCGTATGGTATCCGGAGTTTAACAGAGAACCTCAAGCTGTATTTTATGTTATGTTCTCACAACTGTCTTTTGACTGGTATGAAGTTTTTCCGTAGATCTTGTATCCTCTGCATATAATTAGGAAAGATGGGTATTTGGTTGTCCATGGGGGGCTATGGGTACGCATGTGCTAGAGTATTGCATCATGGTCCCTATAGTTAAACAACTGGGCTATTAGCGCTCTGGGTAGTGGGCCCTGGCACAGCACTGCTGCCTATGTTCTATGTGCCGGTTCAATTGAGAAGAGCTTGGAGAGCCACTTAGGTTTAAGTTTGTTAACAATCCACTCCTCCAAGCAGAGTTCTGCAGAGAGACCTTCCGCCCGCTCCAGTAACCTGATGATAAGCAAGCCCTTCCTGCTTGAGCGCCCCTTGGCATCTTTACGATGTTCCTCCATGTGCGTTGCACTACATTTGAGGCCTGCCACTGTATGCTGTAGAGCCTTAATCTCCTTTTTAAGGGTGTCTACATCATTCTTGGCACTAGTGACTCAATTAGCTACCTTGCCGAGGTCTATGTGAAGATGGTTCATCTCTGTGTCATCATGTTCTTTTTGTTTTCTAGCGAAGCTCTAGGCCATAGTATTGATAGCCAAATATCTGATGTGGCTTGAGTATGCACCTGAGGTTCCAGGCTGGACCCTACCCCAGCCTCAGATGCCTGATGACCTGACCCAGATACTCTATCCAGGTCAATTGTATTGGTCTGTGCAGAACTTACTCCCCTGTCTTTGCCCAACATGAAAGCAGTATCACAGCTGGGGCTGGAATACCAGACAACACAGGCACTTCACAACAGTAGTCAGGGGTGCATGTAGCTTCATGGCAGGTTGCTCAGTGATCACATAACAACCCAGTGCTTCACACAATTTAGCCCTGTCAGCAAAGACAAACAACCAGAATTGCGACCCATCGACCAGGAAACTGAGCATAAATAATGTTTAGAGCGCCAGGCACCCAAGCAACTGGTCACAGTTCAGCTCCTCATGAGTTTGTGCCACAGATACCCCAATAATTGGTCATCAGCACCTCTCAGTGCACACAGGAACTGGGGTCACCAAAGGGGGGGCAAGCCTCCCAACTTCAGTGTCCAGTAGTGCGGGGTACCTGATGTTATTTCTGGGAGTCAGGCCCATACAATAGGGGCATCATCCGGACTTTAGCCTTAAAGCAGTGCCCTTTGCTTCCGCCCAGTGCCGGAACTTCCCACAGCATTTTGCACTGGTCAGTCAGTCAGCCTTGGCGGAAATCCACCATCAGTGCAATAGGGCACCTAACGCTTGTTACCAGTCTCTGGCCTCAGAAAGTGTGGAGACTAACCAAATCCAGAGGTATACTTTTCCCCTTGCTGTAGTTTGCACAGCATCTGTATAATAACCCATGCAGCCCGTCTTTTGAATTCCGCGTGCCTCCCAGGCATGCATCGGGTGATGAACACTGACTTTCAGGGTGAGGCTCGGGAACAAGCACTGCTGCCGCTCAGCTTCCCTGCGCTCCTCTCTTGTGTTATGCGACCACTGCCATCCACCTAACTTGGAGTTTGATTCTCAGCAGGCATGGCCACTCAGAGCCCTCGTCCCCGCAACTGCCATCCTCGATCCACTCACGGCATCACAGGGTCACAGTAGAGGACGCCCTCCCATTGCCGCAGTTTGTGATGCCACCATCTTGCTGCCCAGACAGGCTCTGCATCCCTCTCGCCATACCGCACTCGGGAGGTGGTGGGGAGTCTTCCTACTATGACCCCTGATCGTACTCCACACCTGCAGCTATATTACTGCAGCTACATTGCCCAGGTCTACGTGTTTCTCTGGGGTCGCTTGACCACCAGTTCCCATTCCACTCTTAGTGGGTTTCCTCAGCAGGAAAGAATAGTAGATGGTCGTCGGCACCTGCATCAGTCCCCCAGAGGCACAGGGGTGTGAGCGTGCTTGCCAATGGAGCCTTTTGATGTAACAGGTCACAGGATACTGAAGGATTGTGCTCTTCATGTCGGGAGCAACTACGAGGCATGTCTAGGCAGCCATATTAGATGGCCATGCCCCCTTCTCATGCACTCTTCGTTGTGCCCTTTTCCATTGCAGCAGAGTAAGCAGACTCTCTTTCTTGGTTCTCATTTCTATTCACTGTACACCAGAAATTAAAAAAAGCTGCCAAGGGCAAAAAATATGTGCCTGCGATTGTGCAGGGTGCAGCATGTTAAAGTTCGATCAATTGGCATTGCCAATGCTTGTTAAATACATCAAAGGTATGATTAGATCAGACTTGTTCAGCAAGTTGCTTGTCAGCTAATGGCAGCGTTCCAGCTACCTGTAAGTAGCTCTACTGTGTGCATCCCAGTCAACTACATTTGAACCATGTGCTTAGCTGCATTAATGTAATGTATTTATGCCAAAATGTTGTAGTCAAGACAAAAATGTGTGTATTTTCAGACGTCATGAGCTGAATTTCCAAAATATATTTAACGCTGATTTTTGAGAGCTAAATCATGTAGGGAGACTTATTACTAATATCCTTACTTTCATACTAGGGGCATTGCAGCTGTGGGTAGGTATATTACCCATGTAGACACATTCTAATTTGACAGGGCCTTTTTTAAATTATTGCTGGTAAGCTTCCCTGATTCACTGAGGTGATCACTGCTAGTAATCTTGCATGAAGTGGCAAATAATGTAATCGTGTCTGACATGGCCACTATTACAATAATAATAACAATAGTAGCTTTTAGGATTGGCATTTAATATAAGTAGCTCTTATTACACAAAAGCTTGGAGACCTCGGGACTAGACTCCCAACCACATCTTAGATATAAAGAGTTTAAGGGAGGCAATGAAATGTAAGATGAACTTACTACATTTTGGCATTTATTGTCACTATAGTGAAATGTCTTGTGTGGTACGGCGTGAGACACAGATTACGTGGGACTGGCTGCTTAACCTTTTAGCTCTACTTTCAAGAATATTCTTATATTGAGACATAGTTCCTCTCTGTGACTGAATGTCCTAAATATAGTCCAGTACCCAAGTTAAAATGGTGCCTTTCATGTATTACTACCTCATCCTTAATTAAGTGCAAAACATTGTAAACAAAGTGTGAGCCAGTATACTTCTAAAACAACAGCCGTTGTGACAAATATACTGACAATGTTACTGTTATTTAAGTACTGAATGTTTTTTCTTGTACAGGGTACGATACACCATTCTGTTCAAAGGCACAAAGAGAGCTGACATTGTATTGGTGGGTAAACTCTTTTCAGTTATTCATTAGCTGTGGACTACCAGAGAACACGAGTCACTGACAGTATTTACGTGCTTCATATTCTTTCCTTCCAGTGTCTTAGTATCACACAAGCCCATTACTCAAACATATAAAACTCTCTTAAAAGCACACAGATCAGGCATATCAATATATTTTCAGCATACAAAAGCGAAAAATGATTGCCAGTGTCAATATTTTTTACATATTTGTTAGGCCTCCCAACCACTACACATATTTTGTAAAGTCTCAATCTGTATCAGGGCCTTCACAGGTTTATCCCTCGAATTTGTTGCAGAAACATTGTTTGGACATTTTTGGTATTACCTCAATTCTTATATTTGTGCTACTGCTACTGTAAAACGATAAAATAACTTTAAGGAACTTCGTGCTGCATTTTTTCCATAATTAAGGTGTTAGTACAAGCATTTTGCCCGTGCTAACAGGCACATATTTATTGGCAGAAAATCAGTTCTAGATTTCTTAAAGCTGCAGTGCTACTTCTCATACATTTAGCAAGAATACCGTATTACCACTTCTTGAGACTCTCTGAAGGAAAATCTAAGTGTTAACATGTTCGGGGATCCTGGGCTCTGTGGTAGAGTGCCTTCTGGGAGCTACTATACTGATCCTGACTTCTGGATAGAAATGCATCCACATCCCCATACACAGGGAACGGCTGAGCAGAGTCACATTGCTCTACACTTTAGAGTGGCTCATACTTTTTAGGTTTAGATGTTCTAAAGCACACAGAGCAAAACGTAGTTGCGTGTGAATGTAAAGGCATAGACTAGGAACATGTATAAAAATGGCAATGCTTACAGTGAGATCTCATATTGGTTGCATAGTTCATTGGCAACATGCATAGACAGAGGCTACAAAGCTCAGGATGAACGGTAACATAGTAATTAATAGTTCAAGAATATAGCACACACTGGATGGATTCTGTAGGCAATTTCAAAGCCTCATATACTTCAAAAGAGTGAGACACAAAGCGGTCTTGGTCTTGATCTGTCTGGCATCATTGTTTGTGAGTGGCTTATTGGCCCAAGGCATGTTGATCTAAATGTTGGATGCTACCACTTAGAGTCTACAGTATTTGGTAGGCGTGTAACCTGTTGCACATGCTGTGTCCATTTTTAGTCTTGAGGTGATGAATGCCACCCCTATTTGGAGAATAAATGGAAGCGTATTTGGTAGTTTAATTTGTTAGAGAGAGACAGGGACACTAGAATTATGCGTGTGTGAGGCTGCAGAGATTTTTGCATAATTATAGACTAGCTGCATTTGCCACATAATCCATCATCTGCTAGCACGATTTGCATATTTTAGCACATATTTTAGCAAAAAAAAACATATTTCAAGCTCAAGCTGTTTAAAAGTTACTAAAAATGCAGTGATGCGTTGCTGCACGGTGGAAAGCAATATGAAAAGATTCATTAGTTGCTTATTGTTATATATAGGTGTTTAAATGAGGTGAAACCAATGTCAAGACTGTGTTAGCAAGTGTAAGAATGACAAAATCATGAAGTAAAACTATCACAAAATGTGCTGCATTACGCTGCCTAATTTGCCTTTTCTTGCTGCATAATTTACCCAATCCTGCTGCATAATTTGGCTCTCCACTGGAGCATAATTCCAGTGGTCCTGCATAGACGTTGTAACTTCTACTCTCCCACTTTCAAGTTTATGCTGGAGTCAATGACCCACACACACTCCCAGATTCTGCACTTTTGATTTTATGGGAGCTTCTTCACCAAGAAAGGTAGAGGGTGGTAAGGTGTGTTGAAGTTTTTCAGGATGTCTGCTGGGCCCATGGCTAAGACGTCTGTTTTTGCACCATTTAATTTGAACCTATTTTACAGCATCTGTACATTAATACTTCTGAGGCATTTGCTTATGATTTCCAGTTGTTTGAGATTCTCTGTGGGTCTGAGGTATATGTGTATGCTGTCAGTAGGAGAGTATAATTGGATGTGGTAGTGGTGGTGCAGATCCAAAGGTAGTGCCATCTAAATGTTACCGAGAGAACAAGCTAAAGGGGCTACTTGTAGGGTTCCTCATGTTAAACTACTGGGTGTGAGGGAGGAGCTCTTCCATTCTCACATTTTCTGTGTGTTCCTCCAACAAGGAGATCAGAGAAATGAGTCTTCCTTGTTTAAAAAAATACAGTTTTACTTCAAAGTGCTATTTTTCATTGAGCTCTTCTGCCACGTCGCGCTCATTCGCAAGCCAGTATCAGCATTGCAGCTTTGAAAGTGCATTCTCTTTCAACTTTTCCTTTGTCATTCGTTTGGGTTCCTTGCCCATTTGCTATTTGTTTGTTGATACTCCTTACTGCAGGCAGTGATCTTTCCTAGCTTATTTCACTGTCCCTCTCGAACAACATTATACATGAGGATGTGCACTTATTTTCACTTGTTTCTTATTTTTTTAATTTTGTGAGTTCTTCACAATGCACAGGCTGGTATCCTTCATTTAATTATTGTATTCTATTGATTCATTCTTAGGCTGGTCTCCTCTCTCACTCAACTGATTCTCCAGGCTCTGTTTAGTGCTGGAGCAGTGCAATTTAGACTCCATACTTTACACCTTATCAGTGTGCAATTTTGCATTTATTTTTGACATTATATTTACTGTGCGCCTTAATTATTATTAACACGTGTGAACATTTAAGTGCATTAATGAAACGTAACAGTTGAAAAATTGAAGCTTAATAAACGTGCAATCTAATGTTCTTTTATATTGCTTTCATGTATTCATGTTCATATTTACACTTCAATTTGTATTTTCAGAAATAACATGCATTTCTTTTGTTCATGTTTTGCATTTATTTTGAAGGTTATATGAGTGCAATTATAATCACATATTTGAAATGCACATTACATGTTTAGTTAAAGTTAGCCTGACTAAAGGCCTTAATTTTTATTCTGAAATGCATTTTGCTTGGTTTGCATGTTCTTTTTTTTGCAGGAGTATTCTCATGATTTTATTAGCTAGAGAGAGGAGTATTGTTGTTTGTATTAGTTTATTGATAGTAAAACCTGAGAAGAGAAACCTCAGCAAGAAATGCGTATACCTAATGAGCAGATGAAGCCTCCTATTCATCGCATATCGGAACAGACATGCTCAAGGTTGCAGTAGCTGTCCAAGTTCTGTGGGGTGGGAAATTCAGGTGATGTTGCAAATGCAGACCATGAGAAGTGAAATGATTGCTTCCTGGTGGGGTGGGAAGAGATATGATTGTTGTTGAAGTTTTAATGGTTTTAATTACTGTTCACTCCATGAGACATTAAAGCAGATTCTCTTAGACTTTGAGGGGTACAGACCTCTCTGCTTCCTTTATTCTTGCAAGTGTGAAGCTTTATGTGTAACACTTATTCCAGTTCTGGAAGACTTCTACTGGAGCCTTCCCTTTGCGGACATTTCCTCACATTTCTAAATTTTCTTGAGACCTCACTCTATAAACCATCCTTATTCTAAATGTAGAACCTCTATTAGATTACTTTAGAACTTAATTATGTTGAGGAGGGAGAATCAGAGTTTGTTTCGGGGCACCTATTTCTAATTCTCAGTTTGTATATTAGTGTAGTTGTGATTATTTTGTATCTTATCTTTAAACATGGGAGGCCCTGTGACAGGCACCTGCCTATCAGGAGGAAAAGGAGATATTTTTTTAGATAAAAGAAAACAGGGAAACGATCTCCTAGAACATGACTACAAAACAAAACAAATGAGAGTTTCCCTCTGCCTAACCAAAACTAGAGTGAACCTCATGGATATACGCAACGACTATACCTACTTGGTTCCACTCTTCCAGCTTTGTATACCGATATAGAATGCCGGGCAGGAGTAAAGCCTAGCAAGTATACGGGTGGTTATGGGACCCTTGAAGACTGTCTGACTAGAGGGCCAAATCTCCCTTGGATCCTGCGTGGTCTAAAAATTTACCTGTACGGGAACCACTTATTTGTCTATCAGGTACCATACATTGATCAGGCAAGAACAATACTCCACTCGCTTGTTAATTAGAATTGCATGCATGCTACAGTGAAAAGAGATTCACAGGTTGTCACCGGGGTTGTGACAGAATATGGAACCCGTCCTGACAAACACCCTGGACTATTTTTGCCATAGAGTAGGGCAGAAACATGTTGATGCGTCAAGGGTAATAGGACCATTAAATGCACCATTGTCCCTCTATACTGATTTTATACTGTGCCCATCAACATCACTTATAAAGGTATAGCTGGGTGTGGTTGAGACATTTCTTTTACACTTAGTTCCCCCAGCCACTACAATTTACAAAGAGCTCCCTCAACTACAGTCCTTTTTCTTTGTGGATAAGGGTGGTGTATATCCATGAGGTGCACTCTAGTTTTGTTTAGCTAAAGGGATACTCTCAGACGTTTTGTTTTAATGTGTATTCTATCCTACTGGGACTGAACCTATTGTGATATTCCAGCTTGTCAGCTGTCATCTTGTAGCTTTTTAATATCCTCCTGACATGCATACACAGTGAACTGATTATTAATTGGTAATAAAATTACTTAACTTCAATCTCCGATTCCTGGTCCTTATAGTGTGGCCAAATGGGCTTCACAGAAATTGAGTTGTCTTATAATTACCCCCTCCCTTGGTGTTTCAGTCAACTTAAAAAGATCTATCAGATGAGAGATTGTAAAACATGCTCCTTCTCACTCTCAGATGGTAGGATGGTTTAGTTACTAAGACAGATGGAATTACTGAATCCATGTGACAGCCCAGTCTAGCACAAGCTGATTCCTGAGCCCAAAGCCCATGTCACGATTCAGAGGAGCAGCGATAGTCCAGAAATTTGGAATGAAGTTGTAACAGCAGAGGAATATCAATATGGTTGTGCATTGCAGTTGCTTATGTCTAGTTTGCAGTGTTTTGCTGTGATTGCATGGTGTGATGCAGTGATGTTTAAAGCTGTTGTGCAGATGTGGAAACACTTAATGCAAAGAAGTTGAAGTGGTTACTGGCTGGATGTAGCGTAAGATCCCGGGAGAGTAATAATTTATCAGAGTAGAAAACACTGTTTTGCAAGTATCTGCTAAGTTTGGTGGCGTTAGTCAAGAGGTACTGTTGGCTATACAGTTGAGATAGGATAAATACCTTTGCGAGTAAGGTGTGGTTGATGTGGTGCATCCATCGCACAGAGATGAAGCTACACTAAACCGTGTGATTCCCCACAGGTCAAAGTTTTATTCAAGTGTGAGTCAGAGTAGGCTAAAAAGTGTCACTCCAGACCACTTCTTGTGTGACTGAATGCTATTGATTCTTTAGTGGAGCAGACAAAGTTTGTTGAATTTGCTTGGCATTGTTGTTGTGCTTGTATTGCAACATTCAGAAGGAATTGTAAATGAGGGTGAGCTGCTAAGAGGAGTGAGAAGGACATCACAGTGTGCAGCGCTGAGATTGGATAGTTGGTCTTAGTGGCACGCTGTTATTGGTTGACTACGTCCTAGAGTGCCACACTGCTATTGGTTGTGACAACGGATGAAAACTGCTAGAAAAAATAATGTATTTCTTGTTTGAGATTGCATCCTATGTGGGATTATCATCATTATTGTTGAATATTGAAATTCTTTTTTAAGGTTATACGAATTCTAATTAGGGGAGATGTGACAATACCTGTTCGAGAGGGGGAAGAGGCACCACCCAAAGACATGCCTCATCATTATATGGCCATAACTGTGGTCCTTCACACATGTATTTGACTGAGTCAGTGGTATAAAATCACAAAAAAAATAAGGTGCATTGATATTTCCATGCTATGGCACATTTAATTTGAGCAAAGCCAGGGAAGGCCTAGATTGGCAATTCGGGCTGGTCTGTTACTATGGGGAGCAGGGTCAAGACTGATTTGCTTATGGCTGGGTTTAAACTGGAGTGACATGGTGAGCAAAAGATCAATAGATTCAACCCAGATCTGTGACTGGGGGTGAGTGTTTGAAAAGTTTCAACACTCTGTCCATCATCCTTTAGTGTTGCTAAAGTGGCTGTAAGTGGCCAGGGTATGCCCAGACGTGGGATTCTTGCTCCTGTGCCACTGGATTCAAGCTAGCCTTGCTGATGAGGGGTGAGACCCCGAGACCAGTCCCAGGATGCTGCTTGTTTCTGGTCAAGGGAAGGCATAACTTGGCAGTTCAGGCTGAACTGTTCCCCTGGGGAGCAGGATGAAGACTGATTTGCATAAGACTGGGTTTAAACTGAGGTGGCATGGTAAGCAAAATAACAATTGATTCAACCAAGATCTGTGACTAGGGGTGTTTGAAATGTTTCAACACTCCGTCCATAATCCTTTTGTGTTCCTATATTTAATTTGAGAGCATTGAAAACGTGAGAAGGGTATTGTATGAAACGAGGCCGCCTCCTAGGCCTGCACAGTTCAAAGCACTTATTGCTTTGGAGCACACAGCTCATGTTAGGCAAAGGGAAAATATCAGGGAAAAGTCTGAAAGGCAGTGCGTAGCTATGCTGATGCTCAATGGGGTGCAGAACAATGGTGGTTGGGAACTGATATAGTAGAGGGAACTAGGCTGTACCCTCCATTGACAACTGGAGAACCTGAGAAAAAGGAAAAAAAAGAAAGGAAGAAGGCCAAAAGACAGGAAACCCAGAGAGTACAGGTGAAAACAGTGATAGTGATTCTAGCAATGATTTCCTAGATGTTTTGTTATCATCTCGTCCACCTCCATCCAGTGTGGCCTAATCCGAGGAAATGAATGGTGCTGTTCCAAGTGGGAAATTTGAATAGCCACCCCATCAGTAAATGTGAGTCAAAAACTGATGGAAAGAGTTCAGGGATTAGTGCTCCTGTTAACTCTACTGTACCCAATGCCCCGATTGTAATCGCTGTTCCGGTAACTATTGGTCTCGCAGTTCCGCTGTATTAAACTCAAGTCATTAGGAACCACAGCACATACTTTGATAGTCCCTATTGGAGTCGATATTCCAGCTAATTCTCCTGTGTTCCTAGGAATGGAAGGAACTCCTTTGGTTCTGACTCAGGTGATTACCTCTTATATTGCCTCTACAGCATCAACCATGAATCAGACAGGATTTACTTCTGTAGAGTAGTTCACTCAAAGATCGGAAAATTCTAACTTGTTATTTGGAATTCACTTCAGCCTGTCATCAACAGTAGTCCCAGAGAAAGGATAGTGTCCAATACTTCTGTAGTACAGAATGATATTAATTCCCAAGAACTAGATATTTTAATTAGATTTTTCAATGGGTGCCAAGAGAAAGTGAAGGTCCAGGCGTAGGCCGAGAAATAATTCAGTCCTGTTTGAGGGTAAATGCAGTGGATATGGTCAGACTAAAGTTAGAATTGGATGAGATGATACGAGGAAAACTTGATGTTCCTGATTAGATACCTACCAAGAGAGCAAACATGTATTCATGTGTAAAGACATCACTAAGTGTACAGCACAAGCTCATGATAAATTGTCTGAATTGGCCTGAACTTATGATGTAGATTTAAGCTGAAACAAGTAATTGCAGGAACGGTATTGTCTATATTTTGATGAGAATTACATTTTCAGTATGAGAACATCAGGAATGAAAATGAAAATTATGGAACTAATTAGTAGCATTTGAAAATGAAGTGAGCTAGATAAGTGGGAAGGCAAATGTGAGAAGAAGATAGGTAAAAATAACAAAGTGAGAGACATTGGTGATAAAAAAGCATTAACAGGTGAAAACCTTTTTGAAAGGAAAAATGCCATCTGAAGACATTGATTGGATTAAGATTTACAGGATGACTCAAAAGCCCGTAAAGTCAGTGCATGCCTAATATGAGCAATTGTTGCAGATGATTAAGCAGTACAGTGGAATGGAGTCTCTGGAAGCTAAAAACTTGGGAACTTGTGTGTCCCGGTTTATGACATGATTGAGATGACAGGATGATGAAATAGTATTTGATCTGTTGGCAGAATAAATTTGTTGATGAGATTTTAAAATATGCAACATATTGTAGTGATGAACTGGAAATGATGCACAAGTGATTGAAGTAGAAATGCATTGTGTCATCGATGAAAGCAGCACAGAAAGGAAGTCAGAGTCAACCTTTTCTAGGGAAGGTTAGTTCTATGCAAGGAGTGTATCAGCAGGGAGCTCAGATATTACAAGGTGGAAATGGGTTCCGGCAATAAGATAGAGGTCAGGGTGTTTCAAATGACCCGAGTACTGGGATCGATCTGGCGACCTTGAAGAGATCAAATCCTTGCCATTACTGCAATAAGTTAGAGCACTGGAAGCAGGAAGTTAATTTTAATCTCAGCAGAGTGCTAAATGAGAACTCAGAGTTCAGGGTTTACACATTCCCAGAGTACAGTCATAGAATGTACCTAGACAGAGAATGCAAAATTCTAATGTGCCCCAAGCTCCAGTTGTGCAAATTTCAATTCCACAGCAACATGCAAATGGACCCTGATTTAAAATTCCAATCAAGTCCTAAATTTAAATCAGAATCCCTTCCAAAATCAGAATGCATTTCAGCCGTTTCCTATGTTTGACATGCTTGAAGGCTCTGATCAGTCACAATGACAGTGCCTGGGGGGAGGGGGGCATATTGTGTATTTGATGCAGTCTTCGAGGTAGACTACAGCTGCCTATTTGTAGAAGATGAGGTAAATGGCCACCCTGTATCATTCTTGAACAATACTGGTCCAACCTTTTTACTGTTAGAACAGTTGAAGTTCCAAACCTACCCATCTTGAGAAAAAGAATCCAAGTTGTAGGAGTTGCAAATAAGCAAATGATAAGCCCCATAACAGAAGAAGTACCTGTTAAGATAGGGTCTTGTGGTGTGTGATTTGAGTCCTGTGAGCGTACAAGGATGTGATTTAATGTGCAAATTAAACTTCACTATCAATTGTACCCCAAAAGGAGTAGAATTCCAGACCCATGATGAAGATGTAGACTTTAGACTGTTGAGTTAAGGGTCAGAGGGTGGGTTGTATACCGTAATGACTTCTGAGGATTTACCACCAGATCTTAAGGACATGGTGAAGCCAGAGGTCTGGGACTTTTCAAGAAAAGATATTGGTCTCCTAAAGGCAGTTGTGTCTGTTCACATAAAAGTAAAACCCAATGTTGAGCATCCCAGAACCTCACATTAAAATATGACCGGTGAACTAGTTGTTGGGATTACTGCAGTGAGTGATTAAGCCAATGATATGACAAGGCATTTTGAAGAAGATAATGGGGGGGTCCATGTAATTCACCCATTATGGGCTGGCAGAAACCTAGCAGTCAATACTGCATAGTGCAGGACCAGAGAATGATTATTAGCATTGTTGTTCCCTGTTGTCCTCTGGTATCGGATTGAGCTCTGATTTTGTTTCAAATTCTATGTGAGACTGAGTGGCTCACTAGCATTGATTTGTATCAGCCATTTGTTTCCGATGGACAGCTCAGAGTGACTATAATTAAAGATAGTCATTACGGCTTTGGTGTGGTTCATGAGTTCAGACAGTTGTGGTCACAAAGAGGAGTTATGACATGATCTGGATCTCCAATGTGCAACAGGGAACATGTCATGAGATTGGTTGAAGCACTACAGTTGCCTGTAAAAATTGCAGTTGTAGAGTGCCCTGCTCACTACAATGGTGATGATTATCTGACAGTGGGCAACCGTTATGTTGATAAAGTTGCACAATACTGTACTCATGGGTCACAAACATTAAATTATGAAAATGTAAATGAATCTGAATGTGACACCAACTATAAATTTTTGTTGTCAACAACTGATATCTGGGAGGATGGGAAGCGATTGCAGGACGAAGTGTCAGAGGCAGAATAGCAGGTTTGGATCAGAGCAGGATGTGTGAAGAGAGATGATGATAAATGGGTTTCTGTAGATGGCAGACCAGTGTTGCCAGACAGCATGCTATCTCCAACAGCAAGACATTTCCACAGACCAGCACATATTGGGGAGGATTCCATGGTTACGTTTTTTAGACAGCATTGATTTAACCCAGGAATTAGATTGCTGACTGAAGAACTGTGCCACAGATGTGTTGTATGGCAACAGATGAATGAAGGGAAAAGAACGCCAGTGCCATTTAATCATATAGGACGATCGGGAAGGCCATTCATAAGAATGCAGGTGGATTTAATCAAAATGCCTGTGTGCAAAAGTCTGATATATACCTACTGATTGTGTGCATCTTCTGGCACTGGGTAGAGGCCTACCTGATTAGGAGAAATGTCAGTCTCACAGTAGCCAGGTTGTTGTTGAGGGAGATGTTACCAAAGTTTGGTTTCTTGACTTCTCTGGAGTCAGACCGAGGTACTCATTTCAATGATGAGGTCCTGAAACTGTTGTGTGCAGCATTACAAGTGGAGCAGAGATTGCATTGCATTTATTGGCCAGAGGCTTCTGGCATCATGGAGCAGGAGAATGGAACGTTGAAACCAGATTGGCCAAAGAGTGAGCATCAATATTGTTGTAGGATTCTTACCTTGGGGGTAAGACTTAGTAGTCTTAGGGTGACAGCACCACTGTGTGTGGTGACTGAGTCAATCCTGCACCATCTGGAAGCTGTCAGCCTGACCTTGTCAGCTAGCAAGCAGCACCTCACCCAAATGTAGAAAGTAGAGGTGATTTGTGGCAGTCTAGAAACATGACACTCTGATTCCTCAATGAAGTCGTGGTGGAGCAGATAATACCTTTTCTCTCAGTTTCACAGAGTCTCACACATGACAGCACAGACGAAGAAATGCAAAATAAGTTTCAATCTATTAATGGAAATAATTGCTTTTGTTTATAAAAAGCGTGGGCCATGATGATTAGGCAGATGAAGCATAATACAGTGATTATGATTATCAGTAAAGTAAAGAAAATAAACAATCCTACCTTCCTGGTATGATCTTAAAATCTAATGATTCCTTCGTAAAGCTCCAATGTCTAAAACCTGAGAGCATAGTGTTGTTAGCCCCTCTGCCTATCCTGGCGTACTGAAGGAGCACTGACCCCATAACTGGAAAGTGGGCAAGGGTCTGCATGTTGTCTACTGGCAATCCTACTAGTTGGCTGACAAGTCAGACCCAAGTTCAGCGAAGCTGCAAATGGAATGGAGTATGGCCTCAGGCGGCCATTGCTGGAATGCCCTCTAACCAATTTAGGCCTATGTGGTGTTTATGTAACAAAACATGTTATGTTCTAGGAACAGGCCTGAAGTGTTAATGTGTATGTGGTTGAGATCTGTCTTCTAACTCCTGGAGTGACAATCAGTGTTAGAATATCATGTACCAAACATGACATCTTTGCACAGAGTGAGATGCATGCAGAGGTGCTGAAAAATGTACAACACCACAAACTATGTCTTCTCATAAAAAATCTGATTACAGTATAAAAACAACAAGCTGAAAAGCAAGCTGTGCTAAAATATAATAAAACGAATAAAGCAAATAAATGTGTATGTATGTGAAGGGGCACGGGCTACAAACCTAAAGCTAAAATAAGGATGCCCAACCTAGGTACTAAAAAGACCTCACAACAACATCTCTGAAGTGGCTAGACAATTTACCTCTTTTGCTGATGAGTGTTCGTAGTGTTCCTGATAGAAAAACAGGATTGTCCCCTTATGCGATAATCATGGGGAGAGTAATGAGACTGCCTGCAGTGCCAGCAAATGTACTTGTGAACATTACAGATTACATGGTTCTTGACTATTGCAAAGGACTAGCTGATTTGGTCCATCCAGGTTGAAGCTGTTGTCGCCTCCTATGTCATGAGCAGTGCCATTACCTTGGTGAAAAAACAAGGTGGTTTGGACTGTACAAGTTTATCCTAGTGACAAATGTTGCTGTAAAATGTGGGGGTCTTCACAACTGGATTCATGCAGCCCACAGTCACAGAGTAGGGTGTCCTCTAGATGATGTGCACCTCCTCCTGAAGTGCAATGCACAACTGAGCAAGAAGAGGGTGTAGAGAGTACTGAGACTGACAGCACATCCTCTGCCTGAAAAGGGTTCCTGATGGAATGACAGTTGAGGAGTCTCTGCCCGGACTTCTACCTGAGCCAAGCTCAGACCCCAACAAAGGGCCTAGTGCTGTGTCATGCTGAGGAAAGATTGAGGACCGGTGGTTGAGAAGTAAAGAAAGAGAGAGAGAGATTAAGATTACCTCAGAGCTCTTCAGCTCTTCTCCTTGACAGAGGTTCCTCTTGGTGCAGTAGTGTTCTAAAAGTCTGGGGTTTTGGGTCCACTACTTATACTCATTTCTACCTTTGAATTAAGCAAACTTCAAAGGAAGGTCTCTGTTGTTCAGAAGATCCTGCCTAGCCCAGGTCCAGACGCACTCGAAGGTGTCGGAGACTGCATTGTGTGAGGACAGGCACAACCCTTTCAGGTGCAGGTGCCAGCTCCCACTCTAGACCAGGAAGACCAATTAGGATATTTAGGACACACCTTAGCTCCCTTTGTGTCACTGTCTAGAGTGAATTCACAACCAGCCTAACTGTCAGTCTGACCCAGGTGTTGATTCAGAAGCCAAGCAGAGGCACAGAATGGTTAATCAAGAAAATTCCCACTTTCTGAAAGTGGCATTTTCAAACTGTCAATCTAAAAACTAACTTCACTAAAAAGATGTATTTTTAAATTGAGTTCAGAGATCCCCAACTCCAGGTCTCTATCTGCTCCTAATGGGAAATTACACCGAAGAGGAAATTAAATGCAGTACCCATGTTAACCTATGAGAGAGATTGCCATTTCAATAGTGAAAAACAAATTTGGCAGTATTTCACTGTCACAACATGTAAAACACACTAACACATGTCCTACCTTTTAAAGACCCTGCACTCTGCCCACGGGCTGCCTTGGGCCTACCTTAGGGGTGCCCTACATGTACAAAAAGGGAAGCGTTAGGCCTGGTAAGTGGGTGCACATGCCAGGTTGACATGGCAGTTCAAAACTGATATGCCAATCACGGATAAACCAATCACCATTACAATTTACACAGGGAGCACTTGCACTTTAGCACAGATATGCAGTGGTAAAGTGCACAGAGACAACAAACCAGCAAAAACAGACTCCAGCAAACCATAAAAACAGAAGGTCAGAAGGCAAAAAGACAGGGGGAACATTCCAAAAGATGCCAGGTCCAGCAATGGGATTGCACGTAAATTCATGGGTGGATTTATGGCAACACCCATGCTCCACCCATGGAACACCTCTCTCCCACAGAGTAACACAAGGTAGTGATCTGGGCTGCATTGCATTATTCTAGATTTACCAAGCCATGCAGGGCCACACAAGGGCAACACAAAACCTTGATAAATCTGGCACCTTGTTTCCACTCATTACTTCTTAAGTTAGGGGGCTGAGAAGTAAATACAGAAGAAAAGGCTGTTGGTAAGGTATTACATGCGCTGTCCTTTCCAACTTATTTAGAGGCCCATTTCATAATTGATAGCTATGTAATTCGGACACTTGTTTGGAATAAAACTTGAAAATTGCTTAATAAAAGAAAAAACTACAAAATGTGTCCTATTATAGAAAATATTGTTTAGCTATAGCGTAGCAAGGTTATCCTGCATCAGAGTGGAATCACCGGGTGAGAATTTGCAAAAATTAAGAAAGGATGAAATAGATACAGATTTATGACCATTGTAATTGAGTATGATTGATCCCCGTTTGGAAATCTATTAGCCCTTTGATGAATTTTAGTGGCCAATGCTCAAGTACTTCATAAGTGCTTGCGTTGATTATGATTTACTTAGGAAGGCTACAAACTCAACCCCATTGACGAAGCAGGGTACTGGCGAGGGTAGGGGATGGCATCCGTTTTGTTTAAGAAGTAGGAATCCACAGTAGTACCAATCTAAAGGATACAGGGATTTCTAATCTTCTAAAAAAGGACCCAGGTAGGTTTTTTTTATGTTTAGACCACTCACAGGGGCCACGTGGGACCCGTTTCAACTCACCATCAGTGAAAAGTGACCATAACCGTCCCCATACTTCTCTGAAGACAATGGGGTTCATCATGTCAAATACTTGGCAATATTTGCAACGAGCAAGTTCATCCATTTTTAGACAAGAGTGACTGAATGAATAAATGAGTGTATGACTGATAAAGTGAGTGTACATAGCACAAATGAACTCATTTAAAGTTTTGAAAAACTCGTGGTGCTGTACCCCACAGATCAAGTATATGGCTCTCATTCCGGGTTTTCCTGGGTAAATGTAAAATTACTTGTGAAAGGAGGTGCTTATCATGCATATTTCCACCTGTATCAGGGTTTTGTGCACATTTTCCACTGATAAATTTCAACAGTTCTGAAAAATGCAGGAATGCAGTGTTTACTGAAAAACCAGGTATTGCAATCGCTGTGTAATCTGTTTGTGCAGAGGTGGAAAATTAACCCCCAACTTGTAATGAGGGGCCTAAAATGCACCAATTTGTACTGTACAGTTGCCCTCATTGAGCATACTTTTTCATCAGTTGTGTTATTGAAAGTTGCTAGGTTTATGAATAACACGCTGCTATTGGTAACTTTGATAAACTTATTTAAAATGTTAAGTGGCATTGCAATTGACGCAGGGGCGTAGCTCCAGTGGAGGTTACACTCCCCTAACAAATGTGCTCCGCAGTAAATAGTTGGGTACAAGTTCTTTCATTTGGGTAGCGCGAAATATCTGTCGGATTTCGCCTGGGATTTTTTCATGCCCACACTGACTAAAACGCACACAAACTCTCTCATTTCTGTTTTGAAGGCCTTATAAATGTTCACTAGTTTGAAAATGGTGTGTTTTACTTACCTTTACAATCCACACTCCTCATTTTCCACTGCACATTAAGCCCCCCTCACGTCCTGTTTCTCATATAATGTGTTTTGACAAGATGTACTAGGGTGATTGTTGAGAAATCTAAAGCTCACACCCCCTCAATTATACTTACTATGCTGCGCCACTGAATAGAGGGAATCAAATGCGATCCTTATTCGCACTTTAATAGGTATAGTTTCTTAATTTTTGCTGGTTCAAATTTCCAGTCGATATCTAAAATGTCCCTCTAAGCCAGACTTCCAAAGGGCACAGGAAAATGATTGACAGTGACCCCGACCCTGATTATGCTGTCATTATTCAAAACGCTCTGCAAAGTTATGCACAGGAATAAAAAAACTGTTACTTAAGGCTCCATCAACTGCATAATTGCAGCATACATTACCGAACAGAAGTGCCCAATTGTCCATGGAAACTACTTCACTTGTTTCAGCTCTGCTAATAGAGAAGACCCCAGTGTAAGACTTTTGGATAATAAGCACACTATTTATACAGAAAGAAGCAAGGAGATGGAGACATGTTTCAGATTGAACTCATTTGCATTTTAAAATGAATCTGATAGCAGTGAGCTCATAACGTTGTTATGTGAGAGAAAAACAGGTTGTGCAAGTCTAAAAGATACAGATTAGCTGTTCTTTTCATAGTCGTGATTTAAAAATCAATTCTCTCACCCCCTCTTTCTCTGAAACCTCCTCCTGTTGCACCTTGTGATATGAACATCTTGCTTAACTGGTGACTAATCGCGTTTATAACACTTCAATGCCAATCATCTTAGATGTCAAAAATAGACTTTGCCTCATCTGCTAGCCAAGGAGACATTCCTTCTGTAGCTCTCATTTTAAGCATAACGACTTGAAAGAACCATTGCAGATTATGTATGTGAACATAATATGAAAAAAGTATGTACTGTCAGTTTGAGCAATGTGTTTTGATACAATGAAATACTTAAAGTACTGTAAACATGCAACTTTCTCAACATTAATGCTTAAAAATGATAAACATCATTGGAGGCTCTCGACATTTTGTACAGGCGCAACACCAAAGGTTATGGTAGCGTCATCAGGGTCCAAATTAACTCATATTTGACACAAGACTACGCAGCAACCAAAGTTGCTGCTTGCTTTGCGTGAAATGGAGATCGAGAAAAATGCATCACATCTACTCTGAGATGGTACATTTTTCTCTCTGGTTGCCCTGATGGGCTTTTTACTGCCATGCGGCAACGCATGTGACTACCCTAAAGCATAGGTTTTGTACTGGAAGAAGACCCTTCCTGTACAGCAAATATCCTACAGGACTTTCCACTGTGTATGTGTGCTCTAAAAGGCAATACACATGCAAAGTTAGAAAAATAAGGATAAATTAAAACATTTCTCCTTGTTATGTAAGCCACAAGGAGGCGTATAATTTTGTTGCACATTTTGTTAGTCGATAGGGATGTGCATCAAACCCTTGGGTGGTTGCATGGGAAGGCTAATGTACCACCCACTGAACACCCCTGGGACTTAAAGTAGTGCAAAGTAGTTGATACTGCAGCTTTGCATTACTTTAGGCAACTTTCCAATGCAAAGGATGGCTTACATTGGACATCAAGTCCCACTTTCAACCATTTGTACCATGTTTGCTTTACTTTTGTGATGCAACCCCAGTGTAAATCTGAGCCCTAATGTACATGTTTTTTCAAAAAGATTGGCAGTTTTTCGCCTGATTTAAGTTTCAGCTCTTACAAGCTGCCTGGTGCACTCTAAGGCCTATAGTTATACTTTTTTAGCGCTGCACTTGTGTCATTTTTTTAATGCAAAATCAGCGCAAACTTACAAAATACATCTGTATTTTGTAAGTTTGTGTTGCTTTTGCATCAAAAAATGACGCAAATGCAGTGCTAAAAAAGTATAAATATGGGCCTCAATACATTGGTAATTAAAGTTCCAGCTAATTTCTATATGTGTAAAACAATAAGTACTCAAATCAAAATCCACCAGATTGTAAATTTCCCAAGATTTTAATTTCGCCTCTTTTCCACAAGTAAATCTCTGTGTATCCCTTAGAAATCACCAATGCACTGTTGTATTCCTACAATACTGTATAGGATTTTCTCTCAGAGCCGATCATCAGGGACTCACCAGTGTAAGGGTAAAAAAATATCATTCAAAATGTGCAACGGTGATAGAAAGCATAAAAAGACAGAGCCATCCTTGGCAGGTGTCACTGAATAATAGTGCAAATGTATGTGTGTAAGAAATATGAGGTGCAAAAGAGAGGTGCTTGAAAGACAGAATGCATTGTGTAAATTAGGTTACAGTGCACAAGCAAGGTGGGAACTATAGATTGCATGAAAAGTTAAGAAAGGTAAAGGAAAGTTAGACAGAGGGGACTTGTGTGTGAGTAACAGGCTGTGAGGATTGAGTAAATTTGTCACTGTAAGTTGATTCTTGGAACAAGGTTAGTAGTGAATAAAAATAACTTAATTTACTTCATGGTGGCATCGTTTTTAAAAAAAAAAAATTGAACACACACTAAGCGATAAACCAAAGCCAACATTTGTTTTGCAAGTTAAGTAATCTTATTGTCACTTGGCTTTCATGTAAACATAAGCAAAAACTTAGGAAATGAACCATCAACACACAATCACCAGAATAAAAAATTTATGGGAAACAGTGAAAGCCAAAAGATCAAAATAAAAAAAAAGAATTGCCAATCAAATAGTACATAAATCTTATTGTGTTCATGTGTAATAGGAAAGCATAACAGACCTTTGATGACAAAACACAAGTGAGAAGTTATAAAATAGAACTATTGAAACTGTTGTAACCAGGTCATTTCAACACTTACCCAGTTTATTTATGTAAATTAAAGTGTTTTGAGAGCGGACAGACTCAGATACAACTTTGAAGCATTTCACATAAGCAGTTGGTAACATGTAGCCAGGAGTATATTTAAGTGATGAACACTCAAAGGCATGCATTTTTGACAAGAAACAATGTCATACATTGATTAGTTACCAATGTGTTACCAAAGGCAGAGAGATCATAATTGTGAACCAGTACTATTTCAAGCCACCAGTAGTCAGTATGGATCTCCATACAAAAGTGGCACAGAGAGGTGTAGAAATGAAGGCAGGTACTATTCTACCAGACATCGTTCTTTGCATATTGCTTAAAACAATAGATATCCAGTATGTGGTTGCTTGGTGTTTGTGGTGGGCTATGATGCAAACTCAAAAGGAAATTAACAAACACACCCCAGTATTGAATGTGATGAGAGGTAAATGGGATTTTCCAAGTCAAGAGTTTAAAAAAGGAAGTATGGCAAATCGCAGTAATTTAGCATTGGTCTTAGTGGGTACACGTAATAAAAGAGGTCCTCTTGTTGAAGATATGCTGCTGTGAGTAGTATAAGGAGATACCTTCCATGATACCTTTTGACAGGTGCCCCGCCCCGTGATGACGTAGGCAATGATGTAGGCAATGACATAGGCAATGACGTGGGTACCCCTCCCCGTGATGACGTAGGCAATAATGTAGGTGTAGGTGAGTCACATGGGTTGTGACATGGAGTGATGCCGTGTTAGTCACGTGCCCTGATGCCGTGATGTAGGTCTAAGGGTTGTGTGAAATGGCGGCTGTGCAGGTGTGCAGCATGCTTCATGGCCTAAGAGGACAAGTTTGGGCATGTCAGACATTCAGGACCAAATGGCTGCTACGGGGGCCACCTCTCAGCGCAGAGCATTGGGATTGTAAGGCCAAACCTCCACACTGCTGGCTAATCCAAAAGGAGGGGCTGGGCAAATGCTGCAAAGGTCGTGACATATGGTTAGCTTTATGAGTAACCCCTCAACGTATCAGAGCCATTAAGGAGAGCATGTGACCGCTATATGAAGAGTTGTACGCCCTTTTTGAACCATTGAATACATATAAGGAGCCGACTAGAGCAGCATGCCAAACCGTGAACCATTGCCGAAATAGGTTGTCAAGGCATTATGAAGCGATACAATCTGCTCACCAGAAAAGCCGCCTTCTCAGGGGCCCAGAACACTATCAATAGATATTATTGGACCCTAACAACTCTTGTGTTGGATGAGAATGCACAGACAGCTGGCCCTAAAGATGGGGGTTCCGACATTACCGGTTTTCAAAAGGAACTTTGCCAGCGGATCGAAAAGCTCAGCCTCAAGGATTTGCCGCAACTGATATCCCCTATTAAGGTTGACAGCAGCGGCAGGGAAGCCTCGAAAGATGAATTAAATGATGCAATCAAATTCATCGACACTGCAGATGAAGAAGAAGGTATAGCACCACCAAATTCACCAGTCTATTTAGATATGGGCTTTCAGGAGGACCCTGATCCAGAGGCAGTCGTCGTACATCCGGCAAATGTAAACTCCGAAGCTGCTTATTCACCAATGGACCTATGCGACTCGCAAGATTTCAGATCAGCTGCTGAGTGTAGCGAAAATGCTGAGGTTAATAAAAAAAAAACTTTATAGACAATTATTGTGTATACGCTGATATCATACTTTTAACTAATAGCTTGTCTTTTTCTTTCTGTTTGAACTGTAGAAAACAACCGCAAAAAGAGATGCTCTAGAGCGGTCTACGCCAAAGGTTATCAACGTAAATATTTACTGCTTATGCTGTTCCAGACAGTCTGACAGTATTACAAGCCAGAACAAAGAGCTGCAAAAGAAATGTGTTTGCACCTACAATAGCACCAATTTTGAAAAGGAAACTCTGGGTATACCCTATGAAGCCATATGGCCTGTTAAAGGTTCTGCGGCGACCCCTGTGGACACATGTGCTAAACTTGACTATTATAACCTATGTTACGGGCATAAAATTAACAAGCCGCAGCAGGAGGGTCACGACTGTCTATACGAGTCGTACACTGCAAAAACAATTTGACACATATGTAGCCAGTTAGATCCTCACAAGATATGTCATTTGTTAAGGGTGGTTTACGGGTTGTCAGCTGGGAAGAAATATGTCCACGCTGATATGATTAAGGTCTTGGCAGCAGCTGTCAATGAGATCCGATACGCGGTTGAGCCCTGCTCAAAACTCAAACGTATGAAGAGGCTGTGTACCTATTTTGACAAAAGATTGATAGAAAGGGTCATGGAAAGACGAATGTGTGATATTTATTATAAAAATAGAAGAATGGGGTCTTTAGCCTCACGAAAGTTGTTTTAAAAAATAAAGAGGTCACGGTTAGCAGACCATACCCATGATATTTAACACTACATACTTACTCACTGTCACGGTGCAAGATGTATATGAGTTACACCAAGGATACATCTGAATTGGAGGATTGATACATGTGCTGGCTAAAGAAAGAATATCTGAAATACACCCTGTGACTCTGTGTTATCTGAACATTTGGGAACCTCCTGCTACATGCAAGAGCCATGTGTGTATCGCCAGCTGGTGTATCAATGCATGGCTACCTGCAACGGATAAATACTGGAGCGCGTACAAAGATCGTGGGTGTGAGTTAAGACTTTCACCATTGACCGGGCTACGCCATGCTTTGGAACTTATGACTGACGATATTTCACAAATAAAGGGTCTGTATTGTCCGACCTAGAACTGTATGAACTGTTGAATGCTGTCAATATCCTGAGTGTCAAGAGTTATAGGCAGGGGCGTAGGAAATCATGTCTAGAGCTAATGAGTGTATAGCTATAAAAATATCAATGCTTGTGACGTGGAGACCTAGTAAAAGGAACGGCTCTGAGTAATATGTGTAACATGTGTTCTACTATATATATGCAGTCAAAAGGCCTCACAGTGTCCAGCAGTGTTGACAGTGATAAGCTATGTACAGTGAAATGTCAAGTACACTGTGTTTATGTTGTGCTCATACACTTTTTTTAAAAAATAAAATGCTCTTACACAAAACATGCATCTTTCACTTCATGGGTTGTAACAACAGCTATCATGTCAAAGGACGTGTTAAGGAAGCTTTCTTATAAAAAAAACACTAGGGGTTAGAATCTTCGGAAGCGCCAAAGATCTGTTTAGAAGGGCTCAAGTTGAAAATGAATCTGTAAACCGATCAGGGGTGAAGGCTTGGTTATGGGAGAAGAGGCGTAGTCACTCCACGTGCCAACCAGGAGATGTTTTAAGAGGAGGGCCACAGTTAGAGCGCAGCTAGATTATCAATGGCAGGTGGACATAATCAGCTTTTAAGATCTAGCAAAGCATAACAACGGCGCAATGTATATAGTAACAGTCAGAGACGTATTGTCCAAGTACGCCTATGCAAAAGCATCAAACGATAAAAGTAGTACCAGAGTCACCGCCGCCTTTAAAGTCATCTTCGCGAGAGGTCAAGTACCTCAAAAACTACAAACAGACGTTGGAAAATAATTTTTAAACAAACCTTTTCATAAATTATTAAAGCAGGACGTTGTTCTGCATTTTGTAACGGACACCGAGGTAAAAGCAGCGGTTGAAGAGGGTTTTAACAGAACTTTAAAATCAAAGATGTGGCAATATTTCACAACCAACAATACCTATAGATACATGGATGTTCTACAGGCTTATATGGATGTTTATAACGCCAGTTAGCACAAGACCATCAAAATGTCTCCTGTGGAGGTAACGGCTGATCATTTGTTAATGGTGTGGAGAACTGTGCATGGGAGTCATCTCTCGGCGAGGATCACGAAACCTGTTTTATAAGAAGGGGATCATGTCATGGTTTCAAAGTTGAAGGGTGTCTTCACCAAAGGCTACCAACAAACATTTAGCATCAAGATATTTATAGTGGAAAATGTGGAGTTTAAAGAATGGGTATACTGTATACTTACAAGTTGAAGGACTACGACGGGGAAAAGGTAACAGATTTCTTTTATACTGAAGAGTTACAAAAGGTGCCCTACGCTCTGAACAGGGTGTACAGGGTTGAAAAGGTTCTGAAAAGGAAAGGCAACGGAGCTAAGACACAGGCACTGGTCAAATGGCGAGGGTAGCCCGAGAATTTTAACAGTTGGGTTTTGGACAGCTCGACTACGGGGTGTGATGTCACGCAGTAAGCGATGAGATGGAAACCTCACCAACTTATATTAAGTTGCCACCCAACGCCTCGAAGGACATGTTCCCCGACAATCAGATTTCTAATTATACGGTGAAACTGGCTAAACCAGTGGACCTGAAAGGGTTCTGGGAGGTGGCCCCAACAGAGATACAGTACCCTAGAATGTGGAACACATTTACAAAGCACGCTAAATGATGCTAAATTTATCATAAAGCCCTCTCGTGACTTCTTGAGCCTCTCCGTGAGTTTCCCACATGGGTATTACACCACCGCAGCAGCAGTAGTCGACGCCATCAACAAAGCCATAGCGAATGCGTATGCGAATATACATCTGGTGTCGGATAACGTTAGAAGAAAAGTGTTTCTTAAAGCCCCAGAGCTCGATACCAGGTTTACCTGTACCAGTAGATTACAAAGGGTTTTAGGGCCCGTACAACATGTGAAAAGACAGGTAGATCCAGACCCTATGTGTCTTGATATTAACGGCAGATTTTATACACTCTACGTGTAAAGCGAAATCGTAGAACTTCAGAGGATAGGGGATAGTTATTCGTCGTTGTTGAGATGGGTCTTGGTGAAGGGAGAAAATAACACATTGGTTAATATACAACATCACAAACTCAACTACGTGGCAATTTCTAAAAAACATTTTGACACTATAACCATTATGGTCTACGACGATCAGTCAGAGCTGGTGGCCTTCAAATACGCAAAAGTTATTGTTAAGCTTCATTTAAGGCCGCGCCAGTGACTATTGGGCAGTTGCGATGGTCATCATGAAAACATACGGGGACCTCTCTATGTACAGGGACTATTATAGAGTTCAGGCTGCCTATGGCGGATCGCCGCCCTACTTTCAAGGGGCCCCTGTTATGTACGGGCCGGATTGGGGGGGCTTCTTTTGGAGTTTGTTTAGAAGAGCCATGCATTTCTTGAGAAGAGGGTACAAAATTGCAAAACCTCATGTTAACATAGCCCATGACATTGTGGGCTCTGTAACCTTGGCATTCGCTGAGGGCATGGACAAACAGCCCAAAGAAGGAGCTGGGTTGTTGTATAAGGCACATGCGGGTGTCAAAAGGAAGCAAAGGGCTTTGAGGCGCAGGGGCCCGCCAATGCCCTATAAAAACGGAGGACTTCTTCAAAAGGTCCACACAAAAGAAGAGTTGTAAGAAAGAAGAGATCTTCCAAGAAGAAAAAGAGAACACACTCTAGTACAAATATTTTCAAAATCAGCTATCATGGCCTTCGAAAACTGTGCCTCGGATGAATGCGCCAAATCTGAGCTAGATTTGTTTTCTCTAAACATACCAGCATCGAGAACAGTTTTTTCCTGGAAGCATCACCTCTAGCCGCTCCGAAGCCTCTGGCGTAGATAGAGTTTTGTGTGTCGGGGTCCACATTTATGTATTTGGATCTCAACAACACTCTGCTACACCTCGTCTGCAAAATGACAAAAGCGAACCGCACTAACATGTTTAATCAGGTGAACATTAACCTGGGTGATCGACTTGTCACACAAAGTGATAACGTGTGCCTACAGGGCCTACATAGAGAGTATTCTAAATTACAGTCAGAAAGCCCTGAACACACAGCTTTCAGCGGGGCTCTTCTACAGAGATACTCAAGCGCATTTTGAGGACATGGCAGTGGTCGGGGCAACAATGGTTTTAAAAAAAGAGCCAGCTTCAACTGTAGACAGTTTGACCTCCTGGGGCGCATACATTCAGACCTTTTCTTCCAAGATAAACGTCTGGTCAACTGTTTAGATCTTAAGATCAAACTCAACCACAACAGGGGTGCGTTCTGTTTAATCAGCGCCGGTACTAGATCAACGCACCAGCAAAATCTATTTCTGGGGCAATTCCCGAAACTCATCATCATAGAGTTTGAGGACAATACAGCTTTTGGCAGGCTCTATACCTCTAACCCTTTAAAATTCAATCACTACGACATCAACTACGCCGCTTTGGTCCACAAGGGAGCTGTTATCCCCACAAAACCATTCACCCCGAGTTTTGGAACGTCCAATTTTGACAGGGAATATCTCGGTCTGGTCTCGATAATGGGGAAAAAACCTGCGTGACTCAGGAGTCGTTGTTTCAAGAGAGGGGTATGGGGCCGGCTACACGCTGGTTGCACACGACCTGACTGAAATACACTTTACACACAGGCTGGCTACCAACGTGAAAATGGTTGTAGTCTCTGTATTCGACAGCGTGATCCAAGTCAATCATGCCCGACAGATTATGTTTGACTATCATTAAAAGATTTTAAAATGGACACTGTGTAGATACGTGACTTCTTAAGCAGGCATAAATACGCAAATAAATTCTTTTTAGATGTATTTCCTAGCGACGGGCTGCCGGGGGAGATAGACCCAGAAAGAACCCACACACTCGTCTTTAACTCTGACCCGCATTAGAAGGGTGGTACACATTGGGTGGTCCTGTTCCTGGATGTAGACAAGGTTGTAATGTTTGACAGTTTAGCGGAGTTCCCAGAGCATAACACTTGTACAAAACTGATATTCAAATATGTAAAAGAAGCATCGCCCACGGTCGAGTATAACAAGATGCGTGTACAGGATTCTCTAGCCATCACATGCGGGGAACATTTTATATATTTTATTAGTAAAATATCTGAGGGTATGACGTTTAGAATTTTTTTTAATCTGTATTTTGCCGATCTAGTACAAAACAACAACAGTATTGTTATGAAATATGTAAATGAAAACTCAAGGAATATGTTGAGCGTTGTTAAAAGAGATTACAGTGTTTTTCAAAAGTGAAAGGCCTTGTAACACCTCTATTTGTACTGATGACTGTCTAAAATAAAAACATTTTAAACATGAATTCAGACTTTGCATTTTTTTATTCACCTGCCACACATTTTAAAACCATTTAAAAAAAGATGACTGACGACTGTTGAAAAGTTTAAAGTGTTCATTACAAACAGTTTTCAGCACAAACATTTACATGGGTAAAGAAATAAATGAAGCAAAAATCTTTTGAGACACAAACTTTTTTTTAACAAAACTGTACAACTGTTCAAATGTCATGATATCATGAAAGTGGTAGCCAAGTGTTCATTTTGAACAGTCTCTTTTTAGGCTCCATAGGTAGAGCGTTGCTGCTCCTTGACGGGGTTAGCTGCGGAAAGAAAGGCGATGTCGACACGGTGGGACTCATGGTAAAAACACCAGTGGTCGGATCTTTCATATTTTCGAACGTGGTCGGCGTTACCAACGATTGTGGATGGAATATTGAGTTCTGCAGAAGCGCGTAGGAACTGCTCCCATCCTCTAGGAGCGTTTTGGGTTGATAGTTTATTGATGTGTGTGAGACCTCTGACCAGATCGTACATGTGTGATCCAGCAACCGGTTGTACTTTGTTAACGAATTCACCCCGGTCATTCCAAGAGGTCAGATCTTAAGTAGCAGTCATTTTACCGAGCAGCATTTGTATTGCCCCTCTATACCTCTGACTTATATTTTTTTAAAGGTCTTTGACAAAGGCGTACATGAGGACTGGGGGTCCTGGGTCTTGAATTCTTGAGTCTGCTGGCAGCTGATCCTTGTTGGGGGTATACAGAGTCAGTTGTTTTTTTCAGCGTTCCAATGTTTGCAATACTGTAAAAAAAATTGAAATCTCCACTTTGTCGTGTGGTTTTAAATTGGTTCGGTTCAAAATGGCTTTGATCTCAGCATCGAGACGCTGTGGCTTGTTTCTGCGTATGTCCCAGATGTCGGTGGTAGAAGGGCCCAATTGTTCCAGCTGTTAGCGAGACACAAGGTACATCTTTTGGGTTTGCTCCATCAAGTCCTCGAAAAGAGTCATGTAATTAGTGGTCTGGCTTTACCCAGCAGTGCCGTTATAAAACCTCCAGACTGTTTGACCAGTTTTTTTTTGGAAAGGAGCGACGCCCATTTATTGCTGAGCTTCTTAATAATGTGGCACTTCTTCTTCAGTACGAGGAACTGGCTCCTTGATATTGGGACATTACCGTTTAGGGTGTTTAGGGCTATTTCTGGAATGGCAGCCACTAAATCGTCCGAAGCCGTGCACAGGATAGCCTTTCTTTTCAGGGGGCTGGCTATGACCAGCATTTTCAGGAGGTATAAATTATGCCGTAGCCGCGCAGACTTGGTAGTGACCTTATATTTTAAGGCTTTGAGTGTAAATGTTATAAAAGCCTTTTTAATGGGTCTTTTTATAGGCTTTGGGGACTCTTTTAGGGATGTAAGTGACTGGGAAGTCAGGTAGGAAAATACCGGAACATAGTCTGAGTCTTCTAGCGTTTTGGGTTTTAAATCTATCAGTAAGTAGCTGTGGGGTTTTGCAGTAGCATCGTTGAACGCTTCCACAAAAAACTGCGTGATTCCGGAGTACATATGTTTAGTGATAATTGATATCTGAAGCTTGTCACAGGGGTTTTTAAATAAGACCGGGTATGAGGCATTGAAAGTTATAGAACGACTGCTCTTACCCTTGTAAAACAAGTTCTGCATGATGTAGCATTTGCATATATTACGATGATATGAAAGCACTCTCGATCTCGGGGTGGTCCCCGCCTTTGCGCATGAGATCGTCCACAATGACCATGTTTACAAGACGTTTAGGTAACAAATCGTCGTCGTTGAGATTACTGGGGATTCCTTCTATAAATCTGATGGGCGGAAACTTTAGGGATAGTTCTGTGTGAATATCTTGCCAGCAGGACTAAAGCCATACATTGTTGTAAGGGGTCTGAGATAAAACACCAGGAGCATTTTCTAACAGTTTCTTTATAAAATAACTTTTACCGCTATTTGAGGGACCTGCTAAAATGCAGGAGAATGGGTGTTGCAGCCTGGTGTCCCTAGCGGTTGGGGGTTCGCCCATCAAATGTCTTTTAATAACCGTACAGCAGTGTTTTGAGTCCTCGATCAGGACCCTTTTATCAAACACTACTTGCAGGTTTTTATACAATGGCTGTGTTGTAATTTCCCACCTTTTTTTGGACCTGACTATGCTAGGGTGATCTACAACTATTGCTTTATTATTTTCGCGATCGCTCAATGAGTAGTACTCGTGCACCAGACACTTCAGACTGTCAAAATAAACCGTATTGCTGATGTTTAAAGTGATACCTTTGACTTTCATGCAAACCTTGTTGTTAGAGGTTTTGTAACTATAGGTCTTGGGTCCAGGAGGTGTACTTGAGTATGTACTCATCCTTTTCTAGATCGCTAGTCAAATCCCCTAGATAATCAACTAGCGCAGGATCTTCATCACCCTCTTTACTCACAAAAATAATAGAGTCGGTGTCGGGGTAGAAACAATGATCCTGAAGTTTATCCAGCAACCTGTAAAGATTTAGACGAGCGTGAGCGGTTGTGAAGCACTCTATGAAGATGTTTATATTGTTACACATTATGGGGTACTCTTTGGCATATTTCCAGCATAGAACGTCCATCTCATCATCGATAAATACCCAACTGGACACGTCGTAAGACGGGGCAAATAGATACTTAAAAATATCGTCTGGATCTGTGACGGTGGATGTGTTTGACAAAATGGTACGCTGTGTGAACTTTCCCCATAAGGAATTGAGACAGAGCTTAGCTAACTGGCGTCTGGCAGGGTTAACCTTAATGAACTCCGGTCTCAGCGTATTAACCTCATGATTGTAGTAATCAGCGATATACTTTTGCTTCAAGGGCTCATCGGCGCACTAGTCGGGATACCCTGATGCCTCGTGTTTGTCTCTGAGAAACAAGTTGATGTACTCAGAAAAGAGTCGGGTTGTGGTGAATGGAAAGTGCCAAATTTCCAGTATTTACAGAGACGGTACCCTTTCTCGAGGGCCGTTTGTACCTCGATGGTACACCATGTCCCCTTCAGCAGCCTTTGCTCATCACTATGTCTACGCTTGTTAGTCTGTTTACTTTCAGCGCATGTTCGACATAGCGGGAACATTAGCTTGCCGTCAACTCTGTACGGAAGCACCAGGAAGTAAAGCTTCCGCAGAGGGTGGATTCGACACTTAATGAGACCAAAGTACTCGTCTAGGGACTTAAAGTTCATATATATGATCCTAGGATGCCCCACTGGGTACAACTTCACCTTGTTCACAAATGGACACAGACTGGTGAAGTCGTAGTAGTGTATTTTCTCATCCTCACCAGCAAACCATTGCAGCTGTATGGCATTTGTACAACTGCCGAATAAGGCATTGCGGGGTTCCAACGGTGCTGGTAACTTCCGGCTCTTAATGAAAGCACTGAGTTCCGCATCTTTTGTTAGCTCGTCTAACCACTCGTGTTCCCAGAGGGTTCGCAGAACAAAGCTGCTGTTTTCAATATACTGCGTCCTTGCCAGAGTACAACGATGCAATTGTTCAAACGTGGTGCCCTGCAGTCAATTAAACTTGTGGGGTTTGTATCGTGGTAAAAGCAACCGTTGAACGCAAAGGCGGTTGGTACCCCGTTAATTAACGCATACCCGTCTAGGTAGTAACGGCCCAGGCGGTATTCGCCGTCCTGCAACCTGTGTTGAATGAAGATATTCTCTTTTTCTGAGACGTATATGAGCCACTGAATAGAGAGGGTGGAGTAACATTTCTGTTTACCATTATAAAGGGCAGGCAGTTCTAGAGCTATGGTTTCAGGTTTTAAAAACATGTGCTGATAAATAGACATACACATGGAAGCCAGAGTAATGTTCATAAATGGGTCTAGGTATTCCACGATTTCTTTCCGCTTACGGGATTTGGGCCCATATTTATAATTTTTTAGCGTCGCATTTGCGCCGTCTTTTGACGCACAACGTACGCAAACTTACAAAATACAATTGTATTTTGTAAGTTTGCGCCGGTTTTGCATCAAAAAATGACGCAATGCGGCACTAAAAAAGTATAAATATGAGCCTTGGTTTTGATAATCCTGACCCATTTTATCATCTCCACCACAACGTCTCTGAAAAGGTTGCACGCATTTTGCAAGATCATTACATCCGCCTTCCAGTAAGCTTTCAACTCTGTTTGAAAATTAAAAAGATTTTCACGGTTTTCATCGTACCACTGTAGAAAGCTCTCTTTTTCAGACGGTATCATGTACTTGACGCCGTAACTGTCGGGCGGAAGCATGGAACCACTGTAATTCTGATTAGCCCATGTGTTAGAAAAGTGAGGGAAATAACCTTCACAGCCTTTAAAAACAAAGGCTTTTGGCAACTTGCTCAACCTCATGGACAGAAAATTCAAGGTGCCTATGAACCTAATTTCAAAAGGCACAACTCTTAACTGCATCAGTTTGGAACCCTGGGTGATGAGCTTCACGTTCAGCTTTTCACGAATCCAGTCCTGGAGAATAAAGAACAAGTCGTATGCTTTTGAGTGGTGAGCCAGCATTGTATACTCGTAGTATTTTGGCTGCATGAAAGTGTTGAGGAAATCCTTCACACACGACCAGCCTTCAAACTCCCAATTTTCATCGGCTGTTAGATGATGGGTGTAGATGTAGTTAAGCTGGTGCACACCCATCTCCTGCGTACACTCTATAGCGAATACAATATAGTCTTCTGTTTTTTTTCTGGGGGAAGCCTTCGATCATGTAACACTCGTGTGCTGTTCTGGCTTTAAAATACGCTTTACACTTGGGACATTGCATTCCTTTTCAATCGTGGTTGGTGGCCTTGTAGCTCCTGCAAGCCTGACAGTCTGATTTATGGATGCACTGTGCGAGGCTGATGTGTACGTTCAAGCAGTCTTGCGACCGACAAAACATCTTACGCATCAAGCAGTTCCCTTCTGATTGATGCACCCGTCCCTCTGACACATTTTACAGTGCATTTCACAATGGTGTCTGGTCCGGTTGTTGTATATGTGGTCGCAATGCTCGCACACGTACTTAACTCCTAGAAAACCCTTCAGGTTCAAGATACCATAAAAGTGGTTTTCATGATGTAGCACATAAACTGTCTAGTTTTTCACACGCTCATCGGTAGTGAAGTACTTCCAAGAACCGCTATGGTGCAGAACTTTTACAGTAACTGCAAAATGGTTCTCAAAAAGGCCCAGGTCCCCAAAACCAACCAGTCTGCCGTGCGGTATTTGAAGCACCTCGTGGGCTGCTGCTGCCATTAACATAATGAACTGTGGCAGCCCGTCTTTTAGGGCGGAGGGGCCACGCCCCCCCACCTTTTGCCCTTCATGAAGAGTGTTTGTCAGGCTGAACAAAGGCCAGCCTGACAGACACTCTTCATTTTCAGCTCAGACAGCCAGGAGTGAGCCATGCGCGATTTGCGCAGACTCCTGGCTGCCTGAGCTGAACTTTGCTGGGCTGAGGAGGTCACAGCTCCTACGGGCGTGACCTCCTGGGCTCAGCTAAGGTGCCTCGAGGCCCTCCCCTGGGTGACGAGGAAAGCGTCACCCATTGACACTCGCCCTGGGCGCTTCAGGTTGAAGCCCTGAAGCGCCCAGGGCGAGTGTCAATCAATTACACTTCGTCACAGAGTGGGGTGGGGTCAGCAGTCTCACTGACCCCATCCCACTCTGTGACGAGGCTGGGACTGCTGCCTTCCCTCAGGTCAGCCAATGAGGGAAGGCAGCAGTCCCAACCCTCCTGGGACCTGGAGGCTGAAGGTAAGTGTGTGTGTGTGTATATGTGTGATGTTTCAAATTGAATGTTTGGAGCGGGCGTGCATGTTTGAGTGTTATGAGTGTTGTTAATGGATGTGCGTGCCTGTGTGTGTGTGAAAGAATGAGTGTGTGTGATGTTTTAAAATGAATGGTGTGTGCGTGCATGTTTGAATGGTATGAGTGTTGTTAATGGATGTGCGTGCGTGCGTGTGTGTGTGTCTGTGTGTGAAAGAATGAGTGTGTGTGAGTGTGTGTGTGCTTCCCGCCGCACCCCTCCCTCCTAAAGCTGCCGGCCGCCACTGATAATGACGTTGTCTGGGGTAGCTTGGTCCACCAACAACGCCACGATGCTCGCCGTCAGACACATATTGGTAGCTCCGGTGTTAAATTGGAGCAACCATCAATATTTCTTGCCACTGATTTTACTGTACATAGCACTCTTTAAGGTTCTGGAAGCACCGCCCTCATGACCCCTAACAACGAGGGCGATGATTCTGAAGGTGTTGTATGCCATTAATTCAGCCTTTCTCTGTAAAAGCTTAGACAGGTTTTCTAGAAACGACCGTCTGGTGAACAGAGTACCATTGAAACCCTGCCCCTGAAAACGTAGCTGGAAAAAATCATTAGGCCCCACATTGTATAACAATCATTTTATGAGCGTTTGTAGGGCCCGGTGCATAGCTATAACACCCTGATCGGAGGAGTTGATACGGTCTTGGTTAACCAACCTAAACTCCTCATAGTGCTCTGTAGCGTTAAACCTCTCTACAGTACGACTGTACCTTCTGACACTTTCTAAAAACACTGGTTCTGAATCCTCAGCATGAGGATCGCCGCAGGATGGAGGGCTCCCTGGGGTATCATTCGGTGGTAGTTGACTACGGCTCGTTGTTGGGGCATTTTTATGCCTCCTTGTAATGCTTAGTCTGGCTTCCTTAAATTTTCTTATAGAAGGCTTATGGTTTCTAGCGCTACTAGCCCACTTCTGTTTCTTACAAGCCCAGCCCAGCCCACCAATAGTTGGTGTATTTACAGGAGGTGTCCTTGCCATTTCACCTAATACGTGTGGGGGTCCTTCAGGATGTTTGGGGTTAAGCAGGCTCTGAACTTTCCCCCTTGAGGCCCTGAAAATGCCTATATTCTCTCCTAACTTCATATTTTGAGGCATTATGGGGAGTGTTTTAGGTGTTGAGGGTGCTGCTTTTTGGAATTTTAAACAGTTGGAGGCTGGCTCTCGCAGCTTTTTGGTTTTGAGCGCTCGTAAAACACATAGGGGGTCATTACGACCCTGTCGGAAGGCGGAGAACCGGCGGTAAGACCGCCAACAGGCTGGCGGTCTCCCCTCATGGGATTATGACCATGGCGTTTACCGCCATGGTCATCCGCCGGTTCTCCATTCCGCCCACCAGGGCGGAGACGACCGCCGGGCTGGAGACCTGGGTCTCCAGCCCGGCGGCCCTCACTATACCACCGGCGGTATATTGACCCGGCTTACCGCCGTGGATTTCCTGCGGTTTGAACCGCCATGAAATCCATGGCGGTAAGCACTATCAGTGCCAGGGAATTCCTTCCCTGGCACTGATAGGGGTCTCCCCCACCCCCCACCTCCACCCCGACTCCCTCCCCTACTCCCCTCACCACCCCTGCCACCCCCAAACGTGGCAGGGTCCCCCTCCCCACCCCAACCCCCAACATCAAATCACCCATTCCCACACGACACGCACGCAGGCACCAACTACACACTCACACACGCCAACATACATGCCTACATACACACACACAGGCAGACACGCACACCCACATTCAAACATTCACGCACAAATCCATACTGACATACCCACAGACATACATGCACTCAGTCCCATACACACAACACCCCCGCAAGCATACACGCACTCACACCCCCATGCACGCACACAACACACAACACCCCCCACCCCCCTCCTCTCACGGACGATCAACTTGCCTTGTCCGTCGATCCTCCGGGAGGGGACGGGAGCCATGGGGGCAGCTCCGCCGACACCACACCGCCAACAGAACACCGCCACGGCGAATCACAGGATGTGATTCGCTGGGTGGTGTTCTGTTGGCGTGGCGGTGGCGGTGGAGGTGGAGCAACCTCCACTTCCCCGCCTCCCGCCAGTATGGCTGTTGGCAGCTCTCCGTCCGAAAAAGGACGGAGAGCTGCCAATGGTCATAATAGGCCGAGCGGAAAACCGTCACCACTGGCGGTCTTCCGCACGGCGGTCCCTCGGCGGTCTTTCAAAAAGACCGCCGAGGTCAAAATGACCCCCATAGAGCTTTACTGAGTACATCCTGGGTCTTATTTTTCTATTTAGACCTAAGGACAACCGTATCAATAAATGTGGTTCTTACATTCCTTAGGTCGTCCTGCATGCCTAGTCACGCGGGTATATTACTTGTGTCTACAGATGCTGAATCGCAAAATTGGACTACCTTGCTTCTACACTGTGCCAACCTCTGTATTAAAGCCCTAACGGTGGCTCTAGAGGATGTAGTATTGCATCCGGTCTTATCCAGTTTTAAGGTCTTGAGGTTCAGTCTTAATTTTAGATTTCTAATAGACAGATGTATTTCTTTTATATAAGTCTCCAGGACCCTAGTGCGGTCCAAACCACTATATTCTGGGTCATTACTTGAAACGTTAGCTGCTGCGTTTTTACTTCCCTGAGCCACCCCAGCTACAGGTCCGCTGTTAACAATATTACCCACTTTCTGAAGGGCTAAACCAGTACAAGTCAAAAACACAGGGTCCCAATGCGAACACCATGGTGCTTCAGAGGACTGTTCCTCGCTATATTGGGTTCCAAAACTCACATTTTGTGACCCTCTATCCCCCGTACTACTATTAGGATATGTTGAGGTGGGAGATTGCCTAGGACCGTATGCACTGGAAGGGGGACTGGTGGGATCGTACTCTCCCAGAGGAGTGATTGAGGACATACGATATGTGGAATTTAAATGTTGATCATCAAAACTTGGGGCCGTGGATACGTAGGACGTGCAGGGGCTGGGAAAGGTTGATTGCTGACTGGTGGATTGCTGCGTGTCTGGGTCTATGCTAAAAGGACCGATGTGCTCGCTGGTTGCTATTGTTTCAGAACACACCCCCACACCCACCAGTGCCCTGTGAAGCACTAAACAGTCGACATAAGGGTCTTCTACAGGGTGATCATTTTCATACCTAGAGTCCAACATAGTTATAGGAGGTTTTGGTACCGGTCTGCAGGGAACTGCATCTACATAACATACCTCACCCGTAAAACAGTTAGACCTTTGCAGATTATGTGGTTCTGCCTGAGGCGTAACTATTTTTACAGCGCGATCTAGAGGAACAGTTTGTATCTCAGGGACCTGTTGCTTGTTCTTTTAATTCTTTAAGGAGAAACAGTTTACTTTAGGGTTGTTGCACTTATTGGAATCCCCTTCATTGGTTTTACAAGGTGCTTAATGTTGTGTGTCTGCGGTTGCAACGGCTCCACCGCCTATGTGTCCCATTCCTTGCACAAATAGAGTTTCTGTAGAAGTGTTCGGTGTATTTGTCGCGCAGTTTGAAAAGCATTTCAGTGCTTAAGGTCTGTACCTGGTCTACAGGGGCAATTTGTGGAGACTAGTCGTGGCTTCTCCTAACGTCCCACGTTGATCTCTGTGGCTGTTGATGCCTTTGTGTTTTGAAGGATCCCTGTGATATCCTTTAAAGGTGACGCAGACCTCTTGGCTTTACGGCGGAAGCATTCTGAGATCTTTTCTGATGGTTCTGTGATGTGAAAGATAAAAAATAAATTTTAGGTATTGCTAGAACCGCTATATCCTAGAGGGAGAAAAAAAAAGTAAGTAGAGAGAGAGAAAGACGCGGTTGGGGCGTCTCTTTATAGGTGTTCCATGTTTAGGCGATGTAGACTTCATTTTCCTGCCTGCCCTTTTAACGGCGTCTTCCACCTTTTGGGCTGACGTCGGGCGGTCATTGTGCGGCCCCATGGGTTCTGTATGGAAGAAAAAATTTATAAATGTCACACTTACAATATTACAGTGACTATGAGCATTCTCTGATGTATCGGCTAATTTTATTTACCTTTAAGAGGTGTATTTTGTTGCGCTGAACACTTTGGCCCTCATTACAACCCTGGCGGTAAATCCTGCTTACCGCCGTGCAGAAGACTGCCAACACACCGCTGCGGCGTTGGAATTCCACTACAGCTATTACGACCCAAAGCTCAGAATCCGCCATAATCCAGACACCCACACAAGTCCGTCACACCCATGGTCAGTGATAAACTGACGATAACAAAACAACACCATCACGGCAACAGGAATACGCCCACACTATCACGACCCACTTATCCACACGGCGGTCTTTCAACCGCGGTATTCCATTGGTGGTACACACTGCCGCGCTCAAAATGCACACACATTTACAAAACACAACCACATTGGACAAATCGAAATACACACACCTGATACACATACACACACCACACCCACACACCCAATCCAATATAAAACACAAATCCACATCACCCACAAACCCTTACTACCAGAATTCTGATACCACACCAGAGAGAGACACCACCAGAAACAACACACAACACATCCCCTCACACATCACAACACACACCACCTCACATATCACCCACACCACATCATGGCACCTCAACGACACCCCAGGTTCTCTGAGGAGGAGCTCAGGGTCATGGTTGGAGGAAATCTCGCGGGTAGGGCCACAGCTATTCGGATCACAGGTGCAGCACACCTCCATAGCTAGGAAGATGGAGCTATGGCGCAGAATCGTCGACAGGGTCAATGCAGTGAGACAGCATCCAAGAACTAGGGATGACTCCTGGAAGAGGTGGAACGACCTACAGGGGAAGGTGCGTTCTGTGGGCTCCAGACACCAGATTGCTGTACAGAGGACTGGTGGTGGACCCCCACCTTCTCCCCCACAACTAACAACATGGGAGGACCAAGTCTTGGCAATACTGCATCCTGAGGGCCTCACAGGAGTAGGAGGAGGAGTGGACTCTGTTAAGGCAAATCTTTACTACCTTATCCACCCCACCTGCATGCCATCACATACTCCCACCCTTACCCTCACACCCATCACCCCAACAACCCACAGATACCCCACCAACACAATCCACACATCCCAAAACCAAGCCCTGCATGTAACACCAATGCATGGACACCCATCACCCAAGCATGTCCACTACAGATACCCACATAGACCCCAAACCAATTATCACACAAGGACCTAGACAAAAATGCAAGCACTGGAATACAGGGTAACTGACCCATTGCACACGATGGCACACACAGCTGCAATAATCATGCCTTTATACCCCTGCAGGACACCTACCCAACGTCACCGGACAGGAGGTACCAGACATATCCAGTCCCCCCACAGAAGAGACCCACAGTGATGACAGCAGCTCTGCACAACTGGATCAAGGTGACTAGCCCGGCACATCAGGGACCTCGGGACAGTCGGTTCCCCCGACACTGGCACAAGCCACCACAGAGCCTCCCCCTCAGGAAACACCACCACAGCACCCACCCAGCGGGCCCATCCCTCTGTCCCCAGGACACGTCAATCAGCAGTGTGTCCACCACTGCAGGGAACCCAGGCAAACCCACCAACCCAAGACAATCAGGGACCTGGGGGCAGTGGCAGTGGGCACAAGGTTCAGGGGACAGAGGAACAGGAAAACAGGGGAACTGGGAGGACTGCTGTGCGACAGGGGGAGGACAGGCCCAGGGAACCGCCTCTCCACGAGGCCCTCTCCAACCCCATGGGAGCGTGCCATCATTCCCAGGAGACAATGGCAACGGTACTGGCCAAGTTTCAGGAGATCCAGCGGCTGCAGGAGGAACACTATCTCTGGATCAGGGAGGAACTGAAGTCCATTAACACGACCCTGGGCACCATTGCAGGGGTGCTGCAAGACCTTGTCAATACCAGGAGGGACACTGTGGCACAACAAGGGGCCCCTGACACTAGCCTGGATGATGAACAGCCCTCCACCTCTGCCGGCGCTAGTGGACAGGAGGCACCGCCACATGAACACGACACCAGCACCCCATCCCCTGCAGATGGAGAGCCACCCTGCAAACGGTCCCTGAGATCCAGGAACAAGTCAGAGAACATTGCCAAGACCCCGTCAGGAAATTAGACCCCCCCTGAATGTCACCCTTCTGTCCCACTTTGTCACCCTGTCCATCCATCAACTGCCCTTGCTCCATTTCCTATGCCCCTTTGGACAATGCACCTGTGAAACAAATAGACTGGACTGTGCCATGGACATTCCTCCACCATCACACCTGCCCATTTTACAAACCCCTCCACTTATTTGCACAGAAATAAACACACTTCAATCACAAAACAATCTGGAGTCAGTCTGTGCTTTCACAAATGTGTAATTGCAATACCGATTGAATATAGCATATATGCTGCTATTCCTCAGAATGTAAGCGTCATACACTGAGCCAGGAAATTTGGCATTCACATGGGAGATTTACTGGTCGGCCAAACACACCATCAGCACATTCATTGAATGGTAGCACTTCCGGTTTCTGTACACCTGTTCACTCCTGCGGGGGGTACCAAGGCCACATGTGTCCCATCAATGGCACCTATGATGTTGGGGATATGTCGCAGGGCATAGAAGTCACCTTTCACTGTGGGCAAATCCTCCACCTGAGGGAACACAATGTAGCTGCACATGTGCTTCAGCAGGGCAGACAAAACTCTGAACAATACGTTAGAGAACATTGGCTGGGACATCTCTGATGCAATGGCCACTGTTGTTTGAAAGGAACCACTTGCAAGGAAATGGAGTACTGACAGGACCTGCACTAGAGGGGGATCCCTGTGGGACGGCGGATAGCTGATATCAGGTCTGGCCCCAACTGGGCACACAGTTCCTGGATTGTTGCACGATCAAGTCTGTAGGTGACTATTACGTGTCTCTCTTCCATTGTCGACAGGTCCATCAGCGGTCTGTACACCGGAGGATGCCACCATCTCATCACCTGCCCCAGCGGACGTGCCCTATGGATGAGAACACCGAGCAGAGAGTCAGACAACACTGAGGTATCACAAAATGTAATTTTCACATATTTATTCATCCGCAATGTGCCTGTTACTGTGTGTATGCAAGGCCTACATTGGTGTGACGCAGTTAAAATTAATGCTATGTGGCCCCCTGAAATGGTGCCTGCCTGAGCTGTAATGTGGGACAAGGGGATATGAGGTAACTACGCTGGCGTTGTACACCGTTGCGGTAGGGCGTCGAACATTGGACCCTATGGGTTCCAGGAGCCAATGACGATGTACGCCGGCGGTGACGGTACGCACCGCTGCGCACGTGACTGCCATTTTCTGTCTGTTCCCTCACTTGATACCTGACCTTCAACAGGAGAGGACCTACACTGCAAGTGCTGCTGTGACCTCAGTCTGGAAGCGACGATGGCCCATGTGTCTGGGGAATGGGCCCCTGCCTTCACTTCAGAGGAGTTGGAGAAACTAGTGGATGGGGTCCTCCCCCAGTACACACAACTGTACGGCCCTCCAGACAAACAGGTGAGTACACTGTGAGAATGCTGCATGGGCAATGCCTGTTTGGAGTGGTGTGGATAGAAGAAACATGGGGGGGTACTGAGGCCTTCATGTGCGGACGGTGAGTGTATGTGTGTCAGGGTTAGGGTGGGAACATGGGCCAAAGAGGATGACAGTCCAGACGGGTAAAGATTTATCTTTTTCCCCTGTACTATTCCTCTAGGTCAGCTCCCACCAGAAGAAGGATATTTGGCTTGCCATCGCCAAGGACGTCCGGACCCTGGGGGTCCACCACAGACAGAGCACCCACTGCTGGAAAAATGGGAGGACCTTCGCCGCTGGAGAAAGAAGACAGCAGAGGCCCAGCTGGGGATGGCCTCCCAATGTGGGAGGGGTGCCCATCACACCATGACCCCTCTGATGTTCCGGATCCTGGCGGTGGCTTATCCGGAGTAGGATGGGCACTTGAGGGCATGACAGCAGCCACAAGGGGGTGAGTACACTATCATTCTGATGACTTTGCGCGCATTACAAGGTGTCTGGGCAGGGGAAGTGGGCAGTGGGTTCCCCTAGGCCAGGGTGAGCTCTGTAGGCAAGGTCCCTTGTGAGGCAGGCTCTGTGGCACCCCAACCCCACTAGTGGTTAGTGCCATCTACACCTAGTCAGGCTCCTGTGACTTCCAAGTGTGCAGCAATCGGGCTTAGGCCTTGTACCCCATGGGCATGTGATAAATCTAGGAACTATAAGTGCATGGCGTAGTGCAGAGGGCTGCTGTGTCTGTTGTGTCCGCCAACGGTAGTGGTGTTCCATGCACTGAACATGTCTTTCTTCTGTCTCTCCCCCCCACCCTTTTTGTGGTCTCCCTGTTCTTGTGGGCAATAGCATCATCAGGTGGAGAAGCTGTGGCACCGGAGCAGGAGGGAGTTGCCTCCCACTTTGCTCTGGAGGGCAAAACAACGGAGTCTGAAGCCACCAGTGGGATAGAGGGTGAGGGGAGCTCCACGGTGGGGACAGGAGCAGACAGCAGTGACAACAACTCCTCCTCTGATGGGAGCTCCCTTGCGGTCGCGGGCCCCTCTGTGCCCCCAGCAAAGGTGCAGCCGCCACCCCCCCACCAGCACCGACTTTCCAGCAGCTCCTCAGCAGGTGTCCCGTGCCCACTCACCCAGGAGGGTGGGCATCTCCTTCACCCCAGGCACCTCAGGCCCTACCCCAGTCAGCCCTGCTGCCCTCAATGAGGAGGCTATTGACCTCCTGAGATCCCTCACTGTTGGGCAGTCTACCATTCTGAATGCCAACTTCCTCCACCCAGACCCAATCCCCTGTACCTCAGCCTATCCCAAGCACACCATCAGACCAGCAGGCACACACCTCAACACACAAGGGTGGCTCAGGCAAACATAAGCACCACACATCCCACAGGCACTCACACAAGCATCATACCCATGCACACATACCAGCATCCACTGCCTCCACTGTGTCCCCCTTCTCCACGTCTCCCTCCTCCTTCCCAGTCTCGTCTCCACTCACACCTGCATGCACTACATCCTCAGTCACTACCTCCATCACCAGCACGCCCATCACCACACACCGCCCACGTGCACTCACCACCCCCACTACAATTCACACATCCCCAGTGTCCTGTTCCAGTGTGTCTGTGAGTCCTCCTCCCAAAGTACACAAACGCAGGCACACACCCACTCAACAGCCATCCACCTCACAACAGCCTCCAACCCATGCACCTTCACCAAAATTCAGCAGACGTACACCTCCTACAACCACTACCTCTTCCTCCACTCCCAAACCCCCTCCATCTACCCATCCTAGTGTGTCTAAAAATCTTTTCCTGGCTAATATTGACCTCTTCCCTACACCTCCCCCCGGCCTTTCCCTAGGGCCAAGCTTTCCAGGTCCCAGCCCAGCATCTCAGCCACCACATCCCCAGGCACAGTGGTGCTAGCATCTAGGGGGTCAAGGAGTGCGCCAACCATCAGGGCTGCCAGTGTGCCACGGAGCGAGGGCAAGGACATTCTGCCACCTGCCAAGGTGAAAACGGTGCCCACATCCCAGAGGGCGAAGCCGAAAACACCTGCCACCAAGGGGTCAGGGAAAACGAAAGGGGATAGTAGCAAGACAGCTGTGCCACCATCAAAGGTGGGGAAGGGCCAGAAACTGAAGGCAGGTCAGGAGAGGGCATGGTGGCACCGACTGAGGGACCAGTGTCACACCTTCTGTCCACGTCGACGCCAACCTGTATGGCGGAGAAGACCACCACCTGCACCGCCACCTGCTCCGCCACAGAGCCCTCCTCCAGCACCGCTGCCACAGAGCCCGCCGCCAGCACCGCTGCCACAGAGCCCGCCGACAGCACTGCTGCCACATTCCCCGCAGCCAGCACAGCTGCCACAGACCGCCCCACAAGCACCACTGCCACAGAGCCATCTGCAAGCACCGCTGCCACAGATCCCGCTGCAAGCACCGCCGCCACAGAGCCCGCCACAGGCACTGCTGCCACAGAGCCCGCAGCAAGCACCGCCGCGACTGACACCGCCGCAAGCACCGCCAGCGGCCCGCGACATCCTGAGCCAGTGGCACCACCGCAGACATGGCTGCCATCCCCAGTGGTCAGTCGTCCGAGGGTGGTGGTGAGTTCAAGGAGCCTGGGCAGCTTCCATGAAGCATCACTGTCATCACAGTTGTCACCTGCATATGGAACGTAAAGCTGCAGCAGTGTGGGGTATGTCTCTGCCTCCATGGAGTATCAACCTACCTGTACCTCGACAATCTCGTGGCACACACACCCAGGCGAGTGTGTTGTTGCGGCCACAATGCACGTGGAGCACTCTGGGCACAAAGCTCCCTCCAGAACCAGTGGAGTATCACATCCACTATCTCAGTCCTCGCCAGGATGAAGCACTCTGGGCACAAAGCCCCCTCCAGAACCAGTGGAGTATCACATCCACTACCTCAGTCCTTGGCAGGATGAAGCACTCTAGGCACAATGCCCCCTCCAGAACCAGTGTAGAAAGGTATCCACTACCTCAGTCCTTGACAGGATGAAGCACTCTGGGCACAGCCCCCTCCAGAACCAGTGGAGTATCACATCCACTACGTCAGTCCTTGGCAGGATGAAGCTCTCTGGGCACCCAGCCCCCTCCAGAACCAGTGGAGTATCACATCCACTACCTCAGTCCTTGAAAGGATGAAGCACTCTGGACACATAGCCCCCTCCAGAACCAGTGGAGACTGTCATCCACTTGAGAGACTGTGGCTTTGCACTCCCCAGGATAAAGCAGTGGGCAAACCACCCACTGGAGAGACTTGAGAGACTATAGTTTTGCACTCTCCAGGATAAAGCAGTGGGCAAACCACCCACTGGAGAGACTTGAGAGACTGTGGCTTTGCACTCCCCAGGATACATCAATGGGCATGGAGCCCCCTTGTGGAGCAGTGGCGTTGTGGGTTCATCAGGCTGAGGTGCCCCTCTCCCCCTCCCCCTGAGGTGCCTGTATATTTTCTATGTGATGCCCCTCCAGTGTTCTCTCTGTTTGGAGTCAGGTATCTAGTGTAGGCCTCGCCCATGCATTTTGGGCCCAGTGGTCCACAGACAATGATTGGTGCAGTATCCAGACTTGTCTGTTGGTGTACATAATTGTATATACTTCATTTTGAGTTTTGACTGCTGGATTTTTTTTATTACAATCGTTAAAATCATTTCCTTTTGTCCTTGCATTATTCAAGGGGGGTGGGGGTGTATGTGTAATGTTGCAGCATTTGTTTGTGTGTGGTGTTGTGGGTGAGGGTGGGGGTGGAGATGTTGCATGTTGCATGTGTGTGTCACTCTATTTTCCCTCCCCTCTCCCCTGTGCTGTAGGTGCAGTACTTAAACCGTGGTCGTTGCTGCCATTGTTGGAGCTCCTGATAGAGGAGCAGGAAGACCATCGCTGGCAGGATCTGCAGTTCGGGCTCCATGGCGTCCTTGTTCCTCGTGGGGTGTGGAGAGGTGAGTGTTTTCCCTTCTGTGTACTGTTTCCTCCGTGTTTTTATTCGCGTTGGTTCTGCCCCTGAAAAGGTGGCGGATAGCCGTGTTGTGATAGGGTGGGCAGTACATTGTGTTCCGCCTGTCTGTTGGCGGTGTCCGCCGCGCTGTTTGTTTGTACCGCCGTGGCGGTCAGAGTGTTCAAGTGGCTATCTATGTTGGCGGTTTCTGCCACAGTCGTAATCCCATTTTATTTTCTGCCGGCCTGTTTGCGGTATTACCGCCGCTTTAACACCGACCAACAGGGTTGTAATGAGGGCCTTTGTGTCTTGATCCTCTAGGATCCACTGTAGAGTTTTGACAGCCATCTGTACTTCAGTGTCATATCCTGTATAAAGAAAGAAAAGTATCAGAAAGCATTGTTAGAAATAAATCAAAATAGGTAATAATAGTAGGTTGTTGACATGGTTCTCTAGTGATAAAACTGTACCTTGCTGAAAGGCATCCATTTCCTCGTGGGTCAACGCTTGCTCTTGGGGATCCTGTGTACAAAAAGAGACACACTTGATTTTAGACCACCAGTCATTGTTATGGTTCTGTCGTAACACATTCATAACTATACTATAAGCCTGTAATAACGTTTACTCGAATAATTACATACACAATTAAGTCAGCTCACTCAGAATGTTATCTAATAAGTACACTATCATCCCTTTACATTGTTCTGAAGGTACAATACACAAAGCTTCTTGTTTACATTTCTCAAAAACCATACACTATTTATTGAAAAAAGTCCACAGGGCGACGCTGCTGCGCAACATAATATCTAGTAATCTCTCAGTAAGGCACTATTTATATAGTTCCAGGGGCTCCGCAGCTTTATTTTACTCATATTACAATACCACCACTAGTCTTTATAATGTCATATAATTGCATTAATTATAAAAATATATAACTCAACACAATTTAAAAACATTACAGTTCATTGAATATATACATGTATAATAGAGTGGAAGCCGGATCCTAGGATCCACGCCAGGTTTTCGCCCTAGCTCTCTAATGCTCTGAAGCATGTGTGGGGGCTGAGCTCAATCTAAACTCCAGCCTAGAGGGTGGAGCAGATAGGCAGAGCCAGCTCCAGCACTCTAGACAGTCTTTTTGAAAAATTGTAGGCTGTGGAGGCAGCATGGGGGTCCCTGCTTCTTTCTCAACAACATCCCAGGACGACAGGACCCCGACCTGAGGTGAGTGGATAGGGGTTTGTGGGGCTTGAGCCTGCTGCTCAATACCCCCGGCATTAATAAGTTGTATGGTTGGGCTAGGGGACTACAGGGCAGAGGACACAGAGCACACGAGGACACACACACACAGCGTGCTCTGTGTCGTCTGCCCTGTAGTTCCCCAGTAATTGTTTTTTTTTGTTATTATTATTGTTAATTTTATTCTTTTTTTTAAATTAAAAAAACGTTGCCCGGTGTGCCCCTGGGGACCCTGAGCCTCAGGCTCAGGGTCCAAGGGCCCCAACCTTATTTTATACTGTAAGTGCCTGAGGGCCCAAGCACGCGAGGCTAGGGCCCTTGTGCCTGTACCTCACGCCATCCGTGTCGTCCTCCTGCACCATATGGTGGCAGGAGGCCTCGCACCTCGCGCTAGACACCCTCAGACACCTTTCAGGCCCCCTTGGGGTTAAACGTGAGGCACAAGACCTCCTGCAACTAACTTAGCAGACCTGCCCTCAGAGGCCGCAGGTTACACCGCACGGCTTCTGAGAGCGAGTCTGCTAAGTTAATAAGAGAGATTGCCAAGCGGCAAAACGCTCAGGGATCTCTGTTATTAACCTAACAGACTTGCTCTCAGAAGCCGCGCGTGTAGCCTGCGGCCTCTGAGAGCAGGCCTGCTAAGTTAATAACAAGGGTCCCAAGCGCTTTGCGGCTCGTGGACCATGCCATTAACATAACAGATCTGCTCTCAGAGGCTGCTGAGCCTCTGAGAACAGATCTGTTATGTTTATAACGGAGGTCTCTGAGCCACAAAGCGCTCGGACCCTTGTTATTACTTAACAAATCTGCTCTCAGAGACCGTGTGTCTCTGGGAGCTGGGCTGTTAAGTTAATAACAGAGGTACCAAAGCCACATAGCACTCGGGGACCCATGTTATTAACTTAACAGACATGCTCTCAGAGACCACATGGTCTCTGAGAGCAGGGCTGTTACATTAATAACGGAGGTCTCTGACCCACCCAGTGCTTGGGGATGTGGTCTCTGAGAGCCAGTCTGTTAAGTTGAAAACGGGGGGCCCGAGCACTATGTGGCTCGGTGACACCCCAAAACACAGCTGCTGCACTTAAATGTGGGAACATAGAATACTGAGGCATCGTAATCCTGAAGCCATCTCGGGGCTCTTTAATACATTTAAAGCCACTCCCTGACCCTTCAGCTCACTCTGCAGTTTGCTGCTTTCTCCCATTGTGGAGCTTTTTTCGTTTTTCTCAACCACCATCTTTTCCAAATGTGTCCATTGCGCAGCAAATGCTTGAGGCAGAAGAATGAGTGCCAGCCCTCAAAAAATAGGTGCAGATGCTCAGCACCGGAACCAACAAGCACAAATTAAGCAATACCTCCACCCTCTATCACGTAAATTTGTATGCACTTTCTCAGGGGGTCCCGGGCTCACAGCCGGTTGCCCCGTACAACAGTCTTTTTGGCACCCCCTACCACACCAATAAAAACATTGTAACCCCACATCTCACCACAGTCCTCCTTGTACATACATTTTAAAACCGTTTGTAAAGGCAGGCTTTACCTATCCACTCAGCTATCCACATATAGTTCTGTACTTTGAAGCAAGCGTACTAACCCTTGGCACTACTTTATGGAGAGTCAAAACTACAACTCTAAGTAGGCACATTAATTAGGCACTCCACCTACGTTCCCTGGGTAGTAACCTCTGCTAATGAAGGCTACGGGTTCTTCTAGGCCCTCTTCATTAAGCTGTAAGAGTACTGCTCTAATACCATGCTCTGAGGCATCTGTTTGCACAACAAACTCCTTGGAGTAGTCCGGTGCCTTCAGCACAGGTGCTGTGCACATGGCAGCCTTCAGGGCATCAAAGGCGTTCTGGCAAGCCTTTGTCCAGATCACTTTATTGGGTTGCTTCTTAGTTGTCAACTCAGTTAAGGGGGTAACAATGGTACCATATCCTTACCAAACCTCCTGTAGTATTCTATGAGACCTAAAAAGGCTCTCACTTCAGTCTGGGTCTTGGGAGGCTCCCAAGCCAGAACTGTGTCAATCTTAGCTGTAAGGGTGCTGGCCACTCCCCACCTGGTGTCCTAAGTACACCACAGAACCCTGCCCTATTTGGCACTTGCTCGCCTTAATAATGAGACCTGCATTCTGCAGGGCCTCTGACACTCGCCAGAGGTGTTGCAGGTGTTCCTCCCATGTGGAACTAAACACAGCAATGTCATCCAGGTAGGCGACACTGAACTCATCCAGCCCAGCAAACACCTGGTTGCCCAACCTCTGAAAGGTGGCAGGGGCATTCTTCATCCCAAATGGCATCACTTTAAATTGAAAGTGTCCATCTGGGGTAGAGAATGCTGACCTCTCCTTGGCCCCCTCGGTTAAGGCAATCTGCCAGTACCCAGATGTTAAATGAAACTTACTGAGGTACTTAGCAGCTCCCAACTGGTCAATGAGCTCATCAGCTCGTGAGATGGGGTGTGCGTCAGTCTTTGCTGACCACATTGAGTCCCCGGTAGTCCAGACAGAACCTGACTTCTGGAGTGGTACCAGGTGCAGCAGCCTCTGGGACCAATACCACTGGGCTGGCCCAAGGACTGCTGGAGTGCTCAATAACCCCTAGGGCAAGCATTTTGGATACCTCATCCTTAATGCATGCCCTGACCCTGTCAGTCACCCTGTAAACTTTCTGTTTAATAGGTGTACTGTCCCAAGTGTCCATATCATGTGTGCACAAGGGTGTGACTCCTGGGATTAGGGAAAACAGTGAGCAAAACTGTCCCAAGACGTGGCGACAGTCACCTTGCTGCTCCTCAGTCAGGGAGGGGGAGAGGATCACTCCCTCCACTGACCCATCTTTTTCTCCTGCATACAGGAGGTCAGGAAGAGGCTCACTCTCCTCTTCTACCCCATCATTTGTCGCAAGGAGCATGGACAGTTCAGTCCGTTCAAAGTGAGGTTTGAGGTGGTTGACATGTAGGACCCTTGAAGAGTTCCTTGGAGACCGCAAGTCCACCAGGTAGGTGACTTCACTCTTGCCCTCCACCACCTCAAATGGCCCAGTCCACTTATCCTGGAGTGCCCTAGGCTCCACTGGTGCCATCACCCACATTTTTTGTCCAGGTTGAAACTCGACCAGAGTAGCATTCTGATCATACCAGCGTTTCATATCCTCCTGGCTTGCTTCCAAGTTCTCCTGAGCGAGACTCCTGAAGTTGACGGTCTGGTTTCTCAAAGCCAGCGTGTAGCTAAATACATCCTGGGGGGGGGGGGGGGGTTACAATGAGCTTACTCCAAAGCTTCCTTCACCAGACTCAAAGGTCCCCTCACAGGGTGGCCATAAATCAGCTCAAAGGGACTAAACACAAGTCCCTTCTGAGGCACCTCCCTGTAGGTGAAAAGAAGGCATGGCAAGACCTTGTCCCACTTCTGCCTCAATGGCTCTGACAGGCCCACGATCATGCCTTTCAAGGTGCAGTTGAATCTCTTATCCAGACCATTACTTTGGGGGTGGTAAGGGGTGGTGAACTTGTAGGTTACTCCACACTCCTTCCACAGATACTTCATATACGTGGATATAAAGTTGGTACTCCTATCTGATACCACTTCCTTGGGGAACCCATGCGAGTAAACACCCTCATCAAACCACGACCCACCACAGGGGAAGTGAATGATCTCAAAGGAATGGCTTCTGGGTACCAGGTGGCATGGTCCACCAAGAACAGGATGAACCTGTTGCTCATTGCTGTCTTGGGATCCAGAGGCCCCACAATGTCAATGCTTACCCCCTCAAAGGGAGTACTAACAACAGGCAAAGGTTGGAGGGAAGCCTTACATTTCCTTCCACTCTTGCCACTTGCCTGGCAAGTCTGACAAGACCTGCAATGTGCATCTGAGTGCCTGCGCATTAGGGGCCAGTAAAAGTGGGTGACAAGCCTCTCAAAGGTCTTGTCCTACCCCATATGTCCAGCTAAATGCACATAATGAGCCAACCCCAGCACTGGGGTACTACCAGCACACAGGCTGAACCTGGCTCAGGAACCTTAGGCTCGCTATACAGGAGGTCATCCTCCCAATAGATCAGGTGTGACCCTTGCTCCTTGCCAGCTGCCTGTTCTGCAGCCTGCTGCCGCAAACTTTCCAAAGTAGGGCATGTCTTCTGTGCTGCACCGAATCCTTCCCTGGTGGGCTCCCATTCCTGCTGCCACTGCAACAGCTTAGGGACCTCCCCCAGTTCAGCCACCTGTTCCCCTGTAAGCACCGGGGTGTCACCCTCAGGCTCCGACTCCTCCCAGACCGTTGGAACTTCTGGGGCCGGTTTCCCTAACCCCCTGCCCTTCCTCTTCTTGGCGGTTCCCGGGGGCACTGTTTCAGGCTCCAGGGGCTCTTGATTACCCTGACGGGCTGCCTTTGACGGGGTGGATACGCATACCCACCCTGGCAGACCCAACATCTCAAAGTGAGACCTGTGTTCCACCTCCTTTCAAGGGGAATCCTTCAGGTCATTGCCTAGCAAACAATCAACCCGCATGGTTGCACTCACAGCTACCTTCAACGAACCTGAGACCCCCCTCATTCAAAGGGAACCTGCGCCACTCTGCACAGGTGCTCTGAGTTGTCCACTGCAACTACTTGGTGAAGTACCCGGGGATCAATCTGCTCTTCAGACACCAGCTGGCTCCTCATTGTAGTCACGCTGGCTCCTGTGTCTCTCAGAGCCTCCACCCTCTGTCCATTAATGGTCACCCACTGCCTGTACTTCTTAGTGTTTTCAGGCACTAGGGTTCTCTGGACCATCTCACTGTCCTCTAGTGAGACAAGGGTCATCTCAGCTGGGTCCCACCCACCTGAAACCAACTCCTCCCCAAGTGCTACACTGGCCAAACCCTGGGACGGTGCACCAGTGGGTGCTGGTGTACTTTTGGGGCTTTTGGAGTCCCCCCTCACATGACCCACCTGGTCACATGCATAACACTTACCTGGGGGTCCCCCTGCCACTGGCTTCCCTTTGGAGAAACATGGCTTCTTCTCACTGGGGGTTTGGGAATCCTTACCCTGGGAATCAGTTTGGGGCCCTTTAGATAACTCCCCCTGTTTACCCTTACCCCCCCCGTTTCTTCTGAGAGGGACACTGAACACACTTGGCGTGGTCTCCCCCATACCTCTTCGGGACCCTGGTGCTCTCCCAGTGGTCCGCTTCCTGCGCAAGCTTCCTGGGGTCAGTCAGCTTGCTGTCTATTAGGTGCTGGTGCGGCTCTGGAAAACATAAACTGTACAAGTGCTCCCAAGCAATCAGATTGTAAAGACCCTCATATGTAGTTACCTTACTGCCCTTCACCCAACCATCCACTGACCTGCAATAAGAATCAACAAATTCCAACCATGTTTGGAATTCCTTCTTCTTGTAGGACCTAAACTTATCCTTGTACTGCTCAGGGGTAAGACAATACCTTGTAAGCAAGGCATTTGTCATGCTAGAGTAGGTGAGATTCTGAGCATCCCCTAAGGTTGTTAGTGTATCCCTCCCCTCTACCTCAAAGTGCTTCCACAGACCCGCTCCCCAATGAGCTTCAGGGACCAGATTCATCTGGAGGGCAGACTCATATCCCTTGAACCACAAGTATATGTCATCCTCCCTCTTGTAATCCTTAACAAGATCTTTAGGAATGTGCACCCTCCTTTCAGGCTGCACTGTGATGTGGCTGCCACCATCCCTACTAGGCTGGCTCCTCTGATCCAGCTCTCTCAAGCTACGCTCATGAGCCAACAAAATCTTTTTCTCTTCTAGGGCCACCCTCATTTTTCCAACTCCCTCTGGTGCTCCCTCTCTGCCTGTCTCAGCCTGCAATTCTTCAGGGGTCAGACCCTTACATGAGACACTGCTACCTGCCCTGGAGACCCTCTGCCTGGACATAACATGCCCACCCACAATACCATTGTGTGTGGACTGCCCTTCCTCCTCCTCATCTTCCTCATTCTCTGTGTGCCCTCCAGTGTTCTTGGCTGTCACCCAGCCCTCATCGACTTTTGCAGCTCCTCCTTCCTGGATGAGCTCTTAGTGGGACAGTCAAAACTTTTACAGAACTGCATTAACTGAGCCTTGGCATAGCTATCCAATTTCTCCAGGTCAAAAGCAGCTCCAATTGATGCATCTTCAAATTGGGACATGATGAAAAGTCAACAAAAGTGCAAAGTTACAAAAAGCAGAAAACAAGTTCCCAAATAAAGTTCAGAAGTCAATCAAAGATTACCACAAAAATGGATGTAGGGAACAATCCAAGCAAAATAAAAAAATAAAAAATCACCAAACAAGTAGTATGTGCTCACGTAGTGGTCTGCACTCAAAACAGTGGTGTGCACTTAATTACTGTATGTCAAGTACAAATACAAGTACAAATCCCATCGCTGCTGCCAATGTTAGAAATGGGGTCTTTGGTTGACAGTCAGGTTACCCCCCTTTTCAAGCAAGGACCCTCACTCTAGTCAGGGTAAAAGAGAATCAGCCTCAGCTAACCCCTGCTTACCCCCTTGGTAGCTTGGCAGAGCAGTAGGCTTAACTTCAGAGTTCTAGGTGTAAAGTATTTGTACCAACACACACAATAACTTAATGGAAACACTACAAAATGACACAACACAGGTTTAGAAAAATAGGAAATATTTATCTAAACAAAACAAGACCAAAAAGACAAAAATCCACAATACACAAGTCAAGTTATCAATTCAAAAGCAAAAAGAGTCTTTATGTAGTATAAAACACACACTAACACTGTTAGCATGAAAATTTACCTTGGGTGCATCAAAAAGAACCCTGCACGGGCGAGTGTGTGTCAAAAAGGGCTTGCGATGCGTTGATTTCACTCACTCATGCGACATTGCGTTGTTTCTCCTTTCGTCGGGTCAGGCGCGTTGTTTCTTCTCTCCGCAGGAGAGCGATGCGTCGATCTGGTCAGCACTCTCAGGTCCGGGCAGGCCTTGCGTTGTTTTTACACGTCCAGCAGTACTTGCTTCAAAAATCCAGCAACACGATGATCCGAAAACCACGCAGCGCAGGTTGTGAGCTCCCACGCCAGGGATGAAAAGTCTAACACTTACCTATACTTAGCCTACTTACCTGGGATGGGGTCCCCATCCTCTGGTGTCCGTCCCTCTGGTGTGGGTGGTCCTAGGGCTTGTGGTGGGCCCCTGTGTGCCCATTACATGGTGTTTCACCATGGAAATGGGTCACCAGGTCCCCTAATGCCTGATCTGACCTAGGCATTAAATAATGGGGTTCCTCCTACCTCTGTATCATTTTAGCACAGGGGGATAAATATGGGGCTATGGGGTTAGCTCAATTTTTTAGATGGGAACGCCTACCTTGCATCTCATAGACACAAGGTAGGTGCACGCTTCCAAAAAATGGTGCTAACTCCAATATATTGACGCTAGACATTTCTAGCATCAAAATATAAATATGGAGTTAAGTTTGCGCTGAATTTGAGTAAAGAAAATGATGCAAATTCGGCACAAACACAGTATAAATATGCCCCTAGAATTCTCTTTCTCCCTTTGTGGCTCCTCCTTTCTCTTGTCTACAGCTTGATAGGTTATCTCAAAACTTTTCATAAAGTAGTCAAAGTATCATCAGTTCCCCCGTCATGACCAGTCTGGACCCACTTCTCACATGTGTGGATGTCAAACTGCCAACACAGTGAAGAGGTAAAAGCGGTGCCTCTCCCCGTCCCTAGGAGTAAGTAATGTCAGAATGAACAGTTGTACTCTTAAAAGGGGGTTTTGGAAAAGGAGAAAACAGGTAACTGAGATCTTGCTAGATTCAGAACTCATTGGCCATCTTGAATTTGCAACAAGGAAACAAGGAAAAGCCCTGCAGTGACTATACTCTTTGCTTGATCTTCCTTTCCCTGACTCATGATATCACAAACTATTGAGCTCCTCACAATTTCCTATCTTGCATATCCTGAGACTCTTCTTGTGCCACATTCATCCAGTCCTGTAATGATACTCATGGACACTCACTAAGGCTCATGCTGAAAAAGTGAAAAACAAGAAGAGAACTAAGTCAGTCTTTTGAATTTATCAAAGGAGATTAATTATAAAGCATACATGCACAATTTATCAAAAATATTAAACAATACAAGGACTTCCATTGACAAAACAAAAGTAAAGAACAACCTTTATCAAAGTGTATGTAGAGAGAATTAAAGATTAGGGCCAAATTTAGAAGCTGGCAGAAAGAGTAATCTTTCAAAACAACAATGAAAAATCTTTGCCAACCTGAAGATCTGCCTGTCTCATTTATAGTTGGGTGGACCTTTAATGTATAGATGGCAGAGACTTCTATGCCTCAGACACATACACTCATCTCTGATGACCCAATGGAGTAAGGGTCGTCGAAGGTTTGGGCATGTGTCTGCCTGGCATATATATATTGGGCGGACACAAGAGCCAGTTTTCACTGCCCATCACCACCATGAAAAAGGTGGTGATAAGATGCAGTAAAAACTTACAGATGCCTCCACGCAATAAGAGAACCCTGACAAGGGTGTCGTTGTTTTTTTATTTTCAAAGAGAAAATCCCACTTTGGAATTTTCTTTTTGAAAACAAAAAGTTCTAACAGTGAAGTATGGCTCTGTCATGTTCATGGAGTAGTCCTTAAAATATAATGCATTTCCAGCAACCATTGAAACAACATTTGTCATTCAATTTTCAAAAAGAAAATCCAGTTTCATGATTTGTTATGTGAAAATAAAAAAATGAAACTGTTGGGTGCATGTTTGCATCATTTTGCACAGAGTACTTTCTGTGTCTTGAACCTTACGCAGTCTGCACTAATGCTTAATTATTATTTTTTTGTCATTGTGTATTTATTCTTTTGTTTGTTGTTGTGCCCTTGTGGCACCTTGTGGCTGAAATAAAGTTTTTAGAAAGAAAGAAAGATTTTTTATGTCATGATGTTTTGAGAATAATACATTGCACTGACATGAATTTATGGAGCTGCATATTCATTTTTTGTGGTCATTTATTGATGTACTACCACACCTGCAGTGGATCAGGTACTGGCAGTGTGGTGAGATCACTGTAAGAATTGCACACATGGAACTTTTGTGTATTATTTTGATCCTATTAGCATATCTGCATGCCAAGGCACAAAACCCTGATTGTAGCATTTGACTCTCTCTCTCATATTTTTTTATTTTCACTACAGCCATCATCTTGGATTGAGGAGAGGGGCACAATGGAGAGTGATAAGCCATTATCACCATACAGTATCACCTGCCTGCGCTTTAAATCAAAATTACTATACACACTCTCACCTATTTGAAACATTGTATTGTTTGGGGTGATCTATACACTTGCACATAAGGGACATATTGAATGCCCTAATTGAGAAGACCATGAGAGTTGAATAGCCCTTACCACTGTAGTATTTTTTCACATATCAATGTCTAAGTCCAAATCAGCTAGGTTTCTCAGTGGCCAAAACATATTATACCTACAGAGATGGTTGCCTCCTCCTTTGACACACTACTGAAAGAGATCAAACCTACTCTGTGTTCCATGGAGAAAACTTCAAAGGTGTCTGCCATGCAACTGAAGTCTATCCGCTCTGAAATGTCCAAGATGCACAATAGTAGAGACAGCTCAAACCTGCAAATTCTGTCAAAAGAACAAAAGATACTGAGTTGTGTAGCCATTTTGGTTATAGCTTCATGCACGTTATTATAGCATACTAGGCCTGCCGCTGTGCACTTTGACCTAGATTATTTTATTCAGCTTTGTTTTATTATTCTTACAATAGCCACTTTTGCGGTCTTGTTTTATTTCTCTCTATCTAGCTGCTTTTGCCTAAGCCAGCACTACGTTCTTAAACACTACATTCTTGCTCACTCTGTGCTTCTTTCAAGGCTGCAGTTAGATAGGTTGCTGGTGAACGTGGTACAAGTTTTGTCTCTGACATTCATAGAAAAACACTCATTCTTACGTAGGGACATTTTCTCAGAACATCAGCTGTTTTATTATAAAAACACTTCCATGTCCCTTACACGTTAGAAGGAGATTCCAGCCAGAGAACCACAACTGTATGCTGATTGCTGAACACCTCGCTATAGCTGCTTATGCAGGCTTCAGGCCTTTGCTCAGGTATGGAAGATGATGTCTTCCCAGGGGAACCTGAAGGGCAGAATTAGAGCTTAACACACTGTGCTCTATTATAGCCTAGGTAGGAATTAGTCTATTGACTCTAGTGACAATATGGTAGCATTGTTTCTATGCTTTACTCTCCTTGCAACAATTTTAATCTTGCCATGCTGTATCGTACTGGTCATTGCAGCTCATGCTTTGCTATCTAAGGTGCAGTAGCTTCATTAAAATCTTATTGAAACATGTACTTCCTCTGTATGTCATTGTGTATGTGAGACTAATGTAACTGAGAGAAACAGATGAGAGCTGAGTGACCACGGTTTCCCTGAGAAATCAAATATGTCATGCGCTCGGCTGCCCAATCATACCTGCCCTTGGGTGGAGATGAGGCACTGCTATTTAGCCGGAGCAAAACCCGGGTTGGGGAGACAGGTGTCACCTGTAGTGGGTAAGACTCAGTCTCCCACATCACAGGCGATTCTGCAGCTCAAAATCCAGTAGTCTCATTGGAATAATGAGAGCCTACGCAACAATTGGACACGCTTGATTGGAGGGCAGAGGAATGACACTTCCAGAAGAAAGTTAAGGACTTAGAAGATTGTAGTTGTGTAGCAATATTTGGATTTACAGACTACCCAAAAAGGAAGAACAGGATGATATGTGCTGCTACCTTCTAACATTTCTACTGTAACCAATTAATGTCCCCTTCCAACCCCACCTGAATCATCAGAGGGCACACTGCCTACTCCAAACTAGATGCCATAACTACTGTACCCTTACATATATTATCATCTGCCTATTACAAAACCAAAATGCATAGCTCATCCTACAGTGGGCTTAACAGCATGGGCAATATAAATACAAGAGAACCAGAGTCACTCTTGCTTCAGACTTTTCACCCAAATATCATACAGAACTAGTTCCTTGCACTGGGACATATGCTGAAACAGAAGGGCATAAGATATGACCGTCTTCACCCAGCAGTGATGATCCTTACTGTAGACAGCAAGATGAGGGACTTTTTGGATCCTCATGATGTAGAAACCTATCTAGAGTCAGTAGTTTTGGCAGAGATGGATATACAGCACAATCATTTTCAGATCTCACTCCCACGCCCTCCCAAAGGTCTTCAGAAAAGGGGCATCCCAGCATCTCTACAGAACCCCTGTCAACAGAAGCTAGGAAAACTCATAGTAACCAAAAACAAGTGGGAACCAACAATAAAAGACAGGTCCAGATCTAGATCACCCCTTAAAACATGATGAGACCACCTTCCGTATTGACCACATGAATATAGCACCCCTACCCATCACAAAACATATACTATATACAGCAACCTTGGTATTACAAGGTGGGTGGCATTATTCCACTGTAGTATATTCAAGGTATAAAGACCAAAAGAGTTCAACTGATTACTTTGAATGCTCTCTTTCTTGATTACCTAAACAAGACCACCTTAAACTAAAATGACCATGCAGTCAACAACCACTTTGAGACCACTGATGATGTGATCCCTGAATGCTAATTGAATGGACGGTATGTCTACCAGAAAAATATTCTAAACTATCTACACTCTAAGAAGCCCGACATTGCCTTTATCGTAGAGACCCACTGTTAGAAATGGGGTCTTTGGTTAGCAGTTAGGTTACCCCCTGTCCAAGCAAGGACCCTCACTCGAGTCAGGACAAAGGAGAAACACACCTGGTTAACCCCCATCCACCCGCTTGGTAGCTTGGCATGAGCAGGCAGGCTTAACTCAGAAGCAATGTGTAAAGTATTTGTACCAACACACACAGTAACACAGTGAAAACACTACAAAATGTACACCACACCAGTTTAGAACAATCAGTATATTTATCTAAATCAAACAAGACCAAAACGACAAAAATCCAACATACACAAGTTAAAATATGAATTTTCAAAAGAATAAGAGTCTTACTCCATAGAAAACAATGGAAACTTTGATTTTGACCAAAGCACCTGGTTAGCATCAAAAATAAAACCTCTCGGGCGAGCGTGCAACGGAAAAGGCAGCCATGCATTTCTTCTCCTGTCGGGTCGTCAATGCACCGTTTTTCTCCCTCGCAAGAGAGCGGTGTGTCGATTTCTGGACTGTGCACCTCAGATCCGAGCAGAGTCGGAATTACTTTAACGCCCAGGGATGATGCGTGGAAAATCCTGTTGCACCGTGTTAGAAAACTGCGTTGCATTGGGTTTGTGTCGTTATCAGCATCCGTAAGTGGGTGTTGCGGTTCGTTTCTCCAGCCGCAATCCATCGATCTCCCAGCCACAATGCAGGTGGAGAGTCGATTTTAGTTGTGAAGCCAGCGGCACGTCATTTATCAGCTGTGTTGCAGACAGTGTGTCGAAAATTTGTCTGCATGGCATTCTGTGTGTAGAATTTTAACTCTTGGTCTGCCAGCTTTACCTTTCAAGGGCCCAGGGATTGGATAGGGTACCACTTGGCAGGAGTCTCAGCAGAAAGTCCAGATGTTAGCAGAGGAAGCCTATGATGGCCCTGAGACTTCAAAACAGGAGGCAAACTCAACTCAAGCCCTTGGAGAATCTTCACAAGCAAGAATACACTACAAAGTCCAGTCTTTGTCCCCTTTCACAGGCAGAAGCAGAAACTACAGGATAGCCCAACAAAGCACAGTCACAGACGGGGCAGCACTCCTCCTCTGCTCTTCAGCTCTTCTCCTTGGCAGAGTTTCTTCTTGGTTCCAGAAGTGATCTAACTTTCAGGGTTTTTGGATCCAATACTTATACCCCTTTCTGCTTTTGAAGTAGGACTACTTCAAAGGAAAGTCTCTGTTTTTCACAAGCTCCTGCCTAGCCCAGGCCAGGCTCCAGACACACACCAGGGGGTTGGAGTCTGCATTGTGAGAGGGCAGGCACAGCCCATTCAAGTGTAAGTGACCACTCCTCCCTGAACTCTAGCACAGATGGCTCATCAGGACATGCAGGCTACACCCCAGCTCCCTTTGTCTCACTGTCTAGAGGGGATTCACAAACAGCCCAAATGTCAAACTGACCCAGATAGGTAATCCACAAACAGTCACAAAAGGGTTTAAGCAAGAAAATGCCTTAATTCTAAAAGTGGCATTTTCAAACTAACAATCTGAAAAGCAACTTTACTAAAATATGTACTTTAAAGGTGTGAGTTCAGAGACCCCGAACTCTAATTTCTATCTGCTCTCAAAGGGAATCTGCACTTTAATAATATTTAAAGGCAGCCCCCATGTTAACCTATGAGAGGGATAGGCCTTGCAACAGTGAAGACTGAATTTAGTAGTCTTTTACAGTTAGGACATGTAACACACATCAGTACATGTCCCACCTTTAACTTACACTGCACCCTGCCCATGGAGCTACCTAGGGCTTACCTTAGGGGTGCCTTACATGTATGAAAAGGGAAGTTTTAGGCCTGATAAGTGGGTACACCAGCCAAGTCGAATTGGCAGTTTGAAACTGCACACACAGACACCTCAATGGCAGGTCTGAGCCATGTTTACAGGGCTACTTACCTGGGTGCCACAACCAGTACTGCAGGACCACTAGTAGATATGTAGTAGTAAATATGGCAATCAGGATAAACCAATTACACATATATTTTACATAGGAGCACTTGCACTTTAGCACTGGTTAGCAGTGGTAAAATGCCCAGAGTACAAAAACAGGCAAAACAGAGTCCAGCACACATCAACAACCTGGAAGGCAGAGGCAAAACGTTAGGGGAGACCACGCCAAGGATGCCAAGTCTAACACGTGTCCCCCCAGCTGAAAGTGGGGAGCAACTACCCAACCTCATGGCAGTTCTCATCACTAAGGTAGAAGAATCTGGACAGACCATCAGCATTGGCGTGTTCTGTGCCAGGGCAGTGTTCCACCGTAAAGTCCATCCCCTGTAGGGAAATGGGCCAACTCAACAATTTTGGGTTCTCACCCTTCATCTGCATTAAATCTCTGAGGGGCATGTGGTCTGTCTGAACCCAGAATTGAGTCCCAAACAAAAAGGGTCTTAGCATCTTCAGTGCCCAGACCACAGCAAAAGCTTCATGCTCAACTACACTCCACCTAAGTTTCATGGAAGTAACCTCCTGCTAATGAAGGCTACAGTTTGATCAAGGCCCTCTTTATTTAGCTGTGATAACACTGCTCCTATACCTTGCTCTGAAGCATCGGTTTGCACAACAAACTCCTTGGAGAAATCAAGTGCCTTCAGTACAGTTGCTGGGCACATGGCTGCCTTCAGGGCATCAAAAGCTGTCTGGCAAAACTCCATCCAGATCACCTTGTTTGGTTGCTTCTGGGAAGTCAACTCAGTTAAGGGAGCAACAATGGTGCCACACCCCTTGACAAAACTCCTATAGTAGCCAGTGAAGCCTACAAAGGCCCTCACATCTGTCTGGCTCTTGGGAGGCTATCAAGCCAGAATGGTGTTATTTTTTGGCTGTAGGGATGCCACCTGGCTACTCCCTACCTGGTGTCCAAAGTGCACAACAGAACCCTGCCCTTTTTGGAACTTACTAGCCTTAATAGTGAGGCCTGACTTTTGCAGGGCCTCCAACACTTTGCAGAGATGCTGCTAGTGTTCCTCCCAAGTAGAACTGAACACGGCAATGTCATCCAGGTAGGCTGCACTGAAATCATCCATTCCAGCCAACACCTGGTTAACCATCCTCTGAAAGATGGCAGAGGCATTTTTCATCCCAAAGGGCATCACTTTAAGCTGGTAGTGCCCATCTGGGATAGAAAATGCTGACCTCTCCTTGGTTAAGGCAATCTGCAATACCCAGACATCAAGTCAAAGGTGCTAAGGTATTTGGCAGCACACAAAAATCAATTAGCTCATCAGCTCAGGGGACGGGGTGGGTGACAGTCTTAGTGATCATATTGAGACCCCGGTAATCCACACAGAACTGGAGTTCTGGTGTGGCATCAGGAGCAGCAGCCTTTTGGACCAAGACCACTGGGCTGGCCATAGGACTACTGGAAAACTCAATTACCCCTAGGGTTAACATCTTCGATAACTCATCTTTGATGCTAGCCCTGACCTTATCAGTCACCCTGTAAACCTTCTGTTTAACAGGTGGACTGTCTCCAGTGTCCACATCATGTGTACACAAGTGTGTGACCCCTGGGATGAAGGAGAAAAAGGAGGCAAACTGACCCAACACCTGGAGCTAGTCACTCTGTTGTTCTAAGGTCAGGAAGGGGGAGAGGTTCACATCCTCCACAGACCCATCCTTCTCTCCAGCAGACAGGAGGTCAGGAAGAGGCTCACTCTCCTCCTCCACCCCATCATCTTTTGCTAGGAGCATTGTCAATTCAGTTTGCTCAAAGTGCGGCTTGAGGCGTTTCACATGCAGGACCCACAAGGGGTTCCTGGAAGTTTGCAAGTTCACCAGGTAGGTGACTTTGCTCTTGCTCTCTACCACCTCAAATGTCCCAGTCAACTTGTCCTGGAGGGCCCTAGGCTTCACTGGCACCATCACCCACACCTTCTGGGCAGGCTAGTACTCAACCAGAGTGGCATTCTGGTCATACCAGCGTTTCGTGTCTTCCTGGCTTGCTAGGTTCTCTTGTGGAAGAGCTCTGAAGCGGGCAGTCTGGTTCCTCAAAGCCAGCATGTAACTGAATACATCCTGGGGGGGTTAAGTGGGGGCTTTCTCCAAGCCCTCTTTACCAGACTCAAAGGTCACCTGACAGGGTGGCCATACAGTAAGTCAAAAGGACTAAATCCAAGCCCTTTTTGAGGCACCTCCATATAGGCAAACATAAGGCATGGCAACAGGACGTCCCACTTACGCCTCAAGAGCTCAGATAGGCCCATGATCATGCCTTTTAAGGTGCGGTTGAATCTTTCAACCAGACCGTTGCTTTGGGCGTGGTAAGGAGTGGTGAACTTATACGTTACCCCACACTCCTGCCACAGAGACTTCATTTAAGTAGATTTGACATTGGTACCCCTATCAGATACCACTTCCTTGGGGAACCCCATGCAGGTAAAAAAAACCATCAAAGCACATCCCACCACAGGGGAGTTGATTGACCTCAGAGGAATGACTTCTGGGTACCAGGTGGCATGTTCCACCAAGACCAGGATAAACCTGTTGCCTATGGCTGTCTTGGGATCCAGATGCCCCACAATGGCAATAGCAATCCTTTCAAAGGGGGTACTAACCACTGGAAAAGGTTGGAGAGGATCCTTGCACTTCCCCCACTCTTGCCACTTGCCTGAGATGTTTGTCAAGACCTAGAATGTGCCTACGCACTAGGTGCCAGTGAAAGTGGGTGACATCCCTGTGAAAGGTCTTGCCCCAAATGTCCAGCTAAAGGAACATCATGAGCCAAACCCAATAAGATGGCTAAGAAGCACTGGGGCACCACCAGGGTTAGCAACCTTAGGCTCGCTATATAGGAGGCCGTCCTCCCAATAGATCAGGTGTGATCCTGGCTCCATGTCAGCCGCCTGGTCTACAGCCTGCTGACGTAAACCCTCCAGAGTAGGGCATACTTTGTGTGCCTTACAAAATGCCTCCTTGGTGGGCCCCCCTTCCTGCTGCCACTGTGACAGCTCAGGGACCTACCCCTGCTCAGCCACCTGTTCCCCTGTAGGTTCTGGGTTGTCACCCTCAGGTTCAGCCTCTCCCCAGACCATGGGAACTTCTGGGGTCAGTTTCCCATACCCCTTGCCCTTCCTCCTACTGGTGGACCCCTGGGCCTCCATTTTAGGCTTCAGTAGCTTCTGACCGCCCTGACAGGCTGCCATTGACCTGGTAGACACATTCCCCCACCCAGGCAGACCCAACATCTCCAAGTGTGACTTGAGTTTCACCTCCTTCCAAGGGGTATCCTCCAGGTCATTGCTAGGCAAACAATCTCTAGGCATGGTTGGACTCACAGCTACTTACAAGGAACTTGAGTCCCCCCCCTATTCAAAGGGAACCTGTACCACTCTGCACAGGCGCTCTGAGTTGTCCAATGCAACTATTTGGAGAAGTACACAGGGATCTATCTGCTCTTCAGACACCAGGTGGCTCCTCACTGTAGTCCTCCTGTAGACACTCCTGTGTCTCCCAGAGCCTCCACCCACTGTTGATTGATGGTCACCCACTGCCTGTACTTCTTAGTGTTCTCAGGCACTAGTGTTCTCTGGACCATCTCAATGTTCCCTAGTGAGACAAGAGTCTTCTCATCTGGCTCCCACCCACCTGGAACCAACTACTCCCCAAGCACTACACTGGTCAAACTCTGTGACTGAGCACCAGTGGGTGCCAGTGTACCCTTGGGACATTTGGAGTCCCACCTCACATGACCCACCTGGTCATATGTGAAGCACTTGCAGGGACACCCCTCCACAGGTTTCCCTTTGGAGAACCATGGTTTCTTCACACTTTGGTGCTGTGAATCCTTACCCTGGGAACTAGGTTGGGGCCCTTTAGAAAACTCCCCCTGTTTACTCTTGCCCCCCTTTTCTTCTGAGAGGGACCCTGCCCACCCTTGGCGTGGTCTCCCCTTATCTCTGGTGGACCCTGGTGCTCTCCCAACAGTCCACTTCCTGCACAAGCTTCCTGGGGTCAGTCAACTTGCTGTCAATCAAGTGCTGGCGCAACTCTGGAAAACAAAGACTATACAAGTGCTCCCATGCAATTAAATTGTAAAGCCCCTCATACATTGTTACCTTACTGCCCTTCACCCAACCATCCAGTGACCTGCAAAAGGAATCTACACACTCCAACCAAGTTTGGGACTCTTTCCCTTTGTAGGACCTAAACTTATTCTAATACTGCTCAGGGGTCAGACCATATCTTGTGAGTAGGGTGTCTTTCATTATGGTGTAGGTAAGTCCCTGAGGATCCCCTAAGGATGTCAGAGTGCCCCTCCTTTCTATCTCAAACTGCTTCCACCGGCCAATGTGCCTCAGGGGCCAGGTTCATATGGAGAGCAGACTCATACATGTATATGTTATCATTCCTCTTATAGTCCTTCACTAAGTCTTTAGGAAAGTGTACCCTTCTCTCAGGCTATACTGAGGTACTACTGCCATCATCCCTAATGGACTGGCTCCTCTGATCCAGCTCCCTCAAGCTGAGCTCATGAGCCAGCAGTAACTTTTTCTCTTCAATGGCCAGCCTTTGAGCCTCTCCAATTCCATCTGGTGACTCCTCTCTGCCTGTCTGTCCTGCAACTCCTCAGGAGTCAGACCCTTGGATGACACACTGTTACCTGCCTTGGAGACCCTCACCCAGACATAACAGGTCCACCTATTACACCATTGTGTATAATCTACACTTCCTCCTCCTCATCCTTCTCCTCTGTGTGCCCCCAGCCTCCTTGGCTGTCATCCAGGCCCTCAGTGTCTTTTTGCAGTTCCTCCTTCCTGATGAAGCTCTTAATGGGACAGGCAAGATCCTTACAGAACTGTTTCAATTGAGCAACTGTGTAACTTTCCAGTTTCCCTAATTCAAAAACAGCTCCAGCTGGTGCATCTCCAGATTGAGACATGATGGCAAATCAAAGTGCAAAGTTCCAAGGCAGAAAAAGAGTTCCCAATGAGGAGTTTAAGAATGAATAAAAAGATCACCAAAAATATGGAAGTAGGAAAAAGTCCAAAAAGAGAAAAAGTAATAGAAGTAGTATGTGGTCACCTAATGGTCTGCACTGAAAACAATAGTGTATACTTAATCACCATATGTCAAGTACAAATAAAAGTCCAATCCCACCGCTGCCCCCAGTGTTAGAAATGGGATCTTTGGTTGGCAGTCAGGTTACCCCCTGTCCAAGCAAGGACCCTCACTCTAGTCAGGGCAAAGGAGAAACACGCCTGGTTAACCCCTACTCACACCCTTGGTAGCTTAGCACTAATAGTCAGGCTTAACTCAGAAGCAATGTGTAAAGTATTTGTACCAACACACACAGTTATACAGTGCAAGCACTACAAAAAGGACATCACACCAGTTTAGAAAAATAGGTAATATTTATCTTAATCAAACAAGACCAAAATGACAAACATCCAACTTACACAAGTTAAAATATTAATTTTCAAAAGAATAAGCAGGAATATACCACAAAGTCGAGTCTTTGTCCCCTTTCACAGGCAGAAGCAGAAACTGAAGGATAGACCAACGAAGCACAGTTACAGGCAGGGGCAGCACCTAAAGATACTACTCGTAAATACCCTTTGTGAATTCCCAAAGTTGTAAACTCAGATGTTTGGTCTAGGATTAACCCAAAAGTCTAAGTTTACCTTTCTGATTCAGGCCTATGGAGTGTTAAACCTCCCCTAGGAAGGCGTAGCATTTTGACACATTCTCAGGTCTTCCACTCATGGTAAATCGGGAAATGCACCAAAATCCATGGGTGGATGCATTGGAACACCCTCACTCCACCCATGGAACACCTTCCTGGGGCAGAGTAATGCAAGGCAGTGACCTTACATTCTCCATATTTACCAGGCACCGCAGAGCCACGCAAGGTTGCCATGCATCACTTGGCAAATATGACTTTAGTATTTCTTTGTTTTTGTGCTACCTTGCATGATGCAAGGGCAATGCAACACTTTGATAAATCTGGTCCCAATTGTCTCATGTTCTTCATGGTATCACAATGAGGCCTTTCTAAGAACACTGAGATGTCTTTCAATACCTGCTAGCCCTGCCACACTGGCTGAGATTAAGAAATAGTTCTAACCTCCATATGGAGATTAAAATCACCACACATCATGTCATTTACATCAGATCATATACTGAACAAAGGGTAACGATCCCTTCCCCATTTGACATTCCAATATTACCCATGTTCCTAGTTTGTCCACGGACCTCCGTTTAATTGAACAATGATACCTTTTGGTTAATATTTACCATGATTTTTAATAGTATTGATGTCATGATGTTGGGGGAGTAATACATCTCCCTGACATGAGTTTGTGGGCCTTCAATTTCATTTATTCAGTCATTTGTTGAATTACTACCACACCCGCACTAGATCAGGTACCAGCAGAGTGACAAGATCATTCTGATAATTGCACCCATGTAACTGTGGGATCAGTACTGGGTTAATTGGACAGTTCTTGTGTTATTTATACATAGATATGTCAATGGGGGAAGAGTGAGTTTCATGAAAGGATGTGCGGGGCATTTGAGTTCCCTGGCCAGCAGGGGGTAAAGGAGTTCTCAGGGTGCGCCAGAGGCAGTCTACCACTGCAAAAGGAAGAAAGCAGCAGCTGCAATGGCACCTCTGTAAAAGCAACCTGCAGCCAGTTGGTGGTGCACCCAGTAAGGTGTAAACAACAGGTTCTCCTTCCTCGGTTGGCTCTCTACGGTCCTTTCAAAGTACAGCTACTGGGTAAGGTGGGCCACTGGTTTCGAACACTTGCTTCTGAAGGATCCCGAGCTGTTCCACCACACAGTTCTCAGGTTAATCTGTGCCCCAGAGAATGTTCACCTAAGGGACCCAAAGAAGGATGTTAGACAGCAACGAACTTGGCAAAACATTACTGGCTTACAGGGAGAGCTGGTGTAGAGGTTCAGCAAGGCAGCCGTCTTCATCTGAGCTCCACCCCACCAGTCTTTTTTAATTTCCACACTTACCATTCTGGATTTCACAAACCAATTATTAAACCGGTTCCTTCCTCCCACCCTGGATCTCTGTGATCAATGGTTTGCAGTCTCATTGTGTTCATGGTTACTTTTCCCCAACTAATAAAGAATTCAGGTTACAGCCTGCCTCAGTTTTGGGTCTAGTACATTGGTCCCTGTATTCCAAATTCATAAAAGTTGTCAAAGGTGACATTTCATCCACGAGTTTGTGTAATAATTGAGGATAAACATAGGATTCTACACAGAAGCCTGTTTTTGTAGGTGCTAGATTGTTTACATCTCTCATTGTTTAGGCTTTAGATTATTTAACTTTTTTGGAGTTCACCCGCAAGTCATGTGAAGACTGAGGTCTATTGCCACCCAAGATTTCAACCTACTTAGCCCTACCTATTAGTCAGAAACAGATAGTCACACACTTCTATCACACAACAAGATTCTAAACATAGCCCTATACCAATACCACAAAATGTGGTGGCTGTCAGCAAAAACAGAGCATTGTAGGAACTAGTGATCATTATTTTTTTACATTACAGCTAATCTTGTCCACCCACCAGGCACATGGACCACCATCTATTGTGGGTTTAGGCAAGGAACACTCCATCGAGGTTAACTGTAGCTTGGGGTTCTAATTCAAGTTCACCAACGGGTCTATATAATTGCATCACATGGCTCAGCAACTCTGATTTTGATCTGGGGATTAACATTCAAATGCATCACAAAAGCTCTCATCTTTCAAGCCTGCCTCAGTACTATATCATCTTCTTGTCACCTGGTACTGTTCGGTCATCAATTCCAGACATTTAGATCCAGCATCATAAATCAATCTTTGCAATCAAAGTCTAGATTTAAGAAGGGTATGTGTTGCCTTCGTGTCACACAAGGTGGGATAAGGCAGTGCAAGTCTTTAAGGGATATTTACTAAGCCAAATAAGGTAAGCAATATGGTGTTTTCCAAAAACTAAGAACTTATATTGGAGTGGGACAGGGAGAAAAGAAAAGAATGCAAAAATAGTCACTGATTTCGAACCAATGCACAAGAGCCTCCATTATTCTTATAGCAGAAACTGCAAGGGAAGTGGTGATCATTCTGAACTAAGAGATTGAAGAAGTCAAGGAAAAACTAAAAAGATCTAATGTACTTGAGGAAGCAAGAAAGAAACTTGATGAGGTGAATAATGAAATCCATTCACACAATGACTACCTTCTAAAAAAGAAAACTCAGGAAATCAGAAAAGACATCAGATATTTCTCCTACAAACAGGTATACCCGTACCTCAGAGACAATTAAAACATGGGGACCCACCATATAGCAAACAATGTTGGCACAAACACTGGAAGGACACAAATGGTCACAATCTCCAACACATCAGAATCCAATGGGAAAAGTGTCTGTAATAGATACAACAGTTTGGAGAGAGAGCTCAATCATATCCCCCAAATAAATATTTTTAGAACCAAAGCAGGGAGGTTATTGGGGTCAATATCAGAACTCGAGGAGGGGCAGACATCACAATCCAGATCACTCCCATCAATATCTACAGACCTGTCTCCAATCATAGACACCCTTCCCATATTTCATTAGACCAATGCTGCACTGGACACATTCATTTTGGAAGTGCTCACTAAAGGCCTTACTTTTATACTGAGTTGGACGGTCTACAAATTTGAATTGAGCAAGGACCTCCACACTTTCTTTCAAAGAATCAGATTGAAGAAGTTCTTCTTCAAACAAGAACAGAACAATGACACAAACTCTCCGGTCTCAAGCCCTCCTAGGATTTTAAACCCAGCCTTGACCAGGTGGGCTTGGAGATGGACATTTTTGAAAAAACAGTATCAACCATAATCAACAAAATCTTGAAATTTGTCTGAGAACCCTTCTACAATTGATCAAAAGAACAACATGATGCACTGCTAGTTTTGCAACAAAATTATACTGTCACAGTGAAACCTTGTGACACAGGAGGCAGCCTTGTCTTATTGGATGTGGATAGGTACAAAGCCAAAATGCATTTTATACTATCCAATCCAGAACATTATAACTGGATGGTCAGAGACCCAATCAAAAATGTCAGTTTAAGAATTGAAAGGATATGCAAGACAGCCCTGCTAACCAATACAATCGGCAAATCTGAATTCTTATATCTGCAGGTGAATAATCCAAGGCTACATTGTTATGTATGGAGACCCTATGATTATTATATTATATTCAAGAGCCTCCTCTTAGGCCTATTATTTTCACCATTGGGTCCCCCACAGAACCTCTGTCTAAATATATTGACACCTTCCTGAAGCCTCCCATCTCTAGATTTATATCCTTTATTATGGGCACAGGGCACATCATACCCAAAATAGGTGGGTCTTCCATTTAATCCCAAAATAGAGTTTTTGGTAACAATGGCCATTGAGGCCCTTTACACAAACATACCTCAACTTGAAGCCCTCGAAGCAGTAAGAGCCCCTTTGGAACGGCAGCACCTAAGGTTCAAATAAATTTATGCTGGAGTGCTTGGGCATTGTCCTAAATGAAAACTACTTTGAATGTGATGGTGACCTTTTCAAACAAATCAAGGGAGTCAGTTTGGTCGGAAATATCTATATGGGCCAATTTGAGCAAAGATGTATTTATAATGAAATAGCTCCCTTTTTTGAAAATGTTAAAGCATGAGCCAGATTTATTGATAATATTTATTTATTTGGGAAGTGGAAGACGATTTCTTAAATTAGGTTTATCAGTTGGATAAACCTCTGTGATGAGAACCTCAGATTCACTCCTAATATCAGCAGACCTCATATTTAGGTGGTCATTCAGACCTTGGCAGTCTGAAGATCGCCAGGGTCGAGGTGGCGGTCTCACCGCTGACTGTCCGGTGGAGAAGACCGCCACCTTACAAGTGTGGCAGTTTGGCCTCTGCCAAACCTCCACATCCCCGTTGGTACCGCCAGGGAGGTAGGACAGCCAGGCCGTAGGTCAGCATCTCCGACCCCGCAGTCCACTGAGGACTGCCAGCAGTATTAGGAGTCGCCTGTCCGCCAGAGTTTCCGTGGCAGTAGCACCTCCACGGGAACATTGAATGAAAGGCTGCTGGCTGCAGGAAGTTCCTTTCACCGGTAGATGACTCCCCCAACCCCCTTCTATGTCAGCATCCCCCTCCTCCCACCCCCTTCCATGTCAGCACTCCTGTCCCCACACCCCACCCTCCCCGCATACACACACATGCACACACTCATATGCACCCTGCATATACTCATTCACCAACACTTAGGTACACGCATTCACCAACACGCATACATGCACTCATTCACTCATTCACTCACACGCATACATACACTCATTCACTCACAATAACAGACATGCCTTCACACAAACATTTCAACACGCACTCACTTCAACAATCATACATTCAACATGCATTCAAATACCCATACACACACGCATACACACACGCATTCATACACTCATTCAAACACCCATGCACACACGCATACACACACACACATACACACTTACATTCACACACATAGGCAACACCCACTCAAACATACACACACAACACCTCCCAACCCCCTCCCCTGTCAGACGATCGACTTATCTTGTCTGGCATCGTCCACCAGGGAACGGGAACAGGCGCTTCCACACTGGCAGTGCCCCACCATCAGGACACTGCCAAGCCGTATTACTGCTAGTAATATGGTGGGCGGAGTCCTTGCAGCGTGGCAGTGACGGCTGTGGAACCGTCTCTGCGCCAACGACTGCCAACATGACTACTGAAGGATTTCTGCACAAATTGTGGCGGAAATCCTTCCGTACTTGTAATATGGTGGTCAGAAGACTACCAGCACTTACTAGTAGTAATACGGCATGGCGGTGTCCTGATGGCGGGGCGCTGCCGGCGGTGGAAGCGCCTGTTCCCCTTCCCTTGTGGATTACCTACTCACCAGACAAGGTAGGTTGATTGTATGACAGCAGATGGTGGTGGCAGGGTTGAGGTTCTTGTGTGGGCATGTGTGAGTGGGTGCTGTCTGCGTGTGTGAATATAAGTGTGTATGTGTGTGTATATATATGTGTTTATGCATGTGTGCACAGGTGTTTAAATGCATGTATGAATGCGTGTGTGAATGCATGTGTGTATCGGTGTTTGAATGACTGTTTGAATGCATGTATGATTGTTGAAGTGAGTGCGTGTTGGAATGTTTGTGTGAATGTGTGTCTGTTGGTGCGAGTGAAAGAGTGTATACATGCGTGTATGTGAATGAGTATGTATGCATGTTGGTGAATGCATCTATGTAAGTGCTGCTGAATGAGTGTATGTGCGTGTATTCAGGGAGGGTGGTGCTGACATGGAGGGGGGTGCTGACATGCAAGGGGGTGATGGAGGTACTGTAGTTGCTGGGAGGTTTGGGGGAGTTGGCTGATGGCAACAGGAAAGGAATTTCCTGTTGCTGGCAGCCTTTCCACCAGGGTTATTATGGAGGTGCTACCACCACGGAAACCCTGGCAGACAGGTGACTCCTAATACCGCTGCAGTCTTCAGTGGACTGCTGGGTTGGACATGCTGATCTTTGGCCTGGCTGTCCTACCGCCCTGGCGGTAGCAGTGGGGATGTGGTAGTTTGGGAGAGGCCAAACTGCCACACAGTGTAATATGGTAGTCTTCTCCACCGGCCTGTCAACAGTGAGACCGCCACCGCGAACCCTGGCGGTCTGAAGACCGCCAGGGTCAGAATGACCACCTAGGAGTCTCTTTTTTTATTTCTTTCCCCCCAGTCTTAAATAAGGTCATTTTACTCAATATGGCCATCAAGCAAATCCAAATCCTTTGTGGAATGCAGCCCTGTCAAGCTTCTCTAGTCGGGTCCCTATGCGGTTGAGGGTTGCGTGATGATTGGCCTTGGGGAACCCAAGCGATGGGCCTGCATACAAATTGAGGCCTGTCTTTCGAGCACAGGTTTGGCTTTTTTAAATTAGTATGGACTCATGGGTGCGTGGTTGCGTGTGAGACTATTTGAAAGCTGTTTACCGAATCCTGCATTGGACAGAAAAGTATTAGAGAAAAGTAAGCATCATTTTTAGGACCAATTTGACCTCCTTACTTAGCAGAGCCATTTTCAGCATTCCAGAACTATATCAATTTACAATGGATTGTTTTTTTGGTCCTTTAGATTATGGATGTCTTGTAATGAAGCGTGAGACAACTTCGGTGCTGACTTGGGTGTTCTTGTCACGGTTTACACTGGGCTTACCGTCGAAGTTGATGAGCGTTGGGGAACGACCCCGGTTCCGGCAGGTTCTGCTCTGGCCAAGGTAGGGGCGACCCCTTCCGGTAGCCACGGTGCTGTTTGACAATAGCAAGCCACTACAGTCCGTGCCCTCCAGAAGGAGTCCCAGAGGAAAAACCCCAAAAGGGTAAAAAACCTCCAACAGGAACTCCCTGAAACAGAAGGAGGACACAAGGATGTTAGAACTGGAGATCCGAGAGTACAGGAATACTGGAGACGAAAGATAGGTCAAGAATAACTGGCTCCACGAGAGGAAACCTGCCGGAGCGTGACTACCACTAAAGGAGTGTTGCAACGCAATGAGAAAGAAGCTGAAGTCCCCTTATATACCCATAGACAGGAAGTGAAAAACAGGAAGTAGAAATACCACCATCTTGGATTGGGGAAAAAGTCATGTTTAATGATAGGGAACATGTACTTAGAAAAGGGGAGCAATGCATGCAAGGAAGAGAGGATGTGAACAGCATGCTGGGAAAGGAGGAAGCATGCATAAAAAGAAATCATGTGCATGCAATCGGCTTTTGCCTTTGTGACCGGTAAGTGAGGGAAAAGAGGGTTTCTATATTATGGGAAATGCACCAGAATGTTAAGCGCACTAAATGCGCTATGCGCGGCAGGTTCGAGACCCAACTCGGAGTATCTTCCCCTGCCGCGTCTGCCCTTGCAGTAAAAAACGAAAGGAGGGGGCGCGGCGAGTGCCGCGACCGCTGACCTGAGTCGCGGCTTCTCCCGCGGCTTGCCTGCGGGCCGCGGTGTTAAGCGAGTGCCGCGGCGGCCCGTGCTTGCAGCCGTGGAGCAACAGTAGGTCCCCTCCCCGAGGCCCCAGGTTTGTGAGGAAAAAGCCGGAAAAAACGACGGACCAAAAGAGGGGCATGAACCGAAGGGGCATCTTCCCAGGAACAATCACTCATAGGGTAACCCTTCAATGAATAAGATATTGGAGGCATCCATGGAAAAACCGAGAGTCACAGATTTCCTGGACCTCGTACTCAGGCACATTATCAATCAACAGAGGGGGAGGACAGGAGAATTGTCTGTGAAAAGGATCAGGAAGGTAAGGTTTGAGTTGAGAGACATGGAACACAGGGTGTATCCTACCAGTCTTGGGCAGGCGAAGGCGCACAGACACTGGATTAATCTTTTTGAGAATCAGGAATGGACCATAATAACGGGGTTTAAATTTGTTCTGAGTAAGTCGGAGAGGTAGAAATCTAGAGGAAAGCCAAACTTTATCATGGACCTGATAGTGCGGAGCCTCACAACGTCTCTTATCAGCCATCTTTTTCATGCGTGACTTAGTGGCCACAAGGTTGGAATGGATAATACGTTGGACACCCCATAGCTGTCGAACATAGGAGGAGATGGCAGGAAGATTGGAAGTATCCTTCAGGGGAGTTGGAAAGGCCTTAGGATGGAAACCGTAAGAGCCATAGAAAGGGGAGACTTTCGAGGCTCTGTGTATTGAGTTGTTGTAGGAAAATTCTGCAAGTGGTCAATAGGTAGACCAATTACTCTGCGTAGCATAGCAGAAGCTGCGTAAATATTGTTCGAGGCCTTGATTTAGTCGTTCCGTCTGTCCGTTAGTTTGAGGATGGAACCCTGATGATAAGGCCACTTCGATTCCCAAGGTCTTACAGAATTGTTTCCAGAATCAGGAGATATATTGGGGACCCCTATCTGATATAATGACAGGTGAAGAGGAGGGAGCAATCAATCCGCTCTGTATGTTCTCATCAAGGTATTCCTTTAGAATCTGCTTCCCAGGTTCTGCTAGAGAGTACATTCGCCCAAAAGGAACCACTGTATCTGGTTCTAAGGGAATGGGGCAATCATATTCTCTATGGGGTGGCAGTTCAGGTTTTTCTGGCTTCTGGAATACATCGGCATATTCTTGATAATGACTGGGTACTCCCTGTAGGACGTGAATAGAACATCCCACCTTAGGGGGTGCTGCTAAAAGACCTTTTGGGGACCAATAATCACCTGCTAGGTAGCAGTGGTGTTGGCAGAAGTGACAGGATAAAGAAATACTTCTTGTTTCCCAGTTGATGTAAGGGTTGTGCCGTGTGAGCCATGGGATTCCCAGGATCATGACGTAATGTGGTGATGAAATTAAATAAAATGAAAGATTTTCTTGGTGTTTCCCAAATTGGAGACAGAAAGTAGGGGTGGTATACTGTACGGGTCCTGAGGCCAAGAGTGATCCATCCACCGTGTGGACCTGTTCTGGTACTTCCTTAGGTACTTGTGCTATCTGTCGTTCTTTTGCCCATGCTTCATCTAAGTAGATACCACTGGCTCCGCAGTCCAATAGGGCCAGAGTTCTTTCTTCCCGGCCATCAGTTAAGTGAAGGATAACTGGTAAGAGGAGAAGAGCAGTCCCTTCCTCCCTGGAAGAACAAATGGAAGGTATTTCATGATATCCCGTCCTCACCCTTCTCACTGAGGACGGGAGTTGGCGTTTCCCAAAGGCTTGACTGGACAAACGGGGCAGGTGCGAATTAGGTGACCAGCTGCACCACAATACAGACAAAGGGGGTCATTCTGACCCTGGCGGCCGGTGGCCGCCAGGGCCACCGACCACGGGAGCACCGCCAACAGGCTGGCGGTGCTCCCACGAGCATTCTGACCGCGGCGGTTCAGCCGCGGTCAGAAGCGGCAAGTCGGCGGGCTCCCGCCGACTTACCGCTGCTCGGGGGAATCCTTCATGGCGGCGGAGCGCGCTCCGCCGCCATGAGGATTCTGACCCCCCCTACCGCCATCCTGTTCATGGCGGGAAAGCCGCCATGAACAGGATGGCGGTAGGGGGGGTCGCGGGGCCCCTGGGGGCCCCTGCCGTGCCCATGCCAATGGCATGGGCACGGCAGGGGCCCCCGTAAGAAGGCCCCGCAAAGTATTTCAGTGTCTGCCTTGCAGACACTGAAATACGCGACGGGTGCCACTGCACCCGTCGCACCTTCCCACTCCGCCGGCTCGATTACGAGCCGGCATCCTCGTGGGAAGGGAGTTTTTCCCTGGGCTGGCGGGCGGTCTTTTGGAGACCGCCCGCCAGCCCCGGGAAAAACTCATAATACCCTCCGCGGTCTTCTGACCGCGGAGCGGTATAATGGGGGCGGAATTCTGGCGGACGGCCTCCGCTGCCCGCCAGAATCAGAATCACCCCCAAAGTCCCTTCCTTCGTCTGTGTTCTCGTTCACTAGCTGATAAAGGTCCTCGAGCCGTATCGATTTGCATCGGCTCTTCCTCGGTAGCCCCCTTAGGTTCAGAACGGACTTATTCGGTACGATGAGGGAAGGTGCGAGACGTCACTGAGTGTGATAGCAAACGACTCTTCTTTTTCTCCATTCTTCGCTCATTCAACCGATATTCTATCGTCAGGGTCTGATCCATCAACCCTTTAAGGTTCTCTATTCTAGCAGAGTGCACCAGGTCATCCTTAATGTCCTCTCTGAGACCCCTGCGGAACAGAGTCACCAAGGTACGTTCCACCCAGGACGTTTCTGCTGTCAATTGTCTGAAACAGGTGATGTATTGTAGTACATCTTGATTTCCTTGTTGGATGTCGCAGAGAGCTTCTTCTGCTGAAGACTCGAGTCCAGGGCACTCAAACATCTGTTTAAAGGTAGTGACAAAGTTGGAATAATTAGACAGGCAGGGGTCATTTCTTGTCACTAAAGGAGTGGCCCACGCCAAGGCTGGCCCGGATAGGGCGCTAATCAAATACCCCACCTTGGTCTTGTCTTGCACAAATTGTGAGGGGCGAAACGCGAAATAAACCGTCAAGGCATCCAGGAATTCTCTCAATTTGTTACGATCCCCGGAGAAACGAGGTGTAGTGGCAGATACCGAAGGAACATCAGTGGTCCTGGATGCAAAGGCTTGTCGATAGACGGTGTTTTCAGTACGTAGCTGTTGGAGTTCTTGAGCCTGTTGTTGTATAGTCATGAGCAGGATCTGGCTGGTGGGTTCTGTATTCACCACTGGATTATCCATGGTTCCGGACTGCAACTGGATTTTTGGGCGTTGCAATCTGTCACGGTTTACACTGGGCTTACCGTCGAAGTTGATGAGCGTTTGGGAACGACCCCGGTTCAGGCAGGTTCTGCTCTGGCCGAGGTAGGGGCGACCCCTTCCGGTAGCCACGGTGCTGTTTGACAATAGCAAGCCACTACAGTCCGTGCCCTCCAGAAGGAGTCCCAGAGGAAAAATCCCAAAAGGGTAAAAAACCTCCAACAGGAACTGCCTGAAACAGAAGGAGGACACAAGGACGTTAGAACTGGAGATCCCAGAGTACAGGAATACTGGGGACGAAAGACAGGTCAAGAATAACTGGCTCCATGAGACGAAACCAGCCGGAGCTTGACTACCACCAAATGAGTGTTGCAACGCAATGAGAAAGAAGCTGAAGTCCCCTTATATACCCATAGACAGGAAGTGAAAAACAGGAAGTAGAAATACCACCATCTTGGATTGGGGAAAAAGTCATGTTTAATGATAGGGAACATGTACTTAGAAAAGGGGAGCAATGCATGCAGGGAAGAGAGGATGTGAACAGCATGCTGGGAAAGGAGGAAGCATGCATAAAAAGAAATCATGTGCATGCAATCGGCTTTTGCCTTTGTGACCGGTAAGTGAGGGAAAAGAGGGTTTGTATATTATCGGAAATGCACCAGAATGTTAAGCGCACTAAATGCGCTATGCTCGGCAGGTTCGAGACCCAACTCGGAGTCTCTTCCCCTGCCGCGTCTGCCCTTGCAGTAAACAGCGAAAGGAGGGGGCGCGGCGACTGCAGCGACCCCTGACCTGAGTCACGGCTTCTCCCACGGCCTGCCTGCAAGCCGCGGCTTCCCCCGCGGCTTGCCTGCGGGCCACGGTGTTAAGCGAGAGCCGCGCCGCGGCGGCCCATGCTTGCAACCGCGGCGCGACAGTTCTCACCTGCGAGCGGCCTTATGGGACACTTGAGCTATTGAAACCATAGCTGAAGCCTGTAATTCTAGGTAATCCCCCCCCATGTCTTTCGGTGTCACAGTCCTTTTGGATTACTCGGGATGGTTTCTTTGACAAGTTCACTTTTTTGTCTAGCATCTTACTGTATGTGATTGATCCCTTCTAGATGGATCCTGCAGTGCCCTACTGGATATCTTGTTGCAATCATACCCTGAATCTATTAATCCTTTGTATTAGCACTGTGCAGCTAACAGATACGTCATGTGTACAACTTTTGTTGATTGGTAGTTTCTCCCTGGACCTAGGCACTTACAAGTACTATAGTTGTGCTGGTGGTTAGATAAGATGACCTAAATAATACAGCAGTATGGTGATATATACCTATTGTGTGGTGATGCAGGAACCCTGGGTTCCATAGTGGCATGAGGCTGCATGAGCACCTCCCACTTATAATAAAAAATGGTCCTAGGGGATGGGGTGTCTTGGTCCACAGGGGCTCGTAAAAGGGGCACCCTCCATTAAAATATATGCTTTGGCCCCGGAGGGATGATTACCGGGGACCAACATTGGCTAGAGCAGGGAGCTGCATGGTCCCATCCCCATTATGGCTCTAGGGCCCTTTGTTTTGTGAGGAGGGGGTCATGTGCTCCCCCCTTAATAATAAAACAAAGGCCGTGGGAGATGGGGTCCCCAGGGCCCAAAGTGGATTGGGGAGGTTGGATATGTTTCTCACATATGTGGATACTGACTGCAAGACCTTATCACATACAAAACACATTCTGCACATGGATGGGTAAAGGGTATGTTTGCAGGAAACAGGCAGACCAATTCAAACAGGTGCTTGAAGACAATAGCCATCATTCCCTGGTAGAGTCAGATAAAATGAAAAACCTTATTTTGCCACCATATTATTCATTGTTGCCACTTCTGTCAGTCCTCAGCAGCCCGGTGAGCTGACAGTAATCATGTTCACTAGAACAATTGCACATGGTGTGCTGCTCTAGATCAGAGAGTCCTGCAGTGGATCTCAGTATTTGTCTCAAATGCCTCCAGCCCACATATATAATTATAGGAGGGGGCAACAATCTTCTAATTTACTGTAGCTTAATAAAATGTGCAGAAATACAGGGGGGCATGACCCAGCATTCCTTAACATAAAATGAAGCCTTGTTTCCAGCATGAACCCGGGAATGCATTTGGTACTTAAAAACTAAAGGCAGCAGAGCAATAACAAGAACAGCAGGAGCCAGTAGCCAGTTGTACTGTGTTCCTTTGCTCTTGGGTAGGTATTTTTGCCCCCAAAGTACTGCAAATTGTGTGAACTGGCCTAATCTTGTAATTGTCTAGGATTTGCATCACACGGGGTAATGCAAAATTATCAAAATTACTCTGACTAGTTTGCAGTAATCAAAACTTTTCCCAGGCCGACATGATTGTCATGTGTGCTAAGGTGGGGGGGTCAAAACAGTTACACCTTGCTATAAATGACCTTGAGGCAGGGGTGCCGGTTCTCCAGAGCCATGCAGGGGACATTTCTTCATCTGAAGTCGGATGGTCTTCAAGAATTTTCAAAGTGTAATGCAATTAACAAACATAAGGCGATTATCTGCATCTTCCACTACACATCTGTGGTTGTTGGAATTAGTGCAGCGCTGTCCAGCAAATAGGTTCATAGGAGCATAAAATTACATATCAAAAGTACAAAATTGTTACAGCTGCAGTTTTGCTTCAAATGTCCTAACCCAATTACTGAGACCACCTCTTCTGTTATATGCAGGTTTAGCTTTGTGACACAATTTTTAGCCATACATTCATAGTCATCCACTTACATATCTAAGATTAGTTGGTATAAACCTTTAATAATAAGACCAGAGGAATTTCAGTAAAGTTATTTTGTCCATATCAACATTAGCCCCATACATTTTGTTAAAAGAAATAATTATCAGCAAACATTTAAAAAACTCAATTTTCTTATATAGAAAACTAAGCTTGGGTATCAGAAATTGATTACAGAATCCTCCTGTGAAACAATGGTGTCAACTTAATGAGGCCCACTCCATATAATGTATGACATACTTGATCGCAGGAATAGTCAGGGAGGGAAAATTACCCCACAATGTTGTATATTGGCAGTATCATTTGTTTGATGATATATATACTTTACGTTGAGGCCACCATTTCTATAGTCCTTACTACTGTGTCTTTAATGTAACCTTATTTTATTACTTAGGGGCGGTAATTTGTAAAAAACAAATAAGCAAATGCATTGCTACTTAGACATATTTGATTCATGAATGGTGCCTAATTGCCTGAGGTTTTAGTTGCCCTGGTTACTATTGTTTCACCCTTGGTGGCCTAAAAGTGTATGTGTAAAGGAGACAACAACCTCTCATCTGTTCGCCTCTTGAACCCCCAAACAAAGTTATTAATTGTTATTTTTAACACTGTTTTCTAATTCAATTCTAAAACTTCCACTTTGATACCCAAAGTAACGCCTGATTAAACTGAATGCACAACTATCTATGAGCTATTTATACTGGCATCAGAATTTGCAATGATCTGAGTTTTAGAAATATCTAGATAATATTGTGAAAACAAAATCAAATTGATCAGCTTCATTTTTTGATAGTGCAAAAAGAAACATTCACATCCTCTGGATACACTGCAATGTTTTTAGCTTCTTCTATAACCTTAATACTGAAACCATTTATTTCAATCAGCCTGATTTCTACACTCAAAAGTTAGTAACTTAGGTTTATGAATATAGTACTATTATCTTACACGTCCATAAAGGTCAAACTATTTTAAAGATCATTGTCATACTCCTTGCAGTCATGTTTTATTTAATCCCTAAATGATACATACTAAATATTAGCTTGAACCCCACAGGCTTCATAACCATCAAGAAATAGCATAATGGGGGGATGTTACCAAGATGGCGACTGCATGGACGAAACTTCTGTGAGCTCCACCGCTGCCCCAAAATCATCCTTCCGAATCCTGCTCACCAGGGATATTTGAGCCAGAAATGCTCTTAGTAACTGCTTAATGACACAGGGGAAAGCAGTCGTTCCCCAGGTGCAGCAGTCGGGAGGTGCAGAGCTGGCTGGACACTCAGGCTTAGAGAATCGCTGGGAAGCTGGGGCCTGTGGAGCTGCCTGGGCCTCGCATTGGGTCGATACCCATCCCGGTCATTAGGCCAGCTGGAGCCATGGAGAAGTGAGCCAAAGGGAGAGGTGTTCTGAGGGGAGCATGAGAGGCCTGTGGCTGCGCTGAATGACAAGAACGCAGTGGCCCCCGACCTCAAGTAAGCGATTCTCGCTAAGCTGGAGTGAGCAAAGGCAACGTACAGCTGTGATAGAGAGATGGGCCTGTGGTTGCGGATGCTGCACTGGATGATGAATGCCTGACAGAGGCCTTGAAGGAGTGAAGAAGAAGGGGGATCTGTGGAGGCTCTGCCGAGCAATGAACCATGACAGTGGGACCTAGAGAACATCAGTTTCTCCCTTTGGCCTGCGCACACTTTGTGTTGGGGAGAAGAGCCTGAAACTGGAGTCGGAAGGAGGACTTGTGGTACTATGGTATGGAGAGGGTCCGCAGATACTGGAGGGGGCAAGGGGCTGATGATAGGCCCGGCCCCCTATTGGTGGGCTGTATCGTTGGAGTGACTTTCCTTCTCTGCCTGCTGTGCCTGGACTGGGTGCTTAGCGATGCCCGTTAGATGTCTGGTGGTGGACCGACCCAGCGGTGGCATCTGTCACGTGGGAGTCCAATGGGGCATGCACATCTAACGTCTAAACAAATTACAGACTAGGATAGTCCTAAAGGTGTGGGCGCTGTGCAGCATTGGACCTCTAACCTCCCCGAGGGGACTTGCAGCACCATCAGCCCCCCTCGGCCCACTCCCTGTCTCACTTGTGATCTGAGCACAGGGTGAAGCACTCATCGGAGGCAGACAGGTGCAAGGCCATCACTCACATCCTGTGAGCTTCCACTTGATGAGCTGCAATCCAGGGGCTTGGCTTTTGGGGGGCCTTCCTGAGAGTTCCTCCCCATAATACATACCACTAACAGTGACAATGGGGAAGGAAAGAGACCTCAGAGACACCCAGCACAATAAAATAGACAAATATACGACTCAAGGGTCCCAGGCGGGGGTCGCCTCTTGTGCCCCTGCAATGGCTCAGAAGGGACCTGACCCCCAGAATAAGCCCTAGGGGAACACAGATATTGGCTGCAATTGAACAATCCAGTGCTAAGGTTCAAGCCAAAATAGATGCCATTTCCCTTGATTGTGGGCTACTCAGGGCGGATCTCCGTGTGGAAGCAGATAGGTAACTGGCTACAGAACAACATATCACCACATTGCAGGGCGAAGTGGCTGCTCTAAAAACCATACTCACAGCTCTCTCTCCAAAAACTGATACACTGGAGCGGCGAGTGGAGGGAAGGTCTTGGAGATGTAATCTCCCCTTTGTGGGAATTCCGGAAGATGTTGCGGCAGGGATCCAGAGGTATTCCTTGAAAATGAATATGAAAGGCTTGCCCAAGTGCAGAACTGTCCCCTGTGTTTGTTGTAGAGAGGGCGCATAGGGTCCTGACCTCAAAGCCACTGGTAGGAGCCCCGCACCCTTATCGCAAAATTTCTCAATTATAGGAACTGTGACTCTGTCCTTCGTGCTGTACAACAGACGGGAGACCCCAAGTTGGACAACCTTACAATAAGGAGTTTTCCAGACTACACACTGCAAGTCCAACAATTCTGAGCATCCTTTGGGGGCGTGAAACAAAAACTGAGGGCAATGGGTGTACATTATATGCTACTATTCCCTGCAAAATTAAAAGTGCTGCATGCAGATCACGACCATTTCTTTAACAATCCGAAAGCAGTCTCGAACTGGCTTGAAGTGCATGGGGAGGGTCGCAGTCCATTGTCTGGCCATAAAGCCCACAACGGCAAAGTCTCTGACCCCACTCAGAAGTCGCAGGGGTGTAGAAGGCTGAAAGGGTCTTGGAGAGTGGTGGTAAGACAAGATGGAGCCCTATAGCTGGAAGACCCTGGGGATTGATGGGACGAACTGCAAAAGCCAGACTCAGATCCTGAAAGACTGCAGCTGGAAAGACAAGCAACACAGACATTGGTAGAGGAAGTCACAGCTTTGGAGTCTGATGGCGATCCCACGATAGCATCACAGACAGAGACAGACGCTTAGTGACATGGCAGTATGGTCCTATGGAACTCCAGCCCTTGTGTTGCATTGATCGGCAGGCCCTGTGGTAGGCATCCCTTTGATGGATGATTGCAATGGACTGGGCCCACTCCCACATTCATGGACTCAAATGCTGAAGACGCCCTGACGGAGGGGATACCACAGATGGGTTATTGGGCCTTCTCTTCGCAGCCCCGGAGGAAAAAACTTTGGTGTGACGAGTAGACTGGTGTATGTGAAATGGGAGTGGGTAGAAATGAAAATAAATGTGAACCATTGCTAATATATTGAGTGATTGACATGGCACCTAGGGCTGGAAGGTAACTCAAACCTCGATATCAGAGGATGCTGAAAACCAGCCTGATTCTGCACAGAACACGTGTTGTGGTGGTTGCTGGAATGAATTTGAAGTTGGGTGTATGTGTGCAGGGTGCAAGGAGTCAGTGAGGAAAGTTGAGTACTTTAGTAGCACGGATTGGGTATGGTTGTTTAACCGCAACAATAATGGTATGCTTAAACAAGGAACGAGTGGGGAGGAACTTGAAAAAGGTTGAGGATGCACACATTTTTGTTATGTGTCTACCCAAGGGTGGGGGGGAGATGGCTTATCCGATTAACCAATAAAACACATGGTCGGCAGTGTTGACCTTCAACGTAGGTCTGATTGAAACTCCAGAAATGCTTGACGCACAATGGGTACCAGATACAGACTTAAAACATGGAATGTTAGGGGATTACATTTATATGTTAAAAGGCATAGAGTGCAAACATATTTATGCCGCCATGGCGTTCACATAGCGCTAATACAGGAGACGTATTTTATAGACACCGAGGTCACTAAATTACGTAGGAAATGGAGGGGTCAGATGTATTCCGCCACTTATTCTAGTTATGCCTGTGGGGTTCTTATTTGGATTGCACCACCGGTGCCTTTCTTGTTTTGGGGTTACCAGGCAGATGTTAATGGGAGATTTATACTGGTGCATGGACTCCTGAATGGGCCAGAAAGTTGACTATTAAATGTATATGTCCCAAGTATAGTCAATGGGGATTTGTTCCCAGAATTAGAGAAAGAATTGAATTCCTACTTTCAGCTTCCTCTGGTGTGGTCGGGGGAATTTAATTGTATACTTGTGGGAGAACTGGACAGGCACCCTTAAAGCCCCTGACTCAAACCCAGCATGGCCGGGGCACTGCTGGCTGTAAAGAACAGACTTCAGTGCACAGACATCTGGCGAGCTACACACCCTGAGGCACAGGAATACAGAACCCACCAAACACATAACCTACTTGATAGAATCCTTGTAACTGACAATATAGTAGGGGCACTCACTAAGGTCCAGATCTTGGGTAGGCTCCTGTCTGATCTCGCCCTGGTATTAATGGAGTGGGTGGTGGGGGGCAATATGCCCAATACCCCCTTTGGAGATTAAGACCAGAGACTTTGGGAGACCCCCTCTTCAGAGAAGAGCTTAGCGGTGTGATAGATAGATATTGTGATACAAATTGGTTGACGTCGGGATCAGAGGCTTGGAGTAGGACACCCGCAAGGTGGTTGCACATGAAGAATGTCTAGCAAGGATAGGGGGTACACGTTGCCAACTGGAGCAGGACCTTAAAGAGGCCGATTTTACCTTTGCAGGCATACAAAAGGCACACTTGAGAACTGACGAAACCAGAGAGATCAGAGTTACAGGCAGCGTGGCGGACTTATAGGATAGACTCAACAGACTGACCTCAAGGGGAAGGGTATGACCAGGGCTGGGTCCTGTGTATGCGCCACTGGATTCAAGCTAGCCTGGTTGCTGAAGGGTGATATCCTGAAACCGGTCCCAGGATGCTTGATTACGGTGCAGGGAGGACCTGGCAATGCAGCTCGGGCTGGACTGTTCCCATGGGGAACAGCGTCAAGACTGATTTGCATATGGCTGGGTCCAAACTGGGGTGGTGAGCAAAACAACAACGGATTAAACCCAGATCTTTGTGACTGTCAGTGAATGTTTCCATTGTTCAACATTCCATCCATCATCTGTTCTTTTGCTTTAGTCACCCTAAGTGGAAAAGGGTATTCCCAGACGTCGGTCCTGTACTCACTGCTCCACTCAAGCTAGCCTGGCTGATGAAGGGTTATACCCATAGGGAACAGGGTAAAAAATGATTTGCATATGGCTGGATACAAACTCGGGTGGTGAGGTGGGCAAAAAATAATGGATTAAACCCAGCTCTTTGTGAATGGGGGTAAAATTGTTCAGCTTTCCGTCCATCATCGGTTCTGTTTGCTCGCTACCTTCAGACTCCTCTTTTTCTCTTTGAAAAGTAGAAATATACTTTGTTTTCCATTTGTAATAAATGAATAGATGTGTGTCATACATATTGATATTTTAATGTACCCAGGCTATAGCCACCCATGCCATATTTAAATGAATTTCAAGATTTGCTTATTTCGTTATTGATATGAACTCGGTATTCTGGAGCAGTTAGAATTTACCTTTCAAAGAACCAGCACATCAGGTGTTTCCTAACCTTTTTCAATTTTTTAAAAAAAATTGTCATTCTGTTGATTTTTATTTGAATCTGATTTGCTGACTAGCAATTCCATTTTAAGTATTTTTAAGTAATTTTTGGACTATCACATTGAGTTGATTGTGGTGTGTCCAAAGATCTTCAATGTTTACTGTCAGGAATGCAATTTCTACATTCACTTTGAATCATTACAATCTATGAAAATAAGTAACCCAATGTGTCAATATGAGATAACATTATATAACTTGTTCTGTAATTTAACTATTTTGGTCCAATGTCTGCTCAAATAACATCTGAGTTAAAGGCCTCAATTAGAGTTTTGAATCAACTGAAAATCCTCTAAATTGTGGTGGAAAGTATAAATATGGAAGGGATCTGCGAGCTGAATTTCCTCCACAATGCTTTCTATGTATTAGAGGAAAACCAGTTGTGGATCCTTCTCCATATCTAGGTCCATATTTAACAAAAATGACGCACAGCTGCGGTAGTGCAGTTGTCCGTCAAAAAATGTACTGCGAGCTATCCCCATTCCATAGCATGGAATATGTGCTCCATATTTATAAAATGACGTACGATGGTGCTAAGGAATCGTTAGCGTAATAAAAAAGCGATGCCAGCAACTGCAACATTCTGTAAGAAAAAAACATTAATTCTGCAAAAGTAGCGTTAGAACGCAAAATAGGTTAGCCCCATATTTAACAGAATTAGCATTAAATGAGAATGTAGGCAAGGAGAGATCCCTGGGAGATCCCAATCAGCCAAGTACCAGCCAGGAGGGTCCAGCAAAATCCCAAGAGAAGGAGAAGAGGAAGCAGCAGTGCTTTGGTGAGGAGGAGCATGAGATCTTGATCAGAGAGGTGACGGAGCATCAACATCAGCTCTTCATCACCTCTAAATTGCCAATAGGTAGGAGAGATGCAATACGGTAGGCAATAGTAGATAAAGTCACCAGCGTGGCAGAGGTGAAAAGGACTATCACCGATTGCAAGAAGTGCTGCCATGATTGCAAGCACAGAACTAAGAAGAAAATGGCCAGGAACTGAAAGGTAGCACTGCAGAATGGAGGTGGAAGTCCCGCACCCCAGGTGGACCTGGATGAGCTGGAGGAGATGGTGGCAGTGGTCATGCCGGAGGAGCTGGTCACTGGAATTGCCGGACAGGACAGCGCAGACTACCAAGAACTACCACAAATGCACGGTACGTTGCAGGTGGGACTATCTGGAAACTCACAAATGGCAAGAGGGGGAGGCACATAGGACACACTCAATGCATGCTAAAGGGTCGCATTGGGACACATAGGGCCTGAATGAAAAAACGCCATCGCCACCCAAGCCTCACTTTTAGTGACGGCCTTGTGGCCCAATGCACTCCGACACATACACAACGTGGTCTTAAGCCACTTATTGTGGATTTGCACCATCTTGTAAACATGCAGCACATTGCCTAGAAGGGACGTGCAATTAGTGTGGCTGTGGCTCAACAACATCCATTGCATATTGTTGATGCCCAGATCCAAGATAACATGTGCACCAGGGACTGTGACTGAAATCATCACCACCCCAGGGGTGGTATCAGGATGGCACAACAAGGCAAAATGCTTTCTATCCTCTTCATGTCATTGCCCTTTTCATGTGTTTTGCAACTTGCCTTAATATGCACACCATACTGCATATAAATGATCTATCCCCTCAACCCAGGCACCCCTTCACTATGGTCCAAGAATTCCTGTGTTGGTGCAAGGAGAACAAATCTGCACAGGTGCTGGGGGAAACACACAGGGGTGTTCCGTATTCCAGTTAACATGGATCACTCCTGCATTTCAAAAGTGGTGCAACGCCATGCATCTAATATTGCTGCTGCTACGAGCTTTGCCACTTGAGAAAAAAGCAAGCCCTAAGTGTGCAACTTGTGGAACGCAACACGCACAGGGTTGCCCAACAACAACTCTCAAACACCTCCATGTGCCATTTGGTAATAGGCACAAAAGTGAACTCATACAACACATGGGACATGTCTGTGACCATCATTTGTGCTGCTGTACAAGTAGCTTCAATGTCACCATGTAACAAGATTGCCTGTGTTGTGTGAATAGATGGTGTTCTGCATAAAGGGACATCTACATGCCTATAAACTGCCACACGTGGCATCAATGTTGTACTACGGGCACAATGTCACTAGCCCGTAATGCAACTTTCCCATCATACAAATTGTTGCCGATGTGGATCCAAGCTGCCCATTCCCCTTGTGCCACATTAACGAAGTCTCAAAATGCATGCATTGATCCACATTGTACATCCTTACACCAAAATATGCCTGTGACAAATGAAAGGAAATGTCCCAAATGTAGGGAAAGACTAACTACTGGGGCAGACAATCCATAATGATTGCCCTGTCGCATCCAATTAGCACATCTGTGAGGCCTGCTAAAGGCAGATGACAAAGTAACACAAGCATTGTAATCAATGGACCTACCTGTGCTTTGCAGCACTAGTGCCATTCATTCATGGTGCCAATGCAGTAAAGCACCTAAAGAGTTACAATACACATTATGGTGGTGTGGGATCAATGCACAAAATAACTTGAAACATTGCCCCATGTGTGATGCACAGTGCAATACATCATTTACAATTACGACCTGAGGTCTTTAACATGTCATTGAGCCACCAGTAGCAAGTAAGTGATGAGCCATGTCAACAGCCACTCCAGTCAAAGATTGACATTTCACTATTTCATTGCTGAGGATGATGCCTTACTTCCTGCCGACCTTCCTGTACTGGATTTTACAGATGAAATAGATGACCAGCTGCCGAACATCAATGAAGAGACTCTCCAGGATATCCTAAATTCCCTCCAAGCACCACCTCCAGTCACAGGGAGGACACACATCATTGTGGGGTCTCCACATGAACCACCCAGCTACCAACACAAAGCACCAACCAGTGCTGACACAGCCCTCAACTCCGAGGACCTAGACATCACCTTTCATAGGACAGTGGTAGGATTTCAGCAGGAGCTGGCCAAGCAGGTGTGGGTGAGGATGGAGACAGTGGCAGGAAGCCTAGAGGGAGTGCAGAGGTGCCTTAGCCCAAATAGGGACAACTCAGCTGCTATCAGCGGCACAGTCCCCGCTACCTGGACTCCAGCAGTCCCTTGCCGACATAGCTGCTGTCATGAGGCAGAGGCTTCAAAAATTGCCCTCCCAAACTGGCAGCAGCATGATAGATAACAGGCCGGGGGCTATACAAAATACCCTGGAGTCCATATGGTGGTAAATGGTCTCCCTCAGGGAAAACATGGCTGCCTACCACCATGATGTTGATGAGGTGTTGTGAAATCAGCAGTTCCTCCTTGCTGCATTGATGATGCCTTTAGTGTTCCCACAACTGTCAGCTGCCAGGACCTTTGACTCCACATCTCTATCCCCTGATGTGTGTTTGGCCCCCTCACCTTCTACAACAGTACCACCCATGGCACAGGAGGCACCACACACAACAGAGGATGAAGATGTGAAAGAAACAACATTCACACTGAAACAACAGGTAGCACTAGCCTGTGCCACATGGACAGTAGCTCCTTAGTTCTGTGCTTAAGATCATGCAAGTTTTGTAATAGCTGGCAAAGTGCCCTCTTCACTCAACGTTGTTGACTTATCTGCTATAGAATGTCATCATCTCAATTGCTACCTATAGCCAGTTTGGACACCTCCTCACTAAGGCACACTTCTCCTACTCATGTCTCATGACATGTCCCTCACCCCTGGACTCTGAATATACAATAAATGGCTTGGGATCTCTCATGGGGTCTGTGAACTGGACATTGTATTGCTTTGGAAACTACACATGCACATGTAAATAAATCTCCATATACACATGTCTCATGTCAACTTTTACTGTGATCCATCAACTCATCTAAATGTATGCATTGTGTAAAGCTATGTCATTGAGGACAGAACCTAATTACTTGTGTGTCTTACTGTCAGACATAATGCCACACACTAGGATGAAAAAGGTGACTGGTGGTGTTGTGGGCTGCAACCAACTTACATTGCCCAAAAAGCCTGTCATGAACAGATTTCCATTCAAGTTCACATACGGCATTATTGAGTCAGAACCAAGTGTCTGGAATTTCCCCTGTTAAGAGCACCAGTACTACTAATATGTATGGAACAGAAGAGGCAGTTTTGATCATTGACGGGCAGCTGTAAGTGTGCCAGGTTGCAAACCCCAAATGAGTTTTAGAAATATGTGCCACACTTTAGAAGATGTCTTCTGACAGACCTCACCGATGACAATTGAAGCTCCATACTTACCAATCTAAGAATCTGTATACATACACAATGTGAATGACACGAACCGGGGATGGAAAATGTTTTGAGAAGCGGATGTAATTTTGCAGCCAATCTGACAGCTCCTTGATCATAAGGGATACACATAGTCATACATGTAAATCAATACAGAAAGTATACCATAAGTCATTCCACGAACATGGCCAGTGCAACCATGAGAACACCCAGACACTTAATCAACATTAAGACCTAATTGTTTAAAATTAACAGGATTTATTGTAACATTAAAACAACACCATGTGAAAACCTAACCTAGGCACTATCCTACACTAAACTAACCAATAGTAACTTATCGAAACTTACCCCTACAGCTATCTATCCTAATCTAAACGTATCTTAAACAGATAATGCCACAAACTACACATTGTCCTCCCACCTGCATTAAGTAACAAAATACGAGTTGGACAACATAAACTAAGGCTACACATATACTAACTTGACCTATTTCCTAAACAAATATATATTTTTATGCAATTATATGTTGCAGATTTTGTATATTTTTTTGATTTTTATTTTTTTTAGAAACGTAGAACACCATACATAACCCCCCTCCCAACCCCAAAACAAAAAACATTACTAAAACCCTCCCCCAACTATACTTACTTTATTCTACAATTAACCTAATTTAATTAACTAATCTATCACTACCAACCTAAAACCCACTAAAAATGATAACACTCACAAAGGTAAAGGGAAGGAACTGGGAGGCTGTTCATCTACTTGTTTAGCGCTTCTTCACTTTTTTGACAATACTTAAGCAACTTGTAGTTTCTGCCATTGTCCTTCTCAAGTTGGTACAACCTTGCCATTATGGCTGCCATGTCCCTCCTCATGCCCCCCTCAAAGTTTGAGGATGTGGCTGCTGCATGTGTCTGTTGCAGTGGCTGACTAGGCTTAGGTATAGCTGACGTGGACGTGGTGGGATCAGCTGAGGTCCCCCTGACCCCAGATGTTGTGCCCTATGTCCCCTGCACAGTTACGGCCTGTAGTGGAGATCCATATTGAAATGCAAGCCAAGCACCTGAAGATTTCTCACAGCAATACTTCCATGATGTGGCAGAAAAACTCTGCTCTCTTTTCAAAAGCACGCCTCTCTGCTGGGGTCATAGTGGCAGCTAAAATGTGTGGAAAACAAGGCATCAAATACTGCATTGGACAGAGGTAGAACAAACATGCAATGTATGCAGTATCCTCAGATGACACATGCTGTCCAACAGACATTTCATGACAATTTCAAACTCCAAATCAAGACTAAACATCCTACCATCCATCTACGGTCCAATGTACATATCACTGGGTTAACAGCTATTCATTGTTGACTATCAGGGCCCAGAGGTAAGTGGACTTCTGCCTCCTTGTGCAACATTTGTATCATCATACTAGCGAGGATCATGTGGCGGAACAAGTCCAAAATCCCTGTGCCATTGTCTGAAAGCGGCGCAATGCATACATTCCACCACTTTGATACTCCTAGCACTACATCAAGCCTTGGCCAGGCATCATGGATGCAATGTGGGGTTCACCCGGTAGGGGACAAAAAAAAGGCATTAGGAATTCCAAGGAATGCCAATGCATCATTCATGTGTCCTGGGGTTAACAACTGCTCAGAGCACGTGTTACACGGGGCACACCATTGCTTACAATGGGACCCTATGTACATTCCAGGGTTAGCACCCATATAGTTTGCCCTAAGCCTTAACAGTGCATATATATTGTCTTCTGATTTTGTACCTATTGCCCCCTACCCTGTGGTATGATGTGCCAAATGTCTAATGCAGCGCACACATGGTGGCTGTATAGGTGCCCTAAGGAGCACAGGAAGAGTGGCACTGCACTGGGTGCAGCTACAGTATTCCTTCGAACTACCTGTGCACATACATGTCTGACATCGCCTAAGTACTGGGTACACACTCAGCATTCACATTATATACACACATGGTGTGACTAAGCTCACGCACAATTATTATGATAGGTTGATTTTGTTCGTAAATCTGCACACATCTAGGGGTATATTTATACTCCATATGCGCCAAATTGTGTCAATTTTTGTATGCAAATTTGGAGCAAAACTAACTCCATATTTATATTTTGATGTTAGACACGTCTAACGTCAAAATATTGGAGTTTGCACCATTTTGTAGATGCCTGAACCTACCTTGCGTGAATGAGATGCAAGGTAAGAATTCCCATTTAAAAAACGGTGCTTACCCGATATCCCCATAATTATACCCGTGCTAAAATGACGCACAGGTGTGAGGAGGGGCTAAATAATGTTGCAAAGCTTGCTTTGCACCATTATTTAACGCCTGGGTCAGAGTAGGCGTAAGGGGACCTGTGGACCCATTTCCATGGCTAAACACCATGAAATGGGTCCACAGGTGCCCTCCTCAAGCCCCAGGAACACTCCCACCCACACCAGAGGGACACTGGAGGATGGGAGATCCCATGCCAGGTAAGTAGAGGTAAGTATTTTTTTTTAATTAAAGTGCCAAAGGGCCCAACTCGGGGCCCCCTACATGGCACAGGGTGCACTGGCAATGACTAAGGGACATTGGTCCCCTGTGCTGGCCAATGGGATGGTGGGCAGGAATCCTGTCTTTTGTAAGACAGGAATCATGTGGTATGGATGGTCTTGCATCAGAAAATTACACCAGGCTGGTTAGAGGCATTTTTTTTGCCTCTAACCAGCCTAACGTCATTTTTTGGTGCAAAACTCCTTTTTCCCATACCGCCACCCCCACCCGGCTAACGTCATTGTTATTTGTTAGCCCTCCCTTTGCACCGGCTTGTGCCATTCCATAAATAGGGTGCCCGACTGGTGCTCAGGAATGCCGCAAAGTGGGTGCTAAACCTTTTGATGCAAAATTGTGTTGGTGCAGTTTTGCATCAAAAGGTATAAATATGCCTCCTAGTTTGCTACTATCCATGGAGAAGAGAGGGAGAAGAGATGGCTCAGCAACACCAAAGCTCACTTTCCCAGACTCTCCTGTGATGCATTTCACAGCACCATATTTACAAGGATTTGTTATGCAGCTTATTGTTGTGTTACACCTCCATGTACATATGGGGCAGCATGGGACAGCATTCTGCATCAGAGGGGCATGCAGTGGTTATTGCAGTGGCCATCCCTTTGTAACACCCATTGCTTCTGACACTGCCCAGATGTTGAAGACATCTTACTAATTATCAGTGACAAAAGACTAACAGCAGCCCAGGGGTGCAGTAAGCATAGCAAAGTGTTTAGGAATGCATTGATACCTCATTGCTTCTTGCTTCTTATATGTGTGCGCCATTTAAAGGCACACACAGTACAGCTGAAATGCCATGGATGTTTGCTTACGTGCTTATAGGTGCCCCTTCCTGCACATTAACAAAATAACATAACAGATGTCTTGGTACTACTATGTGGACAGCCATTTGTCGCCATTATAGACTGCGTATGTCAGGAAAGGGATACCAACCTGCACATAGACACTTCCCTCAACAATGACACACTTGCACTGTGGTGCAAGTATTGCTGCTTTGGTGCAGACTATTGAGTTATGTGCCAGCGCAGATGCACGCCTGGCCGTACTCTCAGTAATACGGGACAGGCCTGTGTTACAAAATTAGCACATGTGTGCCTGATACTTGACACTTTATTGGGTGTATGTGATATACAATGTACACAAAGAGGAATGTGTAAGTAGTCTGCACCTGGAGCATAGCTAAGCTCTCTTAAATGCTGCATGCTTAAGACATAACTTACTGTCCTGATGCTTGACAAAACATGCTGCAGTCAACCTTATGCCCCCCTGTCATGCACATGCAAAGGAGGATGTTGCAATTCAAAAGGGGTGCTTACTACTTGGCCCACCAATCAGAATCCCCAGGTGATCCAGCAGATCTTGCTCTCGTACAATGAGGTCTTCCCAACGGTGTTTCGGCTGGTGGTTGGTGCGCACAAATCCAAATATCCGGCATAGGTGGTGGAGCACCTTTCCCCACTGCAGCTTCTGTGCCTCTTTTGGGTAGCCTTGGATGACTCGGCCACCCAGTGTCAATATCACGGGGAGGTAATGTTTAACTAGCCAGATGAACTACCCCACCTAACCCCAAATACCCCAACAAACTACACTACCCCAAGACAAATACCCTACAATATAATAACAATGACATAACAAAACCACTACCCAAGACTCAGGGAAATGACAAAATGCACAGGACAGCAACAGGACACAGCACAAAACCACCACTTCTCAACCAGCACCAGCTCCACACACCCTCTCACAATCACAGACAAAAAGACTGTAAAATGAAAGTGAAAATGACATCACTGTACCATGTATTCAGCAAGGAAGCCCTGTTTCATCACATCCTGGTTGAGTGTGTCACGTTTTCTGATATGCATCATTTTTTTTGATACATGACGTTCATGCATGTTTTTTTACCATTAAAGCTGACAAGGCCTGTCAACTTATGATTGATGTGCAGGGGCCAGGAGTCATTTTGTTGATTATGTAAGTATGGAGTATTTGCGTTTGCATTAAAATTGTTGACGCATGCTGGTCATCTGTGGTATTGCTTCCCATGAAGGCTGAGAAGGCCTGTCGACTTGCGATTGACACGCAGGGGCCAGTCGTCATCTTTTGGAATATTGCAGTATGGAGTATTGCCATTTGCATCAAAAAATGTTATGCATAACAGGAATGCATGGATTTTGTTGAAAAGGCTCCCAGATTCACATATCATGTCACAGGGACTATGCATGTATGTAGTCGGTATGGTATGGCTACCTGTGTGTGCATGTACAATCATATTGTAGGGGTAACATCGGAATGTGTTACCATACATTTGTATGTGTGTGTGATGCATGCAATGACTGATAGCGTTTGCATATGTGCATGTGTTGGTAGACTTTTTACAAATACATGTTACCACATATGTGTACTGGAAGTGTACATATATGATGTAACACATAATTGTGGGTCTACCACATTGTCATGTCTGATTCCAAATGTACATTAGATAAGATGGACTATGTGCAAAACATGTTCATGCATGTGATACCCTTGACAAACAGTATTCAGAGGATGCAGTGAACTACGGGTGGGTCGATTTCATGTAACCTAGGGCAATATGAGTGCATGTGTGTCCACACTGTGTTGTGTTGTACGGTTCAGGGTTCATGATGCTATGCTACACGTGTAACATATGGTTCCCCATGTATCTATGATGCAGGAGATGGTGTGGTCACACGTGTCAATGAAAGTTGGTATGTGACGTGTGTGTGGAAAGACATGTATAGTGCAGTATGTGCAAAAAATGCCAAAGTGGTGTGTTAATGGGAAATTAAACCTCACAAACCTATCTTCCTGCATGGACCTATGGTGGACATTGTTTAATGGGTGTGTAGTCATATCAGTGCCACCTATGTTTCCGTATATGGGAACACATTTGAAGGCCATTAAAGTCTATGAATGATCATGTGATTCAAATACATTTTCATTAGTGGAAAGTAGACTTTTGTGCATACATCAATATACAAACCCATGCCTATACCACTGAGGTGGTAAACGTGTGGTGAGAAATCGGACATATGTGTGCAAGGCACAAAGTAGGTGCATACAATCGACCACACCATATTTGTTATGACTGTTACATATAATGGCACATAACTGTGTAGCAGGGTTGCAGTCAGGCAATGATGGCACCCTAGTTATTGTTGCTCCTGTAGGACTTTGTGTGCCCACACAGAGCCATGGTTGCATGTTTTGTCGCAGGTTAATGGTGCTCCACTCAGCTCAGTCCACTTTGCAGATGCATAAGGCCCCTGATTGTGTCAAGAATCAATGTAGCCTCAGCATGGGAGTTAGTGGGTGTTGGGAGGGTTTCTACCTTCATCATGATAGCTCTTCCAGCAGTACAATGTGCAGTCCCCTACAGACAGACCCCTGCACAAATGTGATCCCATGGCCTAGTATTTTCCATTTCGTTTGGGGTACTTGATGTCAGGCTTGCTCTATCATGTACAGGGGACTGGCTGCTTGTATGTGTAGGACATGTCTCATCATTTGGCATGGCCTGACACAAATGGTTATACATTGTTTGTATTTTCCATATGCAGCTTGGTTAGGGCATATATCTCTAGTGTAACTTGTTTATATTTCTGACCCAGAGGACAGATGATGTCATCTGTCACTGCCTTCTGTCAGAATAGTAAATGATGGGCAACTACATTGTTGTTGTTGCAAACATGAATGAGTTATGTACTGACCTATAGATCCTCTGTGAACATATGTTGGGTGATCACATGGTAACATTGTTGTGTTGCATAGTCAGCATTGGTCTATGTGTGTACCTTCTAAACATTAATGGCATATCTTGTTTGGAATTGCTTTGGTCCTACATTGCTGGTATTCTTTAGGCTGCTTACACTTTGTGCACATCTTCTACTGCAACATTGTATGTACATACATGGACAGGTTGCTATGTGTGACTTGTATGATTTGTAGATGTACACATCTTTTACTACTGACTACGTGATAGTTTCCCTCCCATTTCTAGGCTTTGAGAGATTACATGACTTTCACACACCCATGACAGTACACCAGCCACAGCACTTGTGTATTGTCTATGTGGCCTCTTCATGTTGTATCTCCAAGCGTCTGAGGGAGTCTCCCAGCTGTTCTTCCACAACCTTTGCATGCACTCACATATGCACCCCACACCCTATGTCACATGAGTATATCTTGTTAGTGTGTGGAATCATCTCAGCGATGAATTTTTAATTTGCCACATACAACATATCTGTCTCCTTCTTCACCCATACAATTTAGGATGGGTCTGTGACATGTTAGAACATTGCTAGATTTACATGCACATCCTTAACCGGATTGGCATGTGAGAGACCTAGACATTTTAAGGTATTGTTCCCAGTAGGTCACTTTATCTTGGTCAAAAACGTGAGTGTCAATGACAGGTGTGTTTTCATATGTGGTATGTGATGGTATCATACAGACTATACTGGGTTACCTTGCTTACACACATCAACCATTGTAGGTAATTGCAGACCCTTTCATACCTAGGCCATACACCGGTACATAAGTCTTCACATCTATTTCCAGATTAGCAGCAGGCATGTCAAGACAGCAGAATTGTGTGACATGTGTGTTAGAATGTACATAGGAAGTGCTACAGACTCTGCCTACATTCCAACCACACATTCATGTGGTGGTGCATTTTCTCATTTTATTGATCACTTCTGGCTATGGGGCATATTTGTGGAGAGTGGATCAGCAGCCATTGCTGTTTCACTTGATTAGCAACCCATAGTCCTCTCCACAGCCAACATGTATGTGCTATGTTTGAGGTACAGCACACCATGTGGCAGGGTTGGGGTCAATAGTGCTCACAGGACATAACACCATTGATATACAATGCAAAGTTATGCGAAAACGTTTGTCCCTAACGCTGAACCGTCCATGAAGGTCCTTCTGTGTCCTTCATTGTATGCACGCTTTTCCACCATTGTCAGGTTGCCAAAAGGAGTCATCACCTATAGCTGCATGCCATAACCTTGGTCAGCTGCAAAGGATTGAGAGAACATATGTCAGTCATGCATATTTGTGGTTTCGTATGTGCCATGGCAGATGTTAGTTTTAGGTGGATTGGTGACTCAGACTTGCTTCTGATATTGTGTGTGTTCCTGTTTTGTTGAATGGTCGCATTGGTGTGTGCTGGTGGACATTACTATCATGGGTTGTGGCTCAGGGACCTGGTGATTGCCGATTTAAATCTGGACTGACAAGTTGACCATGCATAATATGTGTTGTGTTGTCCATATTTGAGGCTGTGTTCTAGTGTTAGTGGAACCTACCACCTGCTTGCACCACAATAGTGTCATTTGTATTGCACTATGATAGCCCTTCAAGGTTAAACTCAGGCCTCTATGTTACCATGTGGCACTATGCATTCAGTGCAATACTTAATGTGCCAGCCATCATATGTACAAGGGTGAGATTCACACAATAGGAGAGTAAATACATTGGTGCAGAGAAATCACCAAAGTTCCTAGACATGATTTATCACAAACACTTTCCACACATGCACAGATCAAGCTTTAGGAAGGGACACACCATAGTTTTGAATGGGTCCCTAAGTATTGAGAATGAAATTGTCAGTACTCCTACAGAGACCCACTCTGGCATCCATTATCTTGACACTATTGCACCTACTTGGCACCTTGGTGCACCGTTTATTGTATATGCGCACCCACGGTGGTGTTAGGGGGGTGCTAAGGGGTGCAAGAAAAGTCGCACTGGACTAGGTGCAGCACCACTTTACATAAATCTGCACAATGGTCTTTTATAGCTTGTGATGTTGTATTCCCATGTGTGCGGCAAAATGCACCAGAAAGGTGAAGGTGCACACAATGGGTGAGTCTGGTATGTTTAGGTGATATGTAGTTAGTACTGTCAACACTTGAATGACATTTGATATTGATGCTGCTGGAGGCTTCAACACCATTACAAAAGTGGTGATGTGCCTATATGTGACATCCTTTACATTGACATGGCAAATACCATTCACATAGCTGAGCTATTCATTGTTAGGTGTTAGGTGTGTGGGATCTGTATTTAGTTGCCAACCAATGGACACTTGTAGTGGTTTGGGCCCATCTTCTCTATGCAAAGAGGAAAAAGCTCCACCTGTCCTTCATGTGGTGTGCCTCTTAGGTTGTGGCTGTATTATGTATATATGGGAGTATTTGTGTGTGATGCGTAATGAATGCAGTATAGTGTGGCATGTGACATATGTGTTGTTGTCTGTACATCTGTGTTCCCCTATCCATGTGTGTTTAGTGTGGTGTATGTACTGTTTGTCCTACAAGGTTGGTGTGTTGTCTGTGTAATGATTGGTATGGTGGCTTACCTATGAGCAGCCCATTGCCATTGGGGTCATCAAGGAACCTAGTACTGATAGTTCAATAGAACTCTATTAGTCACTCCAAGCAATGTCTCTAGATCAGCACGTGGCCCCTGCAATTATTTAAACATGGATGAGGAAGCACTTTCTGCCCATATATTAAAGTCCCTTGGAATTAAAAAAATTTGGTGAGGTAGCACCATTTTGGAAATTACTTCAATCAAAGGGTCGAGATGAGTATTTGGGACACACAAAAGACTAACAGCAGCCCAGGGGTGCAGTAAGCATAGCAAAGTGTTTAGGAATGCATTGATACCTCATTGCTTCTTGCTTCTTATGTGTGTGCGCCATTTAAAGGCACACACAGTACAGCTGAAATGCCATGGATGTTTGCTTACGTGCTTATAGGTGCCCCTTCCTGCACATTAACAAAATAACATAATAGATGTCTTGGTACTACTATGTGGACAGCCATTTGTCGCCATTATAGACTGCGTGTGTCAGGAAAGGGATACCAACCTGCACATAGACACTTCCCTCAACAATGACACACTTGCACTGTGGTGCAAGTATTGCTGCTTTGGTGCAGACTATTGAGTTATGTGCCAGCGCAGATGCACGCCTGGCCGTACTCTCAGTAATACGGGACAGGCCTGTGTTACAAAATTAGCACATGTGTGCCTGATACTTGACACTTTATTGGGTGTATGTGATATACAATGTACACAAAGAGGAATGTGTAAGTAGTCTGCACCTGGAGCATAGCTAAGCTCTCTTAAATGCTGCATGCTTAAGACATAACTTACTGTCCTGATGCTTGACAAAACATGCTGCAGTCAACCTTATGCCCCCCTGTCATGCACATGCAAAGGAGGATGTTGCAATTCAAAAGGGGTGCTTACTACTTGGCCCACCAATCAGAATCCCCAGGTGATCCAGCAGATCTTGCTCTCGTACAATGAGGTCTTCCCAACGGTGTTTGGGCTGGTGGTTGGTGCGCACAAATCCAAATATCCGGCATAGGTGGTGGAGCACCTTTCCCCACTGCAGCTTCTGTGCCTCTTTTGGGTAGCCTTGGATGACTCGGCCACCCAGTGTCAATATCACGGGGAGGTAATGTTTAACTAGCCAGATGAACTACCCCACCTAACCCCAAATACCCCAACAAACTACACTACCCCAAGACAAATACCCTACAATATAATAACAATGACATAACAAAACCACTACCCAAGACTCAGGGAAATGACAAAATGCACAGGACAGCAACAGGACACAGCACAAAACCACCACTTCTCAACCAGCACCAGCTCCACACACCCTCTCACAATCACAGACAAAAAGACTGTAAAATGAAAGTGAAAATGACATCACTGTACCATGTATTCAGCAAGGAAGCCCTGTTTCATCACATCCTGGTTGAGTGTGTCACGTTTTCTGATATGCATCATTTTTTTTGATACATGACGTTCATGCATGTTTTTTTACCATTAAAGCTGACAAGGCCTGTCAACTTATGATTGATGTGCAGGGGCCAGGAGTCATTTTGTTGATTATGTAAGTATGGAGTATTTGCGTTTGCATTAAAATTGTTGACGCATGCTGGTCATCTGTGGTATTGCTTCCCATGAAGGCTGAGAAGGCCTGTCGACTTGCGATTGACACGCAGGGGCCAGTCGTCATCTTTTGGAATATTGCAGTATGGAGTATTGCCATTTGCATCAAAAAATGTTATGCATAACAGGAATGCATGGATTTTGTTGAAAAGGCTCCCAGATTCACATATCATGTCACAGGGACTATGCATGTATGCAGTCGGTATGGTATGGCTACCTGTGTGTGCATGTACAATCATATTGTAGGGGTAACATCGGAATGTGTTACCATACATTTGTATGTGTGTGTGATGCATGCAATGACTGATAGCGTTTGCATATGTGCATGTGTTGGTAGACTTTTTACAAATACATGTTACCACATATGTGTACTGGAAGTGTACATATATGATGTAACACATAATTGTGGGTCTACCACATTGTCATGTCTGATTCCAAATGTACATTAGATAAGATGGACTATGTGCAAAACATGTTCATGCATGTGATACCCTTGACAAACAGTATTCAGAGGATGCAGTGAACTACGGGTGGGTCGATTTCATGTAACCTAGGGCAATATGAGTGCATGTGTGTCCACACTGTGTTGTGTTGTGTTGTACGGTTCAGGGTTCATGATGCTATGCTACACGTGTAACATATGGTTCCCCATGTATCTATGATGCAGGAGATGGTGTGGTCACACGTGTCAATGAAAGTTGGTATGTGACGTGTGTGTGGAAAGACATGTATAGTGCAGTATGTGCAAAAAATGCCAAAGTGGTGTGTTAATGGGAAATTAAACCTCACAAACCTATCTTCCTGCATGGACCTATGGTGGACATTGTTTAATGGGTGTGTAGTCATATCAGTGCCACCTATGTTTCCGTATATGGGAACACATTTGAAGGCCATTAAAGTCTATGAATGATCATGTGATTCAAATACATTTTCATTAGTGGAAAGTAGACTTTTGTGCATACATCAATATACAAACCCATGCCTATACCACTGAGGTGGTAAACGTGTGGTGAGAAATCGGACATATGTGTGCAAGGCACAAAGTAGGTGCATACAATCGACCACACCATATTTGTTATGACTGTTACATATAATGGCACATAACTGTGTAGCAGGGTTGCAGTCAGGCAATGATGGCACCCTAGTTATTGTTGCTCCTGTAGGACTTTGTGTGCCCACACAGAGCCATGGTTGCATGTTTTGTCGCAGGTTAATGGTGCTCCACTCAGCTCAGTCCACTTTGCAGATGCATAAGGCCCCTGATTGTGTCAAGAATCAATGTAGCCTCAGCATGGGAGTTAGTGGGTGTTGGGAGGGTTTCTACCTTCATCATGATAGCTCTTCCAGCAGTACAATGTGCAGTCCCCTACAGACAGACCCCTGCACAAATGTGATCCCATGGCCTAGTATTTTCCATTTCGTTTGGGGTACTTGATGTCAGGCTTGCTCTATCATGTACAGGGGACTGGCTGCTTGTATGTGTAGGACATGTCTCATCATTTGGCATGGCCTGACACAAATGGTTATACATTGTTTGTATTTTCCATATGCAGCTTGGTTAGGGCATATATCTCTAGTGTAACTTGTTTATATTTCTGACCCAGAGGACAGATGATGTCATCTGTCACTGCCTTCTGTCAGAATAGTAAATGATGGGCAACTACATTGTTGTTGTTGCAAACATGAATGAGTTATGTACTGACCTATAGATCCTCTGTGAACATATGTTGGGTGATCACATGGTAACATTGTTGTGTTGCATAGTCAGCATTGGTCTATGTGTGTACCTTCTAAACATTAATGGCATATCTTGTTTGGAATTGCTTTGGTCCTACATTGCTGGTATTCTTTAGGCTGCTTACACTTTGTGCACATCTTCTACTGCAACATTGTATGTACATACATGGACAGGTTGCTATGTGTGACTTGTATGATTTGTAGATGTACACATCTTTTACTACTGACTACGTGATAGTTTCCCTCCCATTTCTAGGCTTTGAGAGATTACATGACTTTCACACACCCATGACAGTACACCAGCCACAGCACTTGTGTATTGTCTATGTGGCCTCTTCATGTTGTATCTCCAAGCGTCTGAGGGAGTCTCCCAGCTGTTCTTCCACAACCTTTGCATGCACTCACATATGCACCCCACACCCTATGTCACATGAGTATATCTTGTTAGTGTGTGGAATCATCTCAGCGATGAATTTTTAATTTGCCACATACAACATATCTGTCTCCTTCTTCACCCATACAATTTAGGATGGGTCTGTGACATGTTAGAACATTGCTAGATTTACATGCACATCCTTAACCGGATTGGCATGTGAGAGACCTCGACATTTTAAGGTATTGTTCCGAGTAGGTCACTTTATCTTGGTCAAAAACGTGAGTGTCAATGACAGGTGTGTTTTCATATGTGGTATGTGATGGTATCATACAGACTATACTGGGTTACCTTGCTTACACACATCAACCATTGTAGGTAATTGCAGACCCTTTCATACCTAGGCCATACACCGGTACATAAGTCTTCACATCTATTTCCAGATTAGCAGCAGGCATGTCAAGACAGCAGAATTGTGTGACATGTGTGTTAGAATGTACATAGGAAGTGCTACAGACTCTGCCTACATTCCAACCACACATTCATGTGGTGGTGCATTTTCTCATTTTATTGATCACTTCTGGCTATGGGGCATATTTGTGGAGAGTGGATCAGCAGCCATTGCTGTTTCACTTGATTAGCAACCCATAGTCCTCTCTACAGCCAACATGTATGTGCTATGTTTGAGGTACAGCACACCATGTGGCAGGGTTGGGGTCAATAGTGCTCACAGGACATAACACCATTGATATACAATGCAAAGTTATGCGAAAACGTTTGTCCCTAACGCTGAACCGTCTATGAAGGTCCTTCTGTGTCCTTCATTGTATGCACGCTTTTCCACCATTGTCAGGTTGCCAAAAGGAGTCATCACCTATAGCTGCATGCCATAACCTTGGTCAGCTGCAAAGGATTGAGAGAACATATGTCAGTCATGCATATTTGTGGTTTCGTATGTGCCATGGCAGATGTTAGTTTTAGGTGGATTGGTGACTCAGACTTGCTTCTGATATTGTGTGTGTTCCTGTTTTGTTGAATGGTCGCATTGGTGTGTGCTGGTGGACATTACTATCATGGGTTGTGGCTCAGGGACCTGGTGATTGCCGATTTAAATCTGGACTGACAAGTTGACCATGCATAATATGTGTTGTGTTGTCCATATTTGAGGCTGTGTTCTAGTGTTAGTGGAACCTACCACCTGCTTGCACCACAATAGTGTCATTTGTATTGCACTATGATAGCCCTTCAAGGTTAAACTCAGGCCTCTATGTTACCATGTGGCACTATGCATTCAGTGCAATACTTAATGTGCCAGCCATCATATGTACAAGGGTGAGATTCACACAATAGGAGTGTAAATACATTGGTGCAGAGAAATCACCAAAGTTCCTAGACATGATTTATCACAAACACTTTCAACACATGCACAGATCAAGCTTTAGGAAGGGACACACCATAGTTTTGAATGGGTCCCTAAGTATTGAGAATGAAATTGTCAGTACTCCTACAGAGACCCACTCTGGCATCCATTATCTTGACACTATTGCACCTACTTGGCACCTTGGTGCACCGTTTATTGTATATGCGCACCCACGGTGGCGTTAGGGGGGTGCTAAGGGGTGCAAGAAAAGTCGCACTGGACTAGGTGCAGCACCACTTTACATAAATCTGCACAATGGTCTTTTATAGCTTGTGATGTTGTATTCCCATGTGTGCGGCAAAATGCACCAGAAAGGTGAAGGTGCACACAATGGGTGAGTCTGGTATGTTTAGGTGATATGTAGTTAGTACTGTCAACACTTGAATGACATTTGATATTGATGCTGCTGGAGGCTTCAACACCATTACAAAAGTGGTGATGTGCCTATATGTGACATCCTTTACATTGACATGGCAAATACCATTCACATAGCTGAGCTATTCATTGTTAGGTGTTAGGTGTGTGGGATCTGTATTTAGTTGCCAACCAATGGACACTTGTAGTGGTTTGGGCCCATCTTCTCTATGCAAAGAGGAAAAAGCTCCACCTGTCCTTCATGTGGTGTGCCTCTTAGGTTGTGGCTGTATTATGTATATATGGGAGTATTTGTGTGTGATGCGTAATGAATGCAGTATAGTGTGGCATGTGACATATGTGTTGTTGTCTGTACATCTGTGTTCCCCTATCCATGTGTGTTTAGTGTGGTGTATGTACTGTTTGTCCTACAAGGTTGGTGTGTTGTCTGTGTAATGATTGGTATGGTGGCTTACCTATGAGCAGCCCATTGCCATTGGGGTCATCAAGGAACCTAGTACTGATAGTTCAATAGAACTCTATTAGTCACTCCAAGCAACGTCTCTAGATCAGCACGTGGCCCCTGCAATTATTTAAACATGGATGAGGAAGCACTTTCTGCCCATATATTAAAGTCCCTTGGAATTAAAAAAATTTGGTGAGGTAGCACCATTTTGGAAATTACTTCAATCAAAGGGTCGAGATGAGTATTTGGGAGCCCAGGAGGACTATAGCACAGGATACCCAATAACACATTGCTTTCCTCAGTTTTTAGAGCAAAACCCAAAAGTTCAGGGCCACCTGGCTGATCAAGTTCAAGCATCGAGACCTTGCTCGATAATTGCATGGCGACTGAATTAAAAGACGCGTCTCTCCGCCAATCACAGAGCTACAGTTGCTTCACTACAAGGCTGCCGAACTTTCCATTTTCCACTGATTTCACACAGTAGGTTCAGGAGGAGAGGAGGCAGTTCATCCCCACTAAACACAAGCTCCAAGAACTGAAAATGGAATAGTTATGCTTTACCCAGCTCGTCTGTATGTGTTGGTGGATGGGTAAGCCATGATCTTCAGTGACCTTAAATTTTTTGCAGCAGTTTCTTAAGCAGTGAGCGTGGTGGAAGCCTGACGGCCATCCCCGCAATCATGGACATGGAGAAGGAGAGTCCTTACAGGACTCGAGGAGCAGGATTAGTGCCTTTATTGTTTTATTTTCTCCTTTTGCTGCTTTCCTCATTCTGCAACATTTGTTATTCTATATTTCTGTTTCTAATGAATGTTGGGGGACTTTCTTTTTGCAAGTGCATGTGCTTGCCCTTCAGGTAGCTAGGGGCAATTGCTTTGGAGTTTTTTGAAGTGTGACTGCCATGGAGCTGTTCTGGTTACCCCTAATTTGCCATGCATGTAGCTGATGGTGAACCAAGACTGTCTGGCCTGGCGATATGGTGAGAGGCGCTGTAAGCTTACGGTGGTCTGGATAGTTAAATGAGTGGAACTGATTCTTTTTAAATGTATTTATCATTTTCAGTCATAACATAGAACAAACACATTGCAGTGCAGTACCATCCGCTATAACAACATCACATGTGATCAACAGTCCATCATTGCAAGACATATACAATGGTAATGATAATTATAAGCTTTGGCTGGGCAGTGGGTCATAAAACGCCCAAAGCCTAGATAATAACATGGATAAAGCTGGTATCGGCATGAGCTTGGACCAGTCAAAGCCTGCAAGGCAAGCGAGCAGGTGGCAATTGTATTTAAATAGTCCCTCAGTGGTTGCCAGATATCCCTAAGTCTACACGAAACTGGCTGGAACAAGGCATACAGCTCGCTGTTGGTGTCACAGTATGTGAGAGTGGCCAACCAGAAGCAGCTCTAGGCGCATTCTTAAATCACCAATGGAGCGCTATCTCACGCCTTGGCGACAGGAGCGATATCACAGTGAGGCGCCTAGTGAACTTTGGCAATTCACCATTATATCCAAGCAGGGCTGTAAGTGGGTCAGTACTGAGAGGCCACCCCACAATGACCGATAATCGATCAAACACCTCACACCAAAAGTGACTAATATTGGGGCAAGTCCATGACATGTGTATCTGCAGTCGGTGCTTGGCATTTGGGACAGGCTGATGATCGAGTTGGGTCGATATGGGCCTTATCACTGGGGTAATGTAGGCTCTTCTAAGGAATTTAGGGTGTCATTACAACCCTGGCGGACGGTGTTAAAGCTGCGGTGATACCGCAAACAGTGGCTGGCACGGATGAAAGAGAGGTTTTTCAATGAAGAGATCCTTTACTCTGTTTGTGGACAGCATATACTAACCAGGCCCTGCTGTGGCTTCCAAAAGAACAGCCAGTAGCTGAAGCCTTCATGCCTGAGGAAAGAGAATGGTGTAGTGACCTTCGGAGCAGAACCTTGGTGCTCAGGGAGCAGATACATACACACTGGAGTTTGAGTAGTAGTATTTAGCAGCAAGAACATTGGCAAAGCACTCTCCCATCTCACTAGAGAAGATTTCACCACATTGTGGAGTCATAAAGCCACATGAAAGGAGGGACTTACCTCATGTAGGTGCATGGGAGCACATGGGGCAGAAAGTTGACCACCCTACTGAGATCAAGGCAGCTTTAAATCAAACCCCAAAGTGGAAGGAATCACTGTACGAGAATTTATTGTTGGTAGGCAAGCACATGCTTGAGATTGTAATCTTGCTGGGGAAAAAATAAATCTGAACATTTTTATGTTTGCCTCTCTAGTGAAAGAAGTATTTTTGGAATTAGAACTGTGCCTTTTTATGTGTGTATTTCTAGTGTGAGACCAGTTATTGAAATTAGATTTGACGAGCTATAGGGTTCGTCTTATTAGTGGCAAACTTTATGTTAATAATATAGAGCAATGCATTGCTTGATTACTGAAACACGATGCAAAGCCCATAGGTACGTATTTTGCTTCACAGAATCTCCACAGTTACAATGGTAGGCAAAGATCTTGGTATTAGTTGCCCACCTATCAAATCCTTGATGTAGAAGATTTTCATTGTTGTGAATGTATTAGCACCCTTCCAATTAAGAGGTTGATTGATTTACTGCAACATGTAAGTATGTATATATGTTTGCTTGTAGTTTTAGCTGTGTGTGCATGAAATTATTTATTTATTTTCTAAACTGAAATAAGTGGCAAGGCATTGATTTATTATGTTGTTGCTGTGCTTTGCAAGAAATATGAGATTCTAGCCCTCGATATTTCACTAAGTCAGCACTGATCTTCTCTACCTTATTGTGAGATGCATGTGCTAAAAGGAGTACTTTGTACAGTGTGATGATCTGAAGTATAGATTAGGACAACCAAGGCAAATGGCCCCATTGTAAAATACATTGAGCAGGCATTGCATGACTTTGTACACAAGGGCATACCTCATGCACAATTTTTGCACATCCAATGACACATCAAGGATATTTTTCATAATTGTTCCATGCAACAAAATTGAAAATACTCAACAATTGCGCTTATTTTATGTGGAAAAAATAGCAATTTTTCCACCATTAATTAAAATGAACACACTGATTTACCCACCAAACACTGAAAGTAAAGGACACTGCAATGTCGAACACTAAGCCAATAGTTCTGCCCATACTAAGTTGTGAAAAAGGCTCAGCCAGCAAATAGAATCAGGTAAGTGTTTTTGGATCAGTTTTGCCGTTTTGAATGACTTTCAGATCATGGCTTCATAAATTTTTACTAGGTCATCCAAAATGATCAATTAATATTACACTTTTGGAGAAAGTTACACTATCACTGCTTTTCAAAGATTTAACCAATGCTTTTTAGAACATGATACAATCCCATCATGTGCCCAAATGTATTATTACTCATGCACATATTTATATACCAAACTGCCATGGTTCTGGGCGGGTCTGTCTGGACTCTGGTTGGGGCACCCCTTGAGGTCACAGAATATCTCCCTATGGAGGTAGTGTAGCAAAGCAGAAGGGCAGCTAAAGGAATACACTGGGAATGAACAGCTATGGTAAGGCACAGAACCAGGATAGTGAAGGTAGAGCAGCCTTCCCATGGCAAAGGGGAATATCATTGCCACTGTGCAGATTACTCTTACAGATAGTCACCATGCAAGCCCCATAGAAAGGAGGCAGCAGAAATGATTCTGTCCCTGGACCTTAGGGCACAAACAAGGATTGTACTTACATACACGAGACCAGCCCTTGTGGGTCCAGCTGGAAACACAGTGGCAATTCCTGGAAAACAGCAATAGCACACTGTCACTGTTAGGCACTTAAGACTACATACAACACTAGACAAAGGGTGGGGCAGGAATTGCCTCCTGGAAACCAGGAGCGAACCCCGGTACAAAGGAAAAAACATATACACAGGTGACAACTGATAGTACCCTTACCAGACACAATAAACCAAGAGGAATCAAAAACAGAAGGAACAAACGAGGAGGCAAAAGCAGGAACAGGGAACAGGTTCAGGCTGAAGCAAAGCAGGAACAGGACTGGCTGAAGCAAGCAGGAACAGGGCTGGGAAACAGAGAGCTGGGTCTGACTGAAGCAAGCAAAAACAGGACTGGAACACATGGAGCTGGACCAAGGAAGAACAGGGCTGGGAATCAGAGAGCAGGTTCAGGCTGAAGCAAAGCAGGACCAGGACTGGAACACAGGGAGCTGGAACAAGCAGAGACAGGATTGGGAACCAGAGAGCAGGTTCAGGCTGAAGCAAGGGAGGAACAGGACTGGAACACAAACCAACAAGAGGTCTGGTACACAAAGGAAACAAACTCCAATGCATGACGAGGAGCTTCAGGAAATGGCAGCTTAATGCGCAGTTACAGGCAGCAGCAAGCCTAGGGCGGAGTCACATGCCTTGGCTGCACAAGAATGATCACAGGTGTGTGCAGTTCCAGTCTCTCACAAGTCCTGGAGGAGAGAATCCAGTACAAAGGAACAGCAGGACTATTTCTATAGGAAACAATGGACAGCAGAATCCAGGTCTTACTGACTACCAGGTAGTGCATTATGGGACCTGAAGTCCATGAAAGCAAATGTAGTTCTTCAACAGCATACCATATCGACATGGAAAGCAAACAGGAGTCAGAAAGGGACTCTGGGTGAGTGTTAATGGGGATTCCCAGGCTACAGTTAGTCCGTTAACAGCACTCCCTAGAGATGGGACGGCAGAGTTGTAGCACCAAACAGTGTCTTCAACAAAAGTAACCCTATTCAGCTACATATTATGAAAGAATTAGACATTCTTTAATTAAACCTGTTGCATTGATTGCTGTGAAATGACCTGGACAAGGCACAATTTGCACAATTTTGGGTCCACCCCATTCAGTATCAACCACACCTCTACCCCCTCGTCAGACAAGAGCTCTGATCAACGTTGTTACCTGTACAATATGGGATATGGGCGTGGGATGAGCTCTAATATATGGCCCAAACTGTGTACCTGTGTGCACCATCTATTCTGCTATTAAACAATCCCTCCCTGCCTTTCACTGGTAAAGTGAGCATCAGCGCTCAACTCCCTGACTAAAAATTAACCAATATGGGAGCATTGTACCCAAACAGCACTTTCATAGTTTCTGAGCAGGTTCTAGAGAATCATGCTGACTCACGTTTGCACAGATTAACATATCAGCAATTGTGTGCTGCTCTCCACTCAGACCAAAGTTCCTTCCTGAATGCCCCAGAGACCCTCCAGGCTTTAGAAATACTTCTGACCACTCCTTCCCTGGGTCGCTTAATCATAAACTTATACCTGCTGACACAGGGAAGGACTCAGGCAGATGTCTCTAAATACCAGGCTGCATTGGAGGTTGACTTGGGTCTGACTTTTATGAATGAACACTAGAAATATATCTGTGTGCAATCCCACACCCTCTCCCCAAATTATAGACTATTCATAATACATTTCCATTTCCTACACCACTTGTGTTATTCCCCCACTCAACTACACAGAATTGGCCTGTGAGAGGATCCCTTCATGGCTCTGCAAGAAGACTTCTTGCATTTGGCATGGCATTGCCCCGCAGTGCAGACCTATTGACTAAAACCTCTTGATGTAATAGACAATATTGTCGGACACAGTATTGGGCCCTCCACACTGGTGGTACTGCTGGGCTATGTTAAAGATGTCCTGGAGGATGCCCTCATGGTAGTGGGAATGCTTCTTCTGTTGCAAAATGCTGAATAGTGATATGTTGGGGAAGGTGCAGACCACCACTAATGACAGACTGGCTAAAGGATATTGCTTACTGACAGGATCAATTGCAAGCTTATTGGGACTTGAGGAAGTTGGTTCACGACCCTAGGATGTATGGACCCTGCTGGTGATACACTTGAGTTCAATCCCATCCACTCCTTGGCGGAGTCTGTGCACTCTGGGGTTGCTGAGTAGTATTGATTGGCCCAATATGAGTGTCATATATGGGTAAATTGCCTGTGATACTGCATCCTCCTTGATCTTGCACTAATTTCATGCCTAATAAACTGTGCTTAAGTGTGTTTCCCATTCCCCCTCGTCCTTTACTTTATTCCCCCTTCTCCTTCCTCCTCTTTTCCTCCTTTTCCTCTCACTAGAGCTAAAATGATACTTCATTTGATCATGTTGCCTATTAATGGGCATGCCCAATGGATTCCCCTACCCAGCTTTTGGTGCAATGCAATGTGTTTATCTTCTTCTCTTTTTTGTTGTATGTGTTGTATACAAAATCAGTAAATACATTTGAAAAGAAATTGGCCTGGACAATGTGGTATTTGATATCAAATTTAGTATGTGTTTGAACGGGCACACATGACATTGCTTTTCAACATATTTTAATCAAAAAGGTATGGTGAGCACAGCATCAAATGACTTTGCATCAGGGAGCGCCAAATCAATGATAATTCGGCCCAGATTTACTAATCTTTGGTGCAAGGAAGCGCTGCTCCAACATTACTGCGTAGTCTTGCATTAAAACGGAGAGAGAAAAAAAAATGTACCATGTCTTACAAGATATAGTATATTCTTATAGTATGTTTTCACATCCCCAGTGCTGCTGCACTCTTTGCAGCCATACTCCATCGCATCCACCCTGATGCCATAGCGCAAAGGGTGTCTGTTCTCTAAAACATAGAACAAAAACTATGCTTAAAGGATTTTCCCACTTTGTTGGTGTGCTGTGCAATGCAGCACAATGCAGACAACCTTTCTCTTCTGTATGCCTTCCTAGTGAAGAGTAAGATTTTTTCGCAAATCCGTCTACCAATGTTTGTAGATAGTGATTTGTGTCAAAATTCATAGGTCATTGCATATCCAACGCAAATCCTGATTTGCCTTGTTTAGTAAATCCCACCCTTGCACTTTGCGCCGGGTGTACCTAACAAAAAAGGTGCCATCCTGGGGCAAAGCCTTAGTAAAAAGGTATCTCAATGTAAAGGGAGCGTAAAATAAAGCCAGATGTACTAAAGTAGCATGTTCTGGCTTTGCGTCGAATCCCAGTTGGAAAAAGGAGACTAGGCACAAGCAAGTGGCAAGCAGAGTATTGAGTGATATTCCCAAAGCTAACATGCAATTTTTAAAAATTACAACATTACGTGGTTTACCTTTGTAGTTGTAAATGAATCCAAATTTGTAGTTGGGGTGTACATTGATTAAAAATGTCTTGGCTTTGCACTATATCTCAGAATTTAGGATTCTTCTTAAAAGGTCATTTTTGCACAAGTCCGACCAATGACACCATGAACATGCAACGCTCTGCGAATATGGTGCTGCACAATTTTTCACTGCTCACCAAACGCTGTGCTTCAGATTTTTTAGTTTGGACTGCGCTACCCGACTTTCATTACATCTGTTCCTGTGACTTTAAAAAAGGTTTTGAAAAGATACAATCGCTGCAGCGTTTTCACAATAATGTCTTCTGTTTTGTAGTTCTCACGAACTCCAGCGCTCTGGGAATTCAGAGCAGATGACAATCTAAGAAGATATAGGTGAAAGAGAAGATTGGCTCCATCACTACTTCCTTACAAACATTGACCTATAACCAATGCTTGTGTTGTCCTAGACCTGTAGACCTCTTTGTCCCTCGATACATTGTGACCTGTAGATCCTTTCGGCCGGAAAATGTATTCTTTTCAACTAGAATTGCATTCACACAAAGGGAGTTGCCAAGCTGTCGTGCAGGTGAAATCGCCAGTTAACAGAGAAGAGATTGATAGGATTCATTCAAGTGACTCACAATGTTTCCTTTTAAAAATGTTGTATCTGTTTCTGCCACATCCTCGTGGCCTCCGGTGGTCCTTGTTCCAGCTATCCTTTCTTTTCCTTCTACAGTGTACAGCCTCTGATCTATTTGACACGTTTAAAGGGGCAACGACAATGATCCACGTATAAATATAGTTCTCGATAGTCATAATTAAGCACGACAATAATCCGTTATCATAATAATAATTGGTAATTTTAAATTTGATAGGATAATTTCGAAACTGATCTAAAATAAATATAAATACATATATTAACAGGCAAATGTTGATATGACCTGGTCTGTCTGCATGTAGAGACACACTTAAGTGTCATATTTAGACATTTGTGTTTTGAAATGGTGAGAAAAAGGCAGAAAAAGACGCAAGGTCCCTCTCCAAGTAGGAGTGATATTTAATATAGAAAACGCTTTTTGATACAATCAGGAAACTTATGACATTGCACATTTGTGACATGCATGTGCAAATCCTAAATACCTTAAAATTGTGAATATGACAGATCTATCACTGCTGGTTGCATGAAACAATGCAAATGAAAACATCACTTTGGTTTAGATTGCCTTTAAATGTGTATTTTAGTCATACTTTTCAATTATGTTTGTACATGTGGCTGCAGCCTACCCCTTCCTGATCCTAAAAGACAACCAGAAGATTGTTTTGAACAGATTAGCCAGTAATGAATACTTCAAACTTAACACTATTTACAGGTTGAAAAGAAAATGGCTTCCAGTAAGTGTCATGGATCTGGATTGAGGCTGCTATCTTCCATAAATGCTCACACATATCATTATTCAGCGTACTAAAGGTACTGAATACATTAACAACATGGGTGGTCGGGTTCTGTTGGATTCTGATTACAAAACAGACAGATTTATGTCCATTCCCGTCTCTCCATTTTGTGAAACTCTCTTCATGGACGTGAAGCAAGAGCCACATTTACTGGCCTTCTGTTGATGCTTAAAAATCTGGTTGTTGGACAGCTAAATCTAATAATTGCACTAAACCTGTTGGAACTTTATCACGATCATTTCTATGATTTAAAGTGCCTAAAAATCTTCAATAGAACCTTTGTAGTCGATATAGATAGAATAGGATTTTGTACTCTTTGAAGACACATTTGATCGCCTAATGCACCTCCAATTGGATCAAACATGAAGTAGGACCCTGCGGTCCCGGGGTCAGAGTTCGTAATGCTCTTTCCACAAGCCTGTGAGAAGACCGCGATGTTTGGAATAGTACAGCTCCATATAGCATGTAAGTGAACTTTCATGCAGTGGGAGCAGGGTTATGAGAATGTCAAACACTAGGCCTGTTCATTGATGGGACTTCACCTTTTACCTTATCATCCTAACATACAACCTCTGAATATCTAGGCCTTATCTGAAGTAACCTATAAGTGACACATAGTTCTACGCAAAACCTCCTGATAAATAGTTAAATGAATAAATACATAAAATATAAATTATTTGAACTGATCGAGTGGGTGCTTACATTGATCTATAAAAAACTCAAATTGCTATTCAATCACCTCAGCAGCAAACACCGTGGAAAATCGCAATTGTTAGGAGAATACAGCCTAGACATGTGCTGCCATGTGGAGTCTAGAGTCAAATTTCCCACATTAACACTACATCCAGAACCTGTTTCTCTATTTGCTTCCAGTGACTGCTGTTTTAAACTTGTTAAAATAATTCTACAGCTTTTTCAAAAAAGATAAAAGAACTAGCTCATAATTCATTACAGTTCATTAAAATGAAAATACAATGTATTTTCATGAAAACGAAAAATATGACTCGTTTGTTATTTGCATATAAATGGCATTTTCTTTATATCACTCCACCACAAAATCACTTATTTTTTCAATGATCACAGCAGACAAAATTAATTTTTGATAGCCTTTTGTGATTTGGCTGAAAATTCTAATTTCTTTGTGTGTGTGAGCAGCAAACTGCATCCTGTGCTATTCATGGCAAATTTTAGATAATGAAGCAATTAAAAATACATGGATTGAAGATCGTATCTCATTTTTTCCGCTGGACTATTTCTCCTTCATTATTCATGAAGGGCTATGTTTAATTCAGATTCCGTAATTGCTGATACATCTAGTTTAAATTGTTCCTTATATTCAGTCCCTCATTTTAATTTACTTTGGCAAACATCTCTAGAAAAGACAGAGCTGCAGAAGGGGGCACAAGGGCAGTACTGTGCATGTTGACATAGTCAAATGTAAGTTGTCAGACTTTGCTGTTTGTGAGATGGTTCCCATGGTGAAGAAAGCCTGTTGACATTAAACACAGCGGTGGCGTTTAAAATAACCTTTCACTTCCTCTGAAAGTGTGTAAGACAAAGGTGATCACATATATTCATTTTGCCATTATACGCCCTAAATCTCACCCAGCATTTTCTAACTATATACACACATATAAATGAAATACGGTTAGTTTTTGTATAGTACTTACACAGAGGTATGTAACGCAGAGGCAGAACAATGCAAGAAGATAGGGCAGACTACCTACCTAGAGACTTTCATGGGCTTACCAGATACTGACCCTCATGCTCACAGAGCTACATAGTTGCAGACACCCATATGCACACACACACATGCACACGTGCACAAACACACGTGATTGATGCATACGTTCGTGTCTGTGAGACTGGATCAATTGATACTACTGTGACTTATTGGATGGATGGAAATAGGTCCCTTCATGCAGACAATGATGCAGGCAATGATTTGACTAATGAAAACGAAAACAAAAAATGTGTTTGAAGTTGATGTTTTAAGTTTATGTTTTCTTTTTGACTTTCGTGCTATGAATGCATCAAATATGTCTCTCATCTTGACATTTTGCCACAGTTTGTGTTGGCAAAGAAACTAAAAAAAAATCATACACAAAATGAGTGTTTAAAAACTGAAGCGCCTTTCTAATTTCATTTTTACTACAAGAACAAAATACAATGAGGGCACAGTGGAACTTCCCTAAATGCTTATGGTGAGCTGGATTCCCATCTTGTGTGTTTTTTAAAAAGGGGACTTTTCCCTTAATGATTGTTGTTGCAAAGATGTCAATCTCTCACACACCTTGGTGGCATCCTTCATCACTATGTATGCTCCATCTGAAGTTGGGATGTTTTCTCAATTTAGAGTCTCCATGACAGTAAGATGTCTCACATATCTCCTCTAGTAAGTTCAGTAGTAAGACTGATTTATGATTCAATGCCATTACTCTTTTGCTCTCATGTATATGTACCTACCGGTGCATTATTTATATAGCTCTCCCTTTATGCAGATTTGTATGGGTGACCATGACCAGTAGACAAAACACACTGAGAGCGTAGGTTGATGTGCCACTGTGCCTCTTAAACATGAATGTGAAAGGGTGTTATTTTTCCTACATAATCTGAAGAGACCTTTTCAATTAAATGATGCACTGCAATACATACAAATAAAGTGCACAGTTGGATATAAGCTACATTTAGACCCTCATTACGAACATGGCGGTCTGTGCCGCCATGCCGGTGGTGTAGGTAATCACCGGCATGGCAGTCCAGGCCGCCATTTAATAAACGTGTCAGAACCACCACTTTTGTAACTCTGCTACTGCCAGGCTTCAGTAACCAGGCAGCCTGGCGATGGCGGAGTTACATATCTGACAGGGCAGCGCTGCAAGCAGCACTGCCCGCCGGATAGTGTGTCACGTTCCACTAGCCTTTCCCTGGCAGTTTACCCCAACAGGGAAAGGATGGAGGAATGGGTGACTTGGGGCTTGACTGCTACATTGCCGCTGGGTCCATTTGGAGCCGCCATCAATGTTCAGGCCTTGCATTCTGCTGGCGGAAACACTGTTTCCACACACCTGACCAGCTGAATGTTCTTTATGTGGCCGGCGGGGGGATCTGCACGCTGGCGGTCTTTTGTTGACCTCCAGTGCCAAACATGGCGGGGTTTCCGCCAAGTTCATAATGAGGGCCTTAATCTTTGTTTGAAAGCATGTTATGGTATAATTTTTTAGAAGTATTATTCAACATAATCATTTTGTATCTCATCATAAACGATAGAATTCATTTAAACTGAATGTATATTTATGTTTCATTTGCTTGGTTGGAGTGAAGGCCATGCATATTTTTCTGTGCCTAATCTTCTATGTGAAGTTTGCTTTTGTATATTGTTCTACAGGCTTCAGGTGTCAGAATTTAAAGTCTACAAAAGGAAGTCCAGCAACTCCATAAAAAAGTGGCATTTTCCAGTGGGCAGCCGGGCGGGAAATGCTGCATTGTGACAGCAGATTATTGTTACTGTGGGTACATTATGAGGCACTCATAGCATTGTGACTTATTATCCAAATTGCCCATGAATTACATTTTTTTAAAAGGATAGTTTTAAAGTGTCTCATTGGGCGATAATCTTTGAGTCTCAATTATATGAAGGACAGGATTTCATGTTCTTTGGCCAAGGCTTGTTGTGTTGAAGCAGTTTGGTCCATGATTTCCATCAAATGGGCTTAATTTGCTTAAGAATAAACACATTCTCTCATTCAGTCACTTTCAATGATGCACAGGAAGTAACTCATTTTTTTCAATTTGACATTTGAATCAATAGTTTTATGAAGGTCTTCGGGTCAATGAGTAAAACTGGAGATCTAAATCTCTGAACTCAGAAAAGTAAGAAAATGCAGTTATTTTATGACATATTTTTTCAAGGGTAACCAATACTGTAGGTTTTCTCTTAAAACCATGTCTCACTCTGGAGGAATATGAAGGCAGAGTGTCAAACATTTAGTTAAGGGAATTCAAACACTCCTTTTTTGATTGGAACCTTTAGTGTGTCTATGGATAGTATGAAGGTTTTCTTAGGGGTCCAAATATTGAGCCCATTAATTTTTAAACTTAGGACATCAAGGACTCTTACTGGCATTCATATATTTAGAAACACTTAGACAATTCTGACAAGGGCATTCATTTTTAATATTCACCTTACCACAAAAACCCATGTGGAATTTGTATAATTAATCTAAGCCTGTTTTCCAGGAGAACATGAGTACATTAAGGTTTATTTGTAGTGGAGACTCCACTTCTCTGGGTATTCGTATTATTAAATGTACCTAGTACTGGGCTTCCTATAGTTTTCACCATTTAATATATTATTTTCTATTGACCAGTTTTGATATGGGCACCATAGTGCTCCTAGTCCAATTAAGCCAGAAAAAGCAAGAAACATGGAACAAGAAATTAACAATGAATCATGATAACTAGACTGAATAATTCTGGGGTTGAATTTTGATGCGAGGAGCGTGTTGGAAGCATAACATCTGCAAAAATAAATATTTGTAAGAATTCTGAGCAATTGATTGATGTCTGAGATGGCAACATTGCCTCTGGTGGCAAAGTGTCATAACGCAAAATTAAATAATAGTGGAGAACCGTGCTTTGTTTTCTTATCTAGCACAATGAATTTAGACAATAAACCATTGGTGTTAAAACCAGCTTTGGGCCTTTCATATAATGCTTACATGATATTCATAAAAGTGTCACTAATTCTTGTTTTTAATAGCGACGCAAAATGTTATGCCCAGACAATATTGTCAAACGCCCTTCTGACATCTAATCTCATTTAAGATTGATGTGAGAGTTTTGAATTAGCAAAGTGACTGAGATCACAGACTGGCCTTATGTTATTACAGCCTAATGTACCTTTTGTGAAGCTGACCTGATCAGTTCTATGAGAAAGGCTACTATTTTGTTAAATCTCTTCTCCTTTATTCTAGTGATACTTTTAGCACTGAGGTTAAGAGGGGGAGATGATAATTCACACTGTCTTCATGATTTATTTTTGACATGTGAATCAGTGTTACTTCTTTGTGCATAGAGCTAGGAAACTTAGGGGCATATTTATACCCCATTGGCACCGAATTTGCATCATTTTTTTAAATGCAAATTTGGTGCAAAACTAACTCCATATTTATATTTTGACCCATCTAACGTCAAAATATTGGAGTTTGCAGCATTTTTTAGATGAATGAACCTACCTTGCGTCAATGAGATGAAAGGTAGGTGTTCCCATCTAAAAAATGGTGCTAACCCCATAGCCACATATTTATCCCAGCGCCAGATTGGGCCATTCCATAAATTTGGTTCCCAGCTGACATTGTCTAATGGCGCAAGTCGGAGCTATACATTTTGATGCAAAACTGCGCACATGCTGTTTTGCATCAAAAATTATAAATGTGGGACTTAGGGACTTATTTAAAGTTCAGTGGTTGGGACAGCACATCACAACATGACAGATTTCTCATCTACCATATTACAAGTACCAAATTCCATAATGGACTGGGACAGCACATCACAACATGACAGATTTCTCATCTACCATATTACAAGTGCCAAATTCTTTAGTGAACTTGCAGATGGGACATCTGCAATGTTTGCAATGATGTATCCCTTCGGCTAAACAGTCTGGTCCACCAAACTCTAAATAAGGTCCTTAGGATCTTTGCTAAGTCAGTAAAAAGAAAATGTGCTAATTATAGATGCTAACTCACCTTTATTGCATTTGTAAAATTCAGGTGTTATGCTGTCTAAGCCAGGCAGTTTCCTCATTTTCATCTAAGTGATTGAGTCAATTACCTCAGTCATTAAGCTAATTCTGTCTTTGAATTTTAGCCTAAGATTTTGGGTGTAGGGCAATATTACACTATCCAGACCCCTACGGGGAAGATTTAAGAGTCCCCTGTGCCAAATTGCACCAGGCATAATGTATGTAAAGGGGGGGTTTCCCCATTAGGGGAGCTGAAAAAATGGTGCAAAGAAATCTGAGAGATTTCTTTGCGTAATTATTTTAGGCACTTTTAATGTCTGCTCAGAGAAGGTGTTAAAAAGAGGCACATCATTGTTTACAATGGGCCTCAATGGTCTTTGCAGGATTAGTGTCAAAAGCTAATCCTGTAAAGCTCCGAATTAGCATCAAAACTTTTGTCGCTAGTTCCCTAATTACTGCCATGGTGCTTCGTATCTTAGATGTACACATGGTGGCGTTAGGGGGGCGCTAAGGGGCTGGATGCAGTGCCACTTTTATTAAATCAGGTCCCCTACCTATGTTGTTAGGAGTGACATTATACAGTTGATACGGGCTTTCTTAGCATTTTACAAATGTTTCACTAGTGTCCCACCTGTTGTTTTGATTTCATACATTGCCATTTGTTTCAGTGTAAACGTTTAAAGTTTTCAGCACTTTTCTCCATGCTCCTAATATAACTGTTTCGCTTATTAAAGGTACAGTCCACTGTTTTAGTATGCCTCATGTTTAGTCAATATTTTAGTAAGTTCACTTGTTTCTTAAGTCCTTGGGTTATGTCCTTGGTTTGGACATCTTTTTTGGATACCTAAATTCCTCACTTAAAAAGTCTATAATCACAATGTCTAAAGAATTAAGCTTACTTAATCCCTATCATGTGATTAGACTGTTTTGCTATTAATGGGAAAAAAACGACTTTTAATTGTATTCTCCCTTGTTTTTTGCAGTATAAGGATGATTTTTAATGATAAAATATATATACTAAATTTGAAGAAATATATCTTTCTTAATATGCTGTTTGGAAAATCACTGTGCTGAAATTATTCATATCAAATTAGGTTATGATCAAAGCACCTCACAAATTCACTTTTATATCAACGTGTGTCGGAATACAAGAAAAACACTGGATGTAAAGGTCCACTGTGGTGCAGTCATGTTTATTGCTGCTTGTATGCATTTAAATTCTGTACATGACTAAGGGATACTTTTTATATATGGAGGTAGGCTGTTTCTCCATCAGGGAGACAGAGTAAATGACTCCATCACCCTCCTTATTTGGAAATAACCACCAAGTTTGGTGGTCATTTCTAAAGTATTGCCAAGACCCGCCATCATAGCAGTTCCTGTCAATGCTGTTTATGGTTTGATGAACCCTCTGTCAAAATGACAGAGCCCTGTATCAAATTGCTTTCTTTAAAAATAAAAAAAATCCCAAAGAATGATTTTCAGTTTGAAAATAAAACACAAAATGCACCCTATGCCATGGGAGCCCAGTTTTTAAGGTCCCTTGCCCCCAAAGTTTTCCTGGCAGTGACGGGCAGTGAAAACTGATCTCTAATTCATTAATCTCTAAATTAGGTGGGAGAAAATAGAGGGATCCCTCCAGTGGGCTGCCAAGGGATTTTATCATGGTGGAGATTGAGTAGTCTCCACTGTGATTAATCCTCAAATCCCCCCAGAAATACATTTGGCAGGTAAACCATAGTCTTGACTGTATGTAGACTCCGTCTTCATTGAATCTTAAAGCCTTTAGATCTCTACATTGGAAGGTTTATATGTTTTATATTCCCATACTACCCTTGCATGTATATTGACTTTAAATCAGAAAACTATAACAAAAGAGGCTCCTTCTGACAAGCATGATGCTGAATGCTCCATAGGCATATAACCCGCTGTGAATTGCAGCAGTACTGGGTTAATAACATCACCGTATTTCGACTGCTTGCATCTAGTTGTTAAATATATGGAAGTCCAAAACGTACTTCATTCCTTAACAATCAATTACTTTTCTATTTAAATATGTATATATGACCAGTGCTATCTATTGTAAAGTGAGGTGGGAGCTGTTACTCAGTTCCTGTCTTGAAAGCAAAAGTAATTGGGAAAGCAAATGTTTCCATCTAATGATAATGTTTTACCAGAAAAATAAATAAAACAACTCACAAGGTTTGCTTTTCTTAAAGCTGTAAGCAAGGACATGACACACACACACAAATACCTACCTCTGCTAATAGTTATTGAAAGCTCAGCAGCTTACAAATGTGCAGATCTATAGCTTGGGGGAAACAGCACTTAGAACTCACAAAGCAGGACACAAAGTGAGCATTGGGAGCGTTAAGTTAATACACAGTTTCTGCCACAGTTTTGGGCTGACTGATGTCTTAAATAGTTTAAAAGCTGCAGGAGATGTATTTTATCACTTTAAACAGTGGTAAATGGTTGCTTGTCACAAGAGGTTTAGAGGCAGGTGCTGATTTCAGTTGGAAATATTGCAGCATATGTTCACACATCTAAAGTAAGCAACAGAACATAACACTGTGCCATACACAAAGCAATATAACAAAACAACTAACGTAAAATAGCATATCACAACAAAACAGTAAAAGCAAAATACAACACAACAGCCGTATGCCACAACAAATTCAGATTACAATTAATGTAATTGTATTTATAGAGCACTTACTACTCCAGACAAGGCTGCAAAGCGCTTTTCGGAGAGTAGCATGCTACTCCAGAACCCAAAAGGATTAGAGGTGGATTAGTATAGGGATATATGAATTCATTTGAACGGGGGATATGTGAATCTGTAACTTGGATTGAATAAAATAATGGAGGGATAGAAGAAGGAAGAATCTAGAAAGTGTTAATTGGGAGATAATAGTAGTAAGATGAGGTTTGGGACATGTAAAGGAAAGATGGAGGAGGGAGGAGTCTGTAGAAAGGACTTAGAGAGTTCGTACTAGTAAAATGAGGTTTGAGTTGAGTCAAAGAAGAGATACACAAGGGAAGAATTTAGAATGGTTGTTTGGGAAATCATAATAGTAAAATGATGTTTGGTGTGAGTCGGAAGGAATTGAGGAGGGAAGAGTCTAGAATGGGTTCTTTTGGAGGATCATAATAGAATTAGGTTTGGGATGATTCAGAGAGTGGAGATAGAGGATAGCCTGATAGAGGTATGAGGTGATCTTTCCTCAATATTTCAACTTTGAAGTGCTTGTAGATAAATAGTTATGATAATATTTACCTTTTGTGGTAGATAAACGAAATAGAGACCTATAAGTATCTAATCAGACAACATATATAAAAAAGCTATGCAATGACCAATAAACATGTTAAGGATCGAATAATATATATACATATATTTAACCGTAAGTAGTTCACATATTTGTTAAACAGACCTAAAGAGCATTTATTTATTTAAAAAAAACGTGTTTATTATACATATTTGTACAAAAGAAATGCACATATCGAGACATATACCTTTTTCTTGTACAAAGGGGTTTTGAGGCAAGGTGCCAATCTTAAGCGGCGGTTCCTTTGTTGAATGTATTTGGTGATTTTATTCCTGATGAAAAGTGGTCATGTTCCCTGTAGTGCTTTGTGAGTGATATAAAGCAGCTTAAAGGTGGATCTTCTGGCAACCAGCAACCAATATAGGGTCCTCAAGACAGGGAATATATGGGATTGTGGCTTCTCATGTAGGAGTAGTCTCTCAGCAGAGTTCTGAATCCGTTGTAGTCTTTACGTAGTTGATACAGATGATCCATGGTAGAGGCCATTGGGGTATTCCAGTTTAGACAGCACAAGAGAGATAGCAGCCTGGGCCTTGTGTGGAAATCACAGGTGGGGAAGATGAGTCGCAGAGCTTTCTTGGTGATGAAGCTTGATCTTGCTAATTTGTCCACTTGGGTATTCATTGTTAACTTGAAGTCCATTGTAATTCCAAGATTTCTTTTGTTTTTAGATACTTCAGGAGGTGGTCCCAGATCGTCAGGCAAAGCCCAGAGTGCATCATAATGTTTCCAATTGCAGTATGTGAGTATTCCCATTTTGGAAGCATTCAATTTGAGATCGCTCCATGTCATCTATTGATCAACAGCTGTGAGGCAAGTGTAGATTTTTGAGTTTTCAGGTTAAGGAGTATTCGTCTGTCATCTGTATAGTTATAGAATGTGAGCTGAAATTCATTGATTATTGCCAGTAATGATTTCATGTAGATATTGAAAAGCATGGGTGAGATGATTGGGCATTAAGGGACCCCTGCTTTTGTGAATTACACTTTGGATGAGAAAGGGGGGAATACGATTGGCATTTGTTCTGTTTTGAAGGTAGAATGTAATCCATTTGAGAGCAGTCCCCCCGATACCACCTCTTAGAGTATTTTTATCAGGGTATCATGGCCAAGTGTGTCAAAAGCAGCTGAGAGGTCCAAGAGAAGTAGTGCAGCAACCCCATTGTGGTCTCCTTCTCCTGTTTTTAAGGTCACCCCAAATGGCGACGAGGCCAGTTTCTGTGCCTCTTCATGGTTGGAATCGAGTTTGGTAGTTTCAAAGTATGGAGTTATCTTCAATGAATTGTGACATCAGGAGAATGCTGATCTTTCTATCAGTTTGCCTAGTACAGGGCCATTTGTAATTGGTCTGTAGTTGTTGTGTTAATGCAGGCTTGGGTTTGTTTTCTTTAATAATAAGCATATCTAAGCCTTTTTTAGGTCTTCTGGAAAGATTCCTGTAGTTAAAGAATTATTACCAGAGTTAGGGAAAAGAATGGAGAAGATTTATGGAAAGTGGCGCTGAACTGAGTGCAGCGCCACTTTCCCTATGCCCCTTAGCGCCCCCTACCGCTACTATGTGTGGACTGTATTTAAAATACAGCGCACCATGGCGCAGGGTAGGGAGCAATAGCGTAATTCTATGTGAAGCTATTGATGTGCTCTGCAGGAGTAGCGCCAAAATGTTGGCGCTACACCTGCAGAGTACATGTATTGCTACATGCACTACGTGCATGTGGCAGCACTACGTGCAAGGTAAACAGTGGTGCAGAGTGTGGACCATTGGCCTCTGCTTTCATTGGCCTTCGCTTCCATTTTGGTTCACGACTCCATTTTGTCGAGTCTGGTTCGGTGCGTAAGGCACTGTTCTGTGTTTTTCCACAAGCTTCGGCAAGCTGAAGGGTGGGGTGTTTTTCTGCTCAATTTCGCTCCATCTGCCTGGTACGAAGGGCGCTATTTACATTCCACGAGCTATCAGTTAGAACAACAGGGGGATGCGCCTGTACACAAGGAGGAATGCAATCTTCACCTTGGAGTCCTCTCCTGGGAACTTGGCCCGTTCTGAGGAGACGTCTCGAAGGGTGAACAAGGTACCGCCGATTGCACAATTTGTAAAGGAGGGGGTCTTTTTCTAGAAAAGACTCCTGGGCGTTAGTAAATACTATAAAAGTTGGGGGCCTGGATGGGCTGGTTTAGGAACTCTCTTCTGGGTTGGACGCAACGCCAGGAGGACTGATTGTCCCGAACAGAGGCTCCCTGTGCCAGCTGATTCGGGTTCCCCAGCTTTGTGTACGGCGGAGGGATGCAGACGCTCTTTTCGGTGAAGCTTTTCAATTTATTAAGTGTATTGTGTGTGCGCGCGTAATATGTACTTATTCTTGCAGTCATTTTCATGCTATTGAGCATTGAAGTATATTGTGTGTGCGCGCGTAATATGCACTTATTCTTGCAGTCATTTTCATGCTATTGAGCATTGAGGTATATTGTGTGTGCTTGTATTATATGCACTTACTCTTGCAATTATTCACAGAGTGCTTATATCTTTATCATTATTCTCATGTTATTCTCCTGATGTATATATATATATATTAGTGTGGTTTAGTTTTGCTAGCTGAGAACTTGCCCCTTAAATAAACTTGATTATTCTACTTACGAAGGTGTTTGAGAGTGATTGCTTTACATTGTGCCTTAAAATATCCTGAAGTGCATAGTTTTGATATTCTGAAGAGTAAAGCAGCACAAATTGGCGTAGTCGGCAGGATTCGAAAAAAAAAAAAAGGGAAAATGCTTAATAAGATCAAAGCGAGCTCAAAAGCAGGTTCTCATGTAGCAAATCCAGACATAGAAATACCGGGGTGGGAAACTGCCCCGTATAAACTTTTAGCTCAGGAATGGTCACGTTGTGCTGGTTTGTGTGAAAATTGGAATGCGTGTATGTTGAATGTGGAACCTGAAGATCTTCTTATATGTTTACGGAAAGTTTCAATTGACAAGGGAAGGGAGATTTGTGCGTTGGGGAGGCGAGGCTGGATCTTGCTTTCTGCGTACCGAAAGCTGTATGAAAAATGTTTACAGTTACAAAAAGACCACGAGCAGCTGGGGAAGGAGTTAGTAGAAGCCCGAAATTCCTCTACCATGCTAGCTTGTCAAAATAAATTATTAAGTGATAAGTTGGAAATGTACCAACTGGTTGCAGAGAGAACGGCCGTTAGCGTAGCTAAATATAAACACAAGAAACGAAGAGGGAAAGTTAATAAAAAGAAGGTGCATTTAGCTATCTCTCAGGCAGGATTAGCCTTTGACCCTGAATTTTGGGATGGAAACATCTGATTTTTCAGATGGGTCCGGGGGCGATGACTGCCAAGATGTTAGACAGGAGAAGACAGAGCGCAGGAATGTTGTCCGTGCGCAGCCCATATATCGGCGAAAGTTACAGCATAGCCCAGCTAATCCTGGAGGGGTGATGTTGGATGCCCTGGAGGATTATACACAGCAAGAACTAAGTGATGTGATAGACAGATTTCAACAGAGGTCTGGGGAAACATTGCTTACGTGGTTGGTGCGGGTGCACGATATGGGGGGCCAGGGGGTCCAATTGGATCACGGCGACGCCCCGAGGCTTTGTATGTTAAGTACAGACCCGGTTATTCAAAATGAGTTTAGAACCTATCCAGGGAATGGTCCCATGACCAATTTGTTAGAGCTAGCTGCGCAAGGGTGTGCTCAGAAGTATCCCACGGAGTCAGACTGGCCGCCTAATGATAAACCTTGGTATACTTTGAGAGATGCAGTACAGAGATTGAAGGAAGAAGGGATGAAAACAGCTATCTTTATGGGTAATGCCCATGATTTATGAATGGAATTTTAAGTGTGTCTGTGCGAAACCGGCTGATTAGGGCCGCTCCTCCTGCATATAAGCATGTCATCATGACTTTGTTAATTAATCAGACGGGTAACCCATTGTCTCAGGTGGTAGAAGCGGTGCGTGAGTTAAGTGATTTAGGAGAATGGGCTAAGCCAGAGAGGAATTCACGGTCTGAGAATCGTACTGATAAAAACAGGGTGACAAGGCGAGACATGTTTCAGGCCTTGCTGCGAGATGGGGTGACCAGGAATGAAATTGATGGGATAAGCACCAAGGACATGTGGGAAATGTACCGCAAACGCGGTTTGGATAAAAAGGAGGGGAGCAGGAAAGGGAACAAGAAGGATAACAAAGTGGTGAACCAGAGAAAGGCAGGAGGGGAGGAGCGTGAGGGTGAAAAGGGAGAGAGAGGGAGAGAACCCCACAGTAGAGAGAGATCCCCAGAGGACGGAAATTGGGAGGAAGAGCACCGAAGCGCAGAGGGAACCCGGAGCAGGGAGAGAGACCGGGAACTGACAGGTTCTGGGAAAACTCGAGGAAGAGAGTGGGAGAGGGAGCTGGTAAGCTCAGAGAGGTTGCGAAGCAGAGACAGGGAGGAGGAGTACCCTGAGAATTACCGCAAACTGTATCCAGATTTGACTTGGGCAGACTCTGATGTGCGCAGAGTGAAAATAGATTAGGAAACAGGCCAAACTCCGGTGCAGGGATGGGCTCGCAAAGATAACAGACCTCATGTCAAAGTAGAAATTTATTGGAAACGTGGAAATGTTCAAAAAGTTCGAGCCCTCGTTGACACCGGAGCGGAGGCCACTTTGATTCATGGTAATCCAAGAAAATTCAGGGGACAGTACTTCACCATTACGGGATTGGGCGGAAAAGAAACCCCGGCAGTGCAGATAGTGGTTCCCATGAAAATAGGGGCACTTCCAAAGAGAGAATACACTGTCCTGATTGTGCCCATTCCCGAATACATTATTGGAATTGACATTTTGAAAGGGATGACCCTACATTTGGAAGGTGGATGTTATCAATTTGGTTCCAAAAGATTTATATCAATAGCCGCCGCAAGGGTGGGGCTGTTGAAGATTCCTCCGGTAACACTTCCCCAAGCTACTAAGGTGATTCAAATGAAACAGTACAGAATACCGGGAGGACATGAGGAGATTAGCCAGACTATACATGATTTACTAGAGGCTGGGGTAATAGTTCCCATCACCACTGCGTGGAATAATGCCCTCTGGCCTGTTCGTAAAAGTGATAACAGTTGGAGGATTTGCATTGATTATCGCCAATTGAATAAACATGCACCTCCTCTGACTGCAGCGGTCCCAGACACCATTACCTTGATTGAGAACATACAGAAACACAGTGGGACTTGGTATGCAACCATTGACATTGCCAATGCCTTCTTTACGATACCAATAGCTACTGAGAGCCAGCCTCAGCTGGCATTCCAATGGGCGGGGCGTCAGTACACCTTCTGTAGATTACCCATGGGGTATTTACATAGCCCCACTATCTGCCACCGGCTGGTGGCAGAGCATTTGGATGAAGTACCAGTGGTTCCTGGAGTGCAAATTTCCCACTATACAGATGACGTGATGATGCAGGGAGAGACGCAAGAACAGGTGCAAATTCAGCTAGACAGGGTGGTGGAACATTTGCAGAATCAAGGGTGGGAGATTAACCCCTAGAAAGTGCAGGGACCGTCTCAGAGCGTGAAATTTTTGGGCATTCAGTGGAATCAGGGACACAGAGAAGTGTTGCCAAAAGTGAAACAAAAGATTAAGGAATTCGCAGTACCGCGAAATCGGAAGGAAGCCCAGAGTTTTATTGGACTATTCGGGTATTGGAGACAACATATACCCCATTTGTCTCAGATTTTGGCCCCATTGTACAAAGTTACACAAAAGAAAAATGCGTTTGAATGGGGAGAGCAGGAGCAGCGCGCGTTTGAATTGGCGAAAGACGCCATTCAGCATGCTTTGTATTTGTGGCCGATTCGAGAGGGAGACATTGAGTTGAATGTGACAGTCCAGGGGCAGTATGCCAATTGGAGTTTATGGCAAAAACAAGGAAGAAAGAGGGTGCCCCTGGGATTTTGGACAAAGAAGTTACCTGAGGCAGGAGAGCGGTATACTCCCTTTGAGAAGCAGCTGCTGGCCTGCTATTGGGCCCTGGTTGATACTGAGCAAATTACATTGGGACACAATGTGATTTTAAGGCCTGAAATTCCCATCATGCAGTGGGTGATGAGTTCCCCAAAAACTCATAGAATTGGACATGCGCAAGAAGCCAGCATTATAAAATGGAAATGGTATGTCCAGGACAGGGCACGAGCGGGTCCAAAAGGGACCGCCGTTTTGCATGAGCAGGTAGCGCAGGCTCCAGTGGAGAATTCCGAAATGTTGCATGATGTACCTTCAGTGTGTGAATCCCCAGTAGGGTGGGGCCAGCCGTTCGCAGACTTGTCTGCAGATGACAAAAAACATGTGTGGTTCACAGATGGTTCAGCAAAATATGTTGGAGCGAAAAGGCACTGGAAGGCAGTGTCCTATAATCCTGTTACCAAGAAGCTTTTGACAACTACAGGACAGGGAAAAAGTAGCCAGTATGCAGAGCTTTATGCCGTGTATCAGGCTTTAAAACAGGAGCTACCCGGAAAATGTCACATTTATACAGATTCCTGGTCTACCGCCAATGGGTTAGCTACTTGGCTTCCCACGTGGCATGCACATCAGTACAAAATCCATAACAAAGAGGTATGGGGGAAGGAGTTATGGCAGGAGATCTGGGAAATGTTACCTCAAAGCACCGTGACTGTCTATCATGTGGACGCTCACTGTCCAACTGATTCATTAGACCGATGGTTCAATTGTCTTGCAGACGATCGAGCCAAGATTCAAGAGGCTGAAGTGGAGGCGTAGAGTTCTGATTTGGTGGGAATGGCTAAATGGGCACACCAGAAATGCGGACATCTTGGAGAAAAGGCTACTCACAGGTGGGCTGAGATTAGAGGGATGCATCTTCCCCTAGATTTGATTAAAACAGCGATCATTGAATGTCCCATTTGTCAGCATGCACAGCACAGACCGGTCCCACAGGTGGTGAGAGGCCAGCTAGGTAGAGGTAAATTGCCAGGACAGATTTGGCAGATTGATTACATTGGACCAATGCCAGTGAGCAGAGGGTGTCAGTATGCCTGCACTGTGGTAGACACTTACTCTGGTTATCTCATAGCCTTTCCCTGCAAGCGCGCAACTCAGCAGAGCACCCTGAAAACACTAGGGTGGTCATTCTGACCCTGGCGGTCTTTGACCGCCAGGGCGGAGGACCGCGGGAGCACCGCCGACAGGCCGGCGGTGCTCCAATGGGGATTCCGACCGCGGCGGTAAAGCCGCGGTCGGACCGGCACCACTGGCGGGGTCCCGCCAGTGTACCGCGGCCCCATTGAATCCTCCGCGGCGGCGCAGCTTGCTGCACCGCCGCGGGGATTCCGACCCCCCCTACCGCCATCCAGATCCCGGCGGTCGGACCGCCGAGATCCGGATGGCGGTAGGGGGGGTCGCGGGGCCCCCGTAAGAGGGCCCCTACATGTATTTCACTGTCTGCTGCGCAGACAATGAAATACGCGACGGGTGCAACTGCACCCGTCGCACAGCTTCCACTCCGCCGGCTCGATTCCGAGCCGGCTTCATCGTGGAAGCCTCTTTCCCGCTGGGCTGGCTGGCGGTCTGAAGGCGACCGCCCGCCAGCCCAGCGGGAAAGTCAGAATTACCGCCGCGGTCTTTCGACTGTGGAACGGTAACCTGACGGCGGGACTTTGGCGGGCGGCCTCCGCCGCCCGCCAAGGTCAGAATGAGGGCCTAGATCTGTTGATTCTGTACTATGGGGTGCCACTCCAGATTCAAAGTGATAATGCCAGCCACTTCAAGGGCAGACTAGTGCAGGACTATTGTGCACAACGCAATATTGAGTGGATTTTTCACATACCTTACTACCCACAAGCAGCGGGACTGATTGAGAGAATGAATGGGTTGCTGAAAGAACAATTGCGTAAACTGAATGATGGGACACTGAAGGGGTGGAGGGATAATTTGTATGATGCTTTGCAAATTTTGAACAACCGACCCCTAACAAATGCCGAGACACCTCTCATGAGAATGCTGACACCTGCTTTACAGATTAATCCGTTTACAACGAGCAATACCATTGTGTATTGGGAAACAGCTCCAGGAGCTTTGGCCCCATATCGAGCTACACCAGAATCTGCAGGACTTGACTTACATGCTTTACACATGCATCGATTGAAACCTAGAAACATCACTCTGATTGAAACCGGGGTGGGAATTCAGATTCCCCCTGAGCATTACGGTCTGATCGCCCCTCGATCTGGGCTTGCCTTGAGGGGCATCCAAGTTTTAGGAGGCGTGATAGATGCAGACTACCAAGGCGAGTTGAAAGTCATTCTTTTGAACAGTGGTGACACAGACCTAGTGGTGCAACCTGGTGATCGCGTTGCCCAAATTGTCATTATGCCGGTTTATGGAGGTGTTGTTAAGAAGGGGAGCGCCCCAGCTCTTCTCACTGTGAGAGGCAAAGGAGGGTTCGGATCTACTGACAAGAACCCAGGGGCCAATTGAATCCCCAAATAACCCTCCTCAACCCGCTGATGTCATCGCCACTGGACCAGACAATGTCCTGGTAGTTATGCGACCTGGTCAAGACAAATGGGAACATGTTCCCGCTGACAAATGCTATCTGCGAGAATGATAATACGTGTTTTGTCCTTTGTTCTTTTCAGATCATCCTGTGGAGTGCCTGTGCCATGAGTGTGGTGTATGGAGCCCGTTCGGGAGACTCCACCGGGGAGCGGGAGGGGCTCATAGCCCAAAAATTCAACCGTCAGCCGCAGATGCCAACGCTGCTGCATCAACCGAACAATGTTTGGATTCATCTAGCGCAGGAAGTGCTGAATATATCTCACTTCTGTATGAGTAACATGCAAAGCGTTCAAGATTTGATTACCACTTGTCTAGTGGCAGTGCCCACTCCTGCTGCTGTATTATTACACATCTTCAACAATACAAACCAGGATGGAATGGTGGATGTGAGTGACGTTCGCTCCCATCTGTCACTCTATGAGTACTGCCGTCATTGCCCGGAGGTGGGCAGGCGGTTGTGGAGGAACATGACATCCATACTCACGTTTAACATCTCAAATGGGGATGTGTGCTATTCATTGACCTGTGATCCTATAAAAATAGGTAAATGTGCTCAGCTCAAATTGGAGAAAAGAGACAAAAACTTAACTGCTGCACAACGGACGTTGTGCCACTCTGGAATGACCTAACCTGTTTGAATGTAAATAATTCGATGTTTTGCCAACATGTGGTGCCTGCTGCCAGCCACATTCAAAATGTTAAGTTGCCTAAAGGTTGGCTCTTTTCTTGTGTTAATCTTTCTTTTACTTATATTCCAGCCAATCTAACCGGAGGGCCTTGTGCCTGGTCACGCTTAGGCTTTCTCATGTTTCCTATGGATACTGCTCTACACCCTCGCTATACCAGAGACACTATTCAATTACCTACGGACTGTGATTCTGAAATTTCATTGCTGTCCAAAACAGAATATGTTAGTTTAGCTGGTTCTATCGTAGGGGTGCCAGGACTTGCAGTATATAATACCAGAGTTATTAATAAACTTGCATGTTTAGTAGTCAAGAATATTAACTATACATCAGCTGCCTTAGCTGAGCTGTTATTAGATGTACAGGGAATTAGAAGAGCTGCTTTGCAGAATCGCGCTGCTATTGATAATTTACTGCTTAAACACAACCATGGCTGCAGTGATTTTGAAGGATTATGTTGCTTCAATTTATCCGACCACTCCATATCAATCAACTCCCACATAGAGGCCCTGCATAAGTTGGTGAAGGGGGTGCAGCAGGATGTTGACAAGGGGTGGTGGGATTGGGCTTTTGGATGGCTGCCTAATTTAGGCCAACTGCGTTATATCTTTGGTGTAATCATTATCATAACCGTTATTTTAATTTCATTATGTTGTTGTATTCAGTGTGTGCCTAACCTTCTATCTCAGTGTCGCCCAAGAGCATTGCCATTTCAGCTTATAGGATATACTTAGTTGTAAGTTGGCCAAATGGTCCAAGGGTGGAAATGTATTGCTACATGCACTACGTGCATGTGGCAGCACTACGTGCATGGTAAACAGTGCTGCAGAGTGTGGACCATTGGCCTCTGCTTTCATTGGCCTTCGCTTCCATTTTGGTTCACGACTCCATTTTGTCGAGTCTGGTTCGGTGCGTAAGGCACTGTTCTGTGTTTTTCCACAAGCTTCGGCAAGCTGAAGGGTGGGGTGTTTTTCTGCTCAATTTCGCTCCATCTGCCTGGTACGAAGGGCGCTATTTACATTCCACGAGCTATCAGTTAGAACAACAGGGGGATGCGCCTGTACACAAGGAGGAATGCAAGCTTCACCTTGGAGTCCTCTCCTGGGAACTTGGCCCGTTCTGAGGAGACGTCTCAAAGGGTGAACAAGGTACCGCCGATTGCACAATTTGTAAAGGAGGGGGTCTTTTTCTAGAAAAGACTCCTGGGCGTTAGTAAATACTATAAAAGTTGGGGGCCTGGATGGGCTGGTTTAGGAACTCTCTTCTGGGTTGGACGCAACGCCAGGAGGACTGATTGTCCCGAACAGAGGCTCCCTGTGCCAGCTGATTTGGGTTCCCCAGCTTTGTGTACGCCGGAGGGATGCAGACGCTCTTTTCGGTGAAGCTTTTCAATTTATTAAGTGTATTGTGTGTGCGCGCGTAATATGTACTTATTCTTGCAGTCATTTTCATGCTATTGAGCATTGAAGTATATTGTGTGTGCGCGCGTAATATGCACTTATTCTTGCAGTCATTTTCATGCTATTGAGCATTGAGGTATATTGTGTGTGCTTGTATTATATGCACTTACTCTTGCAATTATTCACAGAGTGCTTATATCTTTATCATTATTCTCATGTTATTCTCCTGATGTATATATATATATATTAGTGTGGTTTAGTTTTGCTAGCTGAGAACTTGCCCCTTAAATAAACTTGATTATTCTACTTACGAAGGTGTTTGAGAGTGATTGCTTTACATTGTGCCTTAAAATATCCTGAAGTGCATAGTTTTGATATTCTGAAGAGTAAAGCAGCACAGTACATAGGGGCCCATTCTAAAGAATGGAAGTGCCCTTTTAATGGCTGCTGTAAGCAGGCATTAAAAGTGCTAGACCAAATGGTGCAAGGAAATCTCATAGATTTCTTTGCACCTTTTTTCAGCCACCCTAACAAAGGAACGCCCGCTTTGCATACATTATGCCTGGCACAGGCATAATGTAGCGCAAAGGCTTACAGAGTGCTGCAATGCATGCATTGCGCCACTCTGTAAATACGGTGCAGGGATTTCTGCCTCGTTTGTCCACATTAACATAAAAAATAATTATGTTAATGTGGGGCAAAGTGACTCTAGGGGATTATAAATATGCCCCAACGTTTTTGAAAATGTGTGGTGGACAATGGTTGGAAAGGCAGTCAGAAGGCCTGCTTGCTTTTACCAGATCCATAAATTCACTTTGTGATATTTGTTTGTAGGACGGCAGAGAATGGGTTAGCTTACTCTTGGAGGGGATTTAAGAAAATGTGCCGGTGCTGGTGGTTTTCCTTTGTTGTAAATAGGAGTCGAACATGTCTGGTTAGGTTGTGTAATGATTTGCCAGTTTGTGAATTCTTGAGCAATGCAATAAGTTCCTTCCATACATTTAGGTCCATGAAATTCAGTGAGAATTTGATATAATTCTTTATTTACACATTCAGCATTTTGAGTTTTTGTCTGAATAGTACATTTTTTAGCATTTTTGATTGTTGATTTGTATATTCTGTTAAATTTGCTTAGGTGAAATTTGTCTTGATTGCTGTTTGTTTTGAGCAAGGTTCATTGCAGCCTTTTAATTTGTTGTTTTATCTTCTTTAGTTGTATATCTCTCCAAGGTGCTTGTTTTCTTTTGTCCTGTTTTTTTAGTTCTTAGCGGTTTTAGGATATGGAAAGCTTCCTGTAGCCACTCATTAGGTTTTGGAATGGGAAGTATTGTGTCTAGATCTGTGTTGGCTGTTAGTTGTGTTTCTAGGGATTTTAAATTTAGTTTGTTCCATGGTCGATAAGTGGATGCATGTAAGATGGTTTTGGGTGAGTTGATTTGTAGTGATTTATGTTGGAAAGCTACCAAATGGTGATCTGGCCATGTGACTGGAGTAATCCTTTGGAAGGAAACTAGTTCTGGATTTGCAAATATGACATCGCGGATGTGTCTAATGGTGTGTGTGGGTTTGTACAGGATCTGATGTAGGTTCAGTGTGAGTAGTCCAGTGATGATAGTTTTTGGATGAGGCATACTGGGTTTGTTAAACTAAGGGGCATATTTATACTCTGTTTGTGCCGGAATTGCGTCTTTTTTTTGACGCAATTCCGACGCAAAACTAACTCCATATTTATACTTTGGCGTTAGACGCGTCTAGCGCCAAAGTCCATGGAGTTTGCGTCATTTTTTAGCGTGGACACCTACTTTGCGTTAATGATATGCAAGGTAGGCGTTCCCGTCTAAAAAATTGACCCCGAGGCATGTGCGCCGTATTTACACTCCCGGGCAAAATTCACGCCCGGGAGTGGGCGGGTCAAAAAAAATTACGTACGGCCGCTTTTGCGCCGTTTTTTAGCGCCTGGAAAAGGCAGGCGTTAAGGGACCTGTGGGCTCGGAAGGAGCCCAGAGGTGCCCTCCCATGCCCCCAGGGACACCCCCTGTCACCCTTGCCCACCCCAGGAGGACACCCAAGGCTGGAGGGACCCAAACCCAGGGACATTAAGGTAAGTTCCGGTAAGTATTTTTTTTTATTTTTTTTGTGTGGCATAGGGGGGCCTGATTTGTGCCCCCCTACATGCCACTATGCCCAATGACCATGCCCAGGGGACAAAAGTCCCCTGGGCATGGCCATTGGGCAAGGGGGCATGACTCCTGTCTTTGCTAAGACAGGAGTCATTTCTATGGGGTTTGGGAGTCGAAAAAAATGGCGCAAATCGGGTTGAGGCGAAAATGTTGCCTCAGCCTGACTTGCCCCATTTTTTGACGCCCAAGCTCCATATCCCCCTACGCCGGCCTTGCCTGGTGTACGTCGTTTTTTTCCACGCACACCAGGCAGCGCCGGCGGCTAACGCCGGCTAACGTCATTGATTAAATACGGCGCCCGCATGGTGCTTCAGAATGGCGTTAGCCGGCGCTAAATGTTTTTACGCAAAACTGCGTTAGCGCAGTTTTGCGTCAAAAAGTATAAATATGGCCCTAAATGTTTAGGTCCCCAAGAATGCATGGGTTGGAGTCTTGTGTTATAAGGTTTGCATCTGTGTCCAGAAACATGTCTGAGAATGTTGCATTGCTAAGTGGTAAAGGAGGAGGAAGTTTCAGGAGGAAGTTGGTGTAGGGCTGCATGTGGTGATGAGGGCCTCGCAACCTTGTATAGAAATGTCATCAGTTTTGAGAGATTTATTGTTTGCTTAAATATAACAGCTGGTCCACCTCCTCTTTTGCCTATACAATGCTGTGTGATAGTTTGAAAACCTGAAGCAATGGCTCGATGCAAAACTGGAGCCTTGTCATTCCCAACCATGATTCAGTCATAAAGAGTAAGTCAGGTTGTGTGTTAGTGTGTGGGTCGTGGATGTGGTGCTTGTTTTTAGAGAGTGATTGAGCATTTATTATTAAGCAGTTTAGAAACTGCGTTTTGGTGACTTTGTTTTCTAGAACAGTGAGCAGCATTCTTTGAACTTGTAGCAGGTGTATCATAGATGCGAGTATTAACTGTATAAAGAAGAAATTATTTTTCTTTATTGTATTCTTTGTCCAGGAGGCTTAGAAGCCATTTTGTTGGGCCTGTGTGTGTTGGTGCTGAAGATGGTGGTTGAGAGTGAGATGGTAAGTTGTGCTGTTTATGTAGAGTGCCTTGTTGAGTAACAGACATGGAGATGCGAGGTTGTGAATAGTGGCATGTTGTTTATTTTGTTTGCAACTATTTAGGGTAGAAGGTGTATGGGTTAGGGGTGGTGATGGAGCATGTGAGTCAAATTTAATACTCTCAATTGTGCAAGGGATGAAAGGCAGGTGAATTTGAGTTGTAGAGTTTGTGTATTTGTAGTTAGTGTAGGTAAAGATAGATATTTAGGAGTATAGATGGTTTAGGGTGTGTGTTATGTGTGTAGTCATAAGGGCCAGAGTGGGTGTATATTTCTAATTAGTGATGGAATGTATTATGAAGATGTGTATGTTGGTGTGAATTTGATGTGCTGGTGTGTGTGTTATGTTTGGTTTTTGTGGACTAGTCAGCGGATATATTGATAGAGTGGTTTTCTGAGAAGGATTTATATGTAAAGTTCTGTTGGTAAGTAGAATTTGAAAGGAAAAGGGGGTGGTAATGTGTTTTGGAAAAGAGTATATGTGGTGCGTAAGAGTGGATGAACAAGAGTTATGAGTGTTTGCATTAGATTTGATCAATGGAAGAGGTAATATGTGGAGTGAAGTGTAAGGATTGTTTGGTTGTGTGTGTTTGGTAAAAAGAAGAGGGTGATGGTCAATCAATCAATCAGGAATTTGTAAAGGTCACTACTCATCGATGAGGGTCTCAAGGCGCTGGATGGTGGATGATATGATGGAAGGCTGAGTTTTGGTTTGGTGGTGCTAGAAAGGGGTCTTTTTGGAGGAAGTAGAGGATAGAGCTGGTGTTTTGTATAAATAGGGTGTGTGTGTCTGGATTCTTTAAAGTTATGTATAATGTGGCTTTGTGCTGTGTGGATTAGTTTGTAGTACAGGACAGAGTGGTGTTTAGTGTTTGAATGAACTACAAAAACACAACAGCACAAAATAGCAACAGAACATATGACTACTACAACAGAATTCCATACAGCTCATGTGCGCACACTTTCTTGTAATACATCTCCACTCACGGAACGAATCCTGCTTTCATAATATGGTAGTAAAGCATGTTTAGAGCAAGTGCTGACCACCAAGGGCATGCAACAGTGCAAGTCAAAAATGTTTTGTGATATGTCCCACAATTTTTCTATCAACTGTGTCTAGTTCCTCCACTGTCAAATAAGCTCTACAAACTGTAGAGAAATGGTTCTTTGAGTCAATCAATAGATTTGTAGAGCACTACTTGTCTCCCATGAGGGTATCCAGGTACTGGCAGGGTACAATTGATTAGCTGAATAGCCATATCTATAGGGACTATCTGAACTATAGAAGGTATGGGAAGGTCTGTAGATGAAAGAGTAGCTCGCCCATGTCTTCGATGATAGGAAGAAGAAGGAGCGACCTCCTATCTGCTATGTCAGATGCAGGGTTGAGGGTTATAGAAAGAGACAATGAGCAGATGTGTCTGCTTGGCTACTCGAAGGTCAAGTGATGTTGCAACTAGGTGAGCCACCAGTTGTGTACAGTCTTGTATGCATGGGTCAAGAGCTTGAACTGGCATATTTTCTGTACAGAGAGCCATTGGAGATCCCTGAGGTAGGGGGTGATGTGGGTTAATCTGGGGAGATCCAGGAGGAGTATGGCTGCAACATTCTATGTGGCCCATAGTTATTGGCAGAGGAGGTGAGTTGTGATCCCTGCTTAGAGAGTATAGTGTGGTTAGTTTTACGTATCCTTTGCGCATTAGCTTCAGGCTTTAGGCCTTTGTGCACTTTGCCCTGGACGTATTTTATTCATGTGCTTGCGGCTTAGAGCCTCTGTGCACTTTGCTATAAATGTTTTTTATTAGGCTTCGTACTGTTATTTTTCAAATAGCCAGTTCTACGGTCTTGTTTTATATTCATATCACACTGTTTAGCCTACTTCAGCACTGGAGTTCTCCATAACACATTCTTGTTCACTCTGTGCTTCAGTCAAGGATACAGTCTGGTACATTGCCGATAGACGTGGTAGGAGTTTAGTCTTTGGCATTCCTGCGTAGGGACATTTTGTGATCACGCTGACATGTTAGTTATAAAAACACTTCCTTGTCCCAATACACGCAAGAGGGAGATTCCGACCAGGGAACCACAACTAGACGCTGACTGCCTCGTTGCAGATGCTGAACCAAGATCACAGGCCTTTGCTCAGGTATGAGGGCTGATGTCTCCCCAGTGATTCAGAAAGGCAAGTTAGAAGCTTAACATGCTGTGCTCGAAATAGAACTAGCAGAGGGAGAGTAGAAACTATTAGACATCATGATAGCGTTGTTCTTATGTTTTACTCTCCCGGTGACTATTTCAATCCTACTGTGTTGTATGGTTCTGGTTATTGCGGCTCACGCCTTATTATCTAAAATGCAGTTGTTTTATTAAAACATTATATAAAACGTATACTGCCTTTGTCATTTGTATATGAGATCATACTCTAAATGAGAGAGTTGTTTTGGATCTGAGTGACCACGACTTCCCTGAGAAGTTCCAAAGATGTCATGCGCTCGGCTGCCCAATCATCTCTCCCCCTTGGGAGAAATGAGGCACTGCTAGTTAGCCGGAGCAAAAACCGGATTTAGGGTGACAGAGTTCCTTACATGTGGGTCAGACTCAGTCCCCCACACCGTTATCGATCCTGCTGCCGAGAAATCCAGTAGTCTCATTTAGGATAATGAGAGCCCACGCGACATGGCGCCGCCAACGATTGGTCTAGCTCTAATTTTTAGGTCCGGCTGACTCTCTTGGTCTCATACATATATTGACTCCTCGGTTCCGTAAGCGGAGACGTCCGTGGAGCTGAGGATTTCCGCTGCCACGGAACAGGTACATCCTATTACTTAGTGGTTGGTTGCTCAAGCTTGAACTTTGAAAGGAAAACCCCGATATTGGTGTGCCTTCTCTGACCTGGTGCTGTTTTCACAAATGGCGAATCCTAATGTAGTGAATATAGCGCTTAATATGCGACAACCGCTCACAGGACATCTGATAGCACATGGACTGACAGTCCAGGGGGGTCCGGTCACTTTTGTGGTGGACGCCCATGCAGCCTATAGAACTGAACTTTTTTATTCTTGGGTCGTGTTTCCAGCAGTCGATGGGGGTACAAACACCTTTCACGAATACACTGTTGCGAATGTCCCTGGACAGTACAGGGCTTATGCATACTTAGAGATACCTTTATCTTATCAAGAACACCATAATTGGCTTGATGGCGCCCTCCCACACACTGTAGCACCGGTTAGGTTAGGCCCCTTAAGTAATGAAGGTCCTACCTGGCCTTTATTGGCTACTTACACACCATATCCTGCAGTTGCTAATTTAGTAGTGGCTGACGTGCGTCGTTTATATATGGATTTGGCAGCTACATACAGAAGACTGGTTCAGTTTGTCATGCAGGCATTAAATACTAATGCAGCTCGTGCTGCTCCAGCGCACCCACAGGCAGTGGTTCCGGGTATCAATCCGGCCACTGTACACTCAGTTATGGGTAAGGTACCGGCTAAACATGAGGAAACTCCATTTTGGCTGGCGCAAAAAATTGATATGCTGGAAGCAGTATTTCCCCATACGGGACCTCAGGATAAACATAGAATATTGACGATGTGTTTGCCGTATGGGATGGTTCCTCCGGTGGAACTTTGTAATACCTGGGGCACGGTGTTTGCCGCGCTCTACACTACGGCACACGGTACACCGACATTAGCTAATTTACCGGCAGTGCTTAAGCAAATTCAAGATGAATATGGGGCTGCCCCTGCCTTGGATTTGGGCATGTAGTTGATGGGCAATTTTGCCGCGGTTTCTTCTATTATTTTGAGTAACCTCAAGGGAGAGGCAGTAGCACTAGCAGTGCAAATGCGTCTTCGGGAAGTTCTGCAGATTAATCAAGAGCGGGAACTCCCGAGAATAATTGCAGAAACATATTCAAGTATTGGTCGCGATAGCCTAGGGGCTAGACCACAAAAAACCCAATTACAGGGTAAAAATAATAAAGACAATGCTAAACAACAGCAACCTGTGGGTACTAAAAAGCGCTGGGATAAGAAACAGCAAACACCTAAGAAAGATGGGGGACAGTCTCCGCAACCGGAGACCCCGCAGAATAGGTATAATCTCAGAAATAGGGATAATTTGACGACGCCTGATAGATATCAATATACTGATACACGCCAATCTCGTTCCTTTCAGGACTCCTCGGATAAGAGAAGTGAGAGAGGTGGGCGGTCAGAGCAGAGAACTGAGTACGTGAAACCGAGACAGGAATCACAACGCTCAGCGGAGGTTTCTGTTAAACAGGAAGATATGCGTGTCTCTGATAGAGTATATGAGATTACTTTGCAATTAGAAGGGGACATTGACCGCATGGTACACCCCATCTTTTGGGACCATGTAGTAAAATCATATGACGTTCTGCTGGCCGAACAGGATTGGCCACCTGACTTTGTTCACGACTGTCCGGTAGGGGAGGAGGTTATTACTCCTTCCTTCTCACCACTTGTTCCGAGAGAACTAGCGGAGTCCTATAGTAAATCATGGGCTCTAGCACAGGCCCCCGCCCTATATAGAAATAACGTGGGGTGGGATAGACAATCACCTTATCATGTAATTCCAATAAAGGGCGAACCTCAGCCACAGCCGCATGATCCTATCAAATTTGAGGCAAGGGCATTGGTTAGCAAAATACTTACACAATTGGAGTACCAGGGAGTAATTGAATCCTGTGTCTCGCCGATGAATAATCCCTTATTTCCAGTTGCTAAACCGGACCATTCATATAGGATAGTGGTGGATTACAGACACTTAAATGGACATACACGCACATATGCAATACAGAATTCACATAGCGCAGCGCTTATGAATAATATAGTGCGTAAAAAATACAAAACAACATTAGATATCTCGAATGGATTTTTCTGCCAAAATATGGCACCCGAAAGTCGGGACTATACCAGTTTCAGTGCATTTGGCTCTCAGAAAAGTTTTGTCGTTTGCCTCAGGGGTATAAGAATAGCCCAGGACTATTTTCGGCTCGTGTGACTCAAATTCTGCACGAGTTGGACCCTGAAGCGTTATCATATGTTGATGACATATATTTAACAGACGATGAGATTCTGCAACATCTAAGGTGTGTAGCACGCATTGTTGTGGGGTTTGCTGAAATTGGCTATAAGTTTAATTTTAAGAAATCGAAGATTGCCTTCCTCAGCGTCATTTTCCTGGGATATGAGTTGTCGAGTGAGGGCAAGAGCTTAGTGCCACAGTTTTTGGAGAAATGTGCTTTATTGCAGCCTCCTAATACGGTTCGGAAGCTCCAGTCATTGTTGGGGTTTCTGAATTTTGGCAGAACTTACATTCCTGATTATGCTACGCGTATAAAACCTTTATACGAGTTGATTCGACCGAATTTTTCGAGTAGATTTTGGACGATTGAGCATACACATATACTGCAAGATTTTCAATCTGATCTCTTAGCAGTTCAACATTTACACACACAGGACAATAAAACACATTTAGTCATCAGGGTGATACCTGGGGCTGTTGGGTTTACATATGTCACCTTTAATGAGGGTGAGACAGTCCCGATTGCATACTAGTCCCACTTGTATTCTGCTGCAGAACAACGATTTGCACAAACTGAGAAAATACTCACTGCAGTACAGATGGCTGTGATTAAAGAAAGACCTCTTGCCCAGGGCCAACGCATCATTGTCGTTTCCCCGATTCCAGCCTTAGAGGCTGTTACAAAAGTGAGTGTTCCTAATTCAAAAGCTTTGCAACCGCGATGGATACAATGGGCTACGTCTCTGACAGCCACTGATGTAGATTACATATTTGACCCTAAACTGCAGACTCAAGAATTCCTTCAATATGAAATGGAGTACCCAGCTCCCGCTGGCACATTGTCTATTGACCAATATCAAGTGGTCATGTATACCGATGGCTCTGCGCAACCAGCGGTTGGGACTAAACAGCAGTATTCTGCTGCATGTGCGGTAGTGAGCGGCACTATGGAGGGGGAAGTGTTCTGCCCCCAACATACTTATACACAAACCTTGGGAGATTGCAAGGCACAGCTGGCTGAGCTCAAAGCTCTATTGTTAGCATTGGAACACCCAGATCCGGCGACTCTAACCTTGCTGGTCTGTGACTCCTACTACTGTGTTCAGTCTTTCAGTGAATATCTACACTACTGGAGGTTGAATGGGTTCAGAGATTCTAAAGGCAACACCATTAAACACAAATTGCTGTGGGGTAAGGTTGCGGATCTGAAAAAAACGCTTCCTAATGTTCATGTTGTACATACACTTGGACACCAGCACGTTGGAATACACGTTGCTGGGAATACTTTGGCTGATGAAGCCGCGAAGTTGGCAGTGGCTGTCGCCACTGTGGCCGCAGTGACTCGTTCGGGTTCCAAACCAGACACAGAGATTTCGGCTGCCATAAAGGCTACAGCTGATGGCACGCCCATTCCTAAAGGATTCCCTTCTAAATATAGTTACTGCGTGGGTGGTGCGCTAAATGCTGTTGTTAACATTCCAGGCATTGGTGTACGTGATATGCCCAATAAAATTGAGAGACCTCGATTGATTTCTGCAGCACATGAGGGGGCCGCATCTGCACATGCTGGTGTGGCTGCCACGATTTCACTTTTACAGGCTCGTTACTGGTGGCCTGGTCTCTATAAGGAGACAAAGCAGTATGTCCTTTGTTGTGACATCTGTCAACAAATTAAAGCTTCGACGGCTAGACGCCCGCAGCAGACGCCCCTTCTGATTTCGTATAAACTTTTACAGTGTGTGTACTTGGATCATTGTGGTCCACTGATGCCAGATAGTGCATACAAATATATTTTGGTTGCTGTAGATTCGTGCTCCAGATTTGTGTGGGTCTGGCCACAGCGCTCGGCTCACGCTCGGACTGTTATTAAAGATTTGCGCATCTTTGTCGATATATTTGCAGTTGCGCCTTTTCATTCGGACCAGGGCCCTGCTTTTGCCTCTAAGGCATTCAGGGACACCATGGCTTCGTTGGGGGTCCAACTCCAATTCTCGTCTCCATTTCATCCCGAGGGAAATTCGGTCGTGGAGCATTTAAATCGTAATTTAAAGCAATCCTTAACGGCCAGAGTTATAGGTACGGGTCGTAGTTGGCTAGCCCACTTGTATGGAGTACAGAGAGCACTTAATAACTTACCTAGAAGGTCCCTGGGGGGTCGTACTTCATATGAGTGCCTGTTTGGAACACGAATGTATGTCCCTGATCTAGATGGTCCTGGTGTGGAGGCGGCAGATACGCCCTTTGACATAAATGATCGTGTCACTGTTTTGCAGGATATACAACAATTCCGGGAAGATAACTCTTCTGCAAGTGCTGCCTCCACAGGAATTAAGGATGAGCCAGTAACGCCTACTGGTGGGATACCCAGGATTGGGGATCTAGTGCGTGAAAAGGTCGCAGTAAAGAAAGAATTTGGTCCTTCTTATCGAGCACCGGTCCCTGTGTTAGGGGTTAGCGGCATGAGAACTGTGATTTTACCGCCGCTGCAAGGGGCCTAAGGAAATCGCTTTGTTTCCATTGATAATGTCAAGTTACAACATTTGGCCGATTCTGCACAGCAGACCAAGAGGGACACCCAGTAGTTCCGGAATCCCTCACTACTGGGGAAGAAGTCCCGCTGCAGGTGATTTGCACCGATACTGTTTCCTCTCCGAGCTTGGGGAGGGTGGAAGCTGATCTTGCGATTGTTCCACAGACAGCGATTACTTTGGAATCTTGTGATCAAGTCGCTGTATGTTCTACTGATATTTCTGAACATGTGGTTTACAGTGTGCCAAGGCGAGAGCCTCCATCTGCTTCTTTGTTCACAGTTGCACCTTTTGCAAGAACTGCCTCTGGCTGCTTCAACGACACTGATGATGCCGTGTCAGACTCCTCGTCCTCACTATCTTCAATCCGAGGTCCACGTAAGCTGCTGTGTTGGCTTAAACGCACATATTTAGTTTTTCCTTGGAACTTTTTGTGGCTTTTTATGGCCGTAATGACTCTTTTTTTGTGGTTGGGATTTGTGGTTACTTTTTTTCTAGTAATACATGGTCATTTTCTTCCTGAACGACATTGAGCACGTGGAGACGGTGTTAAAACCGCATTTTTCGTCTCATATGGTTCGAAGAGACTTGTCCAATGTAAACATTTCTGCAATACCGATTCCAGATGGGATTGTGTGGGATAAAGTAATGTTTGATATATATGGTCCTACTGAATTGATTCAAATACCGTATGTTCTCAAATTATCAATGAATGATATCGTTATACCAGGCATTGTTTCTGATGATTGGGATGTGAAGACAGTAGATTCGATGCTGACAAACTTGCAATATTATACTGTCTATGACGATGAAGATGCTTACCTATTTAGAGATAATCATGGTGACATGTTTTGCTACAACTAATATGGACACCACTTTATTCATAAAGCAAGTAGCCCTAAGTCCATATTTGATTATGTGCAATGGGAACATTGCCCAACTCCTCCACAGGGGAGTTCTAAAACGTATTATGATAAATTTGCATATTTTTCTGGGCATAATCGACAAAATTCTAAGTCTTATTATTTTAAAGTTACTCCGTATGCTAATAAGCAAATGTTATTGACCAATACTAAATTACTGTATTAGAATTTATTTGTATCTAAACTTTCGGTTGAGGGGTATGAATATTGGTTTAAGACTGTTGACTTAAAAAGTGTCTGGGGAACGAAAAATTGGCAAATGCAAGGCAGGGACACATTATTTAGGGCATGTATTATCCCTGTGCAGATGATTTTCCTCAATGACACAGTACAACAGACTAGTTGTTTTGGGCTTAGCAACGATTAGAGAGTTGAATTTGCCTGGTATACCTGTCCCTTCCAAATTGAATAATTGGCAGCGATATGTTAATTCCACGTTTAGTGAGTTTACACACTGGGTCCAGAATGGTACGCTTAACACTTCATTGGTACATCAGGGCGGGTGGTTATTATGGCCTGTAGACTCTAATAGGTGTCATTAACGTTTTGTCACCTCTTCAGGGGGGTTCAGGACTAGTAGGGCAGACACGCGCTACATTTCACCAGAACATGCTGATATCATAACCACATATAGCGTGGGAAAGCTTTGTCAGCAATGGTTAAAATCATCCACGCTAGAAGCAGTTAAATCACATCTCACGTTACTGTCTAATGATACTGACTTACAAGATTTTTTGTCAGGACCTAAGGTGCCTCGGAAGAAACGTTTTTTATATGAAGTATATAATGAGATTTGGAAGCTTTCACAACAAGAGGCAGCGGCCCGGTTGAGACAAATTGATCAGGAAAACCTGATACAGGCTTTGTCTGTTGTGGATAATGGGATGCATACCCTTTCAGACCATGTATACACAATTGACAGCATTGTTTCCTCTGCTATAGACATTATTAAATCGGATATGTCTTCTTTATATCATGGGCAGAGTCAGACGCGGTCCAACATGCAGCTGGGTTGGACTCTACAGACCTTGAAGGCAGGTCGCGTTCCGTGGCAGCACATTCGGGCCAGAGAGATCTTTGTTTCCTTTAATTTGACTCGTCAACAACAGCTGATGGCTAAAAAGGAAGCGACGTATGTCATGTTAAATATTGAAAAATTGGAGAAACTGCCTTTTACGGTTGCTGAGATTCCATCAGCTAAGTGGTGGATTCATGGGGTTATTAATTTGCATATATCCACTCTGCAATTTACTTCTTGTTTGAAGCACATTCCGGTGGGTAGATACGAACGGTTGGGTGACAGTTACATACACGAGGTGTGGGAGCTTCCCTTTCTATACAGATGTATTAATGGTTTGAGGGAGGTTTTTCTTAGCGGTAGTGAATGCGAAACTTCTGTCAGCCATTCCATGGTTTGTAAACAGCTGTCCTTGCACGGGGCGTGTAATGCCTCGATTGCTAACTTAGCTTGTTATCTGAAGAGAGTTCCAGTCCCGGTTATTAAAAACACTTTCCAGGTGCTTTCTAACGGCAGTTACATTGTTCTTAACAGTGAACACTGTTGTGGAATGCGTGCCAGAATAGTTTACGTAGTCGTTGTCACCAAGGCCGTTACGTGCTGCGGGAATGTGTTGTTTCCCCCCACTCAAATTAGGGAGGTAGCAGACATCTGGCCTCATATTGCTACTTCCAAGGTAAATTTCGACAAGTTGAGTCGACTAAAGGCTTTATTGTTTCAAAAGCATGTGGCCCTTACATCTGCTAGCGAGACCTACGCACTTCAGGTGGCAAGGTCATGGCGGAAATACAGTCCCTTTTGAATACTAACTTTCCGAGTCACTCTGGTGAACTTGTGGGACGTATATTTAATGCGTCCAGCACTGCTGGAATTGCACATTTTTTCAAAGCCGTTGGTGTTGGTTTTGCTCACACCTTCTCTTCCATATTCGGTTTAATACCTTCGGCTATACACTCTATTTTCAGAAGCATTTTTGGGGGTTTCCCGATTACTTTGGCTTTATTGGCTGGAGTCTTGCTATTGCTGCTGTTCTTCCGCAATGGCTGTCCCGCCACGACGAGATCCTATGTTGCTGCTCCCGTCGGCGCAGCTGTGTCGTGAACGCATGATGCAGCATTTTGGAGCTACACTCCTGGGGCATTTGGAGTGTGACTGGTCTCTGTCATTCCGACCATTTTTGGATTGTGTGCATCCCGTGTTTCGGTGCCTTTGGTGCGCGTTTGAACATGCACTGGCTCTCTGTCTCTCACTGCAGCGCCCTACAGTGGCCGATACTGATCTGTTGATGTTCCCGATTAGGGCTCATTCCCAGACTTGTGCACTACGGTTGCGTTTGCTTCATGAGGTAGTTTATGAGATTCCCTTCCTGGAGGAAGATGGTATTGTCTCATTCATAGGCCCTGCACGGGGTGCCGCCCTGGATGGTTTTGGGGCTTTGGAATACACCTGCTCCATGGTACTTTTTGGCGTGGATCTCCCAATCTTGACATATATCGAAGTGGAGGAACTCCTGCTTTCTATTGCTTCTGTCTGACAATTGGATTTTTTTTTTCTCACAAATTGACATTATATTGAATTTGCCTTTATCGTCACATGCTTCCCAAATTTATGACTTTGTGGACCTCTGACCTTGTCGAAATATATATATTTTTAGGTATTGTTTATATCTGGGGCATTCTTTTATATTATTGGAACCACTTGCTACCGACAAGGGGAGGGCGTAGTGTGGTTAGTTTTACGTATCCTTTGCGCATTAGCTTCAGGCTTTAGGCCTTTGTTCACTTTGCCCTGGATGTATTTTATTCATTTGCTTGCGGCTTAGAGCCTCTGTGCACTTTGCTCTAAATGTTTTTTATTAGGCTTCGTACTGTTATTTTTCAAATAGCCAGTTCTAAGGTCTTGTTTTATATTCATATCACACTGTTTAGCCTACTTCAGCACTGGAGTTCTCCATAACATATTCTTGTTCACTCTGTGCTTCAGTCAAGGATACAGTCTGGTACATTGCCGATAGACGTGGTAGGAGTTTAGTCTTTGGCATTCCTGCGTAGGGACATTTTGTGATCACGCTGACATGTTAGTTATAAAAACACTTCCTTGTCCCAATACACGTAAGAGGGAGATTCCGACCAGGGAACCACAACAAGAGGCTGACTGCCTCGTTGCAGATGCTGAACCAAGATCACAGGCCTTTGCTCAGGTATGAGGGCTGATGTCTCCCCAGTGATTCAGAAAGGCAAGTGACTGGTCTCTGTCATTCCGACCATTTTTGGATTGTGTGCATCCCGTGTTTCGGTGCCTTTGGTGCGCGTTTGAACATGCACTGGCTCTCTGTCTCTCACTGCAGCGCCCTACAGTGGCCGATACTGATCTGTTGATGTTCCCGATTAGGGCTCATTCCCAGACTTGTGCACTACGGTTGCGTTTGCTTCATGAGGTAGTTTATGAGATTCCCTTCCTGGAGGAAGATGGTATTGTCTCATTCATAGGCCCTGCACGGGGTGACGCCCTGGATGGTTTTGGGGCTTTGGAATACACCTGCTCCATGGTACTTTTTGGCGTGGATCTCCCAATCTTGACATATATCGAAGTGGAGGAACTCCTGCTTTCTATTGCTTCTGTCTGACAATTGGATTTTTTTTTTCTCACAAATTGACATTATATTGAATTTGCCTTTATCGTCACATGCTTCCCAAATTTATGACTTTGTGGACCTCTGACCTTGTCGAAATATATATATTTTTAGGTATTGTTTATATCTGGGGCATTCTTTTATATTATTGGAACCACTTGCTACCGACAAGGGGAGGGCGTAGTGTGGTTAGTTTTACGTATCCTTTGCGCATTAGCTTCAGGCTTTAGGCCTTTGTTCACTTTGCCCTGGATGTATGTTATTCATTTGCTTGCGGCTTAGAGCCTCTGTGCACTTTGCTCTAAATGTTTTTTATTAGGCTTCGTACTGTTATTTTTCAAATAGCCAGTTCTACGGTCTTGTTTTATATTCATATCACACTGTTTAGCCTACTTCAGCACTGGAGTTCTCCATAACATATTCTTGTTCACTCTGTGCTTCAGTCAAGGATACAGTCTGGTACATTGCCGATAGACGTGGTAGGAGTTTAGTCTTTGGCATTCCTGCGTAGGGACATTTTGTGATCACGCTGACATGTTAGTTATAAAAACACTTCCTTGTCCCAATACACGTAAGAGGGAGATTCCGACCAGGGAACCACAACAAGAGGCTGACTGCCTCGTTGCAGATGCTGAACCAAGATCACAGGCCTTTGCTCAGGTATGAGGGCTGATGTCTCCCCAGTGATTCAGAAAGGCAAGTTAGAAGCTTAACATGCTGTGCTCGAAATAGAACTAGCAGAGGGAGAGTAGAAACTATTAGACACCATGATAGCGTTGTTCTTATGTTTTACTCTCCTGGTGACTATTTCAATCCTACTGTGTTGTATGGTTCTGGTTATTGCGGCTCACGCCTTATTATCTAAAATGCAGTTGTTTTATTAAAACATTATATAAAACGTATACTGCCTTTGTCATTTGTATATGAGATCATACTGTAAATGAGAGAGTTGGTTTGGATGTGAGTGACCACGACTTTCCTGAGAAGTTCCAAAGATGTCATGCGCTCGGCTGCCCAATCATCTCTCCCCCTTGGGAGAAATTAGACACTGCTAGTTAGCCGGAGCAAAAAACGGATTTAGGGTGACAGAGTTCCTTACACGTAGGTCAGACTCAGTCCCCCACACCGTTATCGATCCTGCTGCCTAGAAATCCAGTAGTCTCATTTAGGATAATGAGAGCCACGCGACAAGAGCATTGCCATAGTCCAGTCAGCTGGAGATGAGGGCCTGGGTAATGGTGCGCCTGGAGCTTTGGGGCAGTCATTTGAGTAACTTGATGAAGAAGCAGGAGGAGGAGACTCAGTTTATCTGAATTAAACAACCCCGCCAGCTACACGTTGCTCTTCGCTGATGACCGCCAAATAACCAGAAACACGTGTCCGAAGATACGGCACTCGCCGCACCAACTTATGGTGAAAAACTTTCAAAACTCTATTCAAATTTGTGCTAATGACTGCATTTACCATGATGCCTTGGGGTCACAAATGCTGGAATGGAAGACAGTGTGCTCCCCATTTTGACTGTTGTAATTAAGGTTCCCGTTAGCCTCTGAGCTGACGAGCTCGGGTGAAGCACCTGTGCGCCTTCTTGAGTGGTACTTAAACCTGTGAATACTTTCAAGGCAGCATTTCAAGCAACCCCGCCAGCTACACGTTGCTCTTCGCTGATGACCGCCAAATAACCAGAAACACGTGTCCGAAGATACGGCACTCGCCGCACCAACTTATGGTGAAAAACTTTCAAAACTCTATTCAAATTTGTGCTAATGACTGCATTTACCATGATGCCTTGGGGTCACAAATGCTGGAATGGAAGACAGTGTGCTCCCCATTTTGACTGTTGTAATTAAGGTTCCCGTGAGCCTCTGAGCTGACGAGCTCGGGTGAAGCACCTGTGCGCCTTCTTGAGTGGTACTTAAACCTGTGAATACTTTCAAGGCAGCATTTCAAGCAACCCCGCCAGCTACACGTTGCTCTTCGCTGATGACCGCCAAATAACCAGAAACACGTGTCCGAAGATACGGCACTCGCCGCACCAACTTATGGTGAAAAACTTTCAAAACTCTATTCAAATTTGTGCTAATGACTGCATTTACCATGATGCCTTGGGGTCACAAATGCTGGAATGGAAGACTGTGTGCTCCCCATTTTGACTGTTGTAATTAAGGTTCCCGTGAGCCTCTGAGCTGACGAGCTCGGGTGAAGCACCTGTGCGCCTTCTTGAGTGGTACTTAAACCTGTGAATACTTTCAAGGCAGCATTTCAAGCAACCCCGCCAGCTACACGTTGCTCTTCGCTGATGACCGCCAAATAACCAGAAACACGTGTCCGAAGATACGGCACTCGCCGCACCAACTTATGGTGAAAAACTTTCAAAACTCTATTCAAATTTGTGCTAATGACTGCATTTACCATGATGCCTTGGGGTCACAAATGCTGGAATGGAAGACAGTGTGCTCCCCATTTTGACTGTTGTAATTAAGTTTCCCGTGAGCCTCTGAGCTGACGAGCTCGGGTGAAGCACCTGTGCGCCTTCTTGAGTGGTACTTAAACCTGTGAATACTTTCAAGGCAGCATTTCAAGCAACCCCGCCAGCTACACGTTGCTCTTCGCTGATGACCGCCAAATAACCAGAAACACGTGTCCGAAGATACGGCACTCGCCGCACCAACTTATGGTGAAAAACTTTCAAAACTCTATTCAAATTTGTGCTAATGACTGCATTTACCATGATGCCTTGGGGTCACAAATGCTGGAATGGAAGACAGTGTGCTCCCCATTTTGACTGTTGTAATTAAGGTTCCCGTGAGCCTCTGAGCTGACAAGCTCGGGTGAAGCACCTGTGCGCCTTCTTGAGTGGTACTTAAACCTGTGAATATTTTCAAGGCAGCATTTCACGCAACCCCGCCAGCTACACGTTGCTCTTCGCTGATGACCGCCAAATAACCAGAAACACGTGTCCGAAGATACGGCACTCGCCGCACCAACTTATGGTGAAAAACTTTCAAAACTCTATTCAAATTTGTGCTAATGACTGCATTTACCATGATGCCTTGGGGTCACAAATGCTGGAATGGAAGACAGTGTGCTCCCCATTTTGACTGTTGTAATTAAGGTTCCCGTGAGCCTCTGAGCTGACGAGCTCGGGTGAAGCACCTGTGCGCCTTCTTGAGTGGTACTTAAACCTGTGAATACTTTCAAGGCAGCATTTCAAGCAACCCCGCCAGCTACACGTTGCTCTTCGCTGATGACCGCCAAATAACCAGAAACACGTGTCCGAAGATACGGCACTCGCCGCACCAACTTATGGTGAAAAACTTTCAAAACTCTATTCAAATTTGTGCTAATGACTGCATTAACCATGATGCCTTGGGGTCACAAATGCTGGAATGGAAGACAGTGTGCTCCCCATTTTGACTGTTGTAATTAAGGTTCCCGTGAGCCTCTGAGCTGACGAGCTCGGGTGAAGCACCTGTGCGCCTTCTTGAGTGGTACTTAAACCTGTGAATACTTTCAAGGCAGCATTTCAAGCAACCCCGCCAGCTACACGTTGCTCTTCGCTGATGACCGCCAAATAACCAGAAACACGTGTTCGAAGATACGGCACTCGCCGCACCAACTTATGTGAAAAACTTTCAAAACTCTATTCAAATTTGTGCTAATGACTGCATTTATCATGATGCCTTGGGGTCACAAATGCTGGAATGGAAGACAGTGTGCTCCCCATTTTGACTGTTGTAATTAAGGTTCCCGTGAGCCTCTGAGCTGACGAGCTCGGGTGAAGCACCTGTGCGCCTTCTTGAGTGGTACTTAAACCTGTGAATACTTTCAAGGCAGCATTTCAAGCAAACCCGCCAGCTACATGTTGCTCTTCGCTGATGACCGCCAAATAACCAGAAACACGTGTCCGAAGATACGGCACTCGCCGCACCAACTTATGGTGAAAAACTTTCAAAACTCTATTCAAATTTGTGCTAATGACTGCATTTACCATGATGCCTTGGGGTCACAAATGCTGGAATGGAAGACAGTGTGCTCCCCATTTTGACTGTTGTAATTAAGGTTCCCATGAGCCTCTGAGCTGACGAGCTCGGGTGAAGCACCTGTGCGCCTTCTTGAGTGGTACTTAAACCTGTGAATACTTTCAAGGCAGCATTTCAAGCAACCCCGCCAGCTACACGTTGCTCTTCGCTGATGACCGCCAAATAACCAGAAACACGTGTCCGAAGATACGGCACTCGCCGCACCAACTTATGGTGAAAAACTTTCAAAACTCTATTCAAATTTGTGCTAATGACTACATTTACCATGATGCCTTGGGGTCACAAATGCTGGAATGGAAGACAGTGTGCTCCCCATTTTGACTGTTGTAATTAAGGTTCCCGTGAGCCTCTGAGCTGACGAGCTCGGGTGAAGCACCTGTGCGCCTTCTTGAGTGGTACTTAAACCTGTGAATACTTTCAAGGCAGCATTTCAAGCAACCCCGCCAGCTACACGTTGCTCTTCGCTGATGACCGCCAAATAACCAGAAACACGTGTCCGAAGATACGGCACTCGCCGCACCAACTTATGGTGAAAAACTTTCAAAACTCTATTCAAATTTGTGCTAATGACTGCATTTACCATGATGCCTTGGGGTCACAAATGCTGGAATGGAAGACAGTGTGCTCCCCATTTTGACTGTTGTAATTAAGGTTCCCATGAGCCTCTGAGCTGACGAGCTCGGGTGAAGCACCTGTGCGCCTTCTTGAGTGGTACTTAAACCTGTGAATACTTTCAAGGCAGCATTTCAAGCAACCCCGCCAGCTACACGTTGCTCTTCGCTGATGACCGCCAAATTACCAGAAACACGTGTCCGAAGATACGGCACTCGCCGCACCAACTTATGGTGAAAAACTTTCAAAACTCTATTCAAATTTGTGTTAATGACTACATTTACCATGATGCCTTGGGGTCACAAATGCTGGAATGGAAGACAGTGTGCTCCCCATTTTGACTGTTGTAATTAAGGTTCCCGTGAGCCTCTGAGCTGACGAGCTCGGGTGAAGCACCTGTGCGCCTTCTTGAGTGGTACTTAAACCTGTGAATACTTTCAAGGCAGCATTTCAAGCAACCCCGCCAGCTACACGTTGCTCTTCGCTGATGACCGCCAAATAACCAGAAACACGTGTCCGATGATACGGCACTCGCCGCACCAACTTATGGTGAAAAACTTTCAAAACTCTATTCAAATTTGTGCTAATGACTGCATTTACCATGATGCCTTGGGGTCACAAATGCTGGAATGGAAGACAGTGTGCTCCCCATTTTGACTGTTGTAATTAAGGTTCCCGTGAGCCTCTGAGCTGACGAGCTCGGGTGAAGCACCTGTGCGCCTTCTTGAGTGGTACTTAAACCTGTGAATACTTTCAAGGCAGCATTTCAAGCAACCCCGCCAGCTACACGTTGCTCTTCGCTGATGACCGCCAAATAACCAGAAACACGTGTCCGAAGATACGGCACTCGCCGCACCAACTTATGGTGAAAAACTTTCAAAACTCTATTCAAATTTGTGCTAATGACTGCATTTACCATGATGCCTTGGGGTCACAAATGCTGGAATGGAAGACAGTGTGCTCCCCATTTTGACTGTTGTAATTAAGGTTCCCGTGAGACTCTGAGCTGACGAGCTCGGGTGAAGCACCTTTGCGCCTTCTTGAGTGGTACTTAAACCTGTGAATACTTTCAAGGCAGCATTTCAAGCAACCCCGCCAGCTACACGTTGCTCTTCGCTGATGACCGCCAAATAACCAGAAACACGTGTCCGAAGATACGGCACTCGCCGCACCAACTTATGGTGAAAAACTTTCAAAACTCTATTCAAATTTGTGCTAATGACTGCATTTACCATGATGCCTTGGGGTCACAAATGCTGGAATGGAAGACAGTGTGCTCCCCATTTTGACTGTTGTAATTAAGGTTCCCGTGAGCCTCTGAGCTGACGAGCTCGGGTGAAGCACCTGTGCGCCTTCTTGAGTGGTACTTAAACCTGTGAATACTTTCAAGGCAGCATTTCAAGCAACCCCGCCAGCTACACGTTGCTCTTCGCTGATGACCGCCAAATAACCAGAAACACGTGTCCGAAGATACAGCACTCGCCGCACCAACTTATGGTGAAAAACTTTCAAAACTCTATTCAAATTTGTGCTAATGACTGCATTTACCATGATGCCTTGGGGTCACAAATGCTGGAATGGAAGACAGTGTGCTCCCCATTTTGACTGTTGTAATTAAGGTTCCCGTGAGCCTCTGAGCTGACGAGCTCGGGTGAAGCACCTGTGCGCCTTCTTGAGTGGTACTTAAACCTGTGAATACTTTCAAGGCAGCATTTCAAGCAACCCCGCCAGCTACACGTTGCTCTTCGCTGATGACCGCCAAATAACCAGAAACACGTGTCCGAAGATACGGCACTCGCCGCACCAACTTATGGTGAAAAACTTTCAAAACTCTATTCAAATTTGTGCTAATGACTGCATTTACCATGATGCCTTGGGGTCACAAATGCTGGAATGGAAGACAGTGTGCTCCCCATTTTGACTGTTGTAATTAAGGTTCCCGTGAGCCTCTGAGCTGACGAGCTCGGGTGAAGCACCTGTGCGCCTTCTTGAGTGGTACTTAAACCTGTGAATACTTTCAAGGCAGCATTTCAAGCAACCCCGCCAGCTACACGTTGCTCTTCGCTGATGACCGCCAAATAACCAGAAACACGTGTCCGATGATACGGCACTCCCCGCACCAACTTATGGTGAAAAACTTTCAAAACTCTATTCAAATTTGTGCTAATGACTGCATTTACCATGATGCCTTGGGGTCACAAATGCTGGAATGGAAGACAGTGTGCTCCCCATTTTGACTGTTGTAATTAAGGTTCCCGTGAGCCTCTGAGCTGACGAGCTCGGGTGAAGCACCTGTGCGCCTTCTTGAGTGGTACTTAAACCTGTGAATATTTTCAAGGCAGCATTTCAAGCAACCCCGCCAGCTACACGTTGCTCTTCGCTGATGACCGCCAAATAACCAGAAACACGTGTCCGAAGATACGGCACTCGCCGCACCAACTTATGGTGAAAAACTTTCAAAACTCTATTCAAATTTGTGCTAATGACTGCATTTACCATGATGCCTTGGGGTCACAAATGCTGGAATGGAAGACAGTGTGCTCCCCATTTTGACTGTTGTAATTAAGGTTCCCGTGAGCCTCTGAGCTGACGAGCTCGGGTGAAGCACCTGTGCGCCTTCTTGAGTGGTACTTAAACCTGTGAATACTTTCAAGGCAGCATTTCAAGCAACCCCGCCAGCTACACGTTGCTCTTCGCTGATGACCGCCAAATAACCAGAAACATGTGTCCGAAGATACGGCACTCGCCGCACCAACTTATGGTGAAAAACTTTCAAAACTCTATTCAAATTTGTGCTAATGACTGCATTTACCATGATGCCTTGGGGTCACAAATGCTGGAATGGAAGACAGTGTGCTCCCCATTTTGACTGTTGTAATTAAGGTTCCCGTGAGCCTCTGAGCTGACGAGCTCGGGTGAAGCACCTGTGCGCCTTCTTGAGTGGTACTTAAACCTGTGAATACTTTCAAGGCAGCATTTCAAGCAACCCCGCCAGCTACACGTTGCTCTTCGCTGATGACCGCCAAATAACCAGAAACACGTGTTCGAAGATACGGCACTCGCCGCACCAACTTATGTGAAAAACTTTCAAAACTCTATTCAAATTTGTGCTAATGACTGCATTTACCATGATGCCTTGGGGTCACAAATGCTGGAATGGAAGACAGTGTGCTCCCCATTTTGACTGTTGTAATTAAGGTTCCCGTGAGCCTCTGAGCTGACGAGCTCGGGTGAAGCACCTGTGCGCCTTCTTGAGTGGTACTTAAACCTGTGAATACTTTCAAGGCAGCATTTCAAGCAAACCCGCCAGCTACATGTTGCTCTTCGCTGATGACCGCCAAATAACCAGAAACACGTGTCCGAAGATACGGCACTCGCCGCACCAACTTATGGTGAAAAACTTTCAAAACTCTATTCAAATTTGTGCTAATGACTGCATTTACCATGATGCCTTGGGGTCACAAATGCTGGAATGGAAGACAGTGTGCTCCCCATTTTGACTGTTGTAATTAAGGTTCCCATGAGCCTCTGAGCTGACGAGCTCGGGTGAAGCACCTGTGCGCCTTCTTGAGTGGTACTTAAACCTGTGAATACTTTCAAGGCAGCATTTCAAGCAACCCCGCCAGCTACACGTTGCTCTTCGCTGATGACCGCCAAATAACCAGAAACACGTGTCCGAAGATACGGCACTCGCCGCACCAACTTATGGTGAAAAACTTTCAAAACTCTATTCAAATTTGTGCTAATGACTACATTTACCATGATGCCTTGGGGTCACAAATGCTGGAATGGAAGACAGTGTGCTCCCCATTTTGACTGTTGTAATTAAGGTTCCCGTGAGCCTCTGAGCTGACGAGCTCGGGTGAAGCACCTGTGCGCCTTCTTGAGTGGTACTTAAACCTGTGAATACTTTCAAGGCAGCATTTCAAGCAACCCCGCCAGCTACACGTTGCTCTTCGCTGATGACCGCCAAATAACCAGAAACACGTGTCCGATGATACGGCACTCGCCGCACCAACTTATGGTGAAAAACTTTCAAAACTCTATTCAAATTTGTGCTAATGACTGCATTTACCATGATGCCTTGGGGTCACAAATGCTGGAATGGAAGACAGTGTGCTCCCCATTTTGACTGTTGTAATTAAGGTTCCCGTGAGCCTCTGAGCTGACGAGCTCGGGTGAAGCACCTGTGCCCCTTCTTGAGTGGTACTTAAACCTGTGAATACTTTCAAGGCAGCATTTCAAGCAACCCCGCCAGCTACACGTTGCTCTTCGCTGATGACCGCCAAATAACCAGAAACACGTGTCCGAAGATACGGCACTCGCCGCACCAACTTATGGTGAAAAACTTTCAAAACTCTATTCAAATTTGTGCTAATGACTTCATTTACCATGATGCCTTGGGGTCACAAATGCTGGAATGGAAGACAGTGTGCTCCCCATTTTGACTGTTGTAATTAAGGTTCCCGTGAGCCTCTGAGCTGACGAGCTCGGGTGAAGCACCTGTGCGCCTTCTTGAGTGGTACTTAAACCTGTGAATACTTTCAAGGCAGCATTTCAAGCAACCCCGCCAGCTACACGTTGCTCTTCGCTGATGACCGCCAAATAACCAGAAACACGTGTCCGAAGATACGGCACTCGCCGCACCAACTTATGGTGAAAAACTTTCAAAACTCTATTCAAATTTGTGCTAATGACTGCATTTACCATGATGCCTTGGGGTCACAAATGCTGGAATGGAAGACAGTGTGCTCCCCATTTTGACTGTTGTAATTAAGGTTCCCGTGAGCCTCTGAGCTGACGAGCTCGGGTGAAGCACCTGTGCGCCTTCTTGAGTGGTACTTAAACCTGTGAATACTTTCAAGGCAGCATTTCAAGCAACCCCGCCAGCTACACGTTGCTCTTCGCTGATGACCGCCAAATAACCAGAAACACGTGTCCGAAGATACGGCACTCGCCGCACCAACTTATGGTGAAAAACTTTCAAAACTCTATTCAAATTTGTGCTAATGACTGCATTTACCATGATGCCTTGGGGTCACAAATGCTGGAATGGAAGACAGTGTGCTCCCCATTTTGACTGTTGTAATTAAGGTTCCCGTGAGACTCTGAGCTGACGAGCTCGGGTGAAGCACCTGTGCGCCTTCTTGAGTGGTACTTAAACCTGTGAATACTTTCAAGGCAGCATTTCAAGCAACCCCGCCAGCTACACGTTGCTCTTCGCTGATGACCGCCAAATAACCAGAAACACGTGTCCGAAGATACGGCACTCGCCGCACCAACTTATGGTGAAAAACTTTCAAAACTCTATTCAAATTTGTGCTAATGACTGCATTTACCATGATGCCTTGGGGTCACAAATGCTGGAATGGAAGACAGTGTGCTCCCCATTTTGACTGTTGTAATTAAGGTTCCCGTGAGCCTCTGAGCTGACGAGCTCGGGTGAAGCACCTGTGCGCCTTCTTGAGTGGTACTTAAACCTGTGAATACTTTCAAGGCAGCATTTCAAGCAACCCCGCCAGCTACACGTTGCTCTTCGCTGATGACCGCCAAATAACCAGAAACATGTGTCCGAAGATACGGCACTCGCCGCACCAACTTATGGTGAAAAACTTTCAAAACTCTATTCAAATTTGTGCTAATGACTGCATTTACCATGATGCCTTGGGGTCACAAATGCTGGAATGGAAGACAGTGTGCTCCCCATTTTGACTGTTGTAATTAAGGTTCCCGTGAGCCTCTGAGCTGACGAGCTCGGGTGAAGCACCTGTGCGCCTTCTTGAGTGGTACTTAAACCTGTGAATACTTTCAAGGCAGCATTTCAAGCAACCCCGCCAGCTACACGTTGCTCTTCGCTGATGACCGCCAAATAACCAGAAACACGTGTTCGAAGATACGGCACTCGCCGCACCAACTTATGTGAAAAACTTTCAAAACTCTATTCAAATTTGTGCTAATGACTGCATTTACCATGATGCCTTGGGGTCACAAATGCTGGAATGGAAGACAGTGTGCTCCCCATTTTGACTGTTGTAATTAAGGTTCGCGTGAGCCTCTGAGCTGACGAGCTCGGGTGAAGCACCTGTGCGCCTTCTTGAGTGGTACTTAAACCTGTGAATACTTTCAAGGCAGCATTTCAAGCAAACCCGCCAGCTACATGTTGCTCTTCGCTGATGACCGCCAAATAACCAGAAACACGTGTCCGAAGATACGGCACTCGCCGCACCAACTTATGGTGAAAAACTTTCAAAACTCTATTCAAATTTGTGCTAATGACTGCATTTACCATGATGCCTTGGGGTCACAAATGCTGGAATGGAAGACAGTGTGCTCCCCATTTTGACTGTTGTAATTAAGGTTCCCATGAGCCTCTGAGCTGACGAGCTCGGGTGAAGCACCTGTGCGCCTTCTTGAGTGGTACTTAAACCTGTGAATACTTTCAAGGCAGCATTTCAAGCAACCCCGCCAGCTACACGTTGCTCTTCGCTGATGACCGCCAAATAACCAGAAACACGTGTCCGAAGATACGGCACTCGCCGCACCAACTTATGGTGAAAAACTTTCAAAACTCTATTCAAATTTGTGCTAATGACTACATTTACCATGATGCCTTGGGGTCACAAATGCTGGAATGGAAGACAGTGTGCTCCCCATTTTGACTGTTGTAATTAAGGTTCCCGTGAGCCTCTGAGCTGACGAGCTCGGGTGAAGCACCTGTGCGCCTTCTTGAGTGGTACTTAAACCTGTGAATACTTTCAAGGCAGCATTTCAAGCAACCCCGCCAGCTACACGTTGCTCTTCGCTGATGACCGCCAAATAACCAGAAACACGTGTCCGAAGATACGGCACTCGCCGCACCAACTTATGGTGAAAAACTTTCAAAACTCTATTCAAATTTGTGCTAATGACTGCATTTACCATGATGCCTTGGGGTCACAAATGCTGGAATGGAAGACAGTGTGCTCCCCATTTTGACTGTTGTAATTAAGGTTCCCGTGAGCCTCTGAGCTGACGAGCTCGGGTGAAGCACCTGTGCGCCTTCTTGAGTGGTACTTAAACCTGTGAATACTTTCAAGGCAGCATTTCAAGCAACCCCGCCAGCTACACGTTGCTCTTCGCTGATGACCGCCAAATAACCAGAAACACGTGTCCGAAGATACGGCACTCGCCGCACCAACTTATGGTGAAAAACTTTCAAAACTCTATTCAAATTTGTGCTAATGACTGCATTTACCATGATGCCTTGGGGTCACAAATGCTGGAATGGAAGACAGTGTGCTCCCCATTTTGACTGTTGTAATTAAGGTTCCCGTGAGACTCTGAGCTGACGAGCTCGGGTGAAGCACCTGTGCGCCTTCTTGAGTGGTACTTAAACCTGTGAATACTTTCAAGGCAGCATTTCAAGCAACCCCGCCAGCTACACGTTGCTCTTCGCTGATGACCGCCAAATAACCAGAAACACGTGTCCGAAGATACGGCACTCGCCGCACCAACTTATGGTGAAAAACTTTCAAAACTCTATTCAAATTTGTGCTAATGACTGCATTTACCATGATGCCTTGGGGTCACAAATGCTGGAATGGAAGACAGTGTGCTCCCCATTTTGACTGTTGTAATTAAGGTTCCCGTGAGCCTCTGAGCTGACGAGCTCGGGTGAAGCACCTGTGCGCCTTCTTGAGTGGTACTTAAACCTGTGAATACTTTCAAGGCAGCATTTCAAGCAACCCCGCCAGCTACACGTTGCTCTTCGCTGATGACCGCCAAATAACCAGAAACACGTGTCCGAAGATACAGCACTCGCCGCACCAACTTATGGTGAAAAACTTTCAAAACTCTATTCAAATTTGTGCTAATGACTGCATTTACCATGATGCCTTGGGGTCACAAATGCTGGAATGGAAGACAGTGTGCTCCCCATTTTGACTGTTGTAATTAAGGTTCCCGTGAGCCTCTGAGCTGACGAGCTCGGGTGAAGCACCTGTGCGCCTTCTTGAGTGGTACTTAAACCTGTGAATACTTTCAAGGCAGCATTTCAAGCAACCCCGCCAGCTACACGTTGCTCTTCGCTGATGACCGCCAAATAACCAGAAACACGTGTCCGAAGATACGGCACTCGCCGCACCAACTTATGGTGAAAAACTTTCAAAACTCTATTCAAATTTGTGCTAATGACTGCATTTACCATGATGCCTTGGGGTCACAAATGCTGGAATGGAAGACAGTGTGCTCCCCATTTTGACTGTTGTAATTAAGGTTCCCGTGAGCCTCTGAGCTGACGAGCTCGGGTGAAGCACCTGTGCGCCTTCTTGAGTGGTACTTAAACCTGTGAATACTTTCAAGGCAGCATTTCAAGCAACCCCGCCAGCTACACGTTGCTCTTCGCTGATGACCGCCAAATAACCAGAAACACGTGTCCGAAGATACGGCACTCGCCGCATCAACTTATGGTGAAAAACTTTCAAAACTCTATTCAAATTTGTGCTAATGACTGCATTTACCATGATGCCTTGGGGTCACAAATGCTGGAATGGAAGACAGTGTGCTCCCCATTTTGACTGTTGTAATTAAGGTTCCCGTGAGCCTCTGAGCTGACGAGCTCGGGTGAAGCACCTGTGCGCCTTCTTGAGTGGTACTTAAACCTATGAATACTTTCAAGGCAGCATTTCAAGCAACCCCGCCAGTTACACGTTGCTCTTCGCTGATGACCGCCAAATAACCAGAAACACGTGTCCGAAGATACGGCACTCACCGCACCAACTTATGGTGAAAAACTTTCAAAACTCTATTCAAATTTGTGCTAATGACTGCATTTACCATGATGCCTTGGGGTCACAAATGCTGGAATGGAAGACAGTGTGCTCCCCATTTTGACTGTTGTAATTAAGGTTCCCGTGAGCCTCTGAGCTGACGAGCTCGGGTGAAGCACCTGTGCGCCTTCTTGAGTGGTACTTAAACCTGTGAATACTTTCAAGGCAGCATTTCAAGCAACCCCGCCAGCTACACGTTGCTCTTCGCTGATGACCGCCAAATAACCAGAAACACGTGTCCGAAGATACGGCACTCGCCGCACCAACTTATGGTGAAAAACTTTCAAAACTCTATTCAAATTTGTGCTAATGACTGCATTTACCATGATGCCTTGGGGTCACAAATGCTGGAATGGAAGACAGTGTGCTCCCCATTTTGACTGTTGTAATTAAGGTTCCCGTGAGCCTCTGAGCTGACGAGCTCAGGTGAAGCACCTGTGCGCCTTCTTGAGTGGTACTTAAACCTGTGAATACTTTCAAGGCAGCATTTCAAGCAAACCCGCCATTTACACGTTGCTCTTCGCTGATGACCGCCAAATAACCAGAAACACGTGTCCGAAGATACGGCACTCGCCGCACCAACTTATGGTGAAAAACTTTCAAAACTCTATTCAAATTTGTGCTAATGACTGCATTTACCATGATGCCTTGGGGTCACAAATGCTGGAATGGAAGACAGTGTGCTCCCCATTTTGACTGTTGTAATTAAGGTTCCCGTGATCCTCTGAGCTGACGAGCTCGGGTGAAGCACCTGTGCGCCTTCTTGAGTGGTACTTAAACCTGTGAATACTTTCAAGGCAGCATTTCAAGCAACCCCGCCAGCTACACGTTGCTCTTCGCTGATGACCGCCAAATAACCAGAAACACGTGTCCGAAGATACGGCACTCGCCGCACCAACTTATGGTGAAAAACTTTCAAAACTCTATTCAAATTTGTGCTAATGACTGCATTTACCATGATGCCTTGGGGTCACAAATGCTGGAATGGAAGACAGTGTGCTCCCAATTTTGACTGTTGTAATTAAGGTTTCCGTGAGCCTCTGAGCTGACGAGCTCGGGTGAAGCACCTGTGCGCCTTCTTGAGTGGTACTTAAACCTGTGAATACTTTCAAGGCAGCATTTCAAGCAACCCCGCCAGCTACACGTTGCTCTTCGCTGATGACCGCCAAATAACCAGAAACACGTGTCCGAAGATACGGCACTCGCCGCACCAACTTATGGTGAAAAACTTTCAAAACTCTATTCAAATTTGTGCTAATGACTGCATTTACCATGATGCCTTGGGGTCACAAATGCTGGAATGGAAGACAGTGTGCTCCCCATTTTGACTGTTGTAATTAAGGTTCCCGTGAGCCTCTGAGCTGACGAGCTCGGGTGAAGCACCTGTGGGCCTTCTTGAGTGGTACTTAAACCTGTGAATACTTTCAAGGCAGCATTTCAAGCAACCCCGCCAGCTACACGTTGCTCTTCGCTGATGACCGCCAAATAACCAGAAACACGTGTCCGAAGATACGGCACTCGCCGCACCAACTTATGGTGAAAAACTTTCAAAACTCTATTCAAATTTGTGCTAATGACTGCATTTACCATGATGCCTTGGGGTCACAAATGCTGGAATGGAAGACAGTGTGCTCCCCATTTTGACTGTTGTAATTAAGGTTCCCGTGAGCCTCTGAGCTGACGAGCTCGGGTGAAGCACCTGTGCGCCTTCTTGAGTGGTACTTAAACCTGTGAATACTTTCAAGGCAGCATTCCAAGCAACCCCGCCAGCTACACGTTGCTCTTCGCTGATGACCGCCAAATAACCAGAAACACGTGTCCGAAGATACGGCACTCGCCGCACCAACTTATGGTGAAAAACTTTCAAAACTCTATTCAAATTTGTGCTAATGACTGCATTTACCATGATGCCTTGGGGTCACAAATGCTGGAATGGAAGACAGTGTGCTCCCCATTTTGACTGTTGTAATTAAGGTTCCCGTGAGCCTCTGAGCTGACGAGCTCGGGTGAAGCACCTGTGCGCCTTCTTGAGTGGTACGTAAACCTGTGAATACTTTCAAGGCAGCATTTCAAGCAACCCCGCCAGCTACACGTTGCTCTTCGCTGATGACCGCCAAATAACCAGAAACACGTGTCCGAAGATACGGCACTCGCCGCACCAACTTATGGTGAAAAACTTTCAAAACTCTATTCAAATTTGTGCTAATGACTGCATTTACCATGATGCCTTGGGGTCACAAATGCTGGAATGGAAGACAGTGTGCTCCCCATTTTGACTGTTGTAATTAAGGTTCCCGTGAGCCTCTGAGCTGACGAGCTCGGGTGAAGCACCTGTGCGCCTTCTTGAGTGGTACTTAAACCTGTGAATACTTTCAAGGCAGCATTTCAAGCAACCCCGCCAGCTACACGTTGCTCTTCGCTGATGACCGCCAAATAACCAGAAACATGTGTCCGAAGATACGGCACTCGCCGCACCAACTTATGGTGAAAAACTTTCAAAACTCTATTCAAATTTGTGCTAATGACTGCATTTACCATGATGCCTTGGGGTCACAAATGCTGGAATGGAAGACAGTGTGCTCCCCATTTTGACTGTTGTAATTAAGGTTCCCGTGAGCCTCTGAGCTGACGAGCTCGGGTGAAGCACCTGTGCGCCTTCTTGAGTGGTACTTAAACCTGTGAATACTTTCAAGGCAGCATTTCAAGCAACCCCGCCAGCTACACGTTGCTCTTCGCTGATGACCGCCAAATAACCAGAAACACGTGTCCGAAGATACGGCACTCGCCGCACCAACTTATGGTGAAAAACTTTCAAAACTCTATTCAAATTTGTGCTAATGACTTCATTTACCATGATGCCTTGGGGTCACAAATGCTGGAATGGAAGACAGTGTGCTCCCCATTTTGACTGTTGTAATTAAGGTTCCCGTGAGCCTCTGAGCTGACGAGCTCGGGTGAAGCACCTGTGCGCCTTCTTGAGTGGTACTTAAACCTGTGAATACTTTCAAGGCAGCATTTCAAGCAACCCCGCCAGCTACACGTTGCTCTTCGCTGATGACCGCCAAATAACCAGAAACACGTGTCCGAAGATACGGCACTCGCCGCACCAACTTATGGTGAAAAACTTTCAAAACTCTATTCAAATTTGTGCTAATGACTGCATTTACCATGATGCCTTGGGGTCACAAATGCTGGAATGGAAGACAGTGTGCTCCCCATTTTGACTGTTGTAATTAAGGTTCCTGTGAGCCTCTGAGCTGACGAGCTCGGGTGAAGCACCTGTGCGCCTTCTTGAGTGGTACTTAAACCTGTGAATACTTTCAAGGCAGCATTTCAAGCAACCCCGCCAGCTACACGTTGCTCTTCGCTGATGACCGCCAAATAACCAGAAACACGTGTCCGAAGATACGGCACTCGCCGCACCAACTTATGGTGAAAAACTTTCAAAACTCTATTCAAATTTGTGCTAATGACTGCATTTACCATGATGCCTTGGGGTCACAAATGCTGGAATGGAAGACAGTGTGCTCCCCATTTTGACTGTTGTAATTAAGGTTCCCGTGAGACTCTGAGCTGACGAGCTCGGGTGAAGCACCTGTGCGCCTTCTTGAGTGGTACTTAAACCTGTGAATACTTTCAAGGCAGCATTTCAAGCAACCCCGCCAGCTACACGTTGCTCTTCGCTGATGACCGCCAAATAACCAGAAACACGTGTCCGAAGATACGGCACTCGCCGCACCAACTTATGGTGAAAAACTTTCAAAACTCTATTCAAATTTGTGCTAATGACTGCATTTACCATGATGCCTTGGGGTCACAAATGCTGGAATGGAAGACAGTGTGCTCCCCATTTTGACTGTTGTAATTAAGGTTCCCGTGAGCCTCTGAGCTGACGAGCTCGGGTGAAGCACCTGTGCGCCTTCTTGAGTGGTACTTAAACCTGTGAATACTTTCAAGGCAGCATTTCAAGCAACCCCGCCAGCTACACGTTGCTCTTCGCTGATGACCGCCAAATAACCAGAAACACGTGTCCGAAGATACAGCACTCGCCGCACCAACTTATGGTGAAAAACTTTCAAAACTCTATTCAAATTTGTGCTAATGACTGCATTTACCATGATGCCTTGGGGTCACAAATGCTGGAATGGAAGACAGTGTGCTCCCCATTTTGACTGTTGTAATTAAGGTTCCCGTGAGCCTCTGAGCTGACGAGCTCGGGTGAAGCACCTGTGCGCCTTCTTGAGTGGTACTTAAACCTGTGAATACTTTCAAGGCAGCATTTCAAGCAACCCCGCCAGCTACACGTTGCTCTTCGCTGATGACCGCCAAATAACCAGAAACACGTGTCCGAAGATACGGCACTTGCCGCACCAACTTATGGTGAAAAACTTTCAAAACTCTATTCAAATTTGTGCTAATGACTGCATTTACCATGATGCCTTGGGGTCACAAATGCTGGAATGGAAGACAGTGTGCTCCCCATTTTGACTGTTGTAATTAAGGTTCCCGTGAGCCTCTGAGCTGACGAGCTCGGGTGAAGCACCTGTGCGCCTTCTTGAGTGGTACTTAAACCTGTGAATACTTTCAAGGCAGCATTTCAAGCAACCCCGCCAGCTACACGTTGCTCTTCGCTGATGACCGCCAAATAACCAGAAACACGTGTCCGAAGATACGGCACTCGCCGCATCAACTTATGGTGAAAAACTTTCAAAACTCTATTCAAATTTGTGCTAATGACTGCATTTACCATGATGCCTTGGGGTCACAAATGCTGGAATGGAAGACAGTGTGCTCCCCATTTTGACTGTTGTAATTAAGGTTCCCGTGAGCCTCTGAGCTGACGAGCTCGGGTGAAGCACCTGTGCGCCTTCTTGAGTGGTACTTAAACCTGTGAATACTTTCAAGGCAGCATTTCAAGCAACCCCGCCAGTTACACGTTGCTCTTCGCTGATGACCGCCAAATAACCAGAAACACGTGTCCGAAGATACGGCACTCACCGCACCAACTTATGGTGAAAAACTTTCAAAACTCTATTCAAATTTGTGCTAATGACTGCATTTACCATGATGCCTTGGGGTCACAAATGCTGGAATGGAAGACAGTGTGCTCCCCATTTTGACTGTTGTAATTAAGGTTCCCGTGAGCCTCTGAGCTGACGAGCTCGGGTGAAGCACCTGTGCGCCTTCTTGAGTGGTACTTAAACCTGTGAATACTTTCAAGGCAGCATTTCAAGCAACCCCGCCAGCTACACGTTGCTCTTCGCTGATGACCGCCAAATAACCAGAAACACGTGTCCGAAGATACGGCACTCGCCGCACCAACTTATGGTGAAAAACTTTCAAAACTCTATTCAAATTTGTGCTAATGACTGCATTTACCATGATGCCTTGGGGTCACAAATGCTGGAATGGAAGACAGTGTGCTCCCCATTTTGACTGTTGTAATTAAGGTTCCCGTGAGCCTCTGAGCTGACGAGCTCAGGTGAAGCACCTGTGCGCCTTCTTGAGTGGTACTTAAACCTGTGAATACTTTCAAGGCAGCATTTCAAGCAAACCCGCCATTTACACGTTGCTCTTCGCTGATGACCGCCAAATAACCAGAAACACGTGTCCGAAGATACGGCACTCGCCGCACCAACTTATGGTGAAAAACTTTCAAAACTCTATTCAAATTTGTGCTAATGACTGCATTTACCATGATGCCTTGGGGTCACAAATGCTGGAATGGAAGACAGTGTGCTCCCCATTTTGACTGTTGTAATTAAGGTTCCCGTGATCCTCTGAGCTGACGAGCTCGGGTGAAGCACCTGTGCGCCTTCTTGAGTGGTACTTAAACCTGTGAATACTTTCAAGGCAGCATTTCAAGCAACCCCGCCAGCTACACGTTGCTCTTCGCTGATGACCGCCAAATAACCAGAAACACGTGTCCGAAGATACGGCACTCGCCGCACCAACTTATGGTGAAAAACTTTCAAAACTCTATTCAAATTTGTGCTAATGACTGCATTTACCATGATGCCTTGGGGTCACAAATGCTGGAATGGAAGACAGTGTGCTCCCAATTTTGACTGTTGTAATTAAGGTTTCCGTGAGCCTCTGAGCTGACGAGCTCGGGTGAAGCACCTGTGCGCCTTCTTGAGTGGTACTTAAACCTGTGAATACTTTCAAGGCAGCATTTCAAGCAACCCCGCCAGCTACACGTTGCTCTTCGCTGATGACTGCCAAATAACCAGAAACACGTGTCCGAAGATACGGCACTCGCCGCACCAACTTATGGTGAAAAACTTTCAAAACTCTATTCATATTTGTGCTAATGACTGCATTTACCATGATGCCTTGGGGTCACAAATGCTGGAATGGAAGACAGTGTGCTCCCCATTTTGACTGTTGTAATTAAGGTTCCCGTGAGCCTCTGAGCTGACGAGCTCGGGTGAAGCACCTGTGGGCCTTCTTGAGTGGTACTTAAACCTGTGAATACTTTCAAGGCAGCATTTCAAGCAACCCCGCCAGCTACACGTTGCTCTTCGCTGATGACCGCCAAATAACCAGAAACACGTGTCCGAAGATACGGCACTCGCCGCACCAACTTATGGTGAAAAACTTTCAAAACTCTATTCAAATTTGTGCTAATGACTGCATTTACCATGATGCCTTGGGGTCACAAATGCTGGAATGGAAGACAGTGTGCTCCCCATTTTGACTGTTGTAATTAAGGTTCCCGTGAGCCTCTGAGCTGACGAGCTCGGGTGAAGCACCTGTGCGCCTTCTTGAGTGGTACTTAAACCTGTGAATACTTTCAAGGCAGCATTCCAAGCAACCCCGCCAGCTACACGTTGCTCTTCGCTGATGACCGCCAAATAACCAGAAACACGTGTCCGAAGATACGGCACTCGCCGCACCAACTTATGGTGAAAAACTTTCAAAACTCTATTCAAATTTGTGCTAATGACTGCATTTACCATGATGCCTTGGGGTCACAAATGCTGGAATGGAAGACAGTGTGCTCCCCATTTTGACTGTTGTAATTAAGGTTCCCGTGAGCCTCTGAGCTGACGAGCTCGGGTGAAGCACCTGTGCGCCTTCTTGAGTGGTACTTAAACCTGTGAATACTTTCAAGGCAGCATTTCAAGCAACCCCGCCAGCTACACGTTGCTCTTCGCTGATGACCGCCAAATAACCAGAAACACGTGTCCGAAGATACGGCACTCGCCGCACCAACTTATGGTGAAAAACTTTCAAAACTCTATTCAAATTTGTGCTAATGACTGCATTTACCATGATGCCTTGGGGTCACAAATGCTGGAATGGAAGACAGTGTGCTCCCCATTTTGACTGTTGTTATTAAGGTTCCCGTGAGCCTCTGAGCTGACGAGCTCGGGTGAAGCACCTGTGCGCCTTCTTGAGTGGTACTTAAACCTGTGAATACTTTCAAGGCAGCATTTCAAGCAACCCCGCCAGCTACACGTTGCTCTTCGCTGATGACCGCCAAATAACCAGAAACACGTGTCCGAAGATACGGCACTCGCCGCACCAACTTATGGTGAAAAACTTTCAAAACTCTATTCAAATTTGTGCTAATGACTGCATTTACCATGATGCCTTGGGGTCACAAATGCTGGAATGGAAGACAGTGTGCTCCCCATTTTGACTGTTGTAATTAAGGTTCCCGTGAGCCTCTGAGCTGACGAGCTCGGGTGAAGCACCTGTGCGCCTTCTTGAGTGGTACTTAAACCTGTGAATACTTTCAAGGCAGCATTTCAAGCAACCCCACCAGCTACACGTTGCTCTTCGCTGATGACCGCCAAATAACCAGAAACACGTGTCCGAAGATACGGCACTCGCCGCACCAACTTATGGTGAAAAACTTTCAAAACTCTATTCAAATTTGTGCTAATGACTGCATTTACCATGATGCCTTGGGGTCACAAATGCTGGAATGGAAGACAGTGTGCTCCCCATTTTGACTGTTGTAATTAAGGTTCCCGTGAGCCTCTGAGCTGACGAGCTCGGGTGAAGCACCTGTGCGCCTTCTTGAGTGGTACTTAAACCTGTGAATACTTTCAAGGCAGCATTTCAAGCAACCCCGCCAGCTACACGTTGCTCTTCGCTGATGACCGCCAAATAACCAGAAACAAGTGTCCGAAGATACGGCACTCGCCGCACCAACTTATGGTGAAAAACTTTCAAAACTCTATTCAAATTTGTGCTAATGACTGCATTTACCATGATGCCTTGGGGTCACAAATGCTGGAATGGAAGACAGTGTGCTCCCCATTTTGACTGTTGTAATTAAGGTTCCCGTGAGCCTCTGAGCTGACGAGCTCGGGTGAAGCACCTGTGCGCCTTCTTGAGTGGTACTTAAACCTGTGAATGCTTTCAAGGCAGCATTTCAAGCAACCCCGCCAGCTACACGTTGCTCTTCGCTGATGACCGCCAAATAACCAGAAACACCTGTCCGAAGATACGGCACTCGCCGCACCAACTTATGGTGAAAAACTTTCAAAACTCTATTCAAATTTGTGCTAATGACTGCATTTACCATGATGCCTTGGGGTCACAAATGCTGGAATGGAAGACAGTGTGCTCCCCATTTTGACTGTTGTAATTAAGGTTCCCGTGAGCCTCTGAGCTGACGAGCTCGGGTGAAGCACCTGTGCGCCTTCTTGAGTGGTACTTAAACCTGTGAATACTTTCAAGGCAGCATTTCAAGCAACCCCGCCAGCTACACGTTGCTCTTCGCTGATGACCGCCAAATAACCAGAAACACGTGTCCGAAGATACGGCACTCGCCGCACCAACTTATGGTGAAAAACTTTCAAAACTCTATTCAAATTTGTGCTAATGACTGCATTTACCATGATGCCTTGGGGTCACAAATGCTGGAATGGAAGACAGTGTGCTCCCCATTTTGACTGTTGTAATTAAGGTTCCCGTGAGCCTCTGAGCTGACGAGCTCGGGTGAAGCACCTGTGCGCCTTCTTGAGTGGTACTTAAACCTGTGAATACTTTCAATGCAGCATTTCAAGCAACCCCGCCAGCTACACGTTGCTCTTCGCTGATGACTGCCAAATAACCAGAAACACGTGTCCGAAGATACGGCACTCGCCGCACCAACTTATGGTGAAAAACTTTCAAAACTCTATTCAAATTTGTGCTAATGACTCCATTTACCATGATGCCTTGGGGTCACAAATGCTGGAATGGAAGACAGTGTGCTCCCCATTTTGACTGTTGTAATTAAGGTTCCCGTGAGCCTCTGAGCTGACGAGCTCGGGTGAAGCACCTGTGCGCCTTCTTGAGTGGTACTTAAACCTGTGAATACTTTCAAGGCAGCATTTCAAGCAACCCCGCCAGCTACACGTTGCTCTTCGCTGATGACCGCCAAATAACCAGAAACACGTGTCCGAAGATACGGCACTCGCCGCACCAACTTATGGTGAAAAACTTTCAAAACTCTATTCAAATTTGTGCTAATGACTGCATTTACCATGATGCCTTGGGGTCACAAATGCTGGAATGGAAGACAGTGTGCTCCCCATTTTGACTGTTGTAATTAAGGTTCCCGTGAGCCTCTGAGCTGACGAGCTCGGGTGAAGCACCTGTGCGCCTTCTTGAGTGGTACTTAAACCTGTGAATACTTTCAAGGCAGCATTTCAAGCAACCCCGCCAGCTACACGTTGCTCTTCGCTGATGACCGCCAAATAACCAGAAACACGTGTCCGAAGATACGGCACTCGCCGCACCAACTTATGGTGAAAAACTTTCAAAACTCTATTCAAATTTGTGCTAATGACTGCATTTACCATGATGCCTTGGGGTCACAAATGCTGGAATGGAAGACAGTGTGCTCCCCATTTTGACTGTTGTAATTAAGGTTCCCGTGAGCCTCTGAGCTGACGAGCTCGGGTGAAGCACCTGTGCGCCTTCTTGAGTGGTACTTAAACCTGTGAATACTTTCAAGGCAGCATTTCAAGCAACCCCGCCAGCTACACGTTGCTCTTCGCTGATGACCGCCAAATAACCAGAAACACGTGTCCGAAGATACGGCACTCGCCGCACCAACTTATGGTGAAAAACTTTCAAAACTCTATTCAAATTTGTGCTAATGACTGCATTTACCATGATGCCTTGGGGTCACAAATGCTGGAATGGAAGACAGTGTGCTCCCCATTTTGACTGTTGTAATTAAGGTTCCCGTGAGCCTCTGAGCTGACGAGCTCGGGTGAAGCACCTGTGCGCCTTCTTGAGTGGTACTTAAACCTGTGAATACTTTCAAGGCAGCATTTCAAGCAACCCCGCCAGCTACACGTTGCTCTTCGCTGATGACCGCCAAATAACCAGAAACACGTGTCCGAAGATACGGCACTCGCCGCACCAACTTATGGTGAAAAACTTTCAAAACTCTATTCAAATTTGTGCTAATGACTGCATTTACCATGATGCCTTGGGGTCACAAATGCTGGAATGGAAGACAGTGTGCTCCCCATTTTGACTGTTGTAATTAAGGTTCCCGTGAGCCTCTGAGCGGACGAGCTCGGGTGAAGCACCTGTGCGCCTTCTTGAGTGGTACTTAAACCTGTGAATACTTTCAAGGCAGCATTTCAAGCAAACCCGCCAGCTACACGTTGCTCTTCGCTGATGACCGCCAAATAACCCGAAACACGTGTCCGAAGATACGGCACTCGCCGCACCAACTTATGGTGAAAAACTTTCAAAACTCTATTCAAATTTGTGCTAATGACTGCATTTACCATGATGCCTTGGGGTCACAAATGCTGGAATGGAAGACAGTGTGCTCCCCATTTTGACTGTTGTAATTAAGGTTCCCGTGAGCCTCTGAGCTGACGAGCTCGGGTGAAGCACCTGTGCGCCTTCTTGAGTGGTACTTAAACCTGTGAATACTTTCAAGGCAGCATTTCAAGCAACCCCGCCAGCTACACGTTGCTCTTCGCTGATGACCGCCAAATAACCAGAAACACGTGTCCGAAGATACGGCACTCGCCGCACCAACTTATGGTGAAAAACTTTCAAAACTCTATTCAAATTTGTGCTAATGACTGCATTTACCATGATGCCTTTGGGTCACAAATGCTGGAATGGAAGACAGTGTGCTCCCCATTTTGACTGTTGTAATTAAGGTTCCCGTGAGCCTCTGAGCTGACGAGCTCGGGTGAATCACCTGTGCGCCTTCTTGAGTGGTACTTAAACCTGTGAATACTTTCAAGGCAGCATTTCAAGCAACCCCGCCAGCTACACGTTGCTCTTCGCTGATGACCGCCAAATAACCAGAAACACGTGTCTGAAGATACGGCACTCGCCGCACCAACTTATGGTGAAAAACTTTCAAAACTCTATTCAAATTTGTGCTAATGACTGCATTTACCATGATGCCTTGGGGTCACAAATGCTGGAATGGAAGACAGTGTGCTCCCCATTTTGACTGTTGAATTAAACAGTACTCAACTTCTTAGAAGCTCTGACAGAGAGCAGACATGCTTAATTTAGAGCAATGTGTAAAGTATACAATACAAAACAGTAATAAAGTCAAAATACAAAACAATAAAAATTCCCAAAATAACGTGATAGCTGAAGTAAAATTTAGTAAACAAAACAACAACAAAATAACAAAAGTCCAAAAAGGGAAACCAGAGATTTGAGTTTTTAAAGATTTGAGGGAAATAACTCCAAAAACACTAAGCACCAATGACAGTCTATGGATGTGGTAGACCAAGACTTAGACATATTTTGAGGCGGATATTGATGGAGTATGGATTGGATGGACTAACAAGGTTCATCCTGGTCAAAGATTTTACTTTCTGATCTAGCAACTAATTTAAAGTTTCAAGAACGGGTAACACCATCACAAACATAATGGATACTCTGTAGACTGTATTACAAGCGCATTATAACCTATAACACTTGTAATATGGCGGGCAGAATAGTCCACTTGTTTCTTCTGATCATGGGATATGGCCTTAGTTTGGATGTCTTTCTCTGGGTTTTTTAATTTCCCATTTAAAGAGACTAATGCCATCATGGCTAATGTTTCAAACTTACGTAATTTTTATTGTGCGATCAAGGACTGTTTAACGATTATTGGGAAAAAGAAGCATCCTTATAACTGTTAACTTGTTGTTTGCAATATAAAGATGATTTTAATAATAAAAATATATATTATAAAGTTGAAGAAAGATATGTTTTGCAATAATCTGCTTGGCTAAAGTTTCCATTTTGCTTTGATGAACCACTGTACTCAAATATTAGCAACAAATTAGGATATGGTCAAAGTACCCCACAAACATCTTTTATATCAATGTCTCCTGGAGTAAAATGTTTGCTACACTCTAAAGCATCCTCTTCATTGTTTACATCCTAATCCACCATGAGAGAACACTTCTAAAGTTCCCCAGTATCTCAAGGGAGACACAGAGGCCTATATGCATACTTTTTGATGCAAAACTGCATAAATGCAGTTTTGGGTCAAAAAGTATAGCGCAGGCTTGTGTCATTCCAGAGCGCCTGCCAGGTGCCAAATTTATGGAATCCGGCAAATCGGTGCAAAGGGTGGGTTAGCGTCTTGGAAAATGACGTTTGCCGGGTGGCGGTATGGGGAAGGGGTTTTGCATCAAAAAATTACGTTAGGCTGGTTAGAGCCAAAAAAGAATGCCTTTAATCAGCCTAGCATCATTTCCTGATGCAAAATCATCCATACCACATGACTCCTGTCTTATAATAGACAGTAGTCATGCCCACCACCTCAATGGCCATTGCACCCAGTGCCATGTAGGGGGGCCCATTTCAGGGCCCCCAATGGCACTTAATTTTTTTTTTTTTAAATACTTACCTCTACTTACCCTACTTACCTGGATTTTGGTCCCCCCATCCTCTGGTGTCCCTTTGGTGTGGGTGGGGTATTCTTGTGGCTTGGGTTGGGCACCTGTGGGAACTTTCCATGGTGCTTGACCATGGAAATGGGTCCACAGGTCCCGTAATGCCTGCCCTGACCCAGGTGTTAAATAATGGGGCTAAGCAGGCTTAGTGCCGTTATTTAGGCCCGCCCATCCCCGTGCACCTTTTTTGCACGGAAGGATAAATAAGGTGCTAGAGGCTTTGAGTGATTTTTAGGACGGGAACGCCTACCTTGCATCTCATTGTCTCAAGGTGGTTTCATACGTCGAAAAAATGACTTTAACTCCAATATTTTGACGCTAGACAGGTCTAGCGTCAAAATATAAATATGAGTTACATTGGCACTTGTTAGACCTCACAGCCTTAGGGTGGTCACCCCTAACTTTTTGCCTACCTCTCTCCACTTTTTGGACACTATTTTTGCTGTTTTTTAGACTCTCCACACTTTACCACTGCTAACAGGAGCTAAAGTGCATATGCTCTCTCCCTTTAAACATGTTAACATTGGATCATACCCAATTGGACTATTTAATTTACTTTTAAGTCCCTATTAGTGTGCACTATATGTGCCCAGGGCCTGTAGATTAAATGCTACTAGTGGGCCTGCAGCACTGATTGTGCCACCCACTTAAGTAGCCCCTTAACCATGTCTCAGGCCTGCCATTGCAAGGCCTGAGTGTGCAGTTTCACTGCCAATTCGACTTGGCATTAAACAGTACTTTTCCTAGGTAACCCATAGGACAGGGTGCTGTATAGGCAAAAGGCAGGATATGTACCCATGTAGTTTACATGTCCTGTTAGTGTAAAACTCCCAAATTTGTTTTTACACTGCTGTGAGGCCTGCTCCCTTCATAGGCTAACATTGGGGCTGCCCTCATACATTGTTTGAGTGGTCGCTGCTGATCTGAAAGGAGTAAGAAGGTCATACTTAGTATGGCAGGAATGGTGATATAAAATGCTGCTGACTGGTGAAATTGGATTTAATATTACTATTTTAGAAATGACACTTTTAGAAAGTGAGCATTTCTCTGCACTTAAATCTTTCTGTGCCTTACAATCCATGTCTGGCTGGGTTTAGTTGACAGCTCCTTGTACATTCACTCAGGCACACCCCAAACACAGGATACAAAGCCTCACTTGCATACATCTGCATTTTGAATGGGTCTTCCTGGGCTGGGAGGGCCTGTTTTCACACAAAGGACTGCCACACCCCCTACTGGGACCCTGGCAGACAGGATTGAACTGAAAGGGGGCCTGGTGCACTTCTAAGTCACTCTTTGAAGTCTCCCCCACTTCAAAGGCACATTTGGGCATACAAACAGGGCCTCTGCCCCTTCCAAGTAAGACACTTCCTGGAGAAGAAAACTGGAACCAGAACCTGCATCCTGCCATGAAGAACTGCCTGGCTGCCCAAAGGACTCACCTGACTGCTTTCTGTAAAGGACTGCTGCCTTGCTGTTGCCTTGCTGCCTTGTTGCTCTCCGGCTGTGGTGAAGAAGTGCTCTCCAAGGGCTTGGATAGAGCTTGCCTCCTGTTCCCTGAAGTATCAGGACCGAAAAGACTTCTCTCTTGCAACTGGACTCCTTGTGAGGCAAAAATTCGATGCACAGCTTGCTAAAACCGACGCACAGCCTGCCCCGCGGTGAGAAATTCACTGCACACTGAACCGGATCGACGAAGCTCGACTTCTCAAGGAGAAGATCGACATGGCGCCTGCGTTGCGACCGGAACTTCAACGCATGGCCCACTGGATCGAAGCACAGCCAACCCGGGATGACGCAGCCTGACTTCCAGAGGGGAAATCGACACATCGTTTGCTGTGCGGGAGGAAATTCCACGCAATGCCAACCGGATCGATGCAGCGCTTGTAACTTCACTCTGCAAACCCAGGATTCCATGCACAGACCCCGGGGCGTCTGATAACTCTGCAACCCATAGAGGATCCACGACCGAACACCGGAAATCGACACACAGCCGTCCCAGTGGGGAAACTAAACAACGCATTGCTGAGTGCGGCCTGAGAAATCGACACACACCCCTTTGTTTCCACACTTCTCCTCCTCTGCAGCCCTTTGCAGCGATATTTCACGCAAACCAGGTACTTTGTGCTTGAAAGAGACTGTGTTTGCTTTAAAAAACTTAAAACACTTTATATCACTTTTCAGTGATATCTCTACATTTACTTATTGCATCTTTGATCGTTTTGACCTGCAAATATCCAGATGAATATTATATATTCTTTTAAACACTGTGTGGTGTATTTTCATGGTGCTATAGGGTGTTATTGTATGAGTTATTGCACAAATACTTCACACATTGTCTTCTAAGTTAAGCCTGACTGCACAGTGCCAAGCTACCAGAGGGTGGACACAGGATGAGTTGAATTGTGTGTGACTTACCCTGACTAGAGTGAGGGTCCTTGCTTGGACAGGGGGTAACCTGACTGCCAACCAAAGACCTAATTTCTAACAGTGCTGAATTGGGGTAAAATAAATTATGCTATTTCAGCGCAAAGAAAGTATAAATATGTCCCTTAGAGACTCACAGGGTGTGAAGCAGAGGTAAAAAACAGGGTCCACTCCAGGTTCACTTGCCACTGGTCAAAAGGGCAGTTCCAAAAAAGGCTGTTTGTAACCTTTTTTCCATGTAGCTTGAAAAGAATGTTAGCCTTATGACCTTGGAGCCCAAGTCTTTGTGTGAGTACAAGATGGAACAATTCCAGTTCTTCAGAGGCTCCTGTCAGGTAGGTAACACACAGCAGGTCCATTCCTTTTCTTTTCTAACTCAGGTCCCGAAAGTGTACTGAAGTGGTGCCTGGAGATGGCAGATTTATGCCTGACATGCAGAAGTAGGTGGGAATGACTCCGAGAGACTCTCCTGTGGACACACCTACCACCTCTGGGCATTTTCAAGATGGTAAAATTCCTTGGCCACATTAAACCGGGGCTCTGAGAGCTTGGTAAGTATATAGGGTGTGTACTGTGACAATCCTGGTATCCTCCTACATCTAACACAAAAATCCAATTTTAAGTTTGAAACAGCCACTGTACAACAATAACCAAAGGGAAAGAGGCCTAGTAGGGCAAAGGCAGGGTTATACTGCAACCATACAGTGGAAGCACAAGAATTGCCTTGGCAACATGTTCTCTCTTTTTTAAGTATGCCAAGTATTAAATTTAAAAAACCTAGAGACAGAAGTCTGGTCGGACAAAACAGGATTATTCAGAAACCAGACAGTGGACACAAGAATTGTCTTGACATCCTGTTTCCTTCTTATCAATGTGCCCCAGTTGTTATGTGTGAACCCAGCAGACCAGTCAAGAAGGATTTAGCACTGTGATTGCAAAAAGGATGATCACAATCCTCCCCATTCTGCTGAACTTAAAAGAATCATCATAAGACAGCATGTTCATGTCACTGTAGTGCATGTCCATAAAATATCTGGCCATTAGGTAATGTGAATCATTATTATCAATAGCTCTCATATGTTCAAGAATTCTTTTCTTGGCCTAGTATATAGTGCTCTCTACAGACCTTTTGTTGTGCAGGCATAGCAGAACTTATACAACAAACTCAGAGCTACACTGAAGATATTGTGTTATAGCTCTAGTCCCTTTCCTATATGGGATCGGATATTTCATCATACCGGTACAATTCATATGCGCTTTAAATCTCACACATGGAAAACAAGCCTCTAAAGTTACAGTGCCTAGCCTCCTGTTTGCCCTCAATGCAACTATTGACTAAAATGTCCTTAAGGGTGACTGTCTCTTTTATATGTGATATGTAGTCTATCAGCTAGTACCCTGCCTAGATTGTGGACATTGCTAAGAATGTTCACGTTTTCCTGAAGTATGCTATTATTGTTTCTGAAATTGCCTTCAAAAGTGGATATCATTCTGATGGTATCTCCCCCTTCAACCTTGTCATTGCTTTTGGTTTGGAAAAGGTTAGGCTCCTGGCTTCTGGTTTTAACACACACCACAGCCATTTTAAGAACTCACTGTGGGTATCCTCACTCATGGAATCTATGTCTCATATTCTTTTTTGTCTCCAAGTAAGCACTTCTATGCTGTAAGCTCTCCTTTATCCTAGGAGCTCTCCAAATGGAATAATCTACTCAAGGGTTGCAGTTGACTGCTGAGAGCATGGAGGAGACTGTTGCCAGCTGTGGGCTTCATAGACAAACTAGTTTTCAGTCTTGAACCCTTAACTTCAATTAGGATATCCAATAAGTCAAGTTTGTTTTGGCATGTAATGCAAGCAAAGTTCAGGTTTATCTTGTTGTTTCTAAGCTTACTTACAGTTTACATTCTGATTCCTCTGAGACCCTCCAAATAATAATTAAGTCATAAATGAACCTGAGCCAAAGAATAGCCCACTCAACTTCCTTGGCAGTGTCAGGTCTGATGAACACCTGCTTCTCCCACCAACCAATTAATAGTTTGGCAAAATTGAGATAAAAGCAGATGTCTATTGCAGTTCCTCGCAGTTGCCTGGATTAGAGCCCATCAAATATAAAGATTTTGTTCACTGAACAATACTCAAGCATATCATTAATCATTTCCATATGGGCAAGATAATGGATGGGTCTGGCCAGCAAAAAATGTCTGCATGCCTGTAGTCCCACTTGATGCCCAATATTAGTATAGAATAAACAGACATCCAGAGTGATCAAGATGTATTTATTAGCCTACACCACCCCTTCGATCTTTGTCTGAAAATCCTTAAAATTATCGATATAAGAGGGGAATGCGAAACTGACATGTCTCAGGAAGAAATCTACATTTCTGGATATATTCTCCAGAATTCTACCCCTTGAAGACACTGTAGGTTTACCTAGTATACTTCTACTGGTTCTATGCTCCTTGGGTAACAAATAAAAAAATATAAAACCAGTAGCTGGGTAAACTCTGTCTTCAATAAAATAGTCAGACATCTCTTTATATAAAATCATAAAGTTGCCACCTTGATCTACAGGCAGATTACAACATTCTCATCTTTGGCAAGAAATTAAATGGCTTATCTCTGATCCCACGTTAAATTCAACGCTCTAGTTTAACCACCTCTCCTTAAGATTTTTCAATTGTTTGATGGCATTATCATGGAATATATCAAGGCATTGTATGGCATGTGTGGTAAAAAAAAGTTGATTTGGGTTTAAAGTTACTTAGATTTATCATAGACAATGTGAAGTTCATCTTGAACATCCTCAATGCTGGTAATTACCCTTCTTTCAGCCTCTCCTGGTTCCAAGGATAATTAGCATGCCTATACCCCTAGCACTGAAGGGTGTGGCATCACCAAGAGGTGCTTTTTGCCCCGCTTGAGAAGTTGCCATTTTTTTCGAATTTGAGCTTCCCAATAAATTTGAAAAGATCAATGCATGTTTGTATATTGTAAAAGCCCATCATAGGACAGATTGAGAGCCAAAAACGAAGTGCACTTAATTCATCATCTGTTGGTGTTCACTTAGATAGGGTGACAACTGTGTTAATAACCCGTTCTGCATCCATCATAGTTTCTATTGCTGGCCCTTATTGTTTTATTGTGTTATCTCTCAGTTTCTTTTCCTTGTTTTTTGTAGCCTGTATTTCCTCTTCTGCCTTCCTGTAGACAACTTGCTCCCTGAGCCCTGCCTCGGCCACTCTGTTAAATCACCTTCTATCCTCTCCTAGTAAGACAGTATTCATAAAAAAAAAGTGGCCTATTGTGTTGTATTATCACCTTCTGTTGTGTTGCCTTCTCCTGTTTCAGATATATTCATACCTTCTTCTTTTCTTAGATAGTGTTGTATATTTCTTCTGGGATCAGTCTAAGCACTATGGCCTTGTAAATCATCATACTTCCTGTTAAATGTGAGGTCTCTATGTAGCTCATAGTATTGACAACCACTTATAAATATTCTTTGCTTTCTCATTTTTTATTTCATCGTTGAGTTTCTCCAATCTTGCTTCTATCAATTTAAGGAAAATATCAATCATCCCTTTCTCGATCTGTTCCTCAATTTTTCCTGGTATTCTCTATTTTTTAAGGCCTTTTCTCTATTCAAATATGAATATTTAATACATTTTTCAAGCACAGTTATCAAACTCTTAGATTACTTTCCCAACCATTTCATTAGAATCTTGGAGTCCAGGGACCCGTACGATGGCACAGTATATATGTGTAGCACTCTAGGCACCTTTCTGTGTCCACATAAATTTGTAGTGACATGGCTTCCCACTATCTTTTTATATTTGCATGTAAAATACTTTCTCTAGTCTCTTCAATGTGTCACCAATGTCCTGATCTTTATTGATCACCCTTAGAGTAGCCTTTACCTTTTGGGAAGTGCTTGAAAATAATATCTTAACCTCCCGCCCCCTTTCTCCCCCTAAATGTTCATGACCTTCTGCCATTGTCACCACAATATTTACTTGAATGTGAGGAATATATACATAAAAGGAAGCAAGGTCCCTTGGGTAGTTCCTAAGTTTAGGTGAAGAGCAACCCTACAACACCTCCGATACTCTGAACTTACTCACTTCAAGTGTCTGTTTCTCTAGCAAATTTGTCAAGCAAAGATTAGCACAATGCTATCTACATTGAGCCAAAGAGTGACAAAGGCTTTTGTCATTTTTAAGCATAGGATTTAGCAAGTGCCATCCACGTCCAGCTGAAAAATGACAAAAGCCTTTTACCACTGCAGGCACAGTACTACAGTTTGGACTGGTAAAATACCATCCAAACCAAAATGGAATGAATGTAAGCAACCCCACGCCTGTGATTAGCTCAAGGTAGAGCTCATGAGAGAGATATAGCTTTGTCGAGACACAATGGAGCACCCAGTATAAGTCCAGACAGTAAGTCATTAAACGTTTTCAGGCTCAGAAAATTATCCAAAGAAAGGAAGCAAGAAACTCTGGGTAGTTGCCAGGTTTAAGTAGAGAGTAGCTCCTTTATGTGGAGCACCCTACAACACAACTGAGCACTGAATCTGCTCACCTCAAATGTCTGTTTCTGCAGCAGAATTTTTGAGCATAGGATTAGCTTAAGTACTACTATTTAGCATATATTTGCACATGGAAAGTTTCAGGATGATCAATCAAGCGGGGACGAGAAAAAGGAGGGGAGCCCCAAAACACATTTCTCCATGCATTTTTCCATAGGAACTTGAAACACATCCACAGCCCAAACTGCCGAACGAATTTACAACAAAACTGGAAAAAAGCTAAATCTTGGTACGGAAAGAGAGCTTTTTGTGTTTTGGTGGAAATCCATGTAGTTGTTTAGGAAAAATGAAAGTTCAAAAAAATTTTATATATCATGCTGCAGAGGATCCACATACCCAATAGATCTCATCCTGATATCAGACTGACTGCCACCACCTCAACCAGGAAGTAGTGGCAGCCATCTTTGGACTAGGGACTCAGTTCTGAGTCCTAAAAATATAAAAAGACCTAGGGAGCAGGATAGGGATACCATGACCCCCCCAGGCCTGGTGGTGGAGTTCCAGAGAGATCCTGCCTGGGGCCCAAAACATTTTTTTTATATTTTGCAATGAATTTGCAGAGGATCTGCAAATCAATGGTATTTAAAAAAAAAAAAATGATTTTGTTTTACTGAAAAAACCCTGTGCACCCACACCTTATTTAAAATGTTACCCAACAGACCCTGAGGCCCCTGCAAGATCACTAGCCAGCACCCATCCTGGGTACCGGTAAGTGACCACCATTTGGCAATTTTCCATAAGTCTCCTGGTGCCTCCCATGGCACCCACAACTGCCTGACCATTGGAGTCACAAGGGAGTCTAAGGCCCACACCCCCTGCTGGCTCTCCAGTCAGCCTCCATTGTGGGTGCATCTGGAGCCCACTCTGCTGCTTTACTCCTGCCCAAGGGGAGCAGATTTTTTCACTGCAGGAGCAAAGCTGCATTCCCTATCTGGAAGAGTGTGGACAGAGAACCACAGTTACATTCCTGGCCACATTCTACAGAGAAGGGAATAAGTCAGTGTTCGGGGGAGATTGTGTCCCTGGGGCACAAGTGCTTTAAGTCCCCGGGGATGGGGTCCCCTGGGCCATCATTTGACTTGGGGCACTCTCCCAGGCAGGGAACAAGTCAGTGTCCTGGGTGATGGGTTTCCCGGGACACTTCCTTTTTGGGCCCAAAGGGATAGGATCTCTGGGCCAATTAATCGCTCAGGGAGTGGGGCTGCATGCCACCCTGACCATAAATTAAGCTATTAACCTCGCAGGATGGGGGCTCCAGGGATATCTAAAGGCTTGGGGAGGAGGTCTGCCTAACCCCTTCCCTAAATATGAAAACAGCCTGGGGGATGGGGGTCCACGGGCCTTCTAAAGGCTCAGGAGGTGTCACATAGGCTCTCATTGTACCAATGAGGCTGCTGGATTTGGTAGGCACCATCACTTGAATTGTGGGAAACTGATTCCAATCCCACACCATGTGACAACTGTCAGCTTAATCTTTTTCTGGCCAGTCAGCAGCACCTCACCTATGCCCAAGAGCAAGGGTGATTTTTGGCAACCGGGCGCATGACATTATGACTTCTCAGGGAAATCGTTGTGGATCAGATTTCATCCTTTTCTCTCAGTTACATTCGCCTCACACATGCAAACACAAACAGAAGCAGGGAATGGATCAATAAGATTTTTAGAATCAGCTCCATCCTAGATAAAATAACATGAACTGCAATAATGAGGATGATGAAACATACTAGAAGCAAAATGGTGACATGGAAAGAAAGTGAAACACAAGAAAGTCCCATCATCCTGTAACTATTTCTGATATATGTGATTCCTAACTATGCTACTAATGTTCTATGTTAGAGCACAGCAGGATAAGGCCTAATCCATCCTTCAGGATCCCCGCAGGAAGACATCATCCTCCATACCTGAGTATGATAGTAGTGGAGAAGCCTGTTGTCCATAGAGACACCATCCGCATATAGGCCAGGGAACTGGTAGTCTCAGCGAGCACCTGCAACAAAGTCAGACAGCATGCAAATGTGGTCATATGGCTGGAACCTCCCTCTAACGTGCATGGGCCAAAGAGAGGTTTTTATAATAAAGCAGCTAGTGTTGTGCTAAGAAATGTAAATGCTCCTAGGGAAAAGAGCAGTAAGATAAAGGAAAATAAAATATCACCACAAATGTGACTGATTCTAAAAGAACAAAATAAAATACAATTACATGTTACTAGGCTAATGGGCACAGGCAGCAGGCCTAGTTGCTAAAATAACGTGCCGACACATCACGAAAATGCACCACCTCAAAATAAAGGGCCATGGCCCTCCCCAATTTTTCAATGGCTCCACAGACCCCCGACCATGACTAGAGGACTAGGTGTCCCCCCACTGCCTCCTATATGTTTTTCTGTACCTTTTGTGAGGACAGGAGACTGAGTTACTGGTTTAGAACAATTCTATCTTCATGAAGGGACAGTAATATTTTACCATTACATAAGAAAGGTTCAACTGCCCTCCCTAGCAATTACAGGCAATCAATACTGGTCGATTCCATTGGTAAAATTTTAATTAAGAGTCTTTTAGATCTTCAAGATTGGGCAACTGCCAATAACATTATACCGTGCGAGCAGGATGGTTTCAACTTAAGAAACTCCACCTTGCACACTATTACAGCCCTAGAAGTGATTTTGGAGAAATACTTGGTGACATGGTATATGCATGTTTATGTGGCTTATATTGATCCCTCCATGGCTTTTGATCGAGTAGATGGACTCGCTCTGTGGTAAAATCTCATAACTCTCAAAATCCCCTACCATTTGCTCAATCTCATAATAGCATTTTATTTATTCACACGGTGCCATGTATTACTTGGGGGTGCTTGCAGATTATCACCTAAAGGTTTAATGAACAATAGTCTTAAGCAAGGATATCTGTTACCTCCTTCATTGGTTTCTCTGTACATTTATGGCTTAACAATCACTTAGAATGAATTGGGAGGGGATACCCCCAAGTTGGGTCACCACAATGTAGCCTCACTGCTATATACAGGCATTATTGTGATTTTGGAAACAACCCCTAGGGGTTTACAGAAACATTTGGATTGTCTGCATAGATATGGGAGATGCCACTATTTGAAGATTAAAATTAATAAGATTAAAGTGGTGTATTTTAAAGCTAAGTGATGTAGAAAATCAAGAACATTAAATTGGTTTCAAGGCAGAGATGAGCTTGAAAGTGCTGATACATAGTCTTATCTGGATAAAGTGTTTTCTGCCAACCTTTCTGGAAAGGAACACATTTTGTGTCTCTCTGGTAAAGCGTTGACACTTACTAATGCACTCCTATCACTTTATGGCACCTACGGTCAAATACATTTTTAAAAACCTTTTTTATTCAGTTTTATATAATCATCTACAAATAACTGTGCAGCACAATCAACAGTGGTCAAAGTATAACATAGGCGTTATGCAGTACATTCTTCAGGAAGAACATAACAGTATCCATGGGACAAGTATCCAGCAGCAGAGCATTAACACTTCAAGGAAATACAAGCAGGTAAAGTTATAGGCAGAGGAGACAGCATCACCTCTACATTTCTGCATCAGTAGCCTCTTCACTTAGGTGTGACTCATCTGGATCATAAATCTTTGACACATGGCCTCCCATATATTCAAATCATACTGAAGCTTTTCATCCCTTTTACTGTGTTTCATATGGATTTCCTCTGCCAATGCCCATTCAGCTATATCCCTGTCCCAGAGTTCCAATGACAGGGCCCCCTGCCCCATCCAGGAGAAAGCCACCCACTGCCGGGCCAACAAGAAGTACAGCTGTAAAATCTTGTATGTCATTCTGCAGTGGTGGAGCAATTTGGACCACCACCAGGAAGTAGTAGGCTTGTACCAGCTGAAAACCCCAGGCCATATGCATAAAGTCGGTCCCCACAAAATCATAGTGAGGGCAAGTGGAGGTATTATACCGGGATATACGACTCAATGCCAGAGGTATCCTATAAGTTCAGTGGAGGAAGTAAAAATAAATCAACTTAAAATGTGTGTTCCTAAAGAAAGTCCTTGTCAAAATACACACACAGGCACAGTGCGCATCTGAAAGATTTAGATTCTGAAAAACTCAGAATCCCATGCCAGTCGAGCCCACCAAGGCTGAATGGCAACATCTGCCAACATGGCTTTATAGAGGCCCTAATTATAATTTTGGCGGATGGCAGAGGCACCCGCAAAAGTCCAGCATCGGGATGACCTCATATGCGGCTGTCCCTCCGCGGTACCCATTAGGTGTTTCCTTCTGGGCTGGCAGGCGGAAACAGTGTTTCCACCCGCCGGCCCAGCGTGAAGCACACAACAACATTGACGCTGGATTGTAATTGTGCCAGTGGCAATGTTCTGATGCTTCGGGTGCGACAGCACACGTTGTGCTTTTCACAGCCCACAAATCAGGAAGTGAAAAGTGCAATGTGGCAGTCCATGCCCGTGCACTGCCCATGCATTTTGCATGGGCAGTGCAGGGGCCACCATGGGGCTCTTGGCAGCCTGTTTCAGCGATGGGACCGCCATGCAAAGACTGGCAGAAAGGAGGCTCGTAATCCCCAGGGCAGCTCTGCCTTGGCAGATTGAGACTGCCACAACTGCAAGGCCATCAGCTGGTGTCCACCTGGCATTGCCGGTGGTCAGACTGCGGTGGTTCCGCCAAGGTCGTAATGTGGAGGCCAAACAGCTGTTTCGGGGGGCAGTCCAAACTCTACTGCGGCCCTGGCGATCTCATAACCGCCAGGGTCATAATGAGGCTCTAAGTGCCTCACATACCCACAGGTCAGCAATGTCCCTAGGGTACTGGACGCAATGGGTACTGCGAGATATGTCATTCAGGTCTGCCAAGCAGTCTCCACCAAGCCAGCATTATGAAGAAAGTGACAGAACGCCATCCCCAAACTCTACCTGTGCATCGTCAAAGGATAGTACGACCTCGTTGGGGTATAGATCCCCCAGCATTTTGCAACCCCCATCCCGCCATGCTTAGAAGGACATATTGTCATCCACATGCCAGATCAGAACAAGGATTAATTTCAGCAGTTTCCGGTAAAAAGGCACCCTCTGAAGTACCACCAACGCCAGTGTCTACTACACATGTGCAGTTTGTCAAACCACATAGGGAAGTTCCATCAATGTACCTGACCTCTCCATTTTCAGAGCCTGGAGATGTGCCCCCAACTGTTCCAGCCAACAACAGCTTTTCCCAGTGCCCCTTCCTGCACAAAAACTTTCCCTTGCACGCAACGCAGCCATCCTTGCAGCATGGCGCAAGGGTGGCTGCATTGTTGCTCGGCAACCAATTCTGAACTGGTGCAGGGGGAAACACAGGGATGCACTGTACTTTAGTAAATATGACGCATACCTGCATTTCAGAACTGACGCAGCGCACCGCTGCCAAGTTTGGTGCAGCACCGCGCTGCACCAGTTCTTTGTAAACATCCCGTAAATATTTGTTGATGTGTTGGCAGTCAATTGGATCTTATCTCTACATCTGTTGTGTCTGTAGATCATGTGAGGCAGGATGCATAGATACCTTTTTATCCTTAAGTTCTCAAAAACTACTGAACAGATTTATACCAAATTACAAATGCATGCTTTCTGGATTAAGATCTCGCTATTTGCCAACTTTGGTGTAACTCTGTTCTGCCATTTGTGTGGTATCATTGCTCAATTTTCTGGAAGGGGGAAAATGTGTTTTGGGATACCCCTTTTTGTCAGAGTCCGCTTGAATAATCACCCCAAAACTTTCAAGGAAGAAGCTGAGGTGGATGAGACTTGTTTTAATGTTTCTTAAGGAATCCTGTAATGACATCAAGACATTATTAGCAAACCTAAAACTCCTATGAAAGCATTGACCTAACTGTAACTACCCAGTGACCCATATATAGGTATTTCATGTTGCATTGCACAGCAATAAAGTTATATGTATTATCTTTCAGTATTGCCATCTTGAGGTTCTGGTGACATTACCAAACAACTTGGCCTTCACCCTTGTAGTCTATCCATCTATCTATCTATCTATCTATCTATCTATCTATCTATCTATCTATCTATCTATCTATCTATCTATCTATCTATCTGCAGAATGTAGTGATGTTTATATCATTGTTGAGTGTGGCAGGGGGCGATGGTTCATTTAATGGGACCGGAAGAGGACTGGTGGGGCAAAAGGATATGGGAGTGAAAACCCCATACGAGGAAGCGAGCAGCATGGAGCACAGAGGGTGGTTATTTGGCAGCTAATCACTGTCTGGTAGGCAAGACTTGAAAACCTCTGAAAGACACCAATTATGTATAGGTGAAGTGATCAAAATGTGTGCCCCCATCATACATCACTCATGACATGTTAAATGACTAATGATTTAAGTGCCCATTCATTTGTTTCAGGATATTGAGGCACATTTCTCGATTTTATAATGGCAGCTGCAACATTTTCTGTTGTTGAGGCCAGCCAATCAGAAGGCTTCGGTTTGGTGGACATGAATTTTGGTTCAGAAAACCGAAATGGACAACAAGAGGCAAAAGCTCCATCGTCCAATCACATTCAAATATTTTATAAATGTTTGCATTCATGCAGTATTGTGAAACAAGATTCTCAGAACATCGTAATTAATGGTCCTCACATTCCTGTCCAAAAAAGGGCACTTTTCAAATGTAACCTTCTCAAAACCAATGCAATGGTTTTACTCCTGACTAAGCAAGCAGGCACTTCCTTGAATAAAGTTCATTTGCAGGCCGAGATTGGTGTATTTTTGCTCAACTATTATTCTTTTTAATTTGAAGAGCAATTAATCCTATTTAGGTAAAAATGAGATATGGCACCTTTGGAGCCTGCCTCCCTTTTTGTGGTCACCAAAGGTACAGCTACCCAAGCTCAATATTTGTTTTTTAATAAAACAAAAAATATTTCACTGCACTGCACAGAGACTTTACTCCCTGTGTGTCTGGGCTACTGTGTGATTTCCCTATCTGTGGCCACCATGTCTAATGTGGTGGTCTCAGACAGAGAAATGTAGTGATGACTGGCACATCTACAGAGAGTGCAGTGAGTGTGGCTATGCTTTTCTTTCCTTGTAATGGAGTGGGCCACCAGACCAGAGCTCTCCGTCAGTCAGTGAGGCTCTATTATGGGACGTCCAGTACTTCCCCTGACTCTCAATAGAGTGCTGGAACTGAGAGTTTTGTAGGACAGGGTCACAGTCAATTTACCGCAGTGCCCTTCTTCACCCAACTCTAAATGATGTCTTAGTTTTTCTGTATATTTCAAGCAATTGAACAAACTCTGAGGTATGTATTAAAGGTTAAGAAAAAAGAAACTTAGCAGTTCTTTCATAATATGCCACTGGAGTGTCCCAAGGGACCCACTCAAGGTCCAGCACTCTTGGAACCCCAATCCCCACTTCTCAAAACAACTAAGGAATGGCCAGGTCCCCAGATGTTGGGATGACATTGAGTGCTTAGCGATGCCCATCCAGCTCCAACCCCCATCCTTTGATTGCCACCAGGGAAGTTTCGTGCTCAGGGATACTGCAAAGTGCCAAATACTGCCTTCAATTAAAGTTCCCAGAAATTGCTAAAGCACTGAAACCCATGCCATGTTCCTCCACTGTTACTTGTGTCCCCGTCTAGGGTGGTTTACCATGAGAAGGATTGTGTTTGCTGCACGAGTTTTGTTTCCACCCTCCCAAAACTAATAACCTTTTGTTCTTGAAATGGAGTTATATTTAGGTAATTGCTGTGAGGTATTTTTAATGTGTGGAAGATAGTGAAGGCAGAAGTGACTGCGTCCCACCTTACATAAGTGTCATAAGAAAATAAAAGGTGGTTGGATTTAAGTGTTCCTCTTCTGCGGCAGTGGATTTTGTCAGTGATGAGGGTATTGGGAAACATTTTCAGTAAAATAAGTTTGAAGGTCTTCTTTGCCTTTTTGCGGAGGCCTGCGTTGTATGTGATTTTATGAGGTTGCTGTCTTATTTTTGCTGGTGAGAGTGGGCAAGGGTATATTTGATTTGTGGCATGTGTTTTTTGAGGGGTACTGCTTTGCTGGGTTGGGAGCTTGTGGGAGGGATAGGTAGGATAGGATGTTGTGATCCATGTTGGAGATCCAAGTCTTATATTACTTGTTCATGGGCATCTTTGATATAAATTCAGGTGGAATATTGAACATTAATTTAGTATTTATTAGTCATCAATCTTATCCTCTAGAGATATTTCTGAGAGTATTAAGATATTACTTTTGAAGTAGTGAAAGGCTCTGTCTGTCAAGGTAGGAGGTCTGGGTTTTCTGTGGTCTGGGGATGGCAGTCCATGATTTTGACGTACCTGACTTGGTTTATGGGTGTATTTATTGTGACTATTTACTTGCAATCCTTCTGTTGGTATGTTAACTAATGTGTGTGTCCGCTCAGTTTTACTTCTCTGGGTTTGATTCCGAAATCTGTTTAGTTCAGGGATTACATTTCTTTTCTTTGTGTTGTTTTTCTGAGTATAGAGGGGCAAGAGAAAGCAAGGTTAGGTTTAGGCAAGGTAGGAGTGGAGAAGCTCAGCCTTTTCTCTAAATGGTAAGCCAAAGATAGAGGGATCTAGGCTGTAGGTGCTGTTCAGGCGCTGTTCAGGTGCAGATCACTGATATCATATTGATCCAACAAATATCGATACACACAAATATAAGAAATTAAACATTGAAAACAGATTTATCAACTCCGTATACATAGCATAAACATAGCTGTAAATATCATAAATACAGAGCGCACAAATATAGTCAAAAAGAGGGATTTTTACATGTGTCATTAACACAAATATCGGAAACACAAAGATCATCACCTATAAATAAACATATAAGATGGCAAAAATGTCAGTTGCAAAAATATTGACTGCAAAATTCTTGTCAACATAACTAATAAGTCTGTAAAAATGCTCAAAATACAATTTTAACATTAAACAATTACTTTAAATAAGGCAAGAACATATAATGAATATCTATAATTAAATAAAAATGTATTATATCAACCAAAAATGAAACATTCACCCTAATTAATTGAACACCTAAAATGCACACAATAAAAACATTAAAAACATTAACCCTTTTGATGCTAGGTATCTTATCCTTGAGTACTAACTCGCAGGTCTGGTCAGACAGCCACAGTCCTGGCAATCCTACCACCAGATTACGATCCTGCCAGAAGACCACCACCAGGATCAGGGATCCCAACGGGCTGGTGCTGGTCAAAGTCATGGTCAGCCACGGCGGTGCTGTATTTGGCACCCCAGTGCTGATCACAACTTTCCTTTCTGCCTGCCTGTTCAGGGTGGGGTCAACGTCATGAAAAGGCTGGTAAAAAGGCAAAGTTGAGGGAGACAGGGGGGCGCCAGCACTGCCCATGACTATGTTTGGGCAATGCAGGGGCCCACCTGTCAGCATCCTTGGAATATGTACTGTCTGCTATGGCAAACAGTTGGGCATTCTGACGGTGCTGTGTGCAACAGCTTTGGCCGCAGCTCCCTGAGATAGCTGAGGCCAATGCTGCAACACTGTTTCTGTCAGGCTGACTGGTGGGAAAGTTGTAATATGATGTTTCTGCCTGTCAGCCTGGTGGAAACATTGTAATACAATGGTGGTGAGGCTGCCACCAAACTCGCATCAACCCCTAAGCCTTTCTTTTACGGTTTGGGATAGTTCCCTCTTAAGACTTCATAATTATTTTCCCACACAGGCTATCCATGCTGAATGTGTGTCCTTTTTTCCAACATGCTAGGAATTCTTATGGTTCCCAGGCTTAGTGTATTCCCATGGAGTGGACCGAGAAATTAGCCAAAATATGGCAACATTTTCATTTTTTGGGAAAAATGGGAGAAAGAGTCTGTTTTGCTGCAAAAGACATCAGCATTTTCCCAGCTTTCAAGAACAGGCAGACTTGAGTCAGAAAACTAAGGGCCTCACTTTCAAGAAACTGGTGTATCGGAATCGATGAGGCACTTTTCTCGCGCCAGCTCTGGAGCCATTAAAGATGCCAAGGAACGCTGTATTTATGATACAGCGCTCCATGGTGCATGTTTACACAGATGCGTCAGAAATTCTGAAGCATCTGTGGCACTAAACTGATGCCTTGCTGGAGTAGCGTAAAAAATAACCCTACTCCAGCATTGAGTGGAAGGCTCCCATGTTAAAACATCCTGTGTCAGTATATAACCTGCTCTGGGCAGGTGCTACATTTTTCACACAGTGAAGTCGCAGAACGACACAGTGAAATGTAGCAAATTTCACTGCCCCGGTTCTGCGTGGCTTTTAACATGGAAACTCCCACTCTGCATACGTTATACCTGGTGCAGGTGTAATGTGGTGCAGGGCTTTACAGACTGGTGCAATGGTCCTATTGCGTCAGTTTGTAAATGTGGCCCAGTGTGGGGGACGCATTGCCCCACCACAGCATCAAAATGAAGTGATGCTCTGGTGGCACAAGGGGCCTGTAAATAAGCCTCCACATTTTTTATCGCAGGTTTGACAGTTTACTGGCTGATAGCCCATTTTACCAATATTTTGTGCTTTCAACCACATTCCAGTTTGTGGTGGAAACAGGTGTGCAACCCATAGTGTATCCTGGGAAGCTATATATTGATGAAAACTAGACAAAATTCTGATTTCAGTAAGGGGTAATTTGTGTTCATCCTTCATAGCGTTTGCAAAAACACTTAGGGTTGAAATAAAACAAATAATGAAAATTAGTAAAAAACAAGGTCCATTTCTGACAACATTTTCAATTGTATCTTTTTGTTACAATGTCCGATTTACAAAAGCAATATACCAATAAATCTGCTAGACCCCTCTGGTTATGGCTATACACAGGATTTGTGTGTTTTTCAAGAACTCGAGGTACCCAATTGCAATAACTGAGATACCTAACAATGTTTTTTCAGTGTGTTCAGGTAATGAAGTAATTCATATGGTAAAATATAAAGAATTAAAAATGGCTATCAAGAAAACCTATGTATTTCCAAAACGGGCACAAGATATGTTGTTTACACTTAAATGAATTTGCGGGTACCCATACTAGCATGGGAAGTAAAGGGCACTTCTCAAAATATCCTTTTTTTACAAATCGGCTTACATTTGGAAGGCACAAATGTAGAGAAATACAATTGGTAAAACAACTTGTTCTATTATTCTGTATTCTCCTAAGTCTTGTGAGAAAATGGTACCATGCAGGTGTAGATAAGGCAAGTAGCCACAACACTAAAGGCGACAAAACCCAAAATAGAAACATCACATTTTCCCAAAAAAACAGACCCTTCTTATGCAATGTGCCTAGCTGTCGATTTTGGGCCCCAGCTCAGCCAGCACTTTTGGAAAACTAGCAAACTTTCACATTTTTTAACCCTAGACCCCAAGGTGTGGGGGAATCAGGGTGGGGTGACTTGGTTGGCTCCCACCAGGTTTCTCTACTCCTAAGCACTTGCAAACCTCAAACTTTGACTGAAAAAGGAAGGCCTAGTGAACTCGAAATGAATGGTGCCAAAATGCAACATGGACACATCACATTTTCCACTGAAAACTGGCCCTTTTTTTGCAATGTCACTAGCTGTGTATCGAGAGCCCTAGATCAGCCAAAACCTAGAGAGAAGATGCAAACCTGTCTATTTTTTAAAACTAGATACTTAGGGCCTGATGTATACTTTTTTAGCACCGCATTTGTGTCATTTTTTTACACAAAAGCGGCACAAACTTACAAAATTTAATTATATTTTGTAATTTTGCTCCGCTTTTGCATCAAAAAATGACAATAATGCGCCAATTAAAAAGTATAAATCAGTCCCTTAGGAACAACCAGGGTGTGGTGACTAGTGTGGTTTCCACCAGGTGTTCCTATCCAGAATCCATAGAAAACATCAAAACTTTGACTGAATAAACACATTCTCCTCACATTTATGTGATGGAAAGTTCTAGAATATGCAGGGAGAAACTCATTTCCTACCACAGAACATAACTCCTGATAAAAAGATAACTCACTTGTGTGGATAGGGCAAGTGGCTATGAAATGAAAGGCAACATGGGCACAACACATTTTTCCATTGAAATATTACCCTTTTTTGCAATGTGTCTAGCTGTAGATGCTGGGCTCTAGCTCAGCTGATACCAAAAGAAATCTAGCAAACCTGCACAATTTTGAAAACTAGAGCCCCAGAAAACACAGGATGGGGTGACTTATTTGGTTTCCACATATTTTTCGTACCCAGAAGCCCCTTCGAAAACACATTATCCTAACATTTCTGTGATGGTTCATTCTTGAATCTCTAAGGAGCAACTATTCTCCTACCACCTAACATTCCCCCAAGTCTCCCAATAAAAATAGAACCTCATTTGTGTAGGTAGGGCTAGCGGGTGTGACACCAAAGGAGAAAAAATGCAACCTGGACAAATACCATTTTTCTATTGAAAACCAACCATTTTTTGCCATGTGTTGAGCTGTAGATTTTAGGCCCTGGCTCAGCCAGCACCTAGGCAAACCTAGCAAGCCTGCACATTTTTTAAAACTAGACACTGGGGGAAGCCCAGTGTGAGGTGACGCATGTCTATCACTGAGATGTCTTACCCAGAAGTCCTTGCAAACCTCAAGCTTTGACTGAAGAAACACATTTTCATTACATTTCTGCGATGGAAAGTTTTGGAACCTATGGAGAGCAACTCATTTCTTACCACCTAGCATTACCCCAAGTTTCCAGTTCAAAATGGAACCTCGTATGTGTGGGTAGGGCAAGTGGTTGCAAATGAAGGGCGCCAAAGTGCAACATAGACAGATCACATTTTTCCAATGAGAACTGACCTTTTTCTTCCAAAGTGGCTAGCTGTGGATTTTGGGCCCTAGCTCAACCACCAACTAGGGAACCTAGCAAACCTGCACACTTTTTAAATCTAGACAATCCAGGGTGGTGTGACTTGTGTGGCTCACACATGTTTTTCTACTCAGAAGCCCCTGCAAACACCCAACTTTGACTGAGAAAACACATTTTCCTCACATTTCTGGGATGGAACATTCTGGATTTTGTAGGGACCAACTACTTTCCTACAACCTAACAGTCCCCCAAGTCTCTCATTAAAAATAGCATCTTGCTTAGGTGGGTAGAGCTACTTACTACAACAAAAAAGGTTAAAAAATGCAACATGAACACTTCACATTTTTCCACAGAAAACTGTCACCATTTTGCAATGTGGCTAGTTGTGGTATTTTGGCCCAGGCTTAGCCGGCACCTAAGGAAATATAGAAAACCTGCACATTTCTGAAAACTAGACACCTGGAAACATAGGATAATCCAGGGTGGGGTGACATGGGTGGCTCACACCTGGATTTCTGACCCAAAAACCCTTGCAAACCTCAAATGTTGACTGAAAAGACAGATTTTCCTCACATTTCCCTGTTTGAAAGTTTTAGAATCTGGAGAGAGCAACTATTTCCTAAAACAAAACACTCCCCCAGGTTAGCAAATAAGAATGGTACCTCACTTGTGTGGATAGGGCTAGTGGCCACAACATGAAAGGTGCCAAAACGCAACATGGACAAATCACATTTTTCCATTGAAAACTGACCCTTTTTTGCAGTGTGCCTAGCTGTAGATTTTGAGACCTTGCTCAGCTGGCACCTAAGGAAAACTAGCAAACCTGCACATTTTGAAAGCTTGACATCTAGATAAATCTAGAGTGGGGTGACTTGTGTGGTTTCCACCAGGTTTTCCTAGCCAGAAGCCTTAGCAAATTTCAAACTTTGACTGAAAAATACATTTTCCTCACATTTGTGTTATGAAAAGTTCTCTGTAGAGAAGAACTATTATCACCTACAATTTCCCTAAGTCTCCCAATAAAAATAGTACCTAATTTCTCTGGGTAGAGCTAGTGGTCGCACACAAAAGGCGTAAAAACGCAAAATGGACACATCACATTTTTCCATTGAAAACTGACCCTTTTTTAGTAATGTGGCTAGCTGTGGATTTTCGGCCCTAGCTGAGCCAGCACCTAGGGAAACATAGAAAACCTGTATATTTTTGACAAATAGGCACCTAGGAGAATCCAGGGTGGGGTGAAGTATGTGGCTCACACCGGGGTTTTCAACCCAGAAGCCCCTGCAAACCTTGAACTCTGACTAAGAAAACACATTTCTTCATATTTGTGATGGAAAGCTCTGGAATCTGCAGGAAGCCACTAATTTCCTATCAGGTACCTTTCCCCAAGTCTTCTGATAAAAATGGTACCTCACTTATGAGGGTAAGGCTAGTTGATATGACACGAAAGGTGCCAAAATGCAACATAGATGCAGCACAATTTCCATTGAAAGTTTACACATTTTTTGCAACATGCCTAGCTGTAGATTTTGGGCCACGGCTCAGCAGTAACCTGGTGAAACCTAGCAAACCTGCACATTTTTGAAAACTATACTTGTAGAAAAATACAGGGTGGGGTGACTTTTGTGGTTCCCACCAGGATTCCTACTCAAAAGTCTTACCATAGATCAAACTTTGACTGGAAAAACACATTCTACTCACATTTTTGTTAAGGAAAGTTCTGGTACCTGCAGGGAACAACTCATTTTCTCCACGTAACATTTCTGCAAGTCTCCTGATAAAAATTATACTTCACTTGTGTGGGTAGGGCTAGTTGGCCATGACATGAAAGGCGCCAAAACAGATAAGGGACAGATCTCATTTTTCCATTGAAAACTGAACATTTCTTTTGCAATTTGCCTAGCTGTAGATTTTGGGCCCTAGCTCAGTTAGCACTTAGGGAAAATAGCTAACCAGCGCTTTTTTGAAAACTCAACACCTAAGGAAATCCAGGACGAGGTGACTTGCATGGTTCCCACCAGGATCTCTTAACCAGAAGCCCTTACAATCTTCAAACTTTGACAAAGAAAGACATTTTCCTCAAATTTCTGGAATCTGCGGAGAGCATCTAATTTCTTACCATCTAACATTCCCCTGAGGCTCCTAATAAAAATGGCTCCTCACTTGTGTAAGTAGGGTTAATGGCTGCAACACGAATGGTGCCAAAGCCACACATGTACAGATCCAATTTTTTCATTGAAAACTGATGCTTTTTCTTAAATGTGCCTATTTGTGGAGTTTGGGCCCTAGCTCAGTCAGCACCTAGGAAAATCTAGAAAGACTGCACATTTCTGAAAACTAGTCACATAGGGGAATCTAGGGTGAGGTGTCTTGTGTGGCTCACCAAAGGTTTTCCTCTGCAGAAGCCCATGAAAACCTAAAACATTGACTAAGAAAACACATTCACATTTCTGTGATGGAAAGTTCTGGAATCTGTAGGAAACATCTAATTTCCTATCACTTGCCTTTCCCCCCAGGTTTCCCACTAAAAATGGTACCTCACCTGTGTGGGTAGGGCTAGGGGCAGCGACATGAAAGGCACCAAAACACAACATGAACACAGCACATTTTTCCATTGAAAACAGACCATTTATTTGCAATGTGCCTATCTGTGGATGTTGGGTCCTGTCTCAGCAATCACCTAGCGAAATTTAGCACACCTGCACATTTTTGAAAACTAGACACCCAGGAGCACTAGACAGCTAGATACATCTAGGGTGAGGTGACTCGTGGGGTTCCCACCAGGTTTTACTACCCAGAAACCTTAGCAAATTTCAAACTTTGACTGAAAAAAAGCATTTCCCCCACATTTCAATGACTGAAAGTTTTAGAATCTGCAGAGAGCAACTAATTGCCCACCATGAAACATTCCCTCAAGTAGGGCAATAAAAATGTTATCACACTTGTGAGGGTAGGGCCTGTGGCCACGACACAAAAGACGCCAGACGCAACATAGACACATCACATTCTTCCATTGAAACCTGACCATTTTTTCCAGTGTGCCTAGCTGTAGATTTTGGTCCCTAGCAGAGCCAGCACCTAGGGAAACCAAGGAAGCTTGCACATTTTTGAAAAGTAGACAACTGGAATTATCCATGGTGAGGTGCTTTCATGGCTTTACCAGGATTTCCTACCGATTTGTCCTTGTAAATGTCAAACTTTGACTGAAGCAACATATTTTCCTCACTTTTCTGTGATGGAAAATTCTAGAATTGTCAGAGTGCAACTAATTCCCTATCATTTTCCATTCCCTACAAGACTCCCAATCAAAAGTACACCTTGCTTGTGTGGGTAGGAATAGTGGTTGCAACACAAATGGTGCAACATGGACATTTCACATTTCTCTACCAAAAGTGGAACCGTTCCTTGCAATGTGGCAATCTGTGGATTTTGGGCCCTAGCTCCATTAGCACTTAGGGAAACTTAACAAACCTGCACGTTTTTGAAAACTAGACATCTGGGAAAGTCCAGGGTAGGGTGGCCTGTGTCTTCCCACCAGATTTTCCTACCCGGAAGCCCTAGCAAACATCAAACTTTGAAAAAACTAATGTGCTCACATTTCTGTAATCTGCTGGAAGCAACTAATTTCGTACCACCTAAAATTTCCCCATGTCTCCTGATAAAAATAGTACCTTACTTGTGTGGGTAGGGCTTGTGGCCGGGACAGGAGAAGCACTAAAATGCAACATTGGCTACATCAAATTTTTCCACTGAAAACTGTCCCCTTTCTTGCAATCTGCCTAGCTGTAGATGTTGGGCTCTAGCTGACTCTTTTCTTGCAATGTGGCTACCTGTGGATTTTAGGCCCTAGCTCAGCTGGCACCTAAAGAAACCTAGCAAACCTACACATTTTTTAAAGCTAGACATCTGGGAAAATCCAGGATGGGATGACTTGTGTGGTTGCCACCAGGCTTTCAAACCCAGAAGCCCTCGCAAACTTCAAATTTAACTGAAAAAACACATTTTCCTCACAATTCTGTGATGGAAAGTTCTGGAAACTGCAGAGACTAAATAACTTCCCACCTCCTAACATTTGCCCAAAACCTCCCCATAAAAAAGGGTGCCTCACTAGTGTGGCTAGGGCTAGTGTCCATGACATGAAAGGTGTCAAAATGCATCATGGACACATTACATTTTTCCATTGATAGCTGATCCTATTTTGCAATATGCCTAGCTGTAGATATTGGGTCCTAGGAAAAATAGCAAAATTGCAAAAAATTTAAAACTAGACACATGAGGAAATCCAGGGTGGGGTGCCTTGCATGGCTCACACCAGTTTTTTTTTACCCAGAAACCCTTGCAAACCTCAAATTGTGAATGAAAAACACATTTTCCTCACACTTCTGTGATGGAAAGTTCTGGAATCTGCAGGGAGCAACAAAATTCTTACCACCTACCCTTTCCCCATGCCTCAAAATAAAAATGGTACCTCCCTTGTGTGTGAAGGGCTAGTGGGCATGACATGAAAGGCGTAAAAATGAAACATAGACGCATCACATTTTTTCCATTGAAAATTGACCCTTTTTTACAATGTGCCTAGATTTTGGGCCCTAACTCAGTCTGCACCTAGGGAATACTTGCAAACCTACACCTGGAGAAATCCAGGGATGGGTGACTTGTGTGGCTCTGGCCAGATTTTGTCATCCAAAAGCCCTTGCAAACCTCAAACATTAGATGAAAATACACATTCTTCTCACATTTCTGTGATGGAAAGATCTGGAACCACAAGGGAGCCTATTTTCCCATCGAAAACTGTTTTTTTTTTTTTAATGTTACTGGCTGTACATTTTGGGCCCAAGCTCAGCCAGTACCTAGGGAAACCTAGCAATCCTGTAAATTTTTTTTAACTAGACACCGTGAAACTGCAGGATGAGATGACTTGTGTGGCTCATACCAGGATTTTTTACCCAGAAGCCATTGCAAACCTCAAACGTTAACTGAAGAACACATTTTCCTTATAATTCTTGGATGGAAAGTTCTAGAATTTGCAAGGAACAACTAATTTCCCACCCCCTAACATTCCCCCAAGTTTCCCAATAAAAACTGTACTTTGCTTGTGTGGGTAGGGCTAGTGGACTACCCATGAATGGTGCAAAAGCGAAACATGGACACATCACATTTTGTCACAGAAAACTGACCCAGTTCTTGGAATGTGGCTATCTGTGAATTTTGGGTCCTATCTCAGCTAGCACCTAGGGAAACCTAGCAAACCTGCACATTTCTGAAAACTGGTCACCTAGGAGAATCCAGGGTGGGGTGACATGAGTGGTTCACATCAGGTTTTCCTACCCAGAAGCCCTTACAAACTTCTAACTTTGACAACGAAAACTCACATTTCATTTCCTCAGATATCTGTGATTGAAAGTTCTGGAATCTGCAGGAAGCAACTCTTTTCCTATCATCTACCTTTCCCCCAAGTCTCCCGATAAAAATGGTACCTCATTTGTGGGGGTGGAGCTGGTGACATCGATATGAAAATCTTCAAACCGCAACATGGACACATCACATTTTTCCATTAAAAATGGACCCTTTGACCCTTTTTTTTGCAATGTTCTTAGCTGTAGGTTCTGGGCCCTAGCTCAGCTGGCACCTAGGGAAACCTAGCAAACCTGCATACTTTTGAAATACTAGACACCTGGGGAATCTAGGGTAGGGTGGCTATCACCACTTTTTCCTACCTATCTGTGATTGGAAGTTCTAGCATCAGCAGGAATCAACAAAATTCCTCCCCCCACCAATCTACTCTACTTGTGGTTCTGGGCCTAGCGCCCGCAACAGGAAAAGATAAAACAAGGGTCAATGAATGCCCCTGTGCAAGGCCTCCCAATTATGTTAGTTTGATCTGTTCCTATTGCAGGCAGTAGGCCCACCAATACAAGCGGGGCATCGTTTTTATTGGGACAAGTGGGGAAAAACTGGGTTGTAGGAATTATGTAGAATCCACCAAAGAAATGCTAGAAAAATGTGCAAAATTAATCAAACTGTGAGGATGCAAGGCATTGTGAGTAAAAAAACGTATTGGTATCACAATGGGTACAGCTCTCTGTTCCTACCTTGGTGTATAATTTTCAGAAAGGCCTGGGCTTGGTAGGTTTTCCTGTGTGGCTGCTGAACCCAGGTACAAAACCTGTAGCTACCCCTTTTGTTGATGTTGCAAATTGCGCCTTGGATCCCACATTTTTTTGGGGCACTAGGCCCACCCGCATTGGAGAGGTACCATTTTTATCAGGAGAAATGTGTATGCTCTGGGTGGCCGAATGTTTGTGGCTCCCAGCAGATATCAGTACTTTTAGAGATCCACACGAGACACTCTGAAGTCCCCCTCATGTGTAGATTAGGAAATTATCTAGAGTTGGTAGATTGTCCCTAGAGACAAAGTACACCCTATCAGAGAAAGACAGAAAAGACATATTACTGAACAACCATCTACTCCTCAGCACACAGACATACTGGTTGGATTTGGCACAAGGGTGATTGAAAAGTTCAAAATTTAAATGTAATTAACAAAAGATTTCACAGCAATGAAATCCAGGGTGAGCTGTAAAGCCACGACAAGGCATTAACAGCTTTCCAGGGCAATCGCACACACCTTTCATGGCTGAAACACACAAAACCGCCAGCCATGGGCCTAGCACATTACAACACTCACCATCAACAAACAGCGCTATTCAGGGGCCCATCACTTTCATATGTTCACAGGAATGACACAGCAATCACACCACCTGGCAAAAAAAGGAGTAGACTGGCATTTGGCTGGGAATGTGTGTGTAGTGACCAGCAGGCAAGTCACTGTAGACACACTGCCAGCCAAATGGCAGCTCACAAACCCTCCCAGCCAAGCCCCAGTCTACACACACTGCCAGCTAAGTGCCAGTTCACGCACACCGCCAGCCAAGTACCAGTCCACACACACCACCATTCAAACACCAGTTGACGCATGCGGCTAGCCAATAGGCCAGTCTTCACACACTTCTAGCCAAGCGCCAGTCCATGCATACTACCAGCAAAGCACCACTCCACATACAACACCAGCCAAGCACCAGTCCACTCACATCGCCAGCCATGCACTAGTTCACACATACTGCCAGCCAAGTGCCAGTCCACACACATCACCAGTCAAGTACCAGTCCACACAAACGACCAGCCAAGTGGCAGTCGAAACACACTGCCAGGCAAGTGCCAATCCACGCACACCACCAGCCAAGCACCAGTCCACACACACTGTCATCACATTTTTTTAACAAAAAAGAAAAGGCAAACCAGTTTGAAGGAGATGAAAAAATAACTATGTTTACAAACATGACAGCTTTCACGAAATACATCAAACTACCACCCGTTCTGAAATGGAACAAAAAATATCAAACAAAAGAGATCAGTCGGTTCACTTTTACTTTCATGGTTTCTCCCAGTACTTGAGTTGAGTATGCTATGATTTAAAACGTGGAGGCACACATAGCCCAGGATTAGAATGATACTCGGGTCTGTAGATACAACTCTTCCTTCACATGCCTCTTCGTACAAAGACTCTTCATCTCTTACAGGGAAAGTTGTTTTTGGGTGTGGGAGAAATGTAATCTGGAATGTGGTGATCTATTAATCTAGCCATATCCTTCACCACTCCTACTCTAGGAACCCTTGCCTGCTCCACTACAACAAGGCTACATATTACAAACGGTTGAAACTGAACAAATGTCATCTTTGAATCTGGTGAACAACCCATGAACACAACAAAAACATTGATGGCTGTAAAAGGAAAGAAATGGACAACCATCTTCTTATACCAGATGTATGACTTGCGGACAGCACTATAAGGATTCAATCTCTGATTTACTCTATCTATACCACCCATCTGCTTATTGAAGTCTAAAATGTGCACAGGTTTGCTAACTTCAGCAGCCTGACCTCAAACAGTCACTGGTGAAGTACTTTCATAATGAATGGTTGTCAGCATGTTGACATCTCTCATATCTGAAAACTTCACAGCTGGAAGTTCACCACTACTCAATGTACTGCACTGTCCCCTCTGACATTTTTTTACATACAAGCTCTTTAGGGTAACTTTAATGTTTGGAGCATGCAACAGAGTCCACTTTGAACAATTCAGTGCAGATGTAATCAACGTATAAATGTTGACCCTTGGTGAAACATCCTCTATCAAGTTCTTACACAATGTTCTCACTTACTCTTAAGTGGATGTACAACCAAGGGAGTCAAGGGAAGAATCCCTACCAGTGTACACCATTAAATTATAGACATATCCAGTACTACTCTCATTTAGCACATTCAAGCAGTATGTACATCTTAATTCCATAATGTACCCTCTTGCCAGGAAAGGAATGTACTGCCTAAAAACCAAATGGCCCTTGAACAGAACCAGACTCATCCACAGCTATTTCTTTCCATGGAGCTTAGATCTCTGAAAAGTGATCTACAAAATGATCACGGACAGGCAAATCTTGAAGAGACAGGCACAATCAGGATTATCTTGTAGCAATGCTGAAGCATTATCATCAAAATGCAGCATCTGAAGCAGAAGCAAATACCAATCACAGCTCATGGTTGCAGGAAATATAGCAGTTGCCATCAAGGGACTAGAAAACCAATATGAAGAACCAATAGCTCCCTTATCAATCCCATCACCAAGGTAAAACCCCAGAACTTCTTCACCTCAGCCAGATTTGTGGGAGTCCACAGACTAGTGCTAGAGTGGGGCTTAAGACTGCCATTGTTGATATTTAAATAATGTTCAGCATACAAATTAGTCTAGTTAGCTATATCATCCAAAACTATATTGCCAATTAAAACAACACAAAGAAATATATAGGCAACATTTTATAGTATTGACCCTACATCCTGTGAAACCTGTAAAGGTAGTCAACACAGGTTGCAGCATGTTTGTGGCAACCGAGATTTCAGCACTCCCAATGGGAAGCCATCTTGCCCCAGGCTAAAATTCAAATTCCTCTTGTTGCACACTTGGCATGCCAGTGTCTTCCTCTAAAAGAGGTACTTCCTCCACACTGATAGTGCCTTCACCATCAGATGATTCTTCTTGGACAGACATTCATGGTCATCATCTTGGACTTTGTCCTCTGTGTCAGAGGCAGCATCAGTCTCAGAACTATGGTCAGAGGAAGATTTTAAAAGCAAGCTAACAACCTGGTGAGCAAGCAACCTGCAGTTAGCCATAATCCTTGCTGATAAAAGTAACACAGCAAAGTCATCAATAACCAACACTGTGTAAAATAAGTAATAAACTGTGGCTTTATCAAACAAAAAGTAAGACTACTGGCATATAGTAACCTGGAAGGAAAAGTCAATCAATGCAAAGCAGACAAAGACCTATATACTCAAAAACAATACCACTCACTTGCCACAGACAGCTGGACTGAGCATCACCTGCACCTACTCTCCACAAACGCAGTAAGCAACAACAATATCCCACTAGAAAGAAAAAACAAAATAAAATTACACACAAGACAGTACAATACACATCTTACACAAATCCAAAGATAATTTGATACACAATAAAACAGAAGCACCATTTAAAACACACATCAAAGTAGGGCAATGATACTGATTTTAAGTAAACAGTACAATTTCCTACCAAATTCATTTAACTACACAAACTGCAGTTCTACCAGTGCCTAAACTGTAAGAGGGCATCACCACCAAATAAATCAAAAGCTTTACACTAGAATAAAAAGAAGAAATAAAACATTAAAATCACATATCCAAATGATAACAAGAAATAAAACTGTTAACATTATAAACCACTATGAAGTCTGCCCTCAGGGGCAGATCAGCATCATTAATGTCCGATCTGCCCTCAAGGGGTGCACAGAGCAAAGGCAAGAAACTGACACCCTAGAAGGGACTTACCCTTACCCCAGCCAAACATCACTTCACACACACCACCAGCGAAATACATCGCCAGCCAGAAGCAGGTTGACACACAGTGCCAGCAAAATCCCGAGTTCAAACAAACCACCGGCAAAATGCGAGTTGACATACTAACCAAATGCAGTAACACACAGAGCCAGCCAAAAGCCAGTGCATACAGACTGTCAGCTAAACTCACACACATACACACACACACAAAAACGTTTTCCATGGTTCAAGGGGTTTTCTGACACATATGGGGCAGATAAAACTAAAAATGGCTGATCTGCCCCAGGGCGGGGGGGCACAAAACTGTCAAAACACTTTCATAATAATGGGGAGTGGCTCTCCAGGACATCAAAATAAATAATCCCTGGTGTCTAGTAGTTTTCTGCCCTCTTGGGGCAGATAGGCGTAAAAATATGTCTGATCTGCCCCCGAGGGGGGCAGGAAATGGATAAAACACTTACCCAATAATAGGGAGTGGTCCTCGCCAAAGAGACTACTCCCTAACATCTAAATAAAATAATCCCTGGTCTTTGGTGACACATGGGCCCAAACATATGACTGATCTGCACCCAGGGGGCAGAAAGCAGCCAAAATAACACCCCATTAATGGGGAGCAACCCTTGCTCAAGGAGCTGCTCCCTAACACATAAATTACATAACCCATATGTCTAGTCAAAAAATATGGCTAATCTACCCGTGGTGGGGCAGAAAATGCCCAGAATATTACCTCAATAATGGGGAGCGACTCTTGTCCAAGGGACCGTTTCCCGCAAGAAAAAAAAATCCTTGGTGGCTAGTGGGTGCATTCCTGCTGCACAATTGTGGTGCCCCACTTCTATCCTGCAGCAACAACACCATGCAGAGAGACACTGGGCGAAAGGAAAAATGTTTTCCTTTCCTCCGGTACCTCTCTGCCCTCCCGGATCCCTCCCCAGAGGAAAAATGTACCTCCCTCCTGGTAGAGTGGGAAAGCAAATGGCTTCCAGCATGTCCCCAGCCTGTTTTGATGATGTCAGCGCACGGCATGTGTGCTGACGTCATAATACCTAGAGAGGTCATGTGGCGGAGGGTCCACCACGGCTGAGGACAACTCTAAGCCGTACTGATCACCTAAGGGGTTAATATTAACTATAAACATTCAACCACAAACAAAAATATCAAACTAAGGGGGTCATTACAACCCTGGTGGTCGGTGTTAAAGCGGCGCTTAAACCACCAACAGGCTGGCAGTAAAAAAAATGGAATTACGACCGTGGCAGAAACCGCCAACATAGACAGCCACTTTAACACTCCGACCGCTATGGGGGTACAAACAAACACTGCGGTGGTAACCGCCAACAGACAGGAGGAGGACAATGTACCACCCACACTATTACAACCCACCAATCCACCACCTTTTCAGGGGCGGATTCACCGCGAACAAAAACACGTCAGAAATAGGACTTCGAACGGAAAACACTCACCTCTACACACCCCACGAGGAATCAGGACGCAATGGAACTGGAGCTCCAGATTCTGCTAGCCGTTATCTTCCTGCTCCTCTACCAGGAGCACGAACGCCGGCGGCTAAGACAACGGTGAGTATTGCACCTACGACACAGGGGAGGGGGGAGGGAAAAAACAGTGACACACACCCGCAACACACAACACCCCCACCCCCACCCTCACCCACTACAACACACACGCTAATACAGCATGATACATAACAGTTACACCCCCAACCCCACTTGGAAGAATGCAAGGACAAAAGGAAATGAGTCAAATAATTGTGATACATTCAATTACATACATCAAAATATTTACAAATATATACATTTATATTATATACAATTATATACACCAAGAACACAAGTCCAAGGGATTCCACCATCATAGTCCGTGGATCACTGGGCCCAAAAGGCATGGGCGAGGCCCATACTCAATACCAGAACAAGACGGAGAGAACACTGCAGGGGCATAAGTTGGAAATAAAACAGGCACCTCAGGGGGAAGCGAAGGGGGGGCACCTCAGCCGGTTGAGTGCACGACGCCAGATCTACGAGGGGGCTCCATGCCCTCTGTTCAATCCTGGGGAGTGCAAAGCCACAGTCTCACAAGTCTCTAGAATGGGTGGTTTGCCCACTGTTCAATCCTGGGGAGTGCAAAGCCAAAGTCTCACAATTCTCTACAGTGGGTGGTTTGCCCACTGTTCAATCCTGGGGAGTGCAAAGCCACAGTCTCACAATTCTCTAGAGTGGATGGTTTGCCCACTGTTCAATCCTGGGGAGTGCAAAGCCACAGTCTCTCAAGTGGATCACATTCTCCACTTGTTCTTGAGGGGGCATTGTGCCCAGAGTGCTTCATCCTGCCAAGGACTGAGTTAGTGGATGCTCTTCTCCACTGGTTCTGGAGGGGGCTTGGTGCCCAGAGTGCTTCATCCTGCCAAGGACTGAGGTAGTGGATGTCAATCTCCACTGCTTCCGGAGGGGGCTTGGTGCCCAGAGTGCTTCATCCTGCCAAGGACTGAGGTAGTGGATGTATCTCTCCACTGGTTCTGGAGGGGGCTTGGTGCCCAGAGTGCTTCATCCTGCTCGTGGCAGCCTCAGTAGCGTCAGAGCTTTTGGCGCTCATTGGCCTGCGGTGCTGGTGGCGGCGGTGTCCTGTTCAGCGGTGCTTGTGGTGGCGGTGTCCTTGGCAGCGGAGCTTGTGGCGGTGGTGTCCTTGGCAGCGGTGCTTGTGGCAGTCTTGTACTGTTCAGCGGTGCTGGTGGCGGCGGTGTCCTTGGCAGTGGTGCTGGTGGTGGTGGTGTCCTTGGCAGCGGTGCTTGTGGCGGCGGTGTCCTTGGCAGTGGTTCAGCTGGTGGCAGTCTTGTCCTGGCCTGCGGTGCTTGTGGCGGCGGTGTCCTTGGCAGCAGTTCAACTGGTGTCGTTCTTGTCCTGGCCTGCGGTGCTTGTGCTGGCGGTCTCCTTGGCAGTGGTTCAGCTGGTGGCGGTCTTGTCCTGGCCTGCGGGGCTGCTGCTTGCGGTCCTGTCTGTGGCAGCCGGGATGCTGGCGGTCGCCTCCTGGGCAGCGGGGCTGCTGCTGGCGATCTTCTCCTGGGCAGTGTGGGTGCTGGCGGTCACCTCCTGGGCAGCGGGGCTGCTGCTGGCGGTCCTGTCTGTGCAGCAGGGCTACTGGCGGTCGCCTCCTGGGCAGCGGGCTGCTGGCAGTTGCCTCCTGGCTAGCGGGGCTGCTGCTGGCGGTCCTGTCTGTGGCAGCGGGGCTGCTGGCAGTTGCCTCCTGGGCAGAGGGGCTCCTGTTGGCGGTCTTCACCTGGGCAGTGGGACTGCTGGCGGTTGCCTCCTGGGCAGCGGGGCTGCTGCTGGCGGTCTTCCCCTGGGCAGCGGGGCTGCTGGCGGTTTTGTCCGCCGTGCTGATCTTCCCAGCCTTGCCGGTTTTACTGTGCCCCTTCCCCACCTTGGATGGTGTCGCAGCTGTCTCCACACTCCCAACTGGACCCCTAAGAGGCGCTTTGGTGGCTGCTTTCTTTCCCCTCTCCCGCCAGGCATTGGCCAACTTTTGATGCTTCACAGGTGGGGGACTGTCCGTGCTGTGGCTCCTTGCCACACTGGCTGCCCTGCTGCCTGTTGCACTGCATAATCCGGTGACTACTGGCAACACTGGTCCCGCCGATGTGGTTGAGGTGCTAGGTTGGGACCTGGAGAGTCGGGCCCTAGGAGACTGAAGGGGTGAGGGAGGTGAGGGAAAGAGGTCAAGGTTGGACAGGAAAAGTTTCTTAGGAACACTGGCACGGGTAGATGTAGGGGGTTTGGGAGTGGAGGAAGAGGTAGTGGTTGTAGGAGGTGCACGTTTGGTGACTTTGGGTGAAGGTGCATGGGCAGGAGGCTGTTATGAGGTTGATGGCTGTTGGGTGGGTGTGTGGCTGTGTTTGTGTACCTTGGGAGGTGCCCTCACAGACACACTGGGAGAGGACACAGGGGATGTGTGAATGGTAGTGGGGGTGGTGACTGCACGTGAGCGGGGTGTGGTGGTGTGTGTGCTGGTGATGGACGTAGTGGCTGAGGATATAGTGCATGCAGGTGTGAGTGGAGACGAGACAGGGAAGGAGGAGGGAGACGAGGAGGAGGGGGACACAGTGGAGGCCGTGGATGTTGGTGTGTCTGCATGTGTGTGATGCTTGCGTGAGTGCCTGTGGGATGTGTGGTGCTTATGTTTGCCAGAGCTTCCCTTGTGTGTTGAGGTGTGTGCATGCTGGTCTGATGGTGTGCTTGGGATAGGCTGAGGTATAGGGTTGTGGGTCTGGGTGGAGGAAGTTGGAGGGGGGAGGCTAGAGACAGGGACAATGGCTGCCATCAGTGCTGAGGCCAGAGTCTGAAAAGCTCACTGAAGGGCTACCTGACCAGAGTGAATACCCTCCAGGTATACATTGGTTTGTTGCAACTGCCTCTCTACACCCTGGATGGCATTCAAAATGGTAGACTGCCCAACAGTGAGGGACCTGAGGAGGTCAATGGCCTCCTCACTGAGGGCAGCAGGGGTGACTGGGGCAGGGCCAGAGGTGCCTGGGGCGAAGGTGATGCCCTCCCTCCTGGGTGAGCGGGCAAGGGGGAAAGGCTGAGGGGCTGCTGGGAGGGCGGTTCTGGTGGGGGGGGTGACGGATGTACCTGTAGATGCGGGGGGCACAGATGGGGCCGCAACCGCAAGGGAGCTCCCATCAGAGGAGGAATCCGTCTTGCTGGTGTCAGCTCCTGTCCCCGCCGTGGAGCTCCCCTCGCCCTCCGTCCCACTGGTGAATTCGGAGTCCGTAGTCTCGCCCTCCAGGGCCATGTGGGATGCAGCTCCCTCCTGCTCCGGTGCCACTGCTCCTCTGCCTGATGATGCTAATGCACACAAGAACAGGGAGACCACAAAAAGGGGGGGAGACAGAAGAAAGACATGTTTAGTGCATACAATACCGCTACCGTTGGTGGACACGACAGACACAGAAGCCCCCTGCACTGCGCCGCACACTTGGGGTCCACTATTCAATCCCTGGGACATGGCTTACAATGCTATGGACGATTTCTGCACACATGGATGACTAGGTGTAGTTGGCACTGTACACAGGTGGGGTGGGGTGCCACAGGGCCTGCCTGAAGAAGGGAACATAACTACCAAACTCGCCCTGGCGTAAGGGAACCCACAGCCCACCTCCCCCACCCAGACACCTACAATGCGCTCTGAATCAGCAGAATAAGAGTGTACTCACCCCCTTGTGGCTGCTGTGATGCCCTCAAACGCCCATCCAACTCCGGGTATGCCACCGCCAGGATCCAGAACATCAGGGGGGGTCATGGTGCGACGGGCACCCCTACCACATTGGGAGGCCATCCCCAGCTGGGCCTACTGCATCTTCTTGCTCCAGCAGCGAATGTCCTCCCATCTTTTCCGGCAGTGGGTGCTCCATCTGTGGTAGACCCCCAGGGTCTGAACTTCCTTGGCGATGGCACACCAGATGTCCTTCTTCTGGTGGGCGCTGACCTACAGGAATTGTACAGGGGAAAAAGAGTAGTAATTACCAACTGCACCGTCACAGTCATTGGACCACATCCCTACCCTTGCCATGACACACATGCACTCACCGTCGTTTCATGCACGCCTCATTCTCACCCCCCCATCTTTCATCCACCCCACTCCACACAGGCATTGCCCATACAGCATGCTCACAGTGTACTTACCTGTTTGTCTGGAGGACCGAAGAGTACCGTGTTCTGGGGGACGACCCCATCCATGAGTTTCTCCAACTCCTCCGTGCTGAAGGCAGGGGCCCTTTCCCCAGACACACGAGCCATTGTCTCTTCCAGACGGTCACAGCAGCACTTGCAGTGTAGGTCCTCTCCTGTCGAAGATCAGGTATCAAGTGATTGAACAGAGAGAAAATGGCAGTCACGTCCGCGGCGGTGCGTACCGCCACCGCCGGCGTACATCGTCATTGCCTCCTGGGACCCACAGGGTCCAATGTTAACCGATGCAGAATTGCGCCATGGTCTTCGACCGCCTACAGCGACGGTGTACAACGCCAGCACAGTTACCTCATATCCCCTTGTCCCACCTTACAGGTCAGGCTGCTGCCATTTCAGGGGCCCACATGGCTTTATTTTTGACTGCGTCACACATACCTAGGCCTTGCTGCAACACTATTACAGGCAAAATTTGATTTATGAATATTTTAAGAGTAAGCTGTGTTTACGTACCTCAGAGTTGGTTGACTCTCTGCTCGCTGTTCTCCTCCATAGGCACCGTCCACTGGGGCATGTGAGGAGATGGCGGCATCCTCCGGTGTACAGACCGACGGTGGACCTGTCGACAATGGAGGAAAGACATGTGATCATCACCTACAGGCTTAATCGTGCCACAATCCAGGAACTGTGTGCCCAGTTGGAGCCAGACCTGATGTCAGCTATCCGCCATCCCACAGGAATCCCCCCTCAAGTGCAGGTGCTATCAGTACTCCATTTCCTAGCAAGTGGGTCTTTTCAAACAACAGTGGCCATAGCATCAGGGATGTCCCAGCCTATGTTTTCCAACGTGTTGTCAAGAGTGTTGTCTGCCCTGCTGAAACACATGCAGAGCTACATCGTTTTCCCTCAGGTGGAGAATTTGCCTACAGTTAAAGGTGATTTCTATGCCCTGGGACATATCCCCAACATCATAGGTGCCATTGTTGGTACAAATGTGGCCTTGGTCCCCTCCGCAGGAGTGAACAGGTGTACAGAAACCGTAAGAGTTTCCATTCCATGAATGTGCAGATGGTGTGTTTGGCACACCAGTACATCTCCCATGTTAATGCAAAAATTCCTGGCTCAGTGCATGGCGCTTACATCCTGCGGAATAGCAGCATTCCTTAAGTGATTGGGCAACTCCAGAGGCACCGGGTGTGGTTATTAGGTGAGCACATGGACCCAAATCAGTGGGAAAAGTTGTCTGGGTCTGTGGATGTCCCTATGAGTTAGTGTGTGTCTAACAGTTGTCCCTCAACATTTGCAGGTGACTCTGGTTACCCCAACCTATCATGGCTACTGACCCCAGTGAGGAATCCCAGGACAAGGGCAGAAGATGCTAAAATAAGGCCCATGGGCGAACTAGGAGGATTATAGAGCTGACTTTCGGCCTCCTGAAGGCCAGGTTCCAGTGTCTCCATATGACATGTGGTTCCCTATTCTACTCACCAAAGAAGGTATGCCAGGTCATCGTGGCCTGCTGTATGCTTCACAACTTGCCTTTGCGATGACAGGTGCCTTTTCTGTAGGAGGATGGTCCAGATGGAGGTGTTGTGGCAGCTGTGGAACCAGTGGATAGGGAAGGCGAGGAAGCAGAAGAAGAGGACATCGACAACAGGAACACGGTGATCCTGCAATACTTCCATTGAGACACAGGTAAGAAGACAAACCTGCCTTCTACATCTAATTTAAATCTACTACCTCTCTACTGTCTGTCATTTTCACCCAGTGTATTGTCACTGAGTAGTCACTTTCCCTTACGATTTCACAGATGTGGGTCCCACTGTGTGACATCTGCTTTGTTTCCTCATGGACTAGAGCTTTGTGACATAGGTATGTTGACATTACATTTGAAAGAGCATTTTGGCACTGTAATTGCTAACACACTATTTCGAAATCACAGACAGACTCCAGATTGTTTTGTGCTGTAAGGGTGTTTATTTAAGTGCTCAATATTGGAGGGGGTTGTAAAATGGTGAGGGGTGACGGTGGAGGAATGTCCATGACAGAGTCCAGTCTATTAGTCTCACAGGTGCATTGTCCAAAGGGGCATAGGAAGTGGAGCTCTGGCAGTTTAAGTATGGACAGGGTGACAAGGTGGGACCAATGGATGACAATCAGGGTGGTCTCATTTCTTGGCGGGGGTCTTGACATCATTCTCTGTCTTTGTCCTGGATCTCAGGGACCGTTTGCGGGGTGGTTCTCCCTCTGCAGGGGTGGGGTGCTGGTGTGGTGGTCCTGTGGCGGTGCCTCCTGTCCACTAGCGCCGGCAGAGGTGGTGGGCAGTTCATCATCTAGGCTAGTGTCAGGGGCCCCTTGTTGTGCCACAGTGTCCCTCCTGGTGTTGACGAGTTCCTTCAGCACCCCTACAATGGTGCCCAGGGTGGAATTGATGGATTTGAGTTCCTCCCTGAAGCCCAAATACTGTTCCTCCTGCAGCCGCTGGGTCTCCTGAATCTTGGCTAGTACTGTTGCCATCGTCTCCTGGGAATGGTGGTAGACTCCCATGATGTTGGAGAGGGCCTTGTGGAGAGTGGGTTCCCTGGGCCTATCCTCCCCCTGTCGCACAGCAGCCCTCCCAGTTTCCCTGTGTTCCTGTGCCTCCGTCCCCTGTACCGTGTGCCCACTGCCACTGCCCCCAGGTCCCTGTTGTTGTTAGGGTGATGGGTTATCCTGGGTTCCGTGTAGTGGTAGATACACTGCTGATTGACGTGTCCTGGGGACAGAGGTATGGGCCCGCTGGGTGGGTGCTGTGCTGGTGTTTCCAGAGGGGGAAGTCTGTAGTGGCTTGTGCCAGTGTGAGGGGAACCGACTGTCCCGAGGTCCCAGATGGGCCGGGCTGGTCGTCTAGATCCAGTTGGACAGAGCTGCTGTCAACACTGTGGGCCTCTTCTGTGGGTGGAGTGGACATGTCTGGACACTCCTGTCCGGTGACGTTGAGCAGGGGTCCTGCAGCGGGGTAAAAGCATGATTATTGCATCTGTGTGTGCCATGGTGTGCAATGGGTGGGTGACCGTGTACCCCAGTGCTTGCATTCTTGTGTGGGACCTTGTGTGATGATGGTTTAGGGGGGTGTATGGGTATATGCAGTGGCCATGCTTTGGTGATGGGTGTCCATGCTTTGGTGTTGCATGCAGGGCTTGGGTTTGGGATGGGTGGGTTGTGATATTGGGACAGGTGTGAGGAGTAGGAGTGATGGGGTGAGGGCGAGGGTGGTGGTATGTGATGGCATGCAGGTAGGGTGGGGTATTTATCAGTAAAGATTTGACTTACCAGAGTCCATTCCTCCAGCTACTCCTGAGAGGCCCTCAGGATGCAGAATAGCCAAGACCTACTCCTCCCATGTTGTTAGTTCTGGGGGAGGAGGTGGGTGTCTGCTGCCAGTCCTCTGAACCGCTATCTGGTGTCTTGAGACCACGGAACGCACCTTCCCCCATAGGTCGTTCCACCTCTTCCTGATGTCATCCCTAGTTCTTGGGTGCTGTTCCACTGCATTGGCCCTGTCCACGATTCTGCACCAGAGCTCCATCTTCCTAGCTATAGAGGTGTGCTGCACCTGTGATCCGAATAGATGTGGCTCTACCCGGATGATTTCCTCCACCATGACCCTGAGGTCCTCCTCAGAAAACCTGGGGTGTCTTTGCGGTGCCATGGGGTGGTGTGGGTGATGTATGGGGTGGTGTATGTTGTGATGTGTGGGGTGATATTTAGAGGTTTGTTGTGTGATGTGCGTGGATGTTGTGTGAGTGATGGTGTTGAATGCCTGTGGATGCTAGTGTTGTTTCTGGTGGTGTCTTTCTCTGGCCTTCTGTCGCAATTTGTGGGTGATGTGGGTGTGTGTTTTATATTGTATTGGGTGTTTGGGAGTGGTGTGTGTATGTGTATCAGGTGTGTGTATTTTGAATTGTCCAATGTGGTAGTGTTTTGTAAATGTGTGTGTATTTTGAGCGTGGCGGTGTGTACCGCCAATGGAATACCACGGTTGAAAGACCGCCGCGTGGATTCGTGGGTCGTGATAGTGTGGGCGTATTCCTGGTGGCGTGAGGGTGGAGGATTTCTTATCGGCAGTTTATCACTGACCTTTGGTGTGGCGAACTTGTGTGGGTGTCTAGATTTTGGCGGATTCCGGCCTTTGGGTCATAATGGCCGTGGCGGAATTCCACGGCCGCAGCGGTGTGTTGGCGGTCTTCTGCACGGCGTTAAGCGCCTTTTACCGCCAATGTTGTAATGACCACCTAAATGTTATAATACAACACGAAAAAAGAAGGTAGTGTTTACCAAACAAGAACTCAACTGATTCACACTATACTAAACCAACCAATAAAATAACATTATAGCAACTTTAACTAATAAAATAGCATCACACAAATAACATTTTTAAAAACACTAATTAAAATAACTCAGTAGTTCAAATATGACAAGCGCTGTAAGAGGAGGAAACTGCAGGATTTTCATACTGATTAAAAAAGTAATTAGGGCCCATATTTATACTTTTTGACGCTAAACTGCGCTAACGCAGTTTAGCGTCAAAAAATTTAGCGCCGTCTAACGCCATTCCGAAGCGCCATGCGGGCGCCGTATTTATGGAATGGCGTTAGCCGGCGCAAGCAGACCGGCGCTGCCTGGTGTGCGTGGAAAAAAAACACGTAGACCAGGCAGCGCCGGCGTAGGGGGAAAATGGCGCTAGGGCGTCTTAAAATGGCGCAAGTCGGGTTGATGCTAAAAAATCGTCTTAACCCGATTTGCGCCATTTTTTCGACGCCCAGACGCCATTTAAATGACTCCAGTCTTAGTAAAGACAGGAGTCATGCCCCCTTGCCCAATGGCCATGCCCAGGGGACTTATGTCCCCTGGGCATGGTCATTGGGCATAGTGGCATGTAGGGGGGCACAAATAAGGCCCCCCTATGCCACCCAAAAAAAATTGAAAAATATAAAAAATTATACTTACGTGAACTTACCTGAATGTCCCTGGGGTGGGTCCCTCCATCCTTGGGTGTCCTCCTGGGGTGGGCAGGGGTGGCAGGGGGGGTCCCTGGGGGCAGGGGAGGGCACCTGTGGGCTCATTTTGAGCCCACAGGCCCCTTAACGCCTACCCTGACCCAGGCGTTAAAAAGTGGCGCAAATGCGGGGTTTTTTGACCCGCCACCTCCCGGGCGTGATTTTTGCCCGGGAGTATAAATACGACGCATTTGCGTCGCCGTCATTTTTTTAGACGGGAACGCCTTCCTTGCATCTCATTAATGCAAGGAAGGCGTTCACGCTAAAAAATGACGCTCTTTGCCCATAGTTTGGCCCTAGACGCGTCTAACGCCAAAGTATAAATATGGCGTTAGTTTTGCGCCGAATTTGCGTCGAAAAAAACGACGCAAATTCGGCGCAAACGGAGTATAAATACGGGCCTAGATATCTCTACAACTACATAGTCAAATAAATAATACTTATGCTTAAACTAGAAATTACATGTTCTGATACTAAAAAATAATTAACAAATAAGAAGTAACACACTCTGCAACTTTTATCGTGGTACATAGCTACCTAAAAGAAAAAAGAACTTCCAAATCAAGAAACTGCCAAAAAATATCAAACATAATAAAGTAAGTATACAAAAATAATAAACCAGGCAAAAAAACTGACTCCCTAAGCCTCAGCAAACTAGCAACAAAATAACATTTTTAATTAATCTAACTTTTTTCTTCTTTCAACAGAAAAGCAAGCATGTGCTCCACATTAAAATGAGCTCAATAGAAAAGCTAACAGTGCAAAACATCTCAACAAAACATACAAGTAGGTAAACAAAATTAAAAGTAACTGCATTGTAAACATAATAAGAAACATGCAAAAGTTAAACTATAATATATATTTAGAGTATAAAGCCACTTACGGATACAAATGACCGAAGCTACAACATTTATCATTTCACAGAAAGGAAATCAATCATTAATTCACATGAGCTATACCTATTGCCAAGAAAGTGCATCAACAGAAACTGTAAACTGGAAATGTACTAAATATAATTCTAATGCATGATATGGAAGGACAGCGACAAAAGATTATTTTGTAATTAATGCAAAAGAGCACAACAACCCCCCCAATGTGACAGAGATTTAAGTTAAAGAAATCTTACTGGATGTAAGAGAAGCAAGCACTAGCTCCCAGGATCCCACAAGCAAAATCCTTAAAGACATACAACCCAAAGTCCCAGAACACATAACAGGTCACTTCACACCTATCCACACTTAAAGATGGCTTACTGCACACACTAAAAAAGCCATCAATTATACCCCACTTGCCTCCAGAAGATACCAAGACCTGAACATTTAACAATAACACATAATGAGGAACCATTTATTTACTAATGACAATCTAAATAATGAAAAGCAAATCCTAATCTTCTCTACTTCAAACAACTTAATGAAACTTAGCCAATGTCAAACTTGAATGATGGATGTGACCTTCAAAATGTGTCTCAAACCATTCACTCAACTATACTCTATTCATAGTAAAAATCAAAACATTAATATCCCTTTGATATGTGTTTTAATCCCAAATAAACAAAACAGCACAAAGTATGAACTCCTAAATTATATAAATAAATAAACAAATAAATACTACCCCAAAAAAAATAATCATATACTTTGAACAAATCAAGATTCAAATAGTTCTAAAAAGATACCTCCACACAGTCTTACAAGGTTGTTACTAACACTTTAATCAAGCTATATAGCAACACCTCCAAAAATCTACACTAAGGGGGTCATTATGACCCTGGCGGTTGACGGAGAAGTGTCGGTTTTACCGCCAATAGGCTGGCGGTAAAAAAATTGGAATTATGACCATGGCAGTTACCGCCATGGTCATCCACCACTTCTCCGATCAGACCGCCATGGCGGAGACGACCGCTGGGCTGGAGACTTGGGTCTCCAGCCCGGCAGCCGTCACAAGACCGCCGGCGGTATCATGACCCAGCTTACCGCCATGGATTTCATGGGGTTTGGATGGCGGTAAGCACTATCAGTACCAGGGAATTCCTTCCCTGGCACTGATAGGGGTCTCCGCCACTCCCGCCCCCCTCCCCCGAGTCCGTCCCCGACACCCCCCACCCCCTGCCACCCCCAAAGGTGGCAGGACCCCCCTCCCCACCCCTACCCCCAACATCACAACACAGACACACACCCGACATGCATGCAGGCACCACCAACACACATTCCCGCACACACACGAACAAACATGCCAACAGACACACACACAGTCATACACGCACACCCTCATTCAGACATACACGCACACATCCATACAGACATACATACAGACAGACACGCACACATTTCCATTCACACTGCATCCCTGCATGCTTACACGCACTCACACACCCCCTCTACATACTCACACGCACACCCCCATGCACCCACACATCACACAACACCTCCCCACCCCCCTCCCCTAACGGACGATCAACTTACCTTGTCTGTTGATCTTCCGGGAGGGGACGGGATCCATGGGTGCAGGTCCGCCGCCACCACACCGACAACAGAACACCGCCACGCCGAATCACAGAATGTGATACGGTGGGCGGTGTTCTGTTGACGTGGCGGTGGAGGTGGAGCAACCTCCACCTTCCCCGCCACCCACCAGTATGGCTGCTGGCGGCTCTCCGTCCGGAAAAGGATGGAGGGCTGCCAGCAGTCATAATACGCCGAGCGGAAAACCGCCACCACTGGCGGTCTTCAGCACAGCGGTCCCTCAGCGGTCTTGTCAAAAGACCGCCGAGGTCGAAATGACCCCCAAAGGGCCTAAATATTAGTTTGGCGGTCTTAAAACCACCAAAATCGTGGTGGCTGTCGGACCACAGCAGTCCTGGTCATCTGACTGCTAAATTATGATCCTGGCGGTTGGACCACCAGGAGGCTGTTGCCACTGCTTGGATCATGGATCACGATGGGTTGGCGGTGGTCAAAGTCGTGGTCAGACATGGCAGTGCTGAGTTCGGCGGTGCCGTGCTGATCATGCCTTCCCATTTCACCAGCCTTTTCATGGCATTCTTCCCACCATGAAAAGACTGGTGGAAATGCAGTGCTAGGGACTTCCGTGGTGCACCCTGCACTGCCCACGACCATGTCCGTTCAGGGACCCCAGTGTGAGCACCCTCAGAATGCGCACTGTCTGCTAGGGCAATTTAAAGTCAAACTTTTCCTAAGTAACTAAGGAGCAGACGCCAAATTCATTCTCTAAAATATATATTAAACCACGAAGAACCTCACAAACTACAACAAACTCTAAAACAACAAACATAATATTTTTTGTAAATATTCATATAAATATTTTTATTACAGCAGTGAAACAATGATATAAAATCACAAAGTTAAAAAATGCTGAAATGATAGAAAACACATATTAATTATTTAAAAACAATTAACAATAACCAACCACCCAACTTAAAAACAAATTCAATCCATCACATCAACAAAATACAACACATAATCAAAACAATTCCACATAATAATATAAACATAACATAAACAATATAATTATACATTTCCCACCTCGACAAAAGTAAAAATTAAAACTCAGGGATGGATTGCTGGTTTCGCAGTCGCACCACCATAACCCTGTGGTGGCAGTCCCAACAAGACCGCTGAGAATGTTGTCTCCCACCCGCCATATTACAATGTTACCGCTGGCTGAGCAGCAATGCTCCCGATGACAGTGGACGCAGCCAGCAAATCAAGGTATATTTTATCAGATGTGCTGATACAGGTATGTACATTTTGACCAAACAATTCCAAAATGTATACAAATTCGTGATACATGTATAAAACTACTTTGCACAAGTATCACTCCATTGCTGGAGTCTGGGCCAAATATGCCTGGTCCAGTCAATGGCAGAAAATGTGAAGTGTACTTACCTAGATTCTTTGGTCTTTTTTGTAGGGGGAGTTGCTAATGTGAAGGAGGGACCTGGACAAAGGAGTTTACGATGGATACTGAAAGGAAAAAAAGGGAATGGGGGAGCCAATTTCCGACTCCGCTATGATGATGATGACAAGACTGCCAAACTCATAATCAGGCCCTTAGTGTTTTGTAGCTGCAGATCTTTCTCCTTCTCCACGTAAAAAAGAATAGTAATCCACCAAAGAATGAAGAAAACAAATCCAAAAAAACCAAAAATATAAACAATCCAATTGAAATCTTTAGAAGCAATCCAAAGTCTGTAGTTCCGTAAAATAAACTGAAAAAGAGTTAAAAAAAATACCCATTTCAGGAAACAAAAAAAGGAAATCTAAAATTGATTGAATTGATTTCATTAAAAAAAATCATAAATTTAAATTCCCATAGAAATTGTTCGTACACCAAACCTGAAATAGAAACATTAAAAACCCACCCGCACAATGTATTATACTCCCAAGTACATACCTACATAACATTTATCCATCGAAACATAGGAACATAGAAGCATACAGGATTTATACATTAATATAACAATTTAAAAATAAAATAAAAAAGTGACACAGGAAAATAGTACAAAGCACTAATAAGAACCTATCCAAATATAACAAAACTCTTAACACTATTCCCAAGTTTTAAACATGCATCCTGAATCCCCCTCCCCTCAAAACTATACATATATGTTACAGTTAAAATATAAGCAACATCATATAATTTAACATAACATACTCATATTTTGCTAAAACAATGTTAAAAAAAAGCAAAACGACAAACTAGTGTAAAACATTAACAGAAATACATCAAAATGTTGCGAAAACCCACAAACATTGTAACCAATATTTAAACATCCCCACCCACTAAACCCTTAAACTATCCTTAAAAAGGACTTACCTGTTAATACGAACAGCAGCACCTACCCACGACTGCTCGAAAAAAAGATACAAAATAATACCAATATGCTACAAAATAGAAGGTAGCATTAACAAAAAACATGCCCACCAAATTAAACTAAAAGAAAAACTATCACCCCATAGAAATCAAAAGGAAATATAGTCAAAATATTTAATGAATGGAAAAACATGTAAAGAATTATTAATAATGATAAACATGTCAAATAATGTTGTAAAAGGAATTCATAAAATTGTAAAGGTTAGATTAAATAAGTATAAAATTGTACACTTATTTAATATACATTAACAAAGAAAAGCTGAAATAATGTCAAAAATATATATTTAACAAATTTAAAAAATGTTAAAAAATTAGAATCAATTACAAATGAAAAATAACATTTGAAAATATACAGTATACAAATATGTATAAAATCTTATTTACTCCTTGTTTTTACAATTAAAAAAAATATATATATATTTACTTCACTTTATAACTGCTTTAATTTTCACTTAAAAATGTATTAGTCTAGATATGAAACTGTAAAATAAACAAAAATTGTCAAAAAGTATAATTAGAAGAATATGTCTGACATCTTTTTATTATACCAAGGGTCTGATTATGAGTTTAGTGGTCGGCTTTGCCAACCTCCAGACCCGTGGTGGAGGAAACCGCTGCCGAGGTGGCGGTCTCCCAATAGGTCCTAATACGACTTTCCCACTGGGCTGATGGACGGGAACCAAGGTTCCTACCTGCCAACTCAGTGGGAAAGGTTCAGCAACATTGCCGCTGGCTCATAATAGAGTCAGCAGCAATGCTGCCACACACAAGGGGTAGCAGCACCCTCAAATTGCACACTGTCTTTACTGTCGGAGATCCTGGTGGGGGTGATGGTACTTTGGCGGGTTGGCCCATCAACTCGCAATGTGGTGGTCAGACTGCCACAACCACAGTGCTCCGACTGCCACCGCAAGTCTGGCAGTCTGTTGACCACCAGACTTGTAATAAGGCCCTACATTCAGGGGAAATCTTGAAAAAGAAAGGGTGACATTAAGTATTATCATTCCAACCTAAACCAACTTGGGAAAGGTGTTGGATACTAAAGGGGTGATAATTACTATTCCCGCTCCAATCTAAACTAACTTGGGAAAGGTGTTGGACACTTAACCAGTGGCAGTTACTGTTTTTGCTCCAATGTAAACCAACTTGAGGAAGGTATTGGACACTAATGGAGTGACATTTACTACTCCCGCTCCAATCTAAACCAACTTGCAGAATGCATAGGACACTAAAGGGGTGATATTTACTATTACCACTGCAATTTAAACCAAATTGGGAAGGTGTTGGACACTAAAGGAGTGACATTTACTATTCGAACTCCGATCTAAACCTAATTGGGGAATGTGTTGGATACTAACAGGGGTACATTTTCCTAATCCCACTCCAATCTAAACCAACTTGGGGAAGGTGCTGGACACTAAAGGGGTGACATTTTCCTATTCCCACTCCAATCTAAACCAACTTGGGGTAGACATTGAACAAAACTGTGACATTTACTATTCTTATTCAATTTAAACCAACTATGGAAGGTGTTGGACACTAAAAAGTGCCATTTATGATTACAACTCCAACCTAAACCAACTTGGAGAAGGTGTTGGAGACTAAAGGGGAGACATTTTTGTATCTCTACTCCAATCTAAACCAACTTGGGGAGGTGCTGGACACTAAAGGGGTGACATTTACTAATCACTGTCCAAGCTATATCAACTTGGGGAAGGGGTTGGATACTAAAAGGGGGGGGTGACATTTACTATTTTAACTCCAATCTAAACCAAATAGGGAAGATGTTGGGCACTAAAAGAGTGACATTTACTAGTCCCACTCAATCTAAACTACCTTGGGAAAGGTTTGGCCACTAACGGGATGACATTTACTCTTCTCACTCCAATCTAAATTAGCCTAGAGAAGATGTTGAACACTGAAAGGGTGACATTTACTATTCCCACCAAATCTAAACCAACATGGGAAGGAATTGGAAACCGATGAAATGACATTTACTATTCCCACTTCTATCTAAACCAACTTAGGGAAGGTGTTGGACACTAAAGGGGTGACATTTACTACTATCAGTCATATCCAAGGAAACTTGTGAAGGTGTTTGACACTATGGGCCTGATTACAAAGCCGTCCACCAGACCCGTGGTGAGGAGACCCCCATCGAGGTGTCAGTCTGCCCATTGGCCCTATTACCATATTCCCACTTGGTTGTTCCCCGAAACATCCAGGAGGAGAAGGTACCAAGACCAAACCCGTTGCCACGAAGTGAACCTCTACTGTTTGGTTCCGCTTGTGTGGCACAGATACATCCTGTTGACATTTCTGAAATATATCTCCATTTTCCTATGGTACAAGGACACTTGACTTGTGTCTCCAAATGTTGTAGCAGCTACCGTGATGATTTCATCCACCATGCCAGAACCCTTCACTGTTTCTTTTTGTTATATTTTAGCCAATTCACTACACTAATTTCTGCTGTGCACTCCTCAAAACATACTATTTAACCACAGATCATGTGTGAGAGTCCTTTATCAACCATATTTAACTGTCATCTTTAACTACTCTTGCACAAAAAGCGTTTCTTTCAAATGTAAAACAGTTGTAATATTCCATCTCAAATGTACCGTTTAATCAGGGTAGAGTTTGAATTGAGTAATTATGATAGACATAATTTAAATAACTTTCATTGAACTTTCCCACATATAGGTTGGGAGAATGGCAATGATCACATAGTAAAGAACTGCTGTTCACTTCAGTGTTTCTGCATAGGTATCAGTCACTACTATCCCACAGACTACTGACGTTACGGACATGTCAGTCTTTCACTATCCCAATAGGCAAACATATTGTTTCTGTGAGAAACTGGGGCTGATTGCAGAGGCCCCCTAACTTTTTTGCCCCCATTTTCCACTTTATGCTGGTGTTTTCCTGACTCTGATGGTGCCCTGGGTACTGCTAACCAGTCCCAGGGCCTGTGCTCTGTGTAAAATGGATATGCAAATTAGGCTAATTATAATTGGCTAAGTAAACCTACCTATAAGTCCCTAGTATATGGTAGGGCATGTAGGTTTAGGGACCACAGCATAGGTGGTGCACACCTAGGTGCATTGCTGAGGTGCCCAGTGTCATTTTAAAAGCAAGCCTGCCTTGCTGACTGCTTTTAAATTAAAGTTATATGCAAATTCGACTTTGGAATTAAAGGTACTTCCAAAGTCTTAAACTACCTTATTTTTACATATAAGTCACCCCTAAGGTGTGCCCTATGTGCCCCTAGGGCTGGGTGCCATGTAACTATAAGCAGGGACTTTATAAAAATAGATTTATAAGCCCTGGTGAGGTAAAAACAGCCAAATTCGTTTTTCCCTCATTGAAGTAAATGGCCTTCATAGGCTAGAATGGGCAGACTTTATTTAAAATTTTAAAGTCTCCTTAAATGTTACATACCAAGAATTTGGTATCAAATTGATTGTTATAATAAATCCCACAACTTCCAGTTGTTGGATTTAATATAACTAGTGCAGGTAAAAAGTTTAGACTTTACCTAAAAAGTTGCCAATTTCAGCTCTGCATTGTTTTTGCTCCTGTGCTCTGATTGGCCAGCCTGCAGCAGCTTCTGCCAGGCTACTTTAATGAGGTGTGAAGTGGCCTGACTTCACACAAAGGAATGTGCTTGGGGGAGAGAATCTCCCCTCAGCAGATGGGGAAGCAGGAAGGGGGAGGGCTGCCAAACTGGTCTTCAAAGGCAGAGAAGGACATCTGGAGCACCCAGCAACACCCCCACATCCTGCAACCCCAGACAGCTAGGTGCCCCCTTGATTAGATTAGGAGAGGGCAGGAGAGGGGTGTGTTTATGATTTTTAGCCACACCAGTGGGTGGGCTCAGCCAGATCTCTCCTCTAAAAATCAGATTCATCCATTTTGGATTTTTAGAGACTATTGCCTTCTGGGATGGATTTTTGCCACACTTCCCAGGAAGTGGTCATCACAGGGGGACGACCCTGTCCCTGATTGGAGGACCAGGGCCCCCCTGCTTTTCACCCAGGAGCAAGGATAAAACTGGCAGACCTGCACCCACGCCTCAGATCCCCACCAAATTTCAAGAAGAAAGAACTACAAGGAGAAGAAGGACTGCCCTGCTGGACCCCTGGCCTGCACCTGGACCCTGCACTCAGAAAGACTGCACCAGCTGCACACTTGGGCTTCACCACAAGAAGGACTTTGCCTGGCTTCCACTGGTTCAAGGAGGGACTCCCTGTTTGCTACAGGTGAAAAATTGCTAACCAGAGTCCCCTGCACCAACTCCTGAAAAAGTGACCAGCTGACCACTGCCCAGTGGCCAAAAAGGAGTTTGCGCCAGGTGCACTCTGGGAGTTGAAGTCCGCACTTCCCAAGGACCATCACAGAACTTCTGGACCCTTGGGGTGAGCTGTGGACCCCAAAAGAACCTTAAAAGAACATCTGGGTGAAGCCCCAGAAGTTTGGAAAAGATTGGAGAAATTTTAGAAAAAAGCTCCATAAAGTGACCGACTCGACGCGGAAATTCTAGCCGGCTTGCCTCAACCGCGACCCGGCCTGACTTCGTGGTTCGTCCCGGTCAAGAAAAACATCCGAAAAAAAGACTAAGTCCGAACGTAAAAAGTTGACCGGGACCTTCCAGCCATCGTATCCGAGAAGGGCTCCACGGACGTCGGATCAAGATCCAGGTTTACCCCGGTCGAAGGATTTTCATCTCGAAAAAACGACTAAGTCCGAAGGTAAAAATCACCACCGAGGAAACCGACTTCGCGTATCCGGACAAGGGCTCCAGGAGGTCGGATCCAACTGGCAGGTTCGTCCCGGGGAAGAAAAACATCAAAAAAGAGACTAAGTCAGAAGGTAACTTTTTAACCGAGGCCTCCCGCGACTTGTAGCCGAGCAGGGCTCCATCGCGGTCGGCCTGAAATTTGACTTTGCCCCGGTCCTGGTGCAACCAGATGACCCGATTGGCGCTTTTTGTTTCTAAGCGCTAGAAAATAATAATACTTTAAAAATTCATATCTCCGGTTCCCCTGAACCGATTTTAATCGTTTTTGTGTCATTTTAAAGATAAAAATATAAGCTATTTTTATAAATTGGTTTTGGATTTTTAAACTGTTTCCTGTGTTTTATTTAATTACTGTTTTGTGATATTTGAATGCTTTACACTTTGTCTCCTAAGTTAAGCCTTGACGCTCGATGCCAAGCTACCAAGGGTAGAGCTGGGATTAATTTACTGAGACCTAACTGTACTTTTGTGGAGGTTTGTGGCTTGTTGCTAGGTGTAGGTACCTACCTGCCCTACCAATAACCCATTTTCCAACATAATTGGAAGCAGCGACGGGATCCTGTACTTGTGTTCAATATCACGTTACAGTTTTAGATAAAACAAATTAAAAATCCTTTAAATTGTCCTAGTGCAAAAATTGTTTTTAATTTTTAATTTTATTTTTTTTTTTAAATTAATTTGGATTAATTTCAATTATTGAATTTTTGTAATTTTTCTAAATTCCTGTTACCAATTTTTGCAAAAAGTTTTTGTTGACACAAAACTAGGGAACCATGGAGCTTGATCTGGCTAGCCTACCCACACTGACAGTAGTCCAGCTTAGGGGGTTGTGTATTGAGAGGGGGTTGCCTGCAACCACTAATCTCAGGAAGGAAATCCTGATTAAATCCCTGACAGCATGGGCTGAGGCCCAAGAGGTAGAGACAGAGGAAGCTCCAGAGGAGGAACCAAAAGAGGATGATGCTAACTCTAACCACTCAGGGGAGGAAAGGCATCAGACCCCAAGTGAGGAAGAGGAGGAACGGTCCTCCCTGGACACAGTCACTAGGGGCAGACCCAAAGCTAGTGGTAGGAAGAGGGTCCTTTCAGGAGGAGAGAACCCATCCATCAGGGAAAGTGAGCTGGAAGCCCAGCTAGCCTACATAGCTTTGGAAGCAGAGAAGCTGGCCCTAGAAAAGAAAAAGTGGGCATACAAAGAGAAAAGAGATGGAAGCAGCGATAAAGAAGTTGAGGTGTCCATGGGTGGGGGAGTTTGCCCCAGATTACCCAAGGGGGTGGTTCCTGCTTATGTGGAGGGGGATGACATAGATAAGTGGCTAGGGGCCTTTGAGAGGGCACTCCAAATGAGAAGGGTTAGGCCTCAATACTGGGGTTCCCTTTTGTGGGAGTTGGTCCCCAACTCAGGGAGGGATAGGCTTCTGACCTTAAGGGGGGAGGAGGCAGATTCATACCCTAGTATGAAAAGGTGCTTAGCCAAGAAGTTTGGTCTGACCCCAGAGCAATATAGAATGAAGTTCAGGGACACCCAGAAGGTCAGTACCCAGTCTTGGGTTGACTTTGTAGACACCTCACTAAAGGCACTGGAGGGCTGGATTATTGGCAACAAAGTTAATACTTATGAGGGGTTATACAATCTGATCATGAGAGAGCACATCTTGACCAATTGTATCCAAGAAAGGTTACGCCAGCATCTAGTGGACTCTAAGCTGACCAACCCTAGAGAGCTAGGGGAGGCAGCTGATGAGTGGTTGAGAACCAGGGTGGTTGTCAAGTCCCAGGGGGGAGACTCCAAGAAGGGGGGGACAGGTCCCCAAAAACCTAAGGAGGGAGGTGGTAAGCCCACCACAGAGACTCCCTCTGTACCCCAGAACCCTAAGAAGGAGGAGAGTAAATCCCACTCCCAATCTGACATGCAGAGACAGGGAGACCCAGGGTTAAAAAAGCTCTTGGACAGTAGGGCTTGCTTTGACTGTCAGCAGACAGGTCACTTCAGAGGAGATGCAGCCTGTCCAAGGAAGGTGGTTAGCACTGGGCTGTCCAGTGTAGCCATAGAGGAGGATTCCTCAGATGATGAAGTCCTCCTAGCATTGTGCTGGGAGACAGGACCAGATGGTAAGCTGGTGATCCCTGAGGGTGGGAGTAGGCACTTCCACCACATTCAAGTGAATGGGATCCCTACCACTGGCCTGAGAGACACCTGTGCCAGTCACACTGTAGTGAGTGACCGGTTAGTGACCCCAGACATGTATGTCCCAGGAAAGACAAAGAAAGTCAGGATAGCCACAGGGGAGGTCACCTCCAAACCTGTAGCCATAGTGCCCCTAGAGAGGGAGGGTATCCTTGACTGGATTAGGGTGGTAGTCAGTGCTGACCTTCCCCTAGATTTTATCCTGGGCAATGACCTCCCAGAGGTGAGTCTGATCACAGATGGGGTGGTCGCCCAGGGCGCCCCCCCAACCCAAAGTCCTGGGGAGTCAGTCCCTACAGTTAGGAGACAGGGGTCCCCAAGAAAAGGAAAGAAGAAAAGGAAGGGTAGGCCACTCTTAAAGAGAGTTCCAGGGAGCCAAAGGCCTTCTGCCCCAGTAGGGGGGGAGCCCAGAGTTGGCACTGGTGAGGCCTCACCTGACCCCAAGGAAGTCCTGAGTAGTCAGGCAGCTGTCCAGATGCAAGGTGTTGCCCCTGCACTGACAGAAGGGAGAGTGGAAGGAGGGTGTCTGCCACAGGAGGTGGTAGCCCCCCACTCTAGACAGCAAGAGGGGTGCCAGGACCCCAAAGATGCCCCTAAAGCAGCTCAACCACCTGTCAGTGGAGAGCTTAGGGTGTGGTTCTGGGTACTGACAGCTGTCAGTAGCCTCTGCTGGGTGCTAGCCTTCCTGGCAGCACTGTACTTGGCCTGGGAGGCAGACCCCAGAGCCAATAGCAAAGTAGGCCCCCTGACCCTATTGGTCATGGTGGGGTTGCTCAAGTGTTGGGTGACCTCTTTGGGTAAGCTAGGTGTTGCCCTAGCAAAGTTAGGAGTAGGGGAGGTGGGCACCTCACTACCCAAGTTAGCAGAGAGAGATGAGGAAGACCCCCCTAGAGGGAAGTTTCAGTTTGGGTTGGGTCCTTTTACTGTTGGGATGGCTTCACTACCCAGAGGGAGTGACCCTGACAGGAGGATATAAGGCAGAGTAGGCCCTGCAAAGGGACAGCCAGTTTTCTTCACTGTCTTCCTCGCCTAACAAGCCAGGAAGACTCTCCCAGGGTTGGGCTGAGTCTCCTGGGCGTGTGGGCTGGGGGGGGGGTTGTGTGAGAAACTGGGGCTGATTGCAGAGGCCCCCTAACTTTTTTGCCCCCATTTTCCACTTTATGCTGGTGTTTTCCTGACTCTGATGGTGCCCTGGGTACTGCTAACCAGTCCCAGGGCCTGTGCTCTGTGTAAAATGGATATGCAAATTAGGCTAATTATAATTGGCTAAGTAAACCTACCTATAAGTCCCTAGTATATGGTAGGGCATGTAGGTTTAGGGACCACAGCATAGGTGGTGCACACCTAGGTGCATTGCTGAGGTGCCCAGTGTCATTTTAAAAGCAAGCCTGCCTTGCTGACTGCTTTTAAATTAAAGTTATATGCAAATTCGACTTTGGAATTAAAGGTACTTCCAAAGTCTTAAACTACCTTATTTTTACATATAAGTCACCCCTAAGGTGTGCCCTATGTGCCCCTAGGGCTGGGTGCCATGTAACTATAAGCAGGGACTTTATAAAAATAGATTTATAAGCCCTGGTGAGGTAAAAACAGCCAAATTCGTTTTTCCCTCATTGAAGTAAATGGCCTTCATAGGCTAGAATGGGCAGACTTTATTTAAAATTTTAAAGTCTCCTTAAATGTTACATACCAAGAATTTGGTATCAAATTGATTGTTATAATAAATCCCACAACTTCCAGTTGTTGGATTTAATATAACTAGTGCAGGTAAAAAGTTTAGACTTTACCTAAAAAGTTGCCAATTTCAGCTCTGCATTGTTTTTGCTCCTGTGCTCTGATTGGCCAGCCTGCAGCAGCTTCTGCCAGGCTACTTTAATGAGGTGTGAAGTGGCCTGACTTCACACAAAGGAATGTGCTTGGGGGAGAGAATCTCCCCTCAGCAGATGGGGAAGCAGGAAGGGGGAGGGCTGCCAAACTGGTCTTCAAAGGCAGAGAAGGACATCTGGAGCACCCAGCAACACCCCCACATCCTGCAACCCCAGACAGCTAGGTGCCCCCTTGATTAGATTAGGAGAGGGCAGGAGAGGGGTGTGTTTATGATTTTTAGCCACACCAGTGGGTGGGCTCAGCCAGATCTCTCCTCTAAAAATCAGATTCATCCATTTTGGATTTTTAGAGACTATTGCCTTCTGGGATGGATTTTTGCCACACTTCCCAGGAAGTGGTCATCACAGGGGGACGACCCTGTCCCTGATTGGAGGACCAGGGCCCCCCTGCTTTTCACCCAGGAGCAAGGATAAAACTGGCAGACCTGCACCCACGCCTCAGATCCCCACCAAATTTCAAGAAGAAAGAACTACAAGGAGAAGAAGGACTGCCCTGCTGGACCCCTGGCCTGCACCTGGACCCTGCACTCAGAAAGACTGCACCAGCTGCACACTTGGGCTTCACCACAAGAAGGACTTTGCCTGGCTTCCACTGGTTCAAGGAGGGACTCCCTGTTTGCTACAGGTGAAAAATTGCTAACCAGAGTCCCCTGCACCAACTCCTGAAAAAGTGACCAGCTGACCACTGCCCAGTGGCCAAAAAGGAGTTTGCGCCAGGTGCACTCTGGGAGTTGAAGTCCGCACTTCCCAAGGACCATCACAGAACTTCTGGACCCTTGGGGTGAGCTGTGGACCCCAAAAGAACCTTAAAAGAACATCTGGGTGAAGCCCCAGAAGTTTGGAAAAGATTGGAGAAATTTTAGAAAAAAGCTCCATAAAGTGACCGACTCGACGCGGAAATTCTAGCCGGCTTGCCTCAACCGCGACCCGGCCTGACTTCGTGGTTCGTCCCGGTCAAGAAAAACATCCGAAAAAAAGACTAAGTCCGAACGTAAAAAGTTGACCGGGACCTTCCAGCCATCGTATCCGAGAAGGGCTCCACGGACGTCGGATCAAGATCCAGGTTTACCCCGGTCGAAGGATTTTCATCTCGAAAAAACGACTAAGTCCGAAGGTAAAAATCACCACCGAGGAAACCGACTTTGCGTATCCGGACAAGGGCTCCAGGAGGTCGGATCCAACTGGCAGGTTCGTCCCGGGGAAGAAAAACATCAAAAAAGAGACTAAGTCAGAAGGTAACTTTTTAACCGAGGCCTCCCGCGACTTGTAGCCGAGCAGGGCTCCATCGCGGTCGGCCTGAAATTTGACTTTGCCCCGGTCCTGGTGCAACCAGATGACCCGATTGGCGCTTTTTGTTTCTAAGCGCTAGAAAATAATAATACTTTAAAAATTCATATCTCCGGTTCCCCTGAACCGATTTTAATCGTTTTTGTGTCATTTTAAAGATAAAAATATAAGCTATTTTTATAAATTGGTTTTGGATTTTTAAACTGTTTCCTGTGTTTTATTTAATTACTGTTTTGTGATATTTGAATGCTTTACACTTTGTCTCCTAAGTTAAGCCTTGACGCTCGATGCCAAGCTACCAAGGGTAGAGCTGGGATTAATTTACTGAGACCTAACTGTACTTTTGTGGAGGTTTGTGGCTTGTTGCTAGGTGTAGGTACCTACCTGCCCTACCAATAACCCATTTTCCAACAGTTTCAATGTATCATCAGCTAAAGCCTTATCACATACCCATACCATAGCTCCCAAGTGACCAGATCCCATGATACAGAGAGAGGTCAGTACAAATACCCCCAGTCATGGAACCTTCCACTTACCATGGTCAGGTATCAGTAGGCATGTCACTTACCTATGTCAGTCTTGCTACACATGCACAGTGGCCTGCAGTGAGGAAACACAGTGAAAGCTACATACAAAGTAGTTATTACCAGCACAAACCATTCTGGGGGTTGAGGGTATGGATGGCACAGGATGATATGTGTGAGAGACTAATTAACACCCAAATGGCATCATTGAACTAACCTCCAATGCCAAACAGGTCTATTTAGTGGAATAGGATACTACCATCTCACTGTCCTGACAGTCTGGGCATAGAACTTACACACAACAAATCTAATGCCTGACAGTCCCTAGTTCAATCCAGGATCACTTTATTTGTCAGTCTGGAAATCCCACCTGCCTGTGATACTGTCTGATATTGTGAAATGAGGATGACCCTGTGAAGTAATCTGCAAATTATAAATGTCAAAGATAAGATATAGGCTACATTGAAACAAAAACATTATATTGCCAATTCCTACATACAATGATAACTTGTGATAAAAGTAGACTATGGTGATCAAAAAGCTGCACAAGACTCCATGTAATATTCTGCATGCACATCTGAGTTATATACCTGGTGGATGGTCATACTAAGACCCTTATCAAGCATCCTCAACCCCAAAAATACCCTACTGAGTTACTCAAATTACATAACATCACATACCTAAAGTCAGGTGAAGTACTGATTGATGAGATCTGCCCTGATGTCTCCAGTTTCATCCTCATCAAACTCATCCTCACTTTGCAAATCTGTGTTCTCACACACTGAAGCTGCTGACTCCCCCTCATCTGTTATAAATGGGATTTGGCGTCTCAGGCAAAGTTTTGGAGCATGCAGCAGGCAACAATAATTTGACATACTGTGGAGTAGAGCAGGGCTCCACCGAACGTATCAATGCTACGGAATCTTGCCTTCAGGAGCCCACATGTCCGCTGCACTTCACACCTTGTCCTTCCATGGGCCAAAGTGTAGCGGACTTGACCTGCATTGTTGGGTACCTCACTAGAGTTTAGAAAGACAAACATAAGTAAGGGACATCCACAAATTTGTTAGCAGATAAAAGTGACAGACACACATGATATGTGACTTATCAACCAGCCAAGCCCTCTTTGTTTATTGTCTTGTTATCCGCAGTGGAATATTGCTGTTCCGTGTGATGAAGAAATCATGGACTGACCCCGAGTACCTTGCATAAACATGTGAAATGGAGAGGTCAGCCAAAAGGACCTCTTGGACCTCTTTGGCATTTGAGGGAATCTTCACGTTGTGGAAATCTGATGTAGCTGTCCAGGTGTTTCAACAATGCAGACAGTAAAGCCTTTCAAGACCAGACTGGACATAGGCTGAGACATCACTGCAGTTATGGCCACTGTATTTTGAAAGGAGCATGTGGCCAAGAAGTGCAGCATTGATGTGGCTTGTACAAAGGGTGGTATGCTAGGGGGATTACAAATGGCAGGCATCAGATCTGGCTCCAACTGACGACAGAGATCCATGATTGTATGCCTATCTAGTCAGTAGATCTGAATCACATATCGCACCTCCATGCTCTGCAGGTCTGCTAGGGGACGATACACTGGAGATTTTCTTACTCGTCTCATGCCAGGATAACTATGTGGGAGAAAACCAGAATGTATGTGTATCACTCATTCTTTATATCAGAAGTATGATCATGCCCATGTCACATATAATGCTCTAAATTCCACATGAAGCTGTTGAAACGTTATACACTGAACATGCCTAGGCAAATAATGGCTTATTACCGCATTCATATCCCCTTTCCTCTATAATATTTTACAGTTGGAAAAGCATGCTATTGACAATCCATGTGACATGAACATTCTTAACCATATACTCATTCTCCGCCCGTGTCCTGCCATATTGGTGGCAACCACCTGCGTCCTCGAGGTGGGCACCAGAAAGGAGAGAGGAAACCACCTCCCTCTGCAAGCCATGCTCCTCCAGGAGGCGGTGGTTGGTGCTTCCCCGGGCCTCCGGCGGCCTTTGACTGGCCCGCTCTTCACTCCGGGTTGCGGCAGTGACTCCCAACAAAAGGAATGGCCCATTGGTGCCCCGGGAGAGTTCTCCTTGGCCCACCTCACCCTGGGGGCACTCTTGAGCACACTCACTCTAGACCTCATCCTCTCGTGCCCCAAGGGCATTGCACACAGCCCGTTTCTGATGCGCTTTGGGAAAACAAGAAGCAAAGTAACTGAAAAACCCCCAGGTTGCGACTGCGATTCCTTCAACAGATAGAGGGAGGTGCCCAGGCAGCAGGAAGGCCGCTTCTCTAGCACTTTATCCCTAGAAGAGAGCGCTTCTTAAGGCTCTATGCATTAACATGGAGTGCTCCTCATGCTCTCTGGTAGGTGCTGGCAGAGGTCAGGGGCCATAACACCCAGCCCCTTGGGGACTCAACAGAAGGAGCACAGGTGGTAGAGCCAAGCTGCAGGCCAGCACAAAGGGATGCAGACAGTGGCAGTTCCTCCAGGTGAACAGGCAGGGCACAGGTCAGCACAGCACAGCATTCCAAGGCGGTTCCTGGTGAGTCCCTCCAGCAGTGCTCTGTGTCCAGTTCCAAGTATGTTTCTTTGTGCCAATTGTGGGGAAAAAACCCCTGTACTTATACTCAGAGAGGGTTTCAACCAGTTACAACTGGTTGTGGGCTTGTCCCCTCTTTCCTCCGGCACAGGCTCCAAGCAACAGTTGAGGGTAAACAACCCTTGTGTGTGAAGCCAGGGCACAGCCTTTACAGATGCTTGTGTGCCCTGCCTCCCCTTCTCTCAGCCCAGGAAGACCATTCAAAAGGCAGATACACCTCTGTGACACTTCCACCCTCCCTGTGTACAGGCTGTCTGAAAAGTATGCACAAAGCCCAATGGGCACTCTGCCCAGACGAGGATTGGATTCAAGCTGCAAAACACCAGAGTCATAAGCACAGAGAAATGCTCACTTTCTAGAAGTGGCATTTCTGTAATGATAACAAAAAATCCACCTACACCAGTAAGCAGCATTTTTCACTACCATCACAACCATACCAAACATGCCTACGCTATCCCTCATAAATCAGACAATATCCCCTAGACATAAGCCAGGCCATTTCCAAAGCAATCCTATGAGAAGGCAGCACTCACAGCATTGAGAAACCAAACTAGGATGTTTGTCACTGCTAGGACAGGCCACGCTACTAGTCACATGACCTGCCTTCTACATACATAGCACCCTGCCCATAGAGCTAGCTAGGGCCTACATTAGGGGTGACCTACATGTAGTGAAAGGGGAGTTCTGGGCCTTGCAAATAGATTTAGATGCCAGGTCCCTGTGGCAGCAAACTGTGCATGCAGGTCCTGCACTTGCAAGCCTAGACAGGTTTGAAAGGCTAATTCAGTGAGTGGCACAAGCAGCGCTGCAGGCCCACTAGTAGCATTTAATTTACAGCCCCTGGGTATAGGGATACCATTGTACAAGGGACTTAGAGGTAAATTAAGGCCCGTATTTATACTTTTTTTGCGCCGCATTTGCGTCGTTTTTTGACGCAAAAACGGCGCAAACTTGCAAAATGCCATTGTATTTTGTAGGTTTGCGCCGTTTTGCGCCAAAAAGCGGCGCAAATGTGGCGCAAAAAAAAGTATAAATACGGGCCTAAATGTGCTAATCAGGTATAAGCCAATCATACCAAGTTTACAAGGGAGAGCACATGCACTATAGCACTGATTAGCAGTGATGAAGTGCCCAGAGTCATAACGTCAGCTAAAAAGGGTCAGAAAAATTAGAAGAAGGTAAAAAGTTTGGGGAATGACCCTATAGAAAGGGCCAGGTCCAACAGTGTGGCGGCATTGTTCCCGGCTCATAACGGAGCAAGCGGCAATGCTGCTGCACTCAGGGTGCACCAGCACCCTTCACATACACACTGCAGAGCAGACAGGGTGCATTTCATGAGTGCTGGGCAGGGGTAGACCCTGCACTGCCCATGCCAAAGGCTGGTGGAGAACAAGGTTGTAATCAGCATGGCAGCGCTGACTTTAGTGTCGCTGTGGCTGATTACAACCACAAATGCTGTCATCCCGTCGAGATCACTGATCCTGGGGGAGACGGCGGTCTTTTGGCGGTCTGATCACCAAACTCTTAATTTGATGGTCAGGCCGTCAAAGCTGTGGCGGTCCGGACTGCGTCTGCGAGTCCGCCAGACTAGTGACTCAAGTCTCATAATTAGACCCTTTGTATTGGTCTTCAACTTTTCTTCATTATTTTAGGGAGTTTAAGGTTATATGAGACAGTCATTCATAGTAACCACATTCCTCTGACAGCCATGCTTGAGTGGGAGTTTATTTCTAATAGGGAGGTACATAATTTCAATGGCACAGTTATGTTATGGGATAAAGGACTCAGAATTAAATGGGACAGGATTTTGCCAGATGTATTTCATTGTAAATTAATCCAGCTCTGTGCATATGAATTTGAGGCACTCTGTAGAAGGTTTCTCTGACAATCTGATTCTGTCCTCTTATCAGTTGATCTGTGTAGCAGTCAAGTTCTTGCAGTCTAGGCCCTGCATCATTACCCACCCTTCACGCAAAGGGTGGTTTGACTATTCCTGTACCAGTGCCTTTTGTGAACTAAAGCTGTCACTAAAGCAAACCCCCAGAGATTAATTGCCTCTTGTTGGGCAAACATTGTTACATCCATTCGCCACCCATGGAACCCCTTTCCAGTGCAAAGTAATGCAAGGCAGCAACCTATGCATATAACTTGTGTTATAACATGCAATACACTTATAATAAGGCAAACAGGTTATCCAAGATGTTTGTGTAACCTGTCCATTAAACTCCAAATCAGGTTCTAAAGGCCTCATTATTTGTTTTGTGGTCCACCAAACTCCCAGGGGAATGCCACTGCCATGGTGGTGACGTTTCCACCGAGCATATTACAATGTTCCCACTGGGCTGACCGGCAGAAACATTGCAATATGTGTTCTCACTAGGCTGCCCAGTGGGAACAGTGCTAGGATATTGGCCTCGGCTCCCGAGGCCAATATCCTAGGATTTTGCACAGTCTGCAAAGCAGAAAGCACACATTCCAATGGTGCTGGGCAGGTGGTTCCCTGCACTGCACATGCCATGGCCCCTGTGGCTCATGCCACTTGCTTTCTGCCATGAAGACGCTGGTGGAAAGAGTGGTTGTAATCAGCCAAGCAGTGCTAGGTTCATCGCTGCCATGGCTGGTTACAAGCCCGACTCCCATCACCCCATCGGGATCTATAATCCTGGCAGGGACAGCAGTCATTAGGCGGGTCTGCCAGCCAAACCTGTAATGTGGCAGCACCACCGCAGGGCTGGCAGTCCTAGGACCACCAGCCTCATAATGAGGACATTAGTCTTTCACAAAAAGGGAAAGGAAGAGCTTGAAATTTAACGAGGTTAAACTTCTGAGGCACATCATATTTAAGATTGACAGCTTTTAAAGTACACTCTGGCCCTCTATTGAATAGCAATAGTGCCACTGAAACAGAGGTTTTTTTCTAAAAAGGTTTCTATGACTACATTTTGCAGCACATGAAGGATCAAGACAAGTTTGATTGAAGTGGGAAAGGAGCTAGATTTTTACTTAGGTTTCATCCATTCATTCTGCTTTTAGTGTGTAATATGTGATGCCAAAATTGTTGATGCTAAAGGGTAGGTGTGACTTATTCTTATAATTCAGGAACGTCACATGACTGGAGGATGCCAACTACAGATGTCAATACCTGTGAAAAAACTGAGAAGGTCAAGAGTGTGCATTGCACCACTGTGTGTAAAAACCTGATTGCAGCTTTCTCTTGTGGTCAAACTGCTTAACGGTTGATGTACTTGCTGGTGACAAGGCAGCAGGAGGACAAAGGTTGCAAGAGGCCACTTGAAGCTAATAAGTCATGTGTCCCTCACTTATCCAGCCTGACTCCCAGTCCTCTACTTCCCTCAACAGATGGGAAAGGAGGTCAGGACACTGCCACCACCCAATGGGGCAATGAGGAGGTAAAAATAGCTTTCCTTCATTTTTTTTCAGCTAGGCACAAACACAAACTAAGAGAAATATTGTGGAAAATGAATTCAGTGTATGCCCTACTGGCACATAAACATATACTTGGTTCTTCCTTGCAATAGAAAATCCCCTCATTATAAGGCCTTAGTCAGCTTTTTTCAGGAAAGGAGTTCTAAAAATAGAGATTAAGCGGAACTCGTGAATGGGTGGAAGAATGCTTACCCATTTTTTCATGCTGCTTTTTCATGCCAGTAGCATGATCTGCTCTGAAAAATCAACGCGAACAGCACCACACAGTCAACATGGGCGCAGCCATTTTGTTCTACCTTCTTTCTGTTCTGTGCGTGGTGCTGCACCTGATTTTTCAAACCACCCTAATCTATTCAGTCCTTTCTCTCTTACTCTCATCCACCACTCATTTACCTTTATTTTATCAGTCTGTTTCTTTATGTCTGTGTAGTTTACATTTATTTTCTTTTTTGATTTCCATGACTTTTTTTTTTTTTTTTTTGGTTTTCTCTTTACTTTCTTAGTTTATTAGTTCTTATTTTATTCTTCTCTTACTTCCTAGTCTCTTCCTACTTTTCCTTTTTCAGCTTTTTTCCCATCCAGCACCATGTTAGAGTGGCAAGAGAGTGGAAGCGGAGGTGCCCATGAGGGTGCTAGCCGCACATCTTGCAGTCACCAGTGGTGCCAAAGGGTGTAGCCCAGCTCCATTTTTTCTGAGGTTGAGGTGGCTGCATTTATTTTTTATATATAGCTCCACCTTCCCTCCCTCTATACTGGCAGCAGGTGACAAACCTGGGAAGGGTTATGCCCAGCAGAAGCGTGGGCTGCTGTGGAGTAGAGTGCACCAGTACATTCCCGGGTGCACGTGGGTGAGGCACATTGTGCAGCAGCTGATGCACCGCTAGGCGAACATCATCAACCGCAAACAGAATCTGTTCGACCTGCTGGGTGACAAAGTTGTGGGGCTTGGTGAGTAAATATTTATTTGTTATATTCTACAATGCAAATATGTTTTTTTTCAACTAGCATGCTGCTCACACACAGAGGTACGTTACATTTACCTTACAAATACTATGTGATCCAGCTTGAGCCATCCAGGTGCTCAGCACTACCTAATCGTACTCAGCAGTGGTGGCACTCACTTGGACTGATAATTTAAGAGGTCTTGCAGACTCTGTCTTGTCACTAAGATAGTGGTAGTATAATAACAGTTAGTTAGTGCTCTCTGTGCCTTTCTTTATGTAGTTCACACAGTCCCACTATCCCAATGAAGTGCAGCATGCATCTGTGCATTGAAAAGTGAGACTAAGGTCCTCATTATAAGTCTGGCATTCTTTAGAGCACCAGACAGGCGGTCCAACCTCCACATTACAACCCTGGTGGTCCGACCAACAGGGGACCACCGCTACCGCCAGTAACAAGTTTCCAGATGGTGTGGTGGCCGTCGGAGTCATGGTCAGCCACGGCAGCGTTGAATTCAGTGCTGATCACATGTCCAGTTTCTGCCAGCCTTTTCATGGAGGGGACACTGCCATGAAAAAGCTGGTGAAAAGTCAGTGCTGGGGGACCCCCTGCACTACTCATGCCTATGGCATGGGCAGTGCAGGGACCCCCTTCCCAGCACCCTTGTAATGCACACTGTCTGCTAAGACATATTCTAAGGGTGCTGGGAGTACCCTCTGTGTGACGGCATTGGCCTCTGCACCATGAGAGGCCTAGGCCAATGCCACCAAACAGTTTTCACTGGGCAGACCAGGAGAAACCACAGATTTCTGAGGTTTCCACTGGTCTGCCCAGTGGAAACCTTTTATTTGGCCTGGGAGGAGACCACCAACTCCGCGGCAGTCTCCTCTCCTTGGGACTGGCAGCTGACGGTCAGCCCGCTAACTTCGTAGTGAGGCCCTAAATTTGCATATCAAAGAGGGTTAAGGAGCAAACATCAGTCATTGCAAATGCAATAGTAGTTCCAAATGGAGTTTAGGATTAGAAAATTATTAATAGGGTTTAGGTTTAGGAAATTAGGAAGAGGTCAACTGGATACTAGTACTATAGGTGAACTAATTTAGAAAAGTACAATGCTAGTGCCTTTGCCTTTGCCTGTCAAAATATTTTTGGGAGATTAACTATACCACTAATCTATTTTTTTAATCCTCTTTATTTCTTACATCAGCACCCAAGGGCAAGAAGAGGGCATTATCAACAACAGGTCGGGATGGGTCTGCCACCAGTGCCATAGTGGATGAAAGTACCACTACCACCAGGGCCATTGCAGATAGATCTGCTGGCCACAGTTAGGGCCTGATTACAACTTTGGAGGAGGTGTTAATCCGTCCCAAAAGTGACGGTAAAGTGACAAATATACCACAAGCCGTATTACGAGTCCATTATATCCTATGGAACTCGTAATGTGTCTGGTGGTATATCCGTCACATTTGTGACGGATTAACACCTCCTCCAAAGTTGTAATCAGGCCCTTAGTCCTGTATATTATCATTATTTTCCAAACTTTTACCACTGTCCAACATAAGAATAATTTTGACTTGTTTATTCTATTTTATGCTGTATCCTTTTTTGCAACTCCTCTTCTATCTGTGTTAATTTGTTGTTATCCTTGCATTATCTTTTTTTCTATATTTCATATTTCTGTAGCTGACTTCCTCCTATCTGTAGTAGAGGTTTATAGCATTCTTCTGCTTGTGAACTGGTACTGTAAGACTAAAGGAACACATTTTAGGTACTCAACTGTGAATACTGAAGGCTTAAGCAAGGTCTTTTTATATACGCATGTTTGTTGACAAGGCTTTCTTTCTCATGCTCACACAGTAAAATGAGAGAGTACCCATGGCCATGGTGGACCCCACCAGGGTGATGTTTTATCATTCATTTTATACCAGTAGTTTCCATGACAGTACAGCATGACAGGAACGTAGTATGAGGTCCCATTGCAGTTGCCAAATAAGACCATATGTCTTAATTGACCAATTTATTCCACCTCTTCGTTGCATTATGTAAATGTTTAGTTGCTTTGACTACCTTGCTTTTCTAAGGTTGTGAACCAACACAATGACCCAAGTGATACTTCTAATAGAAGATACTGCTAACTGATTTGTACAGATGCATTTCAGTTGTATTTTCTTAAAAAAATATTAACGGAAGGTGCCACTGACATTTAAAATGTGTAATGTTTTTTCTAACCTCACAGACCACCAGTGCCTGGGATAGTGGCAACACCAGTGTGCCAGAAGCAGAGGTAGTTGGAGGGGGAGTACCAGTGGCAGAAGTGATGGGCAGTGCTTAGTCACATTACTTGCTTATTGAAAAATTACTAGTATACTCAATGTATTTGTTAAGCGAGGCAGATATGTAATCCACCCATCATGATTCATCACCTTCATGCCCATGGCATTTCACCACCCAGGACCTAATTGCAGCATGGTTCATCTTGGCACTGCTGTGTTGGCTGTGCAATGTATGTCTGCTTCAGTTTATGTGTCATCTACAAAGTTTCAATGCATTGCAAGCTGATAAGAAGGTGTGTTTCCCTTCCCTCCCAGTAACCACTAAGGACCAGATGTAGCCAAAAAATTGCGAGTCGGAAATTGCAAGTCATTGTGACTCGCAATTTCTGACTCGCAAAATGGTATCCAACAAGAAAAAGCGACTTCATTTTGCGACTCACAAATTAAGTCGCACCGCAGATTGCGAGTCCGCTGTTGGCGAGGTCGCTTTTTGCGACCTCGCTAAAAATGGACTCGCAAATTGCGACTGTGCCGCAAATTGCATGCAGGTGCAGAAAAACAGTTTGAAAAACACTTCCTGGCTCTTGCTGATGACATCAGAGCCAGGAAGTCATTAAATACACCTGGGAGGAGGAAGGACCACACCCTTTTCCAACTGCTGAGCAACCACCTGGAGGAACAGCAGCAACAATGGAAGACTCAGGCAGTGCAGGCAGGAAGAGAAAATTGAAGTTCTCAGAAAAGGAACTTGAGGTGCTGACAGAAGAATGCTGCCAGCACCATGACCAGCTGTTTGGAAGGGCTGCCCTGAGTGTTCCAGACACGGAGAAGAGGAGAATCTGGCAAGACATCCAGGAGAGGGTCAACACCATAGGGGTGAGCCACCGAAGTATAGATGAAATAAAAAAACTGTGGTATGACCTGCACTCCAGGACAAAGGAGAGGGTGGCAGAGAGCCTCAGGGAGATGAGGGGCACACGAGGAGGCCCATCCACCATCCCACCACACACAGCCATGGAGGAACTGGTGGAACAGACCCTTGAGCCTGAGGCAGTTGCAGGAATGGGAGTACTGGACACGTCAGCACCAGGAACATCAAAAAGTGAGTACCATGAAACATGCATGTACACCCGTAAATGCTATACCCCCACCCACCCAGTACACAGCAGCATGCACAACCAAACTAGCTCCATTCCAGACTTGCAACCACTAGAATGGTGCATTATGGGCAATGTAGTACAGTAGTCAGCTTATAGGCAAATGTTTATTAGGAGGCATTCAACAGATGTTAGATACTGACAGGGTGTTCCCTATGTCCCACAGGTCTCCCACAAGACACCCCCACCAGCCACACCGTCCAGGGTGCAGAAAGCAGCCAACAGGCAGCGCAGGAGTCTGAAGCAGGCACTACAGGGCCCAGAACCACACCGCCACAGTTCCCTCCAGCTGAACACATGGACATGGTGAAAATAGACACAGCACCTGGTCCCAGCCACAGTGTCAGACAGCAGGACCCTGAAGCACCACTGCGTCACAAACGCAGCCTCCATGTCCAAGCAGTGTCCCAGGAGGATGTCTGGTCAGCGCCTGCAAACAAGGCAGATGAGAATCATTTCTGGGGCAATGCAACAGATGGGGTATAATTTCACCAATGGGCTGGCACAAGTGAACACACAGTTCACAAGTTTGAACGATAATGTCGGTGACCTTGCCCTCTCCATACCGCAACTGGTGACAGAACTAGTGTCAGAGAGACAGAGTGCAAGGCGCCGCAAGCGGCAACTGGCACACAGATTGGACCGCATGGCTGCATCCATCGTCCATCTCGCATTCAACACCACAGGGCTGTCACGCCGTACTGTGAGCTTGCAGGTGGATTTGGGCCACTTTGCAGGGGATGTGGCTTGGGGACGGGGTTGCATTAGCCACGCTGTGGACATGCTGGAGGCTCGACAGGTGGCTAGGGGCATGGCAGAGACACCTCAGGATAGTGAGGAGGGGTCCACCATCACACATGTCTTGAGGAGTGGCAGTGCCCGTCAGGGGTCTGCTGACACACCTAGCACTAGCCATGCTGGGCGTCCCAGGCGGAGGTGTTAGGCCCATGCACTGCAGGACACATGAGGCACATGAAGTGAAGTGCCCTCATTGCAGGTGGACATTTACAGCCCCTTAACAAACGTTCAGTTCTTCACTTATTAGGTTCACTTATTAAAAAGTATTGTTTGATCCACTTCACAACTGGGCTCTTTGTGTGTGACATAAGTGTGTGTGGTGACAGTTACCACGTACCTTCCAAAGTATTGGTTTGCAATGTGGTCCCGCCACTGCCTGCCTTGATTTGCAATGCTTCTATCCCCAGGATGGCAAAGTGGTAGCTCTTGCTCGTCATCCTCCGAATCTGGGTCTTCAGGGGTGAGATGTAGCCCACGTCTGGAGGCAATGTTGTGCAGTATAGCGCATGCGCATCTATCTTAAATGCTGTTATTGGGGCATGCTGGAGCACACCTCCACTTCTGTGAAGGCATCGAAATCTCGCCTTTAACAGTCAAAAGGTCCTCTCTATGACATTTCTGGTCCTCCTATGTGCACTGTTATATCGCCTCTCATTTTCATTGCTGGGTGTTAGGTACGGAGTAAGTATCCATGGTCTTAGCGCATATGAACTGTCACCTGTTTGGCAAAAATGAACAATGTTAGCAGGGCATGGATGGTTTCTACAGTGACCTGTGTGTATGTCTTCAGGGTGTCTTCAGCAATACCTAATAGATATCCGTCTCCAAACTCCCCACGTTCTAGGCATTGGTGTATCCCACTGTTCCTGAAAATGTAGGAGTCATGTGTACTCCCTGGAAATTTGGCTACCATGTCAGTGATGACATAATGGGCGTCACATACCACCTGGATGTTCAGTGAGTGGGTACACTTCTGATTGCGGAACAGATATTCCAGATTTGCAGGAGGGCATATTTGTATATGTGTCCTGTCTACACACCCTATTACATGGGGGAAGTTGGCAATTCTGTAGAATTCCAACTTGGTGCTGTTGATTTCTGCCTCATTCCTGGGTAGGTATATGTATCTGGACATGTGTGTGAGTATGGCATCTAAAAAACATCTGAAGAACCGTGAGAGTGCACTTTGAGATACCCTACCTGCCACTGCAATGACCCCCTGATAGCTACCCTAGGCCAAGAGGTGCAGTGAGCATAACACTTGCACATGTGTGGGGATGGCGCTACCGCGCACAGTCTGTCGTTGAAGCTGCGGATTGAGTAGATCTATTAATTCTAATATTGCTGCACTGCTGAGTCTGTATTTATCATAAATCTCCTCCTCAGTTTGTTGGAAAAGTGTCTGCCTGGTTCTGTATATCCTCTCCTGTCTCTGGCTCCTCCTCCTCCTCTGCTGGGCGGCGTGGACTCTCCTCCTCCTTGCTATCACATATATTTCAGCCATCTTGAGTAACCCAGATGCCTTCTGGGTCTCCTTTTATACTTTGGTTATGGTTACCACCTGCTCTGAGTTAGTGGTAATTTGGGTTTACAAAATGGGCTTTTTGCGACTAATTGCAATTTGCAAGTGCCTTTTTCATATGGTTTGCGACTCGCAAATTGCGTCTCCCTATTTGCAAGTCGCACAAAGGGGTTGCAGAATTTGCGAGACGGTAATGGCTCACGACGCAATTTGCGATTCGGAAAATGGGGTTTTTGCATCCCATTTCCGATTTTGAGGGGTCGCAAATTGTGATTCAGGCCATTTGCGACTCGCAAATGTTTGCTACATCTGGCCCTAAGTCACTTCCCAGTAGTTCAATCCTTTACTTTTTCCTAAGTTCTGTCCCAGCCTACCAAAAAAGTTGAAAAATCCACTCTAGGCTTGGGCCACATTATTCTGGCCTAGTGATTCATATATTTCATGGCTTCCATAATGGATGTACTCCTGTTCAGATTTTTCCCTTTCAACATTCATCAATGACAGTGACTGACTAAGAAAAATCTTACGCTCATGATGATGATGATGATCAGTGACACCCCACTATTTCATAGCAGAATCTCTACCTACCCAGCCAAATCCCTATAACTTCCTTGCAGTACAGTAAGATAAATGTGCTTTCTTTACTGCCAAGTGAATGTATTTGTTGAAAAAAGTTTGTGGTGGAGGGCAAGGCCTTTGAGTGTGACTAAGTGCCTGATTTTGAGCTTTGGGGATGGGATTCTCTGTGATAAATGTGCCAAATAAAGGGCCTCATCATGAGTTTGGCGGTCCAAGGACCGTTGGACTGCCACACTCCTGGCGGTCCGACCTCCAAATTACAACCCTGGAGGGCAGAACCACTAGGAGACTGCCGCCCTCGCTGAGAACTTGGTTCCCAATGTGATGACTGTAGTCTGAGTTGTACTCAGCCAGGATGGTTCTGAACTCAACGCCACCTGACTGATTATAACTTCCCTCACCGCCAGCCTTTCCATGGTGGTTTCACCAACATGGAAAAGCTGGCAGTGAGGGTGTGCTGATGGACTCGAGGGTCCCCTGCACTGCCCATGCCAAGGGCATGGGCAGTGCCCCCTTGCCCAGCACCATCAGAATGCACACTGTCTGCTTTGCAGACAGTACACATTCTGAGAGTGCTGGTTGGCTCCCTCTGTGCTATGAGATAGCACTCTGCTCCTTTAAGGGAGCCAAGCGCTATCTAGTAGCACTGTTTCCACCAGTTTGACCAGCGGGAACTCTCCATTGCAATGTTTCTGCTGTTCAGACTGGCAGGAACATTGTAATCTGGCAGTGGGATGCCACCACCATGGCGGCAGCATGATTCCCGCAAGTTTGGTGGCCCTGCATCTAGAACACCAAACTCATAATGAGGCCAAAAATCTATATCCTATTCCTTTCCCTGTACTACAGTTCATTTTTTACGTGACCAGTGTTAGTATCATTATTATTCATTTGCCTCTTTGGAGTCATGGTAGAATTGAACGGCATTTGGAGAAAAGCAGGGCCATTGGAATTAAAGTAAGACAATTGGCCATTACTGCTGACCCAAATATAGACTGCAGAGAGCAGCAAAGCACATGACACACTGGCTAACATGCCTCGATTAATTTAGCACAACAAGAATACTCATACTCCATGGTGCATAATGCCTTACTCATTAATGAGAGGTTATTTATTTTTATTTTTCCACACAAAGTTTCTGTTCAGTTTTTACTAAGAAGTCCTTTAAAGAAAGAAAATCATGATATTCTTTTCTGGTGTTATTCTGGCTTAATTCCTTTAAGCCAGTGAGCCCCTTTATGTGAGGCAAGTGTGCGTAAAAAATGGCCCTGTAACTCTCCTAATCGCATCAAATTCAAATGGTCCTCGGTGACCAGGATTGTACTGCTACAGTGCCACTATTTTGTTTTATACAAGTGTTTGCACCGAGCATTGTTTACAATTGTACTTTTTTCTTTCTTGATATAGCTACTCCTGCAGGTCCACCACCTACAAGGCAGGAGATAGCAGCCCAGCTGTGGCAGCAGAGGTTGGAGGCCATTCAGGCTGAATCCTGGTGGCTCTGTCGGAGGAGGAGGCTGAGACAATGGCATCTGCCACTATATCAGGCCCCAGTTCATCCAGCTAGGCTCCAGCACCTCCATTCTCCCAGCAACAACAGCACCAGCACGGGTGGCAGTTGCCCATACCACCACTGCTGCCCCTCCTCCCACTCAGAATGCCTGTTCCAATGTTGCATGCTGCGTGAGCTGGCACAGCTTCACCATCAGATGGCACCCCTCAACAAACAACAAGAGCAACTCCGGACCTGCATCAATAACACCCTCTTTTATTTTGTGTTTTGCTGGGAGGGACTTTTTTTGTGGGTAGAGAGATTGTGAATTGTGAATGGCAGTTGGGGAAATTTTGGACATTGGTTGGTGTAATATTTGTTTGTTTGGGGAGAGGTGTGGGCCTCTTCTGGGTGGAGAGGGTTGTTTGCATTGTTAAAAAGTAAAGGGAAAAATGAAGTCGTTTTGTATGTTTTACTTTTACTTTGCACTGCTGCCTTTTCACACACTCTGTTTTTTTTATCTGCTTATCAAAGCAATTACCAGTTGTTTTTAGTTAGTTACACCTTGTCCTACTACCCTCTGTAACTATATTGACATTTAGGGGGGGTATGCTGCCATTGACAATATTACGCCCAACAGCCTAGATAAACAAGAATACTTATCTGCAGTAGATGTTAGTTACTTAGGGCCATATGTACGAAAGCTTTTTCCCATAGACACAGAATGGGTAAAATCCTTTCGTACATCTGACCCTTAGTAACTAAACTAGTTCATTTAACTCGATAGATCTCTTACCTAAATAGATGAAGCAATGGCATCTGCCTCTCTCAATCATCCAAAACCTTATTGCAGGGTTTCCCGAGGTGCCTTCTTAATATTGGTAGTAGTAGTAGCAGACTATTGCACTAACATGGAAGGTATCACAAGCAAGGTCCCACTCCCACCTAGGTGGCCTTTAAATGTAGGATCAATCAAAAGAATTGTCCATCACAGGCAACTAAATGGAAGGAAAAACACAGAGTTAGTGGATTATATTTATATCATAGTTTCACTGAGACCAGACTACTACCGTCATGACATGACATGGTATATCTGATATTATAAAACAAACTAGCAATAGTAACTTCTTGCAATGCAATGGGGAGCTAGTATTTAATTAAAGTTAAAGCTATGAAATCCTCGAGTCAGGAGAAGTGGACTCTAAGTCAGCAGTGGACAAGGTTACACATTTAAACAACCCAAGGCCTCAATGATGATGTTGACAAATGATGTTCTGTATCTAAAATATGGATCCTTTTTATGCATGGGTAGGTAAGTTGGCCTAACGCAGGCTATATCTCAGGTAATAGTAGATCACAAAGTGAGTTGGTGTTGCTTTCACTACCTCCGCCCCACCAAGTTTGAGATCCATATCAGGAATTAATTAGGTCACACCTCAATAAATCATACAACTCGGGAGAAGAGGGTTGTGGTTGGAGGAAAGGATAGGGAATGGGATTCTGGGAAAGGTGTGACAAAGACAAACACTGCACAACAACATTATTTATAAGGATGATAGGAAGCACAGCATCATCAATCTGTTGTGAAAGGAAATTAAAAAATGATGCAGTTCAGTTAAATGTATTGCAAACAGTCTTTTAGCACCAGAGACCCAAGTTATTCTATATCTAAATGTTCTGTCATCTAGGTTTGAAAAATACAAATTATGGAGGAATAAACTGAACCTACACAGTTCTGAAAATTATCATTGTTCAAAGAGAAATTATACTGTGTTGCCAAATTGGGGGGTGCATTTGCATTCATCTCTGAATGTCCATCTTCGGTGCCTGGCTGAACAGGTCCAGTAAGGTAAGCAGGAATGTTATGGAGCTTTGCTCATGCAAGAGAAGAAAAGGCCTGTATATTGTAAAGCAGAAATAATATTGTAGAATCAAGGAGAAGGACAGAAGGTAAGCTTCACGAGAAGTGTACCAAGAAGGTTCGGAGGCAGAGCAAAAGCATAGGTTGCTGCAATCATTCACTTTATGAATCACATGCATGTACTGGGCTGATCAATCTCACAACTGTCATCATAACATTTAGGCTAGTAGGTGCATCATGTGATAAAGTTGCATCACAAGTCTGTTTCCAGTTACAAGCAATACCCCCCTCAACCACAATCATATAAGAGGAGTTTCAGATTTAAGCCAGCACACATACTGAACAGCATTTCCCAAATCAATGCACAGAGCTGAGTAGACCTCAGAGTTATCATCCTTATGGTTTACATTTGAAATCAATAATTCTCTTTTTCTCGATGCCAAGGTAGTCCCACCCTGAGTCCTTCCACCCCCCTCTGACTCCGAGTAACAAATCACTCCAATTAGGTCCCGACCGAAACAAGATCGATCAGTAGTGCGCTCCTGTTGAAGAACAAGAAAAGAAGCAGAATTTGAGAATTTTGTGTAGATTTGTGTTTGTTAACTAAAGTGACTGTTCTGGTCTCTGAATAACCTGAAAAAAGGAGTAGATCCTGCAAGTAAATCTTGCAATCCGTGGAAGGGCCAATCATCTTGATGAAAAATCAAATGATCATCTATCAGGCCCCAAACATTACAATTCATTGAAATTAAGTTTACAACTTAGCTAAATACCCTACCTCACTGTCTTCTACCATATGAATCATCAATCATCACTCACAACCACTCAATAATATATCACTCATTAGCACAATTCCTATCTGTTCTGATCCAAGCAAGGTGGTAGGTACACAATTGTTTCTCCCTTTTGATGCAAGCAACACATTGCAATTTAACATTCTTGTAAATCAAATGAGCTTCTGAGGCAGCCCTGCTAGGTGAAGAAAAAACAGAATAGGCATGGGAGAGAGGAAGGCTTTGTCTCCAATGTCCTGAAGGGAATGAGGAGGCTTCTTCACAACACACTGGTCCAACTCCAATCCAGCCATACATTTGCCTAAAAATGGTGGTGCTGTATAAGTCAGACACAAACATAATGTTCCACTAGCTATATACTTTTTTTGGAATAGCAGATTGACAATAAATACGTAAAACAATCTATGGTAGCCTACTCAGGGAAGTAGAGTTCATTCTCAATCTCAGGAGGTTCACCCAGACTTTGGTCAGTTAAGACACTTGAGTGTGACCAATCACCCTCATCCTACTTCTCCTCCCCCTCCTCCTCCTATGATATTTCAGGAGAAGTGTAATTGGTATGAAGTGCTAGTTCATTTTGATAAGGGTCAATCTTTCCACGTTTTGAAACAAGACACTGCTCCTTCTCACTGCGACAACTACACCAGCTGCACTGAACACATGCTCAGCAGACACACTGGCTACCGGACAATCCAGATATATTATTGCCAGCCTTCTGAGCTCTGGCCATTGGCACATTTTCCCATACCAATACAACAATGGGTTTTAATGAACATGTACCTCTTTTGTGTCACCAAGGTAGCCCTGGCCCATCTTCTGAATGCTCGTTGGTGCTGCTACTTGCTAAACCTCTTTTGCCTTCACCTCTGCACTGGACTTACAATCTGCCACTTGAAATGAAGCAAATGAAGAGCTTGTGTCCGGTTCTTCTGTTCCTGTTGTTGTGGCTGTTGCCAGTGTTCTTGTTGCTGGAGTTTGCTGCTCTGAGAAAATAGGATTATCCTCTCTGGTAGTTGAAGGCAGTAGCCCAGAACTTCTGCCAAGGAATGGGACTCTAATTTATAATTGTTCTTCTTCCAGGTCTCTGGCTTGCTCAACAATTCATTTCTTTTATTGTTTAAAATCCTCTTCTGGAAATTAAATGAAAGTGGCCAACATATTTTGTACCGTTGATCAAGTATTGTGGCACACATGTTTTCTTTGGATAACAAAGTGTCTCTTTGCCGCCTTGTATTGACAGACAAGTCAAGGATTAAATGCTCAACTAAGACATGTACTTCTGCATTTTCATTAACACCATTGAACCTGTCAAACACCTTTCCTAACTGATCCTGCAGAAGATGTAACAACAGGCTAACTTGGCCCATCGTATGGTTCTCCTTGCTGACTTCCCATGTGAAAACCTTAAAAGGAAGGAGCATCTGTGTCAGGCATTTGACTAGGCCCCATTTGTCCGCATCCATGGACATGCTTTTTCCAATGGCATCACCTCCTCCTTGAATGACAAAGTCATTGAACATTCTTTACTGCTCAAACGGACATTGCAACAGGTACTATGTTGAGTTCAAACATGTTGGCACCTCCTGTATGAGGACTTCAACTGGTACTTTATTAGCACCCTGAATGATCCTCAATTGCTTCCAGGCTTTAAAACAATGACTGAAATGAGTGCAGATTGTTCTGCAGGTGGTCAGTATGTTGCTGACTATGGCTTCTTTTTTGTGAAAGTCCTGCACAACCAGATTGATTTAATGCGCCAAACACAGGACCCTAAAAAAAGCCACCATCTTCCATGGCTTTAACTATATTACAATCATTATCCAAAGCAACAAATCAAATTCTGAGACATCTAGGTTGCAGCAATTTAAACACCTTGCTGTTAAGGTCTTCCAAGATTTTTGCAGTTGTATGGAATTTTTCAAAGGCAAACATTGCTACTGTTGTTTGCTACAGAATGCCCTTAAAAGCTTCCTCAGCACTCAGACATGTAGACAGCTGTTGCTTAACCCCAACAAAAATGATCCATTGAGCAGTGATACACATGTAATCAGCTGTTTGACAACTGGTCCAATAGGTCTGTCCACTTGGATAGTGTGAACAGCACTGTGCTGCAAAGCTTGTCTAACCAATTGCAGCACATCATGATGGAGCACTGGAACATCAACTCAGGCAAAATAATTCTGTCTGGGAACCTTCCATTTGGGGCTGATTTCTATCACAAGTTCTAAAAAATCCACTACTTCCACAATAGAAAGAGGGAGGAGGTCCAGCGCTAACATTTTAGACAGTTTCCCATTGTACAAATGTGGTGTTGGGTGGTTGCATTTGTAGGGCCCCTCTTGCCTAAACATGCTCATAAAAGTAGCCTGGATTTTTTTCTTTTCTGGTGCCACTGATGCAGATGATGTCCGAGAATTAGGAGGTGGTAGACTCAATGTGCCTCTTGGGCAGTCATTGTATATTGAGGTATCTTCATCTGACTCTTGTGCTATTTCGAGGTTGCAGAATTGGGTGATACTGGTGCACTTCTGGGGGCAGGGCTGTTTTACGTAAAGCTGTCACCCTCTTCTTGCTCATCACCTTCCCCTCCCACCGTGATGGAGATGATTCCCTTCTCTCATCACCATCACCACCTACAGAATTGTTTTTATGATGCACATCCCACTGGACTGCATGATGTTTTTTCATATGGGTTGTTTGGCCTCCCGTATCGTAATATGAAGCATGCTTACCTCGACTAACATACATGTGGCAAATGGAGCATATTGCAATTCTATCTTTCCGCTTACTAATCATAAAGAAGTCTGAAACTGGGGAGGAGTAGTTTTTTAGTGAGCCACTGTTGCCACTGCCAAAGCCCAACGAACTGGAGATAGTTGGGCCTTTCGACAACTGCCTCGCTACAGGGCATACTTTGCGGTAGCGGTGGATGCAGGTCTCAGTGGGGGCCTTACAAATATGAAAGCTGGCAGTGGGTGTGGTACCAGTGCCACACATAATTGGGGCTGGTTGAATAGGAGAGGTAAGGTTGGTGTCCTCAGAGCCAGTTTCCATGACAAAGACTGGCTAATCCTCCTCCTCTCCTTCCATAATTCCAAGACAATCAGGGCCTTTCCCTTGTCTCTCTTGGGGGTCTTGGACGCAGCCGGGGTTCAATCCATTTCCAGATCATCAGAAAGGGTACTTGGAGAAGATGGTGGAGTACACTTCTTTTTTCTTGCTGGAGATCGGGAGGCCAATGGTTCAGGAAGAGGTACATCTTACTCAGCAGGAATCTCAACTTCCTGTTCTGTTCCTTCTTCAGGAAGATCTACTATTGATGGCTGCTGCTCCTCCTGTTGTTTACTTCGCTCATTTTCCTGCAATAATTGAGTACTACTTTGTAGCTGAGACAACTCCAATTCAGATTTACTGCTCATCACCACAAAGTGATTGGAGGACTCCCATGTCGTGGTCATGTCACTTTGTGCCGACTTTCTGTCTTGCAGTACTCTGTGGGTCTTTTGCATCTAAAAGCAGACAAGTAAGTAAATCTGTTAGGGAAATGTGGCATTTTTTCATTTTTCTTTTAATTATTCATAGTACAGGCAATATAATTTAGTGAGGTTAGTGTATCCATTCCAAAGTCAAACCACACCACTATTATATAATATTTCATTTTTAATCAGTGTAACAACATAAAGATGTAATGTTTTTCTTTAGGGGCATCTAAGGGGAGACACCTGTGGCAGGCAGGGGAGACCAGGGGAATATTCATCTTTAAAAGTGAATGCTGGTGTGCACAGATTGCAAGCAGGGGATCTGGGGAAAATAGAATAATTTAAAAAAAAAAAAATTCTTGTGTGCCCATTTGGCAGGCAGGGAAGTCCAGGTGAAAATGGAATAATCCTTAAGAATTAAAGCTGATATGTGTGTTTGGAGCCAGGACCCTGCCTGCTGCATCTGTGTCCTTACAATTGCAGCTGCGGATCCGACATGGAGAAAAAAAGGTAGGACAAGTGTTCTCAATGGACATGCAGCCTCACAACGTTCCTTGATCCCAACCTCTGTGTTATAATCCAAAAGCTACACAACAACACCAACATAGTCCCCTGTTCCGACACCTCTACTCACCCTCTTTAAACACACCCACTTCTTATTCCTCCTGTCTTCCAAGCACACACAACTGGCAATTACTATTTACCACATTGCCCCCACTTTATGAATCCTTGTGCTTTGCTTTCAGGGTAACAGTATGGATTAAACGGTTGCAGCTGATGCCTAAGCCATGGTGCACTGCCAGAAGTTGAGCTTAACAGCACAAACAGCATTGTGAATCAAAAAGTAACAATGAAGAAAGTACACCTCTGCTAAAATTATATTGACACTGCCGTTTGCCCACATACTGCTACATTTTTTTAATCAAGACACCTCATCATATGTTTGGTCGCATTCCCTCCTTGTTGTTAGCACAAATGTACATATTGCAATTTTTATGAGTTACTGCGCTTTTATGAAGTTGTGCACACCTTAGAAAATTGAAAAAGATATCTTTTGCATTAATTCAAATTAGTGCTTGTATTTTTTGGGGGGTTACATTTTCAGTAACACAGCTGCTTAAATGTTACAAGCTGGTAAACTGGCATGCAGGTGATCACTGAAGTCCTGCAGCACTTCACACATCGCATGGTGTAAAGTGTGCAAATAAATCCCATCTATATAGATTTTCTGCCACCTCCAAGTATATAAATTCAGAAGGGATGCCATTAATGCTACTATTGTGAGGATTAATCATTAATTTGTGAGAAAACACACCATTGATAATGCTGTTCCTGTCTTAAAGTCTATAAATGAGCTGCAGCTCCCAGGCACGGTAATCCCTTCCGTGGCTGTCCCACTTTAGCTCTGTGAGGCGGGCCAGCGATGACCACACACACATGCAACCACACACCCATACCAAAAAACACACACAGCTTCATACACACACGCACACAAAAAGCCACACACCCACCAGAAATAGACAAACCATGGCCAACACACACATGCCAACCACACACCACTCTACCCACACATCACCTCCACTGGCTAACACACACAAACACAACACTACTGAGTCACATAATGACATCACAACTGCAACTACACAAATGCGACATGGAGAAAGAAAGGTAGGACAAGTGGTCGATGGATGCCAACATCTTGTTGGCCCAGATGTAAATCAATAAATAAATATGAAGTATGTACAAAATACGCCATAGGCCAGTCCAATGTCCCACCTTGACTCCTTGCTGCAAATTGACCTCCACATTGTAGGGGCATCAAGGGGGCAGGCAGTCACCTCAGTGGTGAGGAGCAGATTGGAGTGGAGTTTGGTCTTGTGAGGGGGTCCTTGGGTTTGGGGTTGGGAGGGGGGGTCCTTGGGTCTGCCCTTGGGAGGGGGGTTCTTGGCCTTGGGGGGATTGACTTTTTGGCAGGTGTGCCATGCGAGGACTTGGAGGTGGTGGTAGATCCACCACCACCAGGAGGTATCCACTGGAGGAGGATTCTGCAGATAAGGGGTTGGATCTGATCTCCCCCTGTAGTACTTCCCTCACCCTCTGTTCCACTGGGTCCCTCAGTGTCAGTGGCACCACCTTCCTGGGTCCTGTGGGCTGCTGCTTCCCCACTCACCTGTGCCCCTTCTCCTCTGCCAGATGATTCTGATGCACACAATGAGAGAGAGAGTGAGAGAGGAAGGGAGAGAGATATAGGGGGCAAAATGCTTAACATACACCTCCTATTGACACAGCTACACATGTACATCTGTCACAATACATATCATTGCTAGGCAATCTCATTTGCAAGGATAAATTACCTACATCATGTCATGACATGTCACTACTACCCACACCTGTCTGCCAACCCTCACACCTACAGCACAACCTATGTTGGCCTCCACTACTAGACTTGTTCCCATGATGCCAACTAATGCCTTCTAAAAAGCCCCAGTTTGGATGCATTATCAATACTATGCCTGAATACACATCTTACCCCTCCAATCACCTATCATCCATTGGATGTGCAGCTGACACAACAGAACACTGCAGGCCTCTACAGTGATAACACCTGATTAGTCCATGTGCTCTGGGATATGTACATGACAGTGACGACAACTCCGCTCACTAAGCACACACCACCTACTCTCCTTACAGTTGGCTGGCCACTCAGTGTGGGGCTGCCATTATGTAGGACAACACAGATATTGCCAGTGCCAGTGAGACACCCAAACACTTCACATCAGATGTGTACTATGTGAATGTGTGGTTTAGACATGTGAATAGCCAGGCACCATCACAGAGGCAGAGCTTCTGGCACCAAACACATATATCACCAATCTGCTAAGTGCATCCACAATGGGCCATGCACCACATGTAAAACAAACTATCACATCCACTGAATGCAGTGCCACAACAGATGTACATCTGTAGTACACACATCACATCGTGGACCATTTCCCATGCACCACACATGCAGTTACACCAGTTGGACTATGCACCATGACAACTCCACCCTCACACACCATACATATATTGCCAAACTCTGTCACTGAGGCCAAACAACACACATCTCAGGTGTCAATTCTTTCGTATGCATGAGGCACACATGGACAAAAAAACCCACTGCCAGTACACCTAAGACATACCCCACTACCACATGAGCAGCCTGATAAGACTGATTGCAACAGTTCAGTCACATCAACACGTGATGTGTCATGCAATACCCAAACCACTCCTAATCTGCCACATCCTAACAGCCAGGCCAAGCTGTAAGAGTCACAGGCCATCTGAAGTGCTCACAACTATCCACGTCGGCATGATGTAGGCAGCCAGTCAGCAATGCAGAAGAGGACAAGCTAGGGTTTCGTCATACATGCCATGTGCACACCATTGTGACACATTAGGGATCTCCCAGGGGACTTACCACCTCCAATACCAACCCATAGTTAGCAAGGAAACATCCCCACAAGTATTGCTACTAGGAATGCAACATCTGTGCAATCAGAGCACATCAAATCTACATGTCTCAGTATTCCATGTTGCCTACCTACACATACACTACAGTAAGCAGCTCACCTATATTTGTCTAGTCAGTTCCCAGGACAGTACTCCTGACCCATGAAGGCCTGTTCTGTGGTGGAACTGTAATGCCAGCCCCACAATCTGTCCATTTCACAAACAGTACATGATTCACATAGTCCCAGTGATGAAAGGACGGTCACACAGTTGCATATACAGGTAGCCTACACAAATAGCAAAATCAGAGCCACTAATGCAGATGGAGGGAGCTGCTCATACACAATGCTTGTGTGCTACTGACACTCACATCCATTGTATGGGAAGGATGGAGTCACACATGTGCCTATGTCAATTGTACTTCTCCACATAACAGATTTGGAGGGGTATGGAACAGGGAGATGTTAATCCACTGACATCTGCAAAATATACTCTGCCAGGGTGCCTATTGCCAATTTCCAAATGTTGATTCACACGTAGCATTTACTATAATGGCATTGAGGCACCCAATCCCAATTAAGGCCAGGCTAGTCCCAGGATCCAGATAGTACTCAACCCTTGTGGCTGCTGATCTGCCTCGAATGTCCATCCACCTCAGGGTAGGCCATGGCCAAAATTAGGGCCTTTAGTGGGGTCAGGGTCCGATGGACACCCCTTCCTTGTTGGGAGGACATTCTCAGCTGGGCCTCCACGGTCTACTGATCCCAGCTTCTCAGGTCCTCCCACTGCTTGCGACAAAGGGTGCTCTGCCGAGCATGGACCCCCAGGGTCCGCACTTGGTTTGCGATAGCATGCCAAATCCCCTTCTTCTGATGGGTGTTGACCTGCATGGGTGACGCAGACAGAAGGGGAAAGGTATATACACTGGCCCTATACCAACAGCAGTGCACGCTTAACAGGGGACTCATCACATGCCCACACATACCCACCTCACGATTCACACAAACTAAACTCCATTCCCCCTGCATGCATGTCCTCCCTGACCGGTACACGTACTCCATTCAACCTCACACACACCCCTTTCACACATGTCTATGGCATTGGGCTCACCTTCTCCTCTGATGCCCGTACAGCTGTCCATACAGGGGTAGGACCCCTTCTAGCAGCTTCTCCAGCTCTTCCTGGGTGAAGGCAGGGGCCCTGTCACTTGCAGAATGTGGCATGATGGCTCTCAGAGACAGTACACAGCAGCTCACATAGTGGAGGTCCTGCTTGCTTGAGAGTCAGAAGTCAAGTAAGCAAGGCGGCAGAAAAATACGCCTGCTGCGTACAGCACCGTCACTGCCAGAGGTGATCACCATTGGCCCCAGTCCCCTGTAGGCAGCAATGTTAACCAATGAGGAGTTGCATGGTGGTTGCCATCGCCTACCGCCATGACGACATACAACGGCGGAATTAGGTAACTTCCACCTGGCCTGTGCAGCAGGACAGGCAGCTGCCATTTTAGGCACATATCATAGCTTGATGCAGCAAAATAAGTGTGCCATACACCTTTTTCGATGGTATGCAGAGTAGGCCTCAGTTGTGCCATCATGGTTTGGCACATACATGTGACATGCATGACACAGTGACCTTATGTGGCTGCCTGTTTAATGACCAGCATGTCCAGTTACAAGTCGACTGATTGGCCCTGTCGCTGTATTGGTAAATAGCATGACTACATACATGCTCAGTGCAGGACAGGTCAGTGTCCCGCATATGGAACATGAGACATGTGATGTATGTCAGAAACAATAGATCAGGGGAAGCAATGTACATCAAGGGTGGATTCCATGCTCAATATAGTATGTGTCAGCAGTGTGTGGCATGTCTACAGTGTTAGGTGTGTGCTATTTTGATATGTTCAGCTAAAATTTGTGCTGTCCATTTCACTTTGTATGCTCTTTCCTCTCTATCCTAGTCATGAGGATATTGAGACATGCACCACTGTACCCTCCACTAGTGGACCTTGCAACCCTGGAAGAGAGGCATATAATTCAGACCTATCATCTGAATCATCAGACCATCATGGATCTAAGTACCCAGTTGGAGTCAGATCTATTGCTTTCCATTCATAATCCCTATGCCATCCCTCCCACAGTTGAGGTCCTGTCAGTGCTACAGGATACTTTCAGGTTACAGTGGGTGCGGCAGCAGGAATGTCACAGCCCATATTCAGTGTTGTGTTGAAGGATGTACTGTGTGCTTTATGAAACACCTGGACAGCTACATCAGGTTCCCACACCGATGGGGTTTGGCCTATGTGAAGGCAGACTTCTATGATGTGGGACACATCCCTCATGTGATAGGGGCCATAGATGGCACCCATATAGCCTTGGTCCCTCACAGTACCAATGAACAGGTGTATAGGAACTGCAGAAACTACCACTCCATCAATGTGCAGGTGGTGTGAGTGGCAGACCAATACATCCCCAAAGTGGCAGAGAAGTTTCCTGGATCAGTGCATGAATCCTACATTCTGAGGAACAGCAATGTCCCACACATGATAGCATGACTATAGAGGGAGAGAGCTTGGCTCAATGGTATGTGTGCTTTTGGATGTATGTCTCTGTTATGGCACCAGTCATCACATCCTTCCCTGTGTCTGTACCTGTATTGTAACAGGTCCTACCTTTGGGCAAACAGGTGGCTCTGGCTATCCTACCCTTCCTTGGCTGTTCACACCAGTGAGGTACCCTGCCACTGAAGGGGAACTCCATTTCAACAAGGCCCACTGCAGGACGAGGCTTGTAATAGAAAGGACATTTGGCCTCCAGAGGCTCCTCTACCGTCCCAAAAAGGTATGCCAGATCATAGTTGCCTGCTGCATGTTCCACAAACTGGTCCTGAGATGTTGGATACCCTTACTGTGTCATGAGCAGGAGGCAGCAGGACCTGTGGCTGGTGATGCAGAAGTGGAACGTGACAAGGAGGCAGATGAGGAAGGTGCAGCTGACTCCAGGGCAGAGCTCATCAATCAGTACTTCCAGTGATATACAGGTATGCTGTGGGTGTATTTGCATGTGTACTATTTCAAAATTGTTTGCTGTCAATGGTCCTCCTGATTTGGTTAATCAGTGGTGGTGTACTGTGTACCTATCCCTATGTATGTGTTGTGGGGGGTGACTGAATGCATGTAAGGTGCTGTCTGTAAATGTATCATCTCTAACATGTGTACTCCATACATGTTGCAAGATTCACATCTCTTGTGGACAGGCCTGTATTGTGGTATGTGTCCTGCTTTCTCCTGTTCTGATGTTACATCTGTTGTGATCTGTTTAGATGGCTATCTACACTGGACACAACAACTATGGACTGCATCTGTGCTCTGTGTGACACCATACCTACAATCCTGATGGTAGTTTCTGACATGTTTTTCTTTTCAAGTTGCACATTTGGATGTACTCTGGTGTATGGCTGTACTAGTAACTCCCTTACATCTACCCTGGGACATATCTATGTACTGTGTCTCCTGCAGAGGATGCCTCCTTCTGCAGTCCATTACACTGCCTGTTGGATTATGGCGCCATACCCACATGACATTTTGCAGACCAATACATTTGTATGTGTACAAATAAAGACACAAAAGCAGTAGCTGTGATCCATAGTGTTTATTGTGAATAGAGTGGCAAACAGTTGATGAGTGGGGTCATGGTAGATGGAATCCTCAGAGTAGGTGGTGCAGCTGTAGGTAGCACAGGTCCAGTGTCCATGGGCGATTGGAAAACAAAGTCATGTAATTGAACAGTCAACAGGGTGTCTCAATAGCACACAAGGGAGAGTGATCAGGAGAGGGTCACTTCCTGGCAGTGGTTTTTCTCTTGACATCTGCTGCAGCCGGATGTCTGGATGGACATTCACATTTGCAGAGGGTTCCTCAGCTACAGAGGGAGGGGTGCCTGAGGTCTGTGGTTCCCCTGGAAAGGCCTCCATTCCACTAGCAGCCGCAGACGTAGATGGCTCAGGTATGATGTGGAAAGTGGAAGGTGCCTGCTGGTGGGTAGAGGAAGCACTCATGACGGTTGTGAGGTCCCTGAGCACCCCTGCAATGGAGGCCATGGTGACAATGTGGGCCTGCCACTGCAGCATTACCTCCTGGTGGTATTCCCTTTGCAGCCTCTGGTTTTAACCCAACATGTTAATGATCTGGCCCATACTGTCCTGATATAGTTGATATGCTCCCAGGGCTTGAGAGATGGCTTCCTTGTCAGAGGCCTCCCTTGGCTGCCCTGTCCTCTGGCCCCCAGGTTCCCTTCCATGCCCCTGCCCCCATGTGCACATGCCCCTGGCATGGTGTGCCCTCTCCCAGTTTCACCAGGACCCTCATTGTCTTGGGTGTGAGGGGTCGACTCAGGTTCCTGTACTGTGGGCACACAATTGATTGAACAGTCCTTGGGGCATAGGTTTGGGGATGAAGGATTAGCTAAGATGTTGTTGCAACAGGGTGTGGGGGTTTGATGTGAGCAGGATGAGGTAGGGAGTGGTAGACTGACCAGGGGGTCCCAGATGGGTGAGATTGGTCATCAGTGTCCAGACATCCAGCTGCATTGTCCTCACTGGGGCCTTCATCCTGAGGAGGGCTGGCTGTCTCTGGTAACCTCTCTGTGGAGACTGTGGCAGGGGTGCCTGTGGATGGAGTGAGAGAGAGTTTAATGTTAGAGGTATGTATGGTTGTCTATTACGCACGCAGCGGCTTGGCTTGATTTCCAGCAATGGCATTGACAGGTGCAGCACAACTAACACTGTTTGTGGATGGTGGATAGTGACATGTGTACCATGTTCCTTGGGTTTGTTGTGAATCTGGCTTGGTCACTTTAGCTGGGTGGGAGGGTTCTGATCCTGTGTGATGGTTCACATGACAGGTTTGACCCTGTTAGCTGGTGGGCATTCTGGCTTGGTAAATGTGGGTGGAATGGCTGTTTATTGCAGCATGGTGTCCAAATGGGAGGGGGTATGTGTGTGCAATGTTGTTTTATGCCTGCTGTGCATAGAGTATACCTTCTTACTTTGGAGGCCAGGATTAGTCCACTTCAGGGTAGTAGGCCTAGATTAGTGTCCCTTAGGATTGGTGACAGTGCTGTGTCTGTGTTTGGACTAGTTTGACATTGTGCAGTGCCATCACATTGCTACGATTGCCATGTAGTGGTACTCAGTCGGAGCATCCAGTTGTTGTAGCTAGTACAATAGAACTACTTGCAAGAGGTGTGATGTGACATGCACATTGTAGGTTTTATTGTGGAAGGGCTAGTGTATTGTGGGAGTCGTAGTGATTGTACTTGGCACTGCTATCCGTGCAACTGGCAGGGAGTGTGTGAGAATTGGGGGTGGGTGGTGGTGTGGCATGAAGGAGAGGAGAATTAGGTAATTAGGTGGGAGGTGTTGTAGCAGATGGGCTGACTTGGGGAGTATTTGGGTGGTGAGGAAGCATGCTTGACTGGACAAATTGGTGGATGGGGAGTCTTAGTTACTCACCAGAGTCTAGTCCTCTGGGTATTCCATTCAGGCCCTCAGGATGCAGGATGTCCAAGACCTTCTCCTCCCACGATGTGAACTCTGGGGGAGGAGGTGGGGGACCACTGCCAGTCTCCAGTACCGCCAGCTGGTGCCTGGACGCCATGGAATGCACCTTCCCCTGTAGGTCATTCCACCTCTTCCTGATGTCCTCCCTTGTGCATGGGTGGTTGCCCACTGAGTTGACCCTGTCAACTCTTCTCTGCCATAACTCTATTTCCCTGACTATGGAGGTTTGCTGAACCTGTGCTTCTAAGAGTTATGGCTCTGCCCTGATGATTTTTATCCACCATTACCATCAACACGTTGCTAGCGAAGCGTGGGTGATTTTGACGTGACATGGTGTTGTGGGTGGGGGTGGGTGCTGTGTGTGTAGGGTGCAGTGTAGGATGCTTGTCGGTGAGGGTGTGTTTGTCTGTGAGTGCTGGTAGGTTGTAGTGTTCGTGTTTAGTTGTGATGTGTGTATTGTGCTGGTGCTGCAGTTGTGTGGTGAGTGTGAATTGTATATGTGCCTCTAGTGTATAGGTGCTAGCTTAGTGATTGTGGCTGCTCTTGTTTCTCGATCAATGGTTTTTGTCGCAAAGGCTTATAGGTTGTGTGTGGGTGAGTTATATAGCTCTGTGAGTAGGTGGGTCTGGTGTGTGTATGTGTGTCAGGGGTGGGGTCTTGAAAAGTCCAATGGGGTGGTTTGTTCTGACAGGAGTCTGTTCTGTCAGCGGCACATCGGCCGCCAGTAGTTTTCCGCCATGGAAGGACTGCTCTGCTGATTTGTGGTTCGTAATATGGTGGGCAGAAAGTTGTCGGTGTGGCAGAACTGGTGCTACCTGCCAGTGTCCTGGGGGTGTGGGATTTGTGGTTGTTTTTTGGTCATCTTCATTGTGGACTCTTAATACGGCGGGTGGAATACCGCCAACACTGATGGCCTTTTAGGAGGCCACCACCACAGTGGTCTTGTCAAAGGATCGCCAAACTCGTAATGAGGGTCATTGTTTTAAATATGTTTTCCTTTAATTTATTTTGAATGTAGGTGATGTGTGTGAGTCTATTATAGACATTTTTCAGAGAAATATTGTGTTTATTCTCATGTAACAGCCATAAAAAAACTTTCTTTTAAACCAAAACAGAACCTCACATATGAGAATTGTGAGGGTGTCACAGAGATTATTTGCAGTAATATTAGTGAGCATTATTGATGGTATAACTACACTTGAACAATTGCTTTATTAACCTTCATGTTTTATCAAATATGCTTAAAAATGCACCATTTGCCCACTTGCTCACTCGCCACCAGCCACTCAGCACAAACATTTATGCCCCACCACTTTCAAATGTCAGCAGCCACAGCTACAATCTGGTGTGGTCCTTTGTTCAAGTGGCACATATATTGAAGATGGTCTGTGGGAATTCTCAGTATAGCTGTAATCTGCTCCCTATTTCTGGCAATGGGTCACATTTTGGGTTGGATGGAGACAGAAGATAGGCTCAGGCACCAAAATAAAAGTGGCATCAATGAGCAAATCATCTAAAAATGTGGCGCCCATTTCCACATCAGGCCAATTTTGAACTTGTAACACATGATATGTAGGTATTTTGTAAGGTATGGGTAGGGCTGACCTTTCCTTACACAGTGCCCCAGGCAAAATTAAATTGGACACCGCTCCTGATCCTCTTTCCCCTCCCTTTCCCCATCTACTCCCCTTCAATTGCTGATACTAGTGGGGACGTTTTTGTGCTCACTGAGGCTGACTACATCAGACTCATGGCTGACTACATCAGACCAGTGAACAGCCTATTAACACACATTTGCCGCTTGACCCCTCATCTTAAATCACATATTCAGTTGCAAAACTGGAGGTAAGAGTCAGTGCCGTGACAACATTTGAGGGGGCCCCCTCCAATATACAAGGAGCGGTCCCCTCTCTGGACTTACTGAAGGAGCTCTCAGGTCCAGGTACTGTGCAGAGAGGGCTCCCTGAAGCTCTGGCACCCCCGTACTGTGGGGCCTGCGGGGGCCTTTGTTATGCCACTGGTAAGAGTCCATGGGAGACACAGTGGAGAATGAAGGGGAGCTTAGAAGACAGGTAATAGGAGGGGGCAACAAAAATATACATCCTGCTATCGGAAGTAATGAACTGAATTAGATCATTATTCAAGGCAGCTCCGGAAGTGTGGTACGCATGCGTCTCTCTAACTGTAGGTGCCTCGGGCCTGGACCCAGCTCTGTCATGCCAAAAACTGGCTCTAGGTATGGGAGTCTACATGCGCTTGTGCTTGCCGCAGGCAATGTGGTAATATCAGTGAATTCATTCATAAGAAACCAGACTGCCAGACCATAAAACAGGCCAAAAAAGTGGGACAAACACACTGACTTGTCACACGATCCCTTTAGGAGCTACCACATATCCCTATAGCCAAGGCTGACAGTGATCACATTCAGAAGCCAAAGGCAAGCATTGAAGATTACCTTCCTCCCCATCTCCGGTTCGGTAACAAAACACAACCACCTGCTGCACATTGGCAGCTACTCCCCTAGTTTTATAGTACAGTTGGTTATTGGTCCGCTCTTGGCCTATTGACACTACGTTAGGCTGAAGATCATGACCTATATGCTACCTTTCGGAACACTGGTACCTGAGACAAAAAATTATTTGGCATCAAATACAGGGAGGCACATGTGGCAGCTTTGATAAATGATTGCGTGGCAGACCTCTACTAAGCTAATCTCCACGCCAGGTACCCAAGCACCCAAACACCACTGTGGCAGCCCTCCAGTCGTGCCTACTGCCAAGCCATGGATCAAAGAACTCCAACACTCTCCTACCAGCACTCCAGACACCAGCTCCATGGTTATTTACCAGATCACGTCAGGTGCTTCAGCACACTATTTGAGTGGCAGGTCCATTGCAAAGCTCTCACGCTTTGAGAAGGTGGCTAAAGCCTGCTTGATGGAAATTATATGTCTGCGGTCTGCCCCACTGAAACTATGAATGTGTCAGTGCCTCCTCTCAACAGGCTAGAACATGACCCTCACGGGGGCTGAGTGCAGTAGGAGAGAGTTAAGAACATTTCAGAGGAAGAAACCTTATGGGAGGAAACTAACCAAAATGTGTCAATGGTTGAGAACCCCAGAGACCTTGGAAGAACACAATTGCGAAAAAGACATCAATAGAAATATGAACTTGAAGCATTTACATTATAATGCTTGCAACTGGCTTCCAATATAAATGTTTATTGTTGTAGTGTTAAGCGAGCTGAGAAGTAAAAGTGGCGAACAGGAACTGCTGACAAGCACACGTCACCATATCATCAGTGGCATAAGACCATATTTAGTGCACATAAGAAAATGAGCAGCCTGTTTTATTTGTGAAATACAGCAATAATTGGGGTTCAGTGGGCCCCACAGCCCCTGGGCCCCGGTGTTACACTGCACCTGCTGAACCAATGAAAACTACGCCCCTGCATGTTACTGCTTGAGGAGTCTCAGCCCGACCCCCAGTACGGAGTGTTATGTTGGCCTTGAACGTGTGAATATGACACCGACACACCATTTGCAGTTTCTCATAGTATCTCCCTGGCGCCAAATCCTGCGCCAAGCTTTTTAATTATTTTTCTCGGCCCGCTCCATCTCCTTCCTCAGCGTGGGGTTCGCAAGGGAAACACCCCTGCCCTTCAGCCAGACACGGGATGGCTGTACGACAAACATAACATCCCTCCTTTAACCGTGGTCTTTAACAAAAGTGAACCTGACATCAAAACTTTACATGGGTCAGTATACATAGAGGGAGAAACAAGAGAGGGAGAGAGAGAGATAGAAAGAGAGAGAGAAATACAAAGCAACAACACCCAAATAAACCAAATCCCGGTACTTGCAACAGGCCGAGTCCTCCACATAGTATTTTAGTCAAGAGTAATTCAACGGACATGGCCTCAGGTGGTACCTTCAGGTCCCAATCTGTGCAAGGTCATCTCCTGACACAACTGGACGTCCGTGGCCATCTCAATACCTCGCAGGACTGTTCCCACACTGGCCTCTGCGCCACAGGACACGGTAACTGGAGATGGTCCCTGTGACTGGGGAGCAGGTGATTTTCCCTGGGTTATCTCTTGGTGGAGCAAATTATCAGGTGGCACTATGGCATTTTCTCCATCCTCTCTTCCAGCAACAGGACATGTTGCATTTGCTTGTGGGACCTCTTCGGGAGCACGATATACCTTGAAGAATGATATGTTCCTTGTGATGGCTTCATCCTGTGGTTGAGCAGTGATCATGGTCCTCTTTATCGCAGTCACTGTCCAGGGATGAACTTCAAACAATAACAAAAACTTTCCTCTTGGGTGCTGATTATGCACCAATGCTCTGTCCTCCACTTGTATGAGGCTGCCTTTGAGCTCCCCTCACTCTCGAAACATTATTATTCTTGGTTTTACGTTGATGTAGAGCTTCTCCTCTGTGGTGATGCAAAGTCAATATAAGGTATAGAATCCCTCGCAGGATGTTGCATGCACAGAGCAGAGGGACTCATATTGGTTGTGGCATAGGGTGTCAACCTATATTCTCTCAGGAACAAGTACAACACACATTCCATGTTTTGGGTATTTGCAAGAGCAATTCGGAGAACCTTGTTAAGAGTATGCATGAAGCGTTCTGCTTCACCATTGGCCTGGGTCCATCTGGGTGGGACTTTCAAGTGATGGGTGCCCCTCAATCGCAGGTACCCTGACATCTCTTAACTGGAGAACAGAGGTTAATTGTCAGTTTGAAGCTCTCGTATCAGCCCATTAGTGGCCATCACCTTTTCTAGGTGAGGTATAGGGTTGCTGCCTTGGTGGATTCCAGGATTTCGACTTCTGGAAACTTCATAAAATTATGAATGACAATATCGTATGCCGGCCATTGGGTAAGCTTTCAAAATTGGCATTGTCTCTGTACCATGGATATGGGGGAATCACTTCCGTGATGATTGGGGCTGAAGGTTCAGAGGATGCAGTAGCTTGACACATTGACCCGTGCCTCACTGTGCATTCTACGAGTTCGTCTAGGTGGGGAAACCATACCTTGGGCCTGACAGTTCCTTGGTGAGCAATGTGTGTGTGGCAGTGGGTGTAGCGATAAGAAGGACGAAGGTACTCAATTGGAAGGGTGAATAAACTTGGTTTTATTGTATCAAGTTTTAACTTTGCAATGTCCAATGTTTTGAGGTCTGTTGGTTAGTAATTCTCCGTTGTCCTCTTCTCCATCAGTGTTCCTGGTGACTGGAGATGATCTTCCCCGACAGGGTTTCCAGGGGGACCGGGAAAAGAGGAGGAACAGAAAGATCGGTAAGTCTAGGGTTTTGGTACTGTCGTGTGCTTTCGTGAAGAGAGACAGAGAGAGAGAGAGAGAGAGAGAGATTGTGGTATGCGAGGGTATCCTCCCCACAGATAGAATATTGTGGTGACAGTAAGCTCAGCAGTCCAGTGAAGCCACCTCTGTGAGAGGTAATTTGTTTAATAAATTTTCTTTACTTCTGTGCTCATTGAGGGTGTTCAAGTGCCCTTCTCAACCCCTTCCCTCTCCACCCTTCTTGTCCCTTTCCTCCAACCCCTCCTCTCCTCTTCTTGTCTCCCGCAGCCCCCTCCCTCCCCACCATAAAGTGAAGGCTGTCCTTTAAACAGGACCGTACCTGACTGAGCCACGTCCCTTCGGGGATGTGGCGGCGTTCGAGCTCTTCGGGACCGTCCTGTCCTGTCCCGTAATAGTATCTCCTGGACCGGCGTTCGTCTGTTCCTCCTTTGGCATTCGTTCGGGGGACGTCTCCTTTCTTCCGCCTTCCTCCGCGTCTCCTTACTCGGCGTCCTTTCTTGTAAACAAGCGCAGCGCGCGTAGTCCATCATCTCTTTTTACAATGTCGGGAACCCGGATATCCGGGTTCACAGTTATGGTGATCGTTTCCCCGTCCCTATGTCCCTCAGGTATGTGTTCAGGAATCTGGCCATCTGGATTCCCGATATCCTTATTGTCGTGTCCGCAGGGGTCGGTGGAGCAGCATTCCGCTCCTGGTTTGATATGCGATGTAGCCGAGGAGTCCAACTCCCGGCTACAGTGTGCTAGGTCAATCACCCGCTGTTGCAGTTCCTTAGGAGTGACTAGTCATGGACCTCTCATTAGACAGCCTTCGGGACACATGGCTAGCTTAAAAGACAGACATGGTGTAGAGAGGAGAGTGCCAGTCTGGTATCTTCCGTGCGATTGAACATGTTTTTTCTTGAGGAGCTCCAGTGTCCTGAGGTGACTGCTGCGATGGCCAGCTGAAAGAAGTCATCCTTGGCCATGGCTTGCGTAATGTCGTCAAGGGATATAGGAAGTGGTTGAGAACGTTCCACCACCAAACAAACATATTCTTGCATTCCCTCAGCTTCTAGTGCTTCTTCATGAGTGGCAGATCGGATGTGCCAGAAAGGTAGTCCACCTGATTGTTTGATCCTGGCCGATAGACCACTGAAAAATGGTAATCTTGTGGTTGAAGGATCTATTTATCAATTCTCTGAGGTGGTTTTGCAGGAGAATCCTGTGAAAAGGGGAATGAGGGGCTTGTGATCAGTGTATACTGTAAATGGCTGGCCAAATAAATACAGGTGGAAATGATGGCAACCCAAGTGCAATGCAATTCATTTCCTTGCTTCTGGGACCGCATTGCCAGGGGCCAATGAGGCTGACATCGACGGATAACTCAGATTCATGACTGGGGTTGAAGTAGGTTAAGGTGGTATCAGCAGACAGGGCTTTCTTGGTCGTCTGGAAAGCTTCCTCTTGTGCTGGCCCACAACTCCACGGGCTGGTGTCAGTTCACTTAGGGGGGCTGTAAGAGTGATGAGATTTGGGATGAACTGTCCGCAGTGTGTGACCATCCCCAAGAAATTGCACCCCCAGTGACATTGGTGGGGACACGGGCTGTCTGGATGTCGTTCACCTTCGCTGGTTCCGGTTTGACCCCCTCTTTGGAAAATCGCTATCTGAAGATTGCACTATCCCTCCGCTTGAAGAGACACCTTTCATTGTTGAGTGTTAAACCATTGTCCTTGAGTCTTTTGAACGTGATTCTCAGGCGTCCTAGATATTCCTCCAACATGGGCATGTGAACCAAAATGTCATCACTGATGGCCAGCTAGGACCCCTCAAGTAGTGTCTTGAAAAACTTCTACAGCACTGAAGATTCTGAAAATTAGACTTTTGTATCGACTTAGACCCTCATGGGTGGAACATATGGTGATTGCTCGGGGCTCCGGGCCATCATGAGTTGGTGATAGCCTGCCAGAAGATCAATTTTAGAAAACCACCTCGATCCACTGACTTCGGCCACAATGTCACCAACTGTGGATGTCAGGTGTCTCTCCCTGTGAATAGCGAGGCTGGCAAGTGCTTGTTGACATAAATCCTGACCTCTCTAAGCTGCTTTGGCTTATGGGCTACCACGATCAGTGAAACCCATGGGGTTGGGTCTTCCATCCTTGCTCCAGCTTTATCAGTTCCGTTTCAAACTTGGCCCATAGATGGAATGCTTCGCCTGTCTTTGTAGGGCCGCCTCCATGTGTGAGGCCCACACTTTTGAGAATTTCTTTGATCGACCAATCATTTGAATGTCAGCCATTGGCATTTTGGGGACCTGTAGTATATTCTCTCAGAGTTCAACCAAGAGGCACCCTTGGATATACTGCACTCGAATCTCATCAGCAGCATCTGGCAGGGTGCTGGTGCTGGCTAAATCCTGCAGGTGTGTGTAAAAAGTGTCCACCGACTCATCTGGCAATTGAACAGCTTGACGGAGCAGGAATCTTTCATAGAAGGGATTCGTTTCAAAATGGGCCGACAGCACTTGTTTCAATGACGAGTAGGTATACGGCGGGCCAGCTGCAACAACGGACTTCCCTAGCTTGTGTATAGTTGCACCACCAAAGTGCAGCAGCATGGGAAGTTGTTTCTCATCATCAAGGGCTATCGCGGCAAAATAGGTCTCCAAACGTTCTACTCAGTCTCTCCATTTAGCAGCCATTGCTGGGGGAGGAACATCCATCATGAAAAGGCTCAAGTGCTGGAATAGACGTCTTGTTGAGGCAGTCAGGTATCCAAAGGGGCTGAGGTTTGTCAAGATACAAATTACACCGCACCACCTTGCGTTGTGCGTGAGGACAGAGGTAAGGTAAGAGTCCACAGCTGTCTATTCATTGAGGTGGCTTACCAGGTCCTTTAGACCCCATCAAAATGTAGTGAGTCAGTTGTGGGAGATGACCATGCCAGTAGGGGATAAGGCAGCAAAGAAAGCATCAGCAGTGAATATTTCCGTTCTGACATATACTTGACTGTCCCTTACTTGATCTGGGACAGCTCAGAAGAGTGGCCTTAGGGCAGATTCTCCATCGTGTGCTCTCCTGTGACCTGCTAAAACAGCAGGCAGCAATTGCCGTCTCACACCTATGCGATGCACCTCTGCACAAAGCGATCGTGGGAGCGTTCCCACATGTGTCCAGCACAGCGATGTTTGGAGGAGATGGGGACAGCCTGGTGAACTGAAGGTGCAAGGGGAACAGTGAGCTTCAGCAACAACGACAGAGAGAGGAGTTTCGAGTGGGTGGGTTGATCCTCCTCCTCTCTAGTTGCTATGTTGGCCTTGGACGTATGAATATGACACCAATGACACACCGTTTACAGTTTCTCACAGCTTCTCCCTGGCGCCAAATCTGGCGCCCAGCTTTTTATTACTTTTTTCTTGGCCCGCTCCAACTCCTTCCTCAGTATGGGGTTCACAAGGGAAACACCTCTGCGATCTGGCCGGACATGGGATAGCTGCATGACAAAAATAACAGGGAGGAACAGCCATGGCCGCTCCTGGTGCACCTCTTGTGGGGGGGAAACTTAGAGAACTGCAGCTCACATGCAGCCATGCTGGATTCATATGAGTAGGGCCACTACACTGAGACGTCAGGACTTATTTCTGTCAGCACCACTGTTGAAGCAGCCCTTCAAAAACTCACTTTTCCATCTGTCCCTGTCGCGTAACGCCACTGACTGACTCTTGCCTATTGCACAGATGTAAGAATTTGTGTGTAAAGGGCGGCAGCTGCAGTCATGCATAAATGCCTATGCAGAGGTCAGGCCTTTAAGACTGCTGTCCCAGTCCCTGAAAATAAATGCCACTACAGCACAATTAAAGGGGAGCCATAGACCCATCTTCTGCACCATCCAGAAAGATGAAAGAAATAACACATTATGTATGAGACCAAAAGATAAACCAAGCCCACTTTCTGGCATCCCCCACTTCAGTGCTTGAGTCTGGGTATCACACAACAATGTCAATAGAGTTTGGATACTGCTTGGCACCGAACTGTGCTTCAGATGCCAGCAGCACCATAAATGCTGAAATACCGTATTAGTGGAGGGACAGCATTGGCCACTCTGTTCCTTATCACATGCCAATGTTCAGGAACGTGCACTGTTGTCTGGTTTACAACTGCTTCATTATGGGGTCTTTTGTTGACCGGGGTGCAGTGTGGAATTAGGTGTCATGGCAGGATAATACCAGCTGGGAGAAAAGTTTCTGCATCGCACCACAGCCTGGCATGCTGAGACGTAACTAAACTGGAGTCCCCTCTGCAAAGAACATGGAGGGTCCCCCCTCCGAACTCCCACAGGAGCTTGCAGGCCAGTGTGCTGTGCTGAGGGACCCCATAGAGTTTGGGGCCCTTCGCACTGTGGGGGATGCGATGGCTATTGACATGCCACTGCCTGGCTGTCTGATGTGTGACAGTGAGGGGATGTGCCATCTCTAAAACTAGAATGGTCCGGTGTTCCGGATTTACCATGACAGTCCCAGATTTTCACCAGCTGTCCCAGCAGATTTTTGGGAAATTTAGCTCATGTCCCGGTTTTTAGAGAGGGTCGACTGAAAACAGGGGGAGGTGCATTTTTATGTTTTCCAAAGAAGTTAGCAGGCATTATCAGAAAAGGCAATTTAATCGAATTAAATTGTAGCTTCAACATGCCTCTTCTGTAACTGTACGCTGATGAGCGCTGCCATTCTGTGCTCTCTGTAAATTAAAATTGCAGACCTTCTTCTGTTTTTTGCAAAATGTCCTGGTTTTTGGCTTTAAAAATCTGATAACCATAGACTGACCCAGGCCTGGATCTAGAGCGTGGGCTAGCTGGGACCAGCCCACACACAGAGTCGCCCTGGCCCTGTAAAGGACATTCAGAAGTGAAAAAAACAGCTTTTGTTCTGTTTTTTCCTCAAATGTTTCCCAGTACAGCTCTGCAGGCTCAACTTTAGTGCTTTCATTTTAAAGATTAACACCATTGACTCTAGGCTACTTTCATGCCTGGGGACAGGTTTGAAATAAAGTTTGATGTTAGCTGAGTTGGTAACAGCTGCCATGCACAAATAACTGGGAATCCTGACCACTTTCAGTATAATGAAAGAAGCTGTGGGCTTCCAATCTAAGGTACCTTCGAGTCAAAAACATTGATATGAAATGCTCTGCAACTAATGTTGGCTTTTCCAGAAAAGTATACAAAAAAGTTTATTTTCTTCCTCCTTTGAGGCCACTCCTAACTTGCAGCACCATATGAAAAATAAATTACTGGAACAGTCAACGAACAAATGTTGCATCTGATCATTTGCTTAACCCTTTCGCTGCTAGGCATCCAACACAGTGATAGGTCTTTTTTTGGTTATTTGGGGTAGTTTGCACTAAGGTCCCCATAACCTTTTGTCCACATAAGGTATGCAAGTCAAATGTGCGTCCTTTTTTCCAACATCCTAGGAATTTTGTAGGTACCGAGGGTTTGTGGGTTTCCCTGGAGGGGGCCAACAAATTAGCAAAAATACAGCTACATTTTGTTTTTGGGGGGAAAACTGGCTAAAAAGAAGTACTTTAATCAGAAAAACAAATTTTTCAACACAATCTTGGCAACTTAGTGGGACATAGCCCATTTGCCCAACTTTTTGTGCTTTCATCCTTCTTCCAGTTAGTGGTTGAAATGGGTGTGAAACCAATGGTGGATCCCAGAAAGCTATACATTTCTGAAAAGTAGAATTCTGAATTTGAATTTGAATTCTGAATTTAGCACGGGATCATTTGTGTAGATAATTCAAGGTTCTGCCAAAAAAAGTAACAGTTGAAATCAATAAAATATTAAAATTGAATTGAAAAAGCAGTCCTTTGTGTTACGTTTTCATCTGTAACTTCTTCTAACAATGGTAGATTATTGAAAGCAATATTCCATTACGGCCGCTGAACCCATCTGGTTGCCAGGATATATAGGGCTTGTAGGTTCACCATCCTAGGTACCAGGAGCCGATGGCTTATATGTAAATAAAAACGTTTTGGTCCCCAAAGCTCTCTATTGAAACGTGCGGCTGTTGCAATTAAATGTGCGAGCACAAAATACTGAGTCACCCTAATCTTAAAACCATCTCAGGCCTCTTTAATTCATTTACAGCCACTCCCTGCCCCTTCAAGTCACATTTGAAGATTCTTTCTCCCTTTGTGAAGCATTTCCGTATTTCTTTTACTCCGTCTTTTCATGCATGTCTTTTGCTCGCAATAAATGCTTGACACCGAAAAATACGTCCTGGCTCTCAAAATAAGTGCTAGTGCCCCCACCTACAACCATCAGCTCAAACTAAGCACTGCCCAGAGCCAATAACTGAGCTGCACCTTGCAATGGTTTTTCATTGTGTACAGTTCATATAGTAATTCATTTGTCAAAATATAAAAAGTAAAATATAGGTATCAAGGAAACCTGCATATTTATGAAATGGGCACAAGATATGGATCTTAGAAGTAGTGGTTATATGCATATCTCTGAATTTGGGGTTACCCATACTAGCATGTAAATTAGGAGGCATTTCTCAAAATGATTTCTTACTCAAACACTGCTTTAGATTTGGAAGGTGGAAAGACAATTGGCAATAACTCTTGTTCTACTATTCTGTGTTCCCCAATACAAATGGTACCTCACTTTTGTGAGTAGGCAGTGAAAGATCCAAAACACAACATGGATACATCAAAATTTTCCATGCAAAACTGACCTGGTTTTTGCAAAAGTGGGAAGCTGTGGTTTTTACGTCTTACGTCTGCTGGCACCATAGGGAAACCTACCAAATCCAGACATTTTTTAAAACTAGACACCTGGAGGAATCCAGAGAGGTGTGGCTTGCATGGATCCCCCAACCTTCTTACCCAGAATCCCCTGCAAACCTCAAATTAAGATGAACAAAATCACATTTTCCTGACATTTCTTTGTGGAATCACCACGCCGGCACAAATTTTGTACCACCAAAATTTCCCCTTGGTCTCCTGATAAAAATTATACCTCACTTGTGTAGGTTGGCTACCTGCGACAGGTAAGGGCCAAAACAAGTAGAAATTGAGGGGGAACCAAAACAGTTCCAAAAGGGCAGAATTTTCATGTTTTTAGGCTGACTCTGGTTTGGGTACCCATGCAAGTGGGGCACAGTTTTCATCAGTAGAGATGGGGCAACGCTGGGTGGTAGGAAATGTGTGGATTCCTGTGGATTCTGGAAGTTCCGATCACAGACATTTAAGGAAAATGGATGATTTCAGGCAAAGTAGGAGGTTTGCGGGGTATTGTGGGAAAGAAAATGGTGTGGGGTGCAGATGAAGCACACTACCCTGGACTCCCTTAGATGTTTAGTTTTCAGAAGTGTCTGGGTCTGATAGGTTGTTCCAGGTAGCAGCGTACCCAGGTCCAAATAGTGCAGCTGCTCACCATTGCAAGTGGGACAATGTTGGGAGTTAGACAAGCTCTCTTGGCCCATCTGTAAAATCAAAACCCAAAAGTGTCAAATGTCTCTTGCTTACCATTGGGATGAGATGCTTTAGCTTTGAGGTAGGGGGACATAATCATGCCCATGGTGACGGGCAGCCCCCACCCCTCCATTTTTAAACAAAATGCTTGCCTGGTGTCGAGTGGGTATTCGGCCTGCCTTGGGAGGCAGACCAGGGTAATACTCCCCATCTGCTCCCCAGGAGGGGCAGAAGGAATATACCCATTCATTTTGGGGTGGCTGGGTGCATTGCCAGGCCCTTCCTGGGCAACCCACACTACCCCAAGAAATCCCTGGTACCTGGTAGAATTTCTGCCCTGCTGGGGGTCAGATGGTGGCCTATTGCCACCATCTGCCTCTCCAGGGAGTGCAGGATGACTCTGCTGATATATTTTGGGAGAGATGGGTTCATTTTAATGCCCATTATGGGAAGCCCCCACCCCTAGGCACATAAAATAAATCCTTTGCTTACTGGGCTTCCTGCCACCTGGAGGGGAAAATTGGGGACTATGTACCCATCTGGCACTCAGAAGTGCTGCTTTTGAGGGCAGGGTATTGCAATGCCCATTCTGGGTTGCCCCCACTCAGAGAGGAATCAAAAAAATCCATAGTGTCTAGTGGGCTTTCTGCCACCCGGTGGGGCGGAGGCATATTGGGGGTTGTTTCCCCCATCTGCCCCACAGTGGAGGCAGACAAATAAAAGATTGGGGACTATGTTCCCATCTGCCCCCTGGAGTAGCACAAAGACTGTGCTTATTTTTTATTTTGGGAGAGAGGTGGAGGCATTGCAATGCCCATTCTGGGCACCTCCAACCCCTAGATTAATAAAATGAAATCCCTGATAGTGGCTGAAAGCCCACTATTAAATTATTATTTTTTTTTACTATGGTGAGGCTTCTCTGTCCCATAGGATACTATTTAGTAATTGCTAACATTTGATTGAGGACAGATACGCATTTCATATTAGGTATCTAAGAAATTGTGATTAAAAATCCCCTTTCATGGTAAAGTCTGATTTTAAATTACTGTTTTGAAAATGTCACATTTAGAAAGTTGGCATTTTTCTACCCTTTGTCATTTGGTGCCTGGTGCAGGTGTAACTGACAATTAGACTTTGTGAATTTCTCCCAGGCAGTCAAACCGTAGAGTGATTAAGTGTGTCCTGATGGGCCATCTGCTGGCAGGATGAGGAAGTGGGGCTGTGTGTGGCCCCACTTGAAACTGAACAGGATGTGCTCTGCCTTCACACAAAGGGCTTGTCAACTCCACATTGACTCTGCAGCCACCTAAAAGCCAGGGCATGGGAATCGGGAAATTCCAAACACTTAAAAGCGAAACCTCTAGAAACGTCTCCTAACTTCAAGGAATGCACCATGTATATGATGAATGCTTATTTTATTAGTTAATTAAAACCATAAAAATACTCTACAACATAAAATTAAGCAGAACAATAATGGTGCAGTAAAACATTAATAGTGCAATAAAATTGTGATATAAAATAATTTAATACATACTACAAATTGCCCCCTCTTAACTCCAGTTACTGGTACATAGCTTAATTACAGTGTTGGCTAAAAGTGCACAATGTTACCTAGGAGCCCTTCCTGTTTCCAACCTGTTTGTTCATGGTTGGTGGATTTTATTTCCATTGGCGCCATTCCTAACACAAATTTGTTTTGGCACATGAAATTTTGGAGGTAAAAATTTCCAGAAATTGAACAAGCCTAATGTTCAATATGGTGTTTCGTGGATTAAATGCTTCAGTTAAAGCTTGTCTGCATGAGCTGACCCCTAATACGTTTAATTCTTTTTTTCAATAAACATCGTCTTTCATCTGCCAAAGCTGGGGAAATGCAGACCACATGCAGTAGGTTTTCTACCACCAGATGACATAGCCGGCACTCATGGGTGTCTACTAACGGCCCCTTCTTCCATTTTTGCATGAGGTCTAGCATTGGAAATTCACCCAGCCTTAGCTTTAGAAAGCGTTGATTGATTTTCAGTGAATACGGAACAGCCATAAGTGGTGATTCTTTGAGAGTTTTATATGAATTGAGAATCAACCAACCATGCAACCTTTTAGCCACAGCTTCACTCTCTTCTAAACAGCTATATAATTTACTTAATTTATTCACTGCTTTGTTGAAAGTCAGGATAGGAAGTGACTGATGCCATTCATGGCCTAAGTCCGAGAGAGTTATGTTTTTTTCCAGATGCCTTTTGTAATTGCTATTACCTATTTCTAGATTAATTTCCTGCCAAAATAGATTAGCCAGGGTCCCTTTTGAGGTGCGGCTCAGTTTGTAACATTTATTATATGCCACAGGTCGAGTCAGCACCTGCTTAATCAACATAAATTCCAGTCTGACCTGGGCTGGGGAAGCATGTCTTGGTAACCAGAAGACACGCTTATATGCCTTAACCAGAAGTTTATCCAGGAGAGCTTCATCCATCCCCCTCATTGTTTCAGCCCCATAGGTGACGGTTGGAAGTAGTTTTGCTCTCACTATGGCTGTCAATGGATTCAGAGCATGGCCACAAATTGAATTTGCAAGTGTGCCAAAAGCGTGAACAAGTGCGTGCGCCTTATTTTTTATCTCTTCTTTTTGAGGTGGGTAATTGCCTCTTGCATCTATTATGACTCCTAAGTATCTGTACAAGCTTACTTCCTCTATAGTCTTCCTGCTCAGAAACCATTTACATTGACTAAAGGGTCTACAGTTGAGAGCAATCATTTTAGATTTGCTGTGGTTAATTTCTAGTTTGTTTGTTCTTGCATACTCCTCTAAGTTATTTAGCAGTTTTTGCATGCCAATTCTGGTGTTACTAAGCAATAATAGGTCCTCTGCATTTAGCATGTTACATAGTTGTTGGCCACCAAGAGAGGGGGAGTAGGCTGATTGATCATTTAACTTGGTTAAAAGATCTGCTATATACAGATTGAAAAGTGTTGGTGCCACCTTGTTTTACACCAACTGTTGTTTTAACTGCCCTAGATGGGTGTGAACCTTCCCCAGTTTAACCTTCACCCATGTGTCCGAGTAAATCAGTTTAATGGCATTTAAAATGGTTGCCGGCAACCCCCATTGCTGTAGTTTGGCCCATAATTTTCAACAGGGGACACAATCAAAAGCAGCTTTAAAATCAACAAAGCAGAGGTAGGTGGAAATCCCAGTTGCTTTTGCTCTGTTGAGAATCAGTACCAGTGCCATAAGGTTTGTTAATGTTCCCTGATACTTGGTAAAGCCACTTTGATTTAAGGGCAGTATATTGTTATCTGCAATCCATGTCTCTAAATGTTTTAACAGGCAGGTCGAAAAGTACTTGAGATCAACGTCTAAGAGGGCAATTAATCTGTTATTTCTTGGCGAATCAGCATTCCCTCCCTTATATATGGGGTGGATCATTTAACCTCTCCAGGTTGCAGGAACAATTCCTGTTGCAAGCATGTGATTGAACATTGTAGCCAGGAAATCAGCCCATCTTTCTGTAGCTTGCTTAAACAGCGCTTGCGGTAAGCCGTTTGGGCCAGGTGCGCAGTCAGTTTGCGATTTCCTATTGATTTTTGTTAATTCTGCTGCTGTGATCTTCAAGGTATTCGAGATGTTGAATTCCCAATTATTGGGGAGCCCCTGAATTGGCGCCCCTTCTCTAGAGGGCAGCTCCCTTAGATGCGACTTTAAGTAACACACCCAAGCTTTCTCTGTTATATTGGCGTTGTTAGCTGCCTTAGGACCCTTGTCAATTGAATTAATACGTTTCCAGAATCTTTTGGAGTAAGATGATTTAGACGCATAGTGTATCTTGGCCCAGAGCAACTCCTTCTGATGTTTTTAAAGGACCATAGTTCCCTTTTGAGCAGTTTCCTTTGCTCTCGCAGGGCCGACAGCAGTGATCCATTTTCTGGGAATTTTCTCAGTTGCCTTAGCAGTCTACCAACTTCAGCTTTCCTCCTACGAACTTGCTGCGGTATGTGTAAGCGTTTATGATAATTCAATTGCGGTCCCTTTTTTTGCATTTCCTGAGGGGTCTTGAGTTATTAGATCATTAGCAAAGTTCTCCCAGACCGTTGTCAAATTTGCCAGGTCCATAGCCATGAATTCTAGCCTTAGTAGAGCCTCTTCTGCTTGACTTTCAATAGTATTAGATGACCATTTCAGTCACTTCAGGTTTTCAGTACCAATCACCTCGTTCAGGAAAACCATGATTCTAAATTCACTCACTCATATATACAGAGCAGGATTTACCAGTGTGCAGTCAAGGTGAGAAACCATTTTCCCCGAGGATCTTGTCGATGCAGGCGGGATGTCGGCCGGCTTCTGACCATTTAGCATCAAGAGCCCTACAGATTCACAGATGCATATGAACTTCTCCCCTAACTTATCTTTCCTACTTTTTGTTGGGAGAGTTTGGCCGGCAACCGTTGCTACTGTTTGAATGTGATCTTCACCAGGGTTATGGAATAGATAAAGATTAAAATCACCTGAAATTAGCCAGTATTCCGAGTGTACTGTGCTTTTTGTCTTACCAATTGGTTTAGTAAATTGTTAGCTTCAACTGTTTTCATTTTTGGATTGATGTATATATTGACTAAGATCAAGGGTTCCTGTATGTTCTTTCCCCAGGCATCAAGCCTTACTTATTGAAATGGTCAATCTTCCTCTTTATGCTCTGTGATCTTTGTAAGAATGCTCATGCTGACATAAATTTCTAGGCCTCCCTTCACCCTGCCAGATCTATAAGTTTTCGTAGCTGGACTGAAGTATTCCGTAAATCCTATCAACGGTATTGATTCCTTAGCCCAGGATTCCTGTAAGAGTATAATGTTGAATAAGATAAAGAATTGGATTACTGCTGGGTCCTCCAACTTTGCCAGTAGGCCACCTATGTTCCATGAGCAGATGTTGTTTAATACCCTGTGTGGGGATTGTTCCTTAGCTATTCAGCTTTTACCAGTCGCTCCTGTGGACAATGCCATTGGTAACCATTTCCAGTCAGGCTGAGGTCTCCGACTTAAAACTAATCTCTTCCTTCTCTCTTCCTTCCATATTTGAACTCTCAAAGGGGACTGGGGTACTCTCATTTCGCTGGTCGTTTCTTCAGTGACTCTACTAGGATGGATGGCAGCCTGTGCTCCATGCAGAACTGACCATGCCCAATTAGGCATTTCCGAATGTTGTAAATCTAATAGTGGTGATTGGTATTGTTCGCCTTTATAGAGGACCACCTCAATACCCCAGGCTTTCAGAAGATCCCTCCTCTCCCTAATCTGTTTGGCGAGGTCCGGCGCTGAGAAAATAGTGACCGTCAGGTCCATGAGCTGGTTACCTCTTGCTTGAATGAATTTTATAGCATAAATGTCATTCATAGACCCATGTTGAAGGCCTGGGATGGCTTTTATAAGTTTTAAGATAGTAGAGCAATTGAGAACATCTGTAGGGGATCTTGAGATAAATTCCGGAATCCAAAGCAGCTGATGATTCAGTTCATGGCAATTCGTACCTGTTTGAGTGGACCAGTTTTGCTCCATGTGCCAGTTTTGTTCCATATGGCTAGGTTCACTCTGTCTAATGCTTTGTTAATTTCTCTTGTTGCTTACATTGGGCTGTGATAGTTGGCTAGAGTCTCCTGGCATATTATTCTTTGGCTTTGCATTCTGCTGGCCACTTGAGGGGCTTGCTCTTTCATCCATGTGGTTGCCAGCTGCTGTGGGCAACCGATGCCCTTCACAGAGTAGCAACTGCTGGATCGGGGGGATTCTTTGATCTGCATTTGAATCAATACTAATTTCTGTGGCCTACAGTGGTTAGGTGGTGAGACCGAGCCGACTTCCTTCCTTTTCTTGCGCGTTTCCGTTCTCTCTTTGATAAAAAAACAAGTTATGTGTTTCTCACCTTTCATGGGATTATTGGCCACTTGTGAGTAAGGTGGTGTTTCCATGCCTTCCATACTAATGCTTGCTGTATTATTACTTTCCACCAGGTCCCTTTTATCTGCTGTGGTTGGAGATGAAACCACTTGGGAAGAGTAAAGCCTATCTTCTAGTTTCTGCACTGAGGGAGCAGATGTTAAAATAGTGGTGAGAGACTTAGCGTGTGTGTTCATCATTTCGGACGGAACAAACTTCTTTTAATATTCCTTCCAAGATTAGCAGCAGTTGGGATAGTTTGTCTACCACCTCTTTGAAGGAGCAGATGGTAAAATCATTGGTTTGCTTAGCTCGAGCCCTTGTTATCAAAGCATTTAATTCTTCCAGCTTGCCATCTATTCCAGAGTCAAATACCGCTAATGTATTCAGTAAATCTACCTGAATGTCCATTTTATTTGATTGAAGCTGCAGTGCCATAACTGTTGCTTGCATTGAGTTCAGGATTGCAGCCCACATTTCATTCGCACTGATTACCGCCGAGTATTGTGATTGAGTAGGCCTTTTGGTCCCCTTTTGGAAGCCCTTCAGTTGTATTTGCTTTAAACAGTTCATTCTGTGAGGCTTTCACTTTCTCTTCCTCAACCATCTTGTTTGGAACAACCGGTTTTGTATCCCAAAGCTCCTGCTCCTCGCTTTCACATCCATACATCGGAAAGGAGTAGAGCTTGGGGTCGGGCACATTGGGCCGCCTTGCTGAGAGACTTGTTCTAGGGTTTCTGTGGTTGCTACCATCTCTGAATCCAATATGGATTAGTTGGGTGGACTGGACGTCCGGTGATGCTTGGCGGAATCCAAACAAGTGTTCCTCATGATTTTTGCTTGTTTGGGGGTATAAACCCAGGGTCCTCAGACCCAGGCGTGAGTTTACTTTCTGGACCTGCAGAAGGACTCTCAGAGGATTGTCTGTTGCTGTGGCCTGATGGTCAATCCACAAGACTGCTTTTAACCTGTAAGGACTGCTTTGCTGTCTGGAGCATGTCTTGAACCCTCAGAGGCCATCCCTGCTCTTTTAAACCTTCATCCTCACCTGAACCCAGGACTAACAGAGAAACACCATGGGCTTGTTTGCTGGCCTCCTGTTCAGACCCAGAGGGGCATAAAAGTCTCCCACCATCTTGAACCCGGACCTGTCCCATCAGTGTTGGGGTGCTAAAGGTGCCCAGTTAGCCAGCATCCAAAACTTGGTATTTGGATTTTTTTTGCTAAAAACTACTCTGGGGGCCAAGGGAAGAATGGGACCAACTTGCTAGTTGATCCACCCAAGGTGCCTCTCCATGCGGCCTGACTTTGTGGCTACTCTCACTACATTCTTCTCCACAGTGGCAAATTATTTTCAACGGTCCTTCACCAAAGGGGCATTCGACCTCCTGGAAACTGTCCTCATCTACAGGTGCCTGTATCATCCCACTGGAGATTATTGACTTAAAAAAAAAGTGACCAAGGGACTTATTTAGAGTTTGCCAGACAGGGTGCTCAGTTACAAACATGATGGATATCCCATCCACCATATTATGGTGCCCGTAGTATATAAAGGGATAGTAATACTGCGGACCGGATATACGTCATGTTTGTGACAGAGGCCCTCATTACAACCCTGACGGTCAGTGTTAAAGTGCCGGTAAAACCGCCAACAGGCCGGCGGTAAAAAAAAATTCATCACGACCGTGGCGGAAACCGCCAACATAGACAGCCACTTTAACACTCTGACCGCCACAGCGGTACAAACAAACACTGCGACGGTAACCGCCAACAGACAGGCGGAACACAATGTACCGCCCACTGTATTACAACAGGCCAATCCGCCACTTTTTCCGGGGTGGATTCACCGTGAACAAAAACACGGCGGAAACAGGACTTGGACTGGAAAACGCTCACCTCTACACACCCCACGAGAAACCAGGACGCCATGGAACCCGAGCTCCAGATACTCCCAGCCTTTATCTTCCTGCTCTTCTACCAGGAACAACAAAGACGGCGGCGAAGACCATGGTGAGTACTGCACCTACGATGAGGGAGGAGGGAAAAAAGAGTGACACAAACACGCAACACGCAACACTCCCACCCCCACCTCACCCACTACAACACACACACAAGTACATGTATTTACATTACATTTACAACCCCCACCCCCTCCGGAAGAATGCAAGGACAAAAGGAAATGAGTTGAACGTTTGTAATCTATTCAAATACAGTATTCAACAACAAAAATGTATACATATATAAATAGTTACACTATAAACAAATATACACACCAAGAATACAAGTCTAAGGTATTCCACCATCATAGTCCGTGGACCACTGGGCCCAAAATGCATGCGCCAGGCCCACTCTCAATACCCGATCAAAACGGAGCGAACACTGCTGGGGCATCAAATAGAAATACAACAGGCACCTCAGGGGGAAGGAACGGGGGGCACCTCAGCCGGATGAGTGCACGACACAAGATCCACGAGAGGGCTCCATGCCCACTGCTGTATCCTGGGGAGTGCAAAGCCACAGTCTCACAAGTCTTTCTAGTGGGTGGGTTGCCCACTGCTGCATCCTGGGGAGTGCAAAGCCACAGCCTCACAAGTCTTTCCAGTGGGTGGGTTGCCCACTGCTGCATCCTGGGGAGTGCAAAGCCACAGTCTCTCAAGTGGATGCCTTACTCCACTGGTTCTGGAGGGGGCTTTGTGCCCAGAGTGCTTCATTCTGCCAAGGACCGAAGTAATGGATGCCTTTCTCCACTGGTTCTGGAGGGGGCTTTGTGCCCAGAGTGCTTCATCCTGCCAAGGACTGAGGTAGTGGATGTGATACTCCACATGTTCTGGAGGGGGCTTTGTGCCCAGAGTGCTTCATCCTGCCAAGGACAGAGGTAGTGGATGTCATACTCCACTGGTTCTGGAAGGGGCTTTGTGCCCAGAGTGCTTCATCCTGCCAAGGAAAGAGGTAGTGGATGCCTTTCTCCACTGGTTCTGGAGGGGGCTTTGTGCCGAGAGTGCTTCATCCTGCCAAGGACTGAGGTAGTGGATGCCTTTCTCCACTGGTTCTAGAGGGGGCTTTGTGCCTAGAGTGCTTCATCCTGCCAAGGACAGAGGTAGTGGATGCCTTTCTCCACTGGTTCTGGAAGGGGCTTTGTGGTGCCCAGAGTGCTTTATCCTTACTAAGGACTGAAGTAGTGGATGTGATACTCCACTGGTTCTGGAGGGGGCTTTGGTCCCAGAGTGCTTCATCCTGCCAAGGACAGAGGTAGTGGATGCCTTTCTCCACTGGTTTTGGAGGGGGCTTTGTGCCCAGAGTGCTTCATCCTGCCAAGGACTGAGGTAGTGGATGTGATACTCCACTGGTTCTGGTTGGGGCTTTGTGCCCAGAGTGCTTCATCCTGCCAAGGACAGAGGTAGTGGATGCCTTTCTCCACTGGTTCTGGAGGGGGCTTTGTGCCCAGAGTGCTTCATCCTGCCAAGGAAAGAGGTAGTGGATGCCTTTCTCCACTGGTTCTGGAGGGGGCTTTGTGCCCAGAGTGCCTCATCCTGCCAAGGACTGAGGTAGTGGATGTGATACTCCACTGGTTCTGGGGGGGATTTGTGCCCAGAGTGCTTCATCCTGCCAAGGACAGAGGTAGTGGATGCCTTTCTCCACTGGTTTTGGAGGGGGCTTTGTGCCCAGAGTGCTTCATCCTGCCAAGGATTGAGGTAGTGGATGTGATACTTCACTGGTTCTGGAGGGTCTTTGTGCCCAAAGTGCTTCATCCTGCCAAGGACGGAGGTAGTGGATGCCTTTCTCCACTGGTTCTGGAGGGGGCTCTGTGCCGAGAGTGCTTCATCCTGCCAAGGACAGAGGTAGTGGATGTGATATTCCACTGGTTCTGGTGGGGGCTTTGTGCCCAGAGTGCTTCATCCTGCCAAGGACAGAGGTAGTGGATGCATTTCTCCACTGGTTCTGGAGGGGGCTCTGTGTCGAGAGTGCTTCATCCTGCCAAGGACAGAGGTAGTGGATGTGATATTCCACTGGTTGTGGTGGGGGCTTTGTGCCCAGAGTGCTTCATCCTGCCAAGGACAGAGGTAGTGGATGCCTTTCTCCACTGGTTTTGGAGGGGACATTGTGCCCAGAGTGCTTCATCCTGCCAAGGACAGTGGTAGTGGATGCCTTTCTCCACTGGTTCTGGAGGGGGCTTTGTGCCCAGTGTGCTTCATCCTGCCAAGGACTGAGGTAGTGGATGTGATACTCCACTGGTTCTGGAGGGGGATTTGTGCCCAGAGTGCTTCATCCTGCCAAGGACAGAGGTAGTGGATGCCTTTCTTCACTGGTTTTGGAGGGGGCTTTGTGCCCAGATTGCTTCATCCTGCCAAGGACTGAAGTAGTGGATGTGATACTCCACTGGTTCTGGAGGGGGCTTTGTGCCCAGAGTGCTTCATCCTGCCAAGGACAGAGGTAGTGGATGCCTTTCTCCACTGGTTCTGGAGGGGGCTTTGTCCCCAGAGTGCTTCATCCAGCCAAGGACTGAGGTAGTGGATGTGATATTCCACTGGTTCTGGAGGGGGCTTTGTGCCCAGAGTCCTTCATCCTGCCAAGGACAGAGGTAGTGGATGTGATACTCCACTGGTTCTGGAGGGGGTTTGTGCCCAGAGTACTTCATCCTGCCAAGGACTGAGGTAGTGGATGTGATTCTCCACTGCTTCTGGAGGGGGCTTTGTGCCCAGAGTGCTTCATCCTGCCAACGACTGAGTTAGTGGATGCCTTTCTCCACTGTTTCTAGAGGGGCTTTGTGCCCAGAGTGCTTCATCCTGCCAAAGACTCAGGTAGTGGATGTGATACTCCACTGTTTCTGGAGGGGGCTTTGTGCCCAGAGTGTTTCATCCTGCCAAGGACAGGGGTAGTGAATGCCTTTCTCCACTAGTTCTGGAGGGGGCTTTGTGCCCAGAGTGCTTCATCCTGCCAAGGACAGAGGTAGTGGATGTGATACTCCACTGGTTCTGGAGGGGGCCTTGTGCGCAGAGTGGCTCCTTGGCACACTGGCTGCCCTGCTGTTTGGCGTACTCCAGAAGCCGGTTACTTTTGGCACCACTGTTCCCGCAGATGTTGTGGCTGAGGTGCTAGGTTGGGACCTGGAAAGGCGGGCCCTAGGAGACTGAAGGGGTGGGGGAGGTGAGGGGAAGAGTTCAAGGTTGGACAGGAAAAGTTTTTGGGACACACTGGGACAGGTAGATGGAGGGGGTTTGGGAGTGGAGGAAGAGGTAGTGGTTGTAGGAGGTGTACGTTTGCTGATTTTGGGTGAAGGTGCATGGGCTGGAGGCTGTCGTGAGGTGAATGGCTATTGGGTGGGTGTGTGGCTGCGTTTGTGTACCTTGGGAGGTGGGCTCATGGACACACTGGGAGAGGACACAGTGGATGTGTGAATGGTAGTGGGGATGGTGACTGCACATGTGCGGGGTGTGGTGGTGGGTGTGCTGGTGATGGAGGTAGTAGCTGAAGATGTAGTGCATGCAGGTGTGAGTGGAGACGAGACTGGGAGGGAGGAGGGAGACGAGGAGGAGGGGGACACAGTGGAAGCAGTAGATGTTGGTATATCTGCATGGGTATGATGCTTGCGTGAGTGCCTGTGGGATGTGTGGTGCTTATGTTTGCCTGAGCTTCCCTTGTGTGTTGACATGTGTGCATGCTGGTCTAATTGTGTGCTTGGGATAGGCTGAGGTACAGGGGTTTGGATCTGGGTGGAGGAAGTTGGAGGGGGGAGGCTAGAGACAGGGACAATGGCTGCAATTAGTGCTGAGGCCAGAGTCTGAAAAGCTCGCTGTTGGGTTGCCTGACCAGAATGAATGCCCTCCTGGTATGCATTGGTCTGTTGCAACAGCCAGTCTACACCCTGGATGGCATTCAAAATGGTAGACTGCCCAACAGTGAGGGACCTGAGGAGGTCAATGGCCTCCTCACTGAGGGCAGCAGGGCTGACTGGGGCAGGGGCTGAGGTGCCTGGGGCGAAGGAGATGCCCACCCTCCTGGGTGAGCGGCCACGGCGCACACGCCGAGGGGCTGCTGGGAGGGCGGTGCTGGTATGGGGGGGTGGTGGCTGAACCTGTAGATGCGGGGGGCACAGAGGGGCCTGCCACCGCAAGAGAGCTCCCATCAGAGGAGGAGTCCGTGTCGCTGGTCTCAGCTCCTGTACCCGCCGTGGAGCTCCCCTCGCCCTCCGTCCCACTGGTGGCTTCTGACCCTGTTGTGTCGCCCTCCAGGGCCATGTGGGATGCAGCTCTCTCCTGCTCCGCTGGCACTGCTCCTCTGTCTGATGATGCTAATGCACACAAGAACAGGGAGACCACAAAAAGAGGGGGAAGATAGAAGAAAACATGCTGCATGCATCCAACACCGCTACCGTTGGCGGACACTACAGACACAGAAGCCCCCTGCACTACACCGTGCACTTAGAGTTCCCTAATTAATCACAGGGACATGGGTTACAAGGCCTATGACCAATTGCTGCACACATGGAAGTCACAGGAGCCTGACTAAGTGTAGTTACCTCTGAACACAGGTGGGGTGCCACAGAGCCTGCCTTAAGAAGGGTCCTTGCCTACTAAACTCGCCCTGGCCCTAGGGGAACCCACAGCCCACCTCCCCCACCCAGACACCTACAATGCGTGCTGAATCAGCAGAATGGGAGTGTACTCACCCCCTTGTGGCTGCTGTGATGCCCTCAAGCGCCCATCCAACTCTGGATACGCCACCGCCAGGACCCGGAACATCAGGAGGGGTCATGGTGCAACGGGCACCCCTCCCACGTTGGGAGGGCATCCCCAGCTGGGCCTCCGCCATCTTCTTGCTCCAGCGGCAAATGTCCTCCCATCTTTTCCGGCAGTGGGTGCTCTGTCTGTGCTGGACCCCCAGGGTCTGGACTTCCTTGGCGATGGCACGCCAAATATCCTTCTTCTGGTGGGTGCTGACCTACACGAATAGTACAGGGGTAAAGGAGCTCCCCACGCCCACCGTCCCACTGGTAGCTTCTGACTCTGTTGTGTCACCCTCCAGCGACCGCAGAGTCACAGTCATTGGCCTGCATCCCTACCCTTGCAATGACGCACATGCACTCACTGTCGTATCATGCACTCCTCATTCTCCCCCCCTATCTTTCATCAACAACACTCCACAGAGGCATTGCCCATTCGGCATGCTAACAGTGTACTTACCTGTTTGTCTGGAGCACCGTAGAGTAGCGTGTACTGGGGGAGGACCCCATCCACTAGTTTCTCCAATTCCTCCGTGCTGAAGGCCCTTTCCCCAGGCACATGAGCCATTGTCTCTTCCAGACTGAGGTCACAGCAGCACTTGCAGTGTAGGTCCTCTCCTGTCGAAGATCAGGTATCAAGTGATTGAACAGAGAGTAAATGGCGGTCACGTCCGCGGCGGTGCGTACCGTCACCGCCGGCGAATATTGTCATTGGCTCCTGGGACCCATAGGGTCCAATGTTAACCATTGCAGGATTGTGCCGCGGTCTTCGCCTGCCTACCGCGACGGTGTACAACGCCAGCGCAGTTACCTCATATCCCCTTGCCACACATTGCAGGTCAGGCAGCCGCCATTTTAGGGGGCCACATGGCATTAATTTTGACTGTGTCACACATATCTAGGCCTTGCTTAAACACTAATACAGCCATATGTCGATTTTCAAACATTTTGCTATAAAGGAGTGTTTACGTGCCTCAGTGTTGGTTGACTCTCTGCTCGCTGTTTTCCTCCATAGAGCACGTCTGCTGGGGCAGGTGAGGAGATGGCAGCATCCTCCGGTGTAAAGACCGCTGGTGGACCTGTAGACAATGGAGGAGCGACATGTAATTGTCACATACAGACTTGTTTGTACCACAATCCTGGAACTGTGTGCCCAGTTGGAGCCAGACCTGATGTCAGCTATCCGGCATCCCATAGGAATCCCCCCTCTAGTGCAGGTCCTGTCAGTACTCCATTTCCTAGCAAGTGGGTCTTTTCAAACAACAGTGCCCATTGCATCAGGGATGTCCCAGCCTATGTTCTCCAACGTGTTGGCCAGAGTATTGTCTGCCCTGCTGAAACACATGCGTAGCTACATCGTTTTCCCTCAGGTGGAGGATTTGCCTACAGTGAAAGGTGACTTCTATGCCCTGGGACATATCCCCAACATCATAGGTGCCATTGATGGGACACATGTGGCCTTGGTCCCCCCCAACAGGGGTGAACAGGTGTACAGAAACTGGAAGAGTTACCATTCTATGAATGTGCAGATGGTGTGCTTGGCCGACCAGTACATCTCCCATGTAAATGCCAAGGCCCATATTTATACTTTTTGATGCACAACTGCGCCAACGTAATTTTTTTTACCGCCAGCTAACACCATTCCAACGCATCATGAGGGCGCCTTATTTATGGAATGACGTCAGCCGGCACTGGGGACTGGTCTGCCTAAAAAAAATGACTCACACCATGCAGCGCCGGCGTATAGGAAAATGGGGGTTGTGCGTCAAAAAATGGTGCACATCAGGTCTGAGGCAAAAATCAGGCCTCAAACCGGACTTGCGCCATTTTTTTTGGTGCCCAACCTCCATTGACATGACTCCTGTCTTAGCAAAGACAGGAGTCATGCCCCCTTGCCAAATGGCCATGCCCAGGGGACTTATGTCCCCTGTGCATGGTCATTGGGCATAGTGGCATGTACGGGGGCCAAATCTGCCCCCCCTATGCCACTTAAAAAAAATGAAAAAAATACTTACCCCAACTTACCTCAACTTCCATGGAATGGGTCCCTCCATCCTTGGGTGTCCTCCTGGGGTGGGCAAGGGTGGCAAGTGGTGTCCCTGGGGGCAGGGGAGGGCACCTCTGGGCTCCTTCCGAGCCCATAGGCCCCTTAACGCCTGCCCTGACCCAGGCGTTAAAAAACGGCGCCCATCAGGCTGTGCGATGTTTTTTAAGGCCCACCCCCTCCTGTGCGTCAAAATGACGCCAGAGTATCAATAAGGCGCACAGGCCTTAAAGTCCGTTTTTGGAAGGGAACGCCTACCTTGCATATCATTAACGCAAGGCAGGTTCCCCCTTCCAAAAAATGACGCACATGATGGGATTTTGACGTCCGCGGGGTCGGGCGTCAAAGTATAAATATGGGGCAGGGTTTGCGCCAAATGTGCGTCAAAATTCTTGACGCACATTCGGCGCAAGCAGAGTATAAATATGCCCCTAAGTTTCCTGGCTCAGTGCATGACGCTTACATTCTGTGGAATAGCAGCATCCCTTATGTGATGGGGCAACTCCAGAGGCACTGTGTGTGGCTATTAGGTGAGAACATGGACCCAATACAGTGTGACTAGGTGTCTGGGCCTGGGGATGTCCCTAAGAGTTAGTGTGTGTCTAACAGTTGCCCCTCGCCATTTGCAGGTGACTCTAGTTACCCCAACTTGTCATGGCTACTGACCCCAGTGAGAAATCCCAGGACAAGGGCAGAGGAACGCTACAATGAGGCCCATGGGCGAACTCGGAGGATTATAGAGAGGACCTTCGGCCTCCTGAAGGCCAGGTTCCGGTGCCTCCATATGACAGGTGGCTCCCTATTCTACTCACCAAAGAACGTGTGCCAGATCATCGTGGCCTGCTGTATGCTTCACAACTTGGCTTTGCGATGACAGGTGCCATTTCTGCATGAGGATGGTCCAGATGGCGGTGTTGTGGCAGCTGTGGAGCCTGTGGACAGTGAAGACGAGGAAGCAGAAGAAGAAGACATAAACAACAGGAACACAGTGAGCCACAAATACTTCCAGTGAGACACAGGTAAGAAGACAACACTGCCTGCTTCATCTGATTTAATTCTTCTACCTCTCATCTGTCTGTCATTTTCACTCAGTGTATGGACACTGAGTTGTCACTTTCCCTTTCGATTTCACAGATGTGGGTCCCACTGTGTGACCTCTGCTTTGTTTCCGTATGGACTAGAGCTGTGTGACATAGGTATGTTGACATTACATTGGATATAGCATTTTTCCACAGTTATTGCAAATACACTATTTTGAAAGCACAGACTGACTCCAGATTGTTTTGTGATTTAAGGGTGTTTATTTAAGTGCTAAATAGTGGAGGAGGTTGTAAAATGGTCAGGGGTGATGGTGGAGGAATGTCCATGGCAGAGTCCAGTCTATTAGTCTCACAGGTGCATTGTCCAAAGGGGCATAGGAAGTGGAGCTAGGGCTGTTTAAGTATGGACAGGGTGACAAAGTGGGACAGAAGGATGACAATCAGGGTGGTCTCCTTTCTTGGCGGGGTCTTGGCATTGTTCTCTGTCTTTGTCCTGCATCTCAGGGACCGCTTGGGGGGAGGTTCTCCATTTGCAGGGGGTGGGGTGCTGGTGTTGTGGTGGTGTCTCCTGTCCACTAACGCCGGCGGAGGTGGTGGGCAGTTCATCATCCAGGCTAGTGTCAGGGGCCCCTTGTTGTGCCACTGTGTCCCTCCTGGTGTTGACGAGTTCCTTCAGCACCCCTACAATGGTGCCCAGGGTGGAATTGATGGATTTGAGTTCCTCCCTGAACCCCAAATACTGTGCCTCCTGCAGCCGCTGGGTCTCCTGAAACTTGGCCAATACCATTGCCATTGTCTCCTGGGAATGGTGGTAGGCTCCCATGATTTTAGAGAGGGCCTCGTGGAGAGTGGGTTCCCTGGGCCTGTCCTCCCCTGTCGCACAGCAGCCCTCCCAGTTCCCCTGTGTTCCTGTGCCTCTGTCCCCTGAACCATGTGCCCACTACCACTGCCCCCAGGTCCATGGTGTTGTTGGGGTGGTGGGTTAGCCTGGGTTCCCTGTAGTGGTGAACACACTGCTGATTGACGTGTCCTGGGGGTTATCACTGTGGGCCTCTTCTGTGGGTGGAGTGGACATGTCTGGACCCTCCTGTCCGGTGACGTTGGGTAGGGGTCCTGCAGGGGTGTAAAGGCATGATTATTGCATCTGTGTGTGCCATGGCGTGCAATGGGTGGGTGACCCTGTACCCCAGTGGTTGCATTCTTGTGTGGGACCTTCGGTGATAATGGTTTAGGGGGGTTTATGGGTAAGTGCAGTGGACATGCTTTGGTGATGGGTGTCAATGCTTTGGTGTTGCATGCAGGGCTTGGGTTTGGGATGTGTGGTTTGTGATAGTGGGACATGTGTGAGGAGCTGGAGTGATGGGGTGAGGGCAAGGGCGGGGGTATGTGATAGCATGCAGGTAGGTTGTGGGATATGGTAGTTAAAGGTTTGACTTACCAGAGCCCATTCCTCCAGCTACTCCTGCGAGGCCCTCAGGATGCAGTATAGCCAAGACCTGCTCCTCCCATGTTGTTAGTTCTGGGGGAGGAGGTGGGGGTCTGCCGCCAGTCCTGTGAACCGCTATCTGGTGTCTTGAGACCACGGATCGCTCCTTCCCCGTAGGTCGTTCCACCTTTTCCTGATGTCATCCCTAGTTCTTGGGTGCTGTCCCACTGCATTGACCCTGTCCAAGATTCTGCGCCATAGCTCCATCTTCCTAGCTATGGTGGTGTGCTGCACCTGTGATCCGAATAGCTGTGGCTCTACCCGGATGATTTCCTGCACCATGACCCTGAGCTCCTCCTCAGAAAACCTGGGGTGTCTTTGCGGTGCCATGGGGTGGTGTGGGTGATGTGTGGGGTGGTGTATGTTGTGATGTGTGGGGTGACATTTAGAGGTGTGTTGTTTGAGGTGCGTGGATGTTGTGTGAGTGATGGTGTTGAGTGCCTGTGGATGCTAATGTTGTTTCTGGTGGTGTCTCTCTCTGGCCTTCTGTCACAATTGTTGTCATAGGGGTGTGTGGGAGTGGTGTGTGCATGTGTGTCAGGTGTGGGTATTTCGAATTGTTCAATGTGGTAGTGTTTTGTAAATGTGTGTGTATTGTGAGCGCGGTGGTGTGTACCACCAATGGAATACCACTTGAAAGACCGCCACGTGGATTCGTGGGTCGTGATAGTGTGGACGTTTTCCTGTGAAGGTGTCGGTTTTTCTTATCGCCAGTTTATCACTGACATTTGGTGTGGCGGACTTATGTGGGTGTATAGATTTTGGCGGATTTCGAGCTGTGGGACATAATAGCTGTGGCGGAATTCCGCGGCCGCGGCGGTGTGTTGGCGGTCTTCTGCACGGCGGTAAGCGGCTTTTACTGCCAATGTTGTAATGACCCCCAGAGTAACCCCATCTGCCAACTGTAAATCAGGCCTAAGTCTGAACGTGGAAATCTTCACCACAACTTCATCCAGCAGCTCCCCGATGATGGCACTCACTCCTCAGACACCACTTGCAGCCCTGTCTCTCTGAACTTTACCCTCTCAGAACATTTTTTTTTTTTATTCTTCCAAGTTTGAAGGTAAGTGCCAACCTAGCCCATTCCACTGCTTATATACCCCTGCTGCAGCACACTCAGCCATATTTTGCAACTCCTCAGTTGGCTTTTTGATCTTTTAGATGCCAGTTTTTATTAAAAACTTTTAAAATTCATAACTCTGGCTCTACTGTTTGGATTTTTGCCACTTTGATGTCAAATACTATATTAAGATTTACTCTATTTTTCCAAATGGTGTGTGATTTTTCCCATGTTGTTACAGCACATTGCCTCTAAGTTTGTGGGGTGTACCAACAAAAGACCACCAGCAGTCCGCCGGCACCGTCAGGCAGTACAGACTGCCATGTTCATGACGAAGCACAAACAGGCCGGCGAGTCTGTGTTTCCCCCAGACCCATTACGAGGTTGCATCCCGCCAATGTGACCGTAGCAGTCCAATCACCTTATAAGCTGGTGGAAACAGACGGCATGAAAGGAGACACTCACCTGCAGGAAACCTCAGACGTCCAATGCAGCCATGGAGCCATTCACAAACATCATGCTGCTGCTGATGCTCATCGAAAGACAATGAAATTAACACCACTGTGGATGCCAACAACCGGAAGTACACATATCTACCTGTATCATTAACCTCAAAGGCAGCTTGTAGTGCCAGCTTCACATCAAGGGGGGGCACGCTACATGCAGCAGGTACACATCTCAACCTACACACACTCGGAAACATACATTAACATGGACAAGCACACAGTCATAATACGCCCCGTTTGGGCAGCATACTGCACTGCAAAACTAGACACATACACAGGGCCACACAGCTCAGGCACAGGGAGACTGACCACTACACAATATTGTCATACACATCAACAAGAACACACATATACAAATCTAACTGTCAGTCACCACTGGCCAAGGACTGTCCTCACACACAACACACATATATATCGATGTGGCATGTAACACAAGAGAAGAACCAAGAGAAGTACCAGCTCCTCAGTGAAATGGCTGAAATATTCAGCCATGCTGCACTTTAAACCTTTATTTGAAATAAACTGTGTTTGTGCATTAGCAGAAGATGCACTGCCACTGGTCATGGCTAGATGTGCCTGTAGAACTACCTGATTTAATAGCGCCTTGGGTCAATTATCATCCTTCAGTCCTTGGATAGCATACTGCATTACACATTTGCAGGCTGAGCAAGACTGCCAGAACATCAGTAAAAACAAGGCCCTTAGGACACAAACTCCTCTCAGCTGCAAAAACAAAATACAAGAACTTAAATATACATTGAATGGTGGAAGAGGTTATGGTTTTTCTGCCCCCTCTTACCTAGTGTGACCCAAAGATTGGCCTAGACAGAAAGAGCACATCGCTCTGAATGTTTTGGTGGTGGTCCCATTGCCCTAGACTACCACAGACTGAGTTATCAGCAAAGATGTGTTGTAAAAAGAATGCCTCCAAAGCATTATGGGTGAGCTCTCTTGCTGTGTAGGGAGAGTCCCTGTTGAGGATTCAATCCTGGGTTGATTTCATGCTATATAAAGCCACAACAAATGTACAAAACACACCCATGACACAACTACTTGCCATTACTGATTATTTAAAGTAAGGACCAAGTGAAGGGCAAACGCTGAAAACAAACCACAGGCGTGAACACAAGTGCTTACTGACAAACATGAGAGGCAGGAAACAAACAAAAATAGTCCGTCCAAGCAACAGAAAAACATTTGAGGCATAATTAAACTGTACTTGGCTGTAGCTCCTCAGCCAAGTACAGGAGTTGATGTATCTTCTGCCAAACTAGTTAGGAAGCAGCAAACCAAAAGCAACGCTGCCTTCAACCTATGGTAAACTGCAGGCAGCGGCAGGCAGGAGCAAAGTCTTATACTCCATCCAACAGGTTTTGCAGACAAAGCATGCGTGCTGTATGGCCTCTGCCTAAAAATCACTGAAACACATCAGTTGAGGTTCTTTTAAACTATAACTCTGCAAAATACCTTAACTATTCTTAAACTTAAATTTTGCATGGAGGTATATCCTTGTTATTGTGATGATCATTCACTATCAGATAAGCATTTTGTATAGCACAATTTTGTTTGTTTTATCAGAAGCTCCATAATTTATGTATTTTAGTGCATTTAAGATATGTGTCCTACAGCTCACTGCGTGCACCAATTGTATCTTTAACTATTGCTGAAATCTGTATATTAAATTAATGGCTGAGCAGAGAGATGTAGGGCACAGTATGGTATTGTCTAACATGAACATGTTTGTTTAGGCCATCACAAATATTCCTGAATGACAAAAGCTTTTTTATTCTCATTTAAGTTTGTACATGTTAAATACAGTTTATACAATTGCAAACCAATTACAGGTTAGAAAATTCCCAGAGATCTAAATACTAGCAGTTCAAGAACACTATTACATTTTGCATTAAGGGGCTGATGGGAATGCTAGAAATGTCCCCAAAGAGAATAGGCTACTGGATGCTTGATCTGCCAAAAAAACAGTATTGCTGACATTTTCCAAGGTAATGGTCCACACACAGAATGAACTGTATGGCTTCAAAGCCAGATGGAGAAAGCCATAGGCCCAATAGAAAATGAGTTGTGGTAGGTGTGAGAAAGTAGCCTCCTTCTAGCATAGTTACCCCCACTTTTGGCCTGTTTGTGAGTGTGTGTCAGTGTGTTTTTACTGTCTTACTGGGATCCTGCTAGCTAGGACCCCAGTGCTCATAGTGAAAACCCTATTTGTCAGTATGTTTTGCCTGTCTCACTGGGATCCTGCTAGCCACGACCCCAGTGCTCATAGTTTGTGTCCTAATGTGTGTGTTGTCAGTACTGCTCAACTGTGTCACTGAAGTTCTACTAACCAGATCTTCAGTGCTTATTCTCTCTCTGCTTCTGAATTAGTCACTGTAGTTTAGTGACTTCATATTCCAATTCCAATTGGCACAATGGACTCCCCTTATAAGTCCCTAGTATATGGTACCTATGATGTACCCAGGGAATTGGGGTTCCAGGAGATCCTTATGGGCTGCAGCATTTCTTTCACTGCCCATAAGGAGCTCAAGCAAACCCTTTCACAGGACTGCCACTGCAGCCTGCGTGAAGTTGTGCACACACTATTTCACATCCATTTTCACTGCACTTAAGTAACTTATAAGTCACCTATATGTCTAACCTTCGTTTACTGAAGGCTGGGTCACAAAGTCACTAAGTGTGAAGGCCCTCTTGCACTAGCCAAGGTGCCCCCACGCTGTCCAGGGCCAATTCCCCAGACTTCATGAGTGCGTGGATACCATTACACGGGTGCACTACAAATAAGACAATACCTATATGTAGCTTCACAATGGTAACTCCGAATATGGCCATGTAAGGTGTCTAAGATAATGGAATTGTCCACTCATTCCAAAGCTGGTATTGGGGGGCCATTCCCATGCATCCTGGGGGCTCCACCATGGAACCCCAGTACTGCCAAACCAGCTCTATGAGGCTTACACTGCAGCTACAGCTCCTGCCACCTCACAGTCAGGGTTCTGCCCTCCTGGGGTCTGAGCAGCTTAGTCCCAGGAAGGCAGAACAACACATTTCCTTTGGGAGGAGGTGTTACACCCTCTCCCTTTGGAAATAGGTGTTACGGGCTTTGGAGGGGTGCCTTTTTTGAAGAAGCCAGTCTACACTGGTTCAGGGACCCCCAGTCCCTGCTCTGGTGCGAAACTGGACAAAGGAAAGGGGAGTGACCACTCCCCTGTCCATGACCACCCCAGAGCTCCTCCAGTGTATCCCTTGCATTAGCCATCTTGTTTTCCAAGGTGTGGGACACTCTGGAGATTTCTGAGTGGCCAGTGCCAGCAGGTGTCATCAGAGACTCCTCCTGATAGGTTCACATCTGGTTAGATAGCCAATCCCGCTCTCAGGGCTATTTAGGGTCTTTCCTGTGGGTTCCTCTTCAGATTCAGCTTGCAAGTTTCCACCAATCAATCAATCAATCATTTGTTAAGCGTGCTACTCACCCGGTAGGGTCTCAAGGCGCTGGGGGGGATGCTACTGCTCGAATAGCCAGGTTTTGAGATGCTTCCTGAAAGTCAGAATGTCCTGCGTCAGATGTAGGTTGACAGGGAGGGACTTCCAGGTCTTGGTGGCGAGGTAAGAGAAGGATGTGCCGCCGGTCGTGGTATGGTGGATACGGGGGACGGTGGCGAGGGCGAGGTTGGCGGAGCAGAGCTGCCGTGTCGGGATGTGGAAGTTGAGACGCTCATTGAGGTAGGTAGGGCCGGTGTTGTGGAGAGCCTTGTGAGCGTGGATCAGGAGTTTGAAGATGATCCTTTTGTTGACGGGGAGACAGAGGAGGTCTCTGAGGTGGGCTGAGATGTGTTTTTGGCGAGGGAGGTTGAGGATGAGTCGTGCTGAGGCGTTCTGAATGCGCTGAAGTTTTCTCTGGAGCTTGGCCATTGTTCCCGCATAGAGTGTGTTGCCGTAGTCCAGTCTACTGCTAACGAGGGCGTGGGTGACCGTTCTTCTAGTTTCAATGGAGATCCATCTGAAGGCCTTGCGCAGCATGCGGAGGGTGTTGAAGCATGAGGATGAGATGGCGTTGACTTGCTGGGTCATAGCGAGCAATGGGTCCAGTATGAAGCTGAGGTTGCGTGTGTGGGTGGTGGGAGTTGGAGCGGATCCTAGAGTGGCAGGCCACCAGGAGTCGGTCTTTTCAGAGTTCAGTTTGAGGTGGCTTACCTCCATCCAGTTGGCAATGGCGTGAAGTCCATTGTGGAGGTTGGTCTTGGCGGTGAGCTCTTCATGAGTGAGAAGATCAGTTGTGTGTCATCTGCGTAGGAGACAATGTTAAGGCCGTGGGATTGGACGATGTTTGTGAGCGGTGCTATGTAGATGTTGAAAAGGGTGGGGCTGAGAGAGGATCCTTGTGGTACTCCGCAGAGGTCTTGGTGGCTTTTGACAGGAACGGAGGGAGGCAGACTCTCTGAGTTCTGCCGGAGAGGAAGGATGTGATCCAGTCCAGGGCCTTGTGGTGGATTCCAGCGTCATGGAGGCGTGTGCGAAGTGTATGGTGACAGACGGTGTCAAAGGCTGCCAAGAGGTCAAGGAGGATTAGGGCCACGCTAGTTAGGAGACTAGTGTCAGAATATTTTACATTAGTCCGGTGCTTTGCAGGATTAACGTCAAAAATTCTGACGCTAATCCTGCAAAGCACCCAGAGGCCCATTATAACTAATGAAAGCCTCCTTTTAACACCTGCTCTCTCCTAGATTTCCTTGCACCATTTTTGTTGTCCCCCTAACAGGGCAACGCTGCCTCTGCATACATTATGCCTGGCACAGGCATAATGTAGCGCAAAAGGTTACAAAGTGGCACAATGCATGTGCTGCAACACTTATGGCGTAAATATGGTGCTGCTTTTTTGGCCTTCTAACGCCACATTAGTGTAAAACAAATTATGCTAATCGGGCACTGGAATGTCGCTAGAGGCTCTTAAATATGCCCCATAGTTTTTGCTGCATCCAATTCAAAATTCTCCATAGACTGTGCTACACATGGGTTTGTTGATATTTAGGAGAAGTAATACTATAATGTGTTTATGAAGCTGGGGCCAAGAGACTACATTTATCCACACATTGTGAAGTTGCTCGATCATAGAGAAATACTGGGTGGTAGGAAAATGGGGTTGACACTAGGGTTCTGATAGCTGAGTGAGATATTGCGCCATGACGTGGCAGCCAATTACCACCAGTCGTTGAGGAATAAACCTACAATGTGGACTCGTGTATGGCAACAGACAAAGTGAAATGTAAAGGGACGAGCTGTCTGAAGATTTATGAAATAACTTGGAGGACTTTGGAAGAGCATAATGGATTTGCTTGAGTGAGGAAAGCAAGTCAAAGAGAATAGGTTCCATTCAGCAGCTACCAAAATTAATACTGATTACAAGAACTCTAAAACAACCCTGTAACAACAATATTATTTGCTGAAAATGCTTATAGATGTACATGTGAATTATCATGCCACTTTGCCTGCATTAGTCCTATTTTTGGCCATAACTGTAATACGTACATCTTGTAAAGACTCCATTTTTCCTTTTGCAGTGTTGCCATGAAAAGTTATCAATGACTTAAATGACCATAAAATTGTCTTCACCCTTAATCTGTGAAATCCTTGATCAAGTGTTACTTACATTCATTTGTGTAACCACATGTACATCCCTAGATGCTCTCTAAAATTTGGTAAATTTTAGTCAAATATTTTAAAGGATTAGCCAAAAATATAGTTTGAATTACTCTTATAGTCACTGAAAAAAGACACATTCAAACTTAACAGGCTAAAAATTTAGAAAATGACTGATATTTTCCAGTTATGATTAACAATGCGCATTACAAAGATAACTTGAGCTAGTGCAGCCCTCCATGTTATTCTCTTGATAGCTCTTTTCTTTGCTTTTATTCTGTTGTCAAAATGGTGCTTTAAGTGCATGGCATGAGATGCAAATTATGGTGTGCATGTCGTGGGTGCTGCAAACCATAAATGGCAAATTTCAGTAGTCTTCTGTATTAGAGCCAGAACCATAGCTGTATTTTTCATTGAACATGTGAGAAAAAAAAGATAAATTATAGCAAACTGCATGTGATTATATCAGATAGGGGTGTGCAAAATGGTTACAGAGCTTTGTGCATTACATTTGTAAACTTCAATACTTTGTAAAGTGCTAAGCTGCTGAAGTTTTAGAAAAAACAGCAAAAAGGCCCTGTGTAGTAGCAGGGACATTTCTATTGCTACATTAGACCATGAGCATCCTGCGTGCATTCTGCATCTTGACGTTCTGGTAAGCAGTTCCCCTCCCATTCACAAAAGCCAGACTCTGTGGTACAAACTTTGTAGCTCATTGGGTGGCAGATATTGTGTTAGAAATGTCAAAATGGGAATTTTGTCACCACCTAAAACATCCGATAACTATATGACTAAAAATCATGGAGCTGGGCCTGAGTTGATACTAACATTGATGCACATCATATATGATCCAACGCCTCAAACCAATTAGACCACCATAGCTATTGTTTGAAATGTTTTGTCCAAATGCCCCTTTCGCTGTATGTATGTACGCATGTTGTATATTGTGCTTTGTTGTGTGGTGTGTGTTGTGTGATGACTGTAATACTCAAGAAACAGCTGTCTGTAGGTCAGTCCTACAAATTAGTATACCACTGCAAAGCCTAAAATGCTGAATTGCAGTCAAAGTTGGAGTTTTGGAGGATTAACACATAAAATAGATGATTTTATTAAAAGTAGAATACGAAGATATGTGTGAAATCTGCAGGACATCAATTTGAACCCCACAATATGTTGCTTTGGCTCTTTTTGAAGTCGATAAATTAAGAATGATTAATTGGGTTAATTATAATTCTTATTATTTGAGTTTTACTAAATAAGTAAGTTCATGGTGTACTTTGTTATGATATAAGAGATAAAATACCCCCACCTGTACTTTATAAGGATATTGAAAGTCACTGAGGAGTTCCATTATAAAGTTATGGTACTCCGAGGTGATTTGCAACATCCTTCTTGTAGGAAACTGAGGTTCTTTTGCAAATTCCCCCCCCCCCACTCACACACACTTTTTGGCCTTTGTAGAAGTACTAGATCCTAGTTTTTGATTCTAGAAGTGCACTGAGGCCTGCTAATCAGATCACAGTGCCATTTCCCTTTCCTTAAAACAAAGTATGTCAAATTGTTTCCCAATTGGCACAGGACTTTAGCATCCCTGTAAACTAAATGGTACCCCTAGTACATAGGGCATGGGCACTGTAGAGGGCTGCAGCATCTTATGCCTCCCTAAGGGACCCACACAGAAAATGAACATGGCCTTCCATCACAGACTGTGTGTCAGAGTGCAAACCCTGGGTGAAAACACAACATGTCACATTTGTGTGCCATGCCAAATTCACTGCATGCATTCACCTCTAATGCAGGCCTTGAGACCCATAAGGCAGTGTGATAATAATGCATGTGAGGGTATGTCTGCATGAGCAAATATGCCCCTGTGTTGTCTAATTCTAGATATTGCAAGTGACCGGGCAGTCATCTTAGACCACATACTGGACACTAGTAACCCAGCTACATTATGACTGCATGGAGAATAATGATATTTGGTATCAAACACCTCATCTTAAAAAATTACCACTGATGCCAGTGTTGGTTTTATTATGACATGCACTCTGGGTCACCTTTAAGGTCGCTTAACGTGCTAGATGACTGCTATCAACCAGCCTGCCACCACAGACGAGTTTCTGACCTCCTGGAGGTGAGAACTCCTGCTCCCCACAGTCAGAAACAATGCCTGCTCTTGCAGGAGGTATTATCACCTCCACCAACAGGATTGCTAGTAAATCTCTAACTGAAGTGTAAAGGACTAGGAAAATTCTACCATCTTGGTTTTTTGGTGGAATTAGGTCCTTGAGGTCAGGGTTATGCCCACTTTCCTCAGGAAGTGTCCCCATATATGGTGTGGACCCCCTTAAAGTAGATAGCCAATTGGCTACTACTGATACTCCCTGTAATGCCACTAAAAACAGTATTGGGTGGCACTCTTGATGCCAGGAACTCTGTTTCAATGGACATAACGAAGGCTTAGACAAAAAGGAGTGCTGACACAAGAACAGAGGAGCAACAACTGACTTGGCACAAACCGTTTCAGCCTGCTTACGGCCTACAGCAATTGTGGAGAAACAGACTTGTCCTGCCACTGTGCAGCACACTCCACCTAGCTTTCTTTCTTTCTCAAAGGCAATAGGATCACAGCCAATGCCAGATGGATTGGCTTTTTTAAGTCTGTGTTAGCCAAACCAAGGCCCATATTTATACTTTTTTTTGCACCGCATTTGTGTCACTTTTTGATGCAAAAGCAGCACAAACTTACAAAATACAATTGTATTTTGTAAGTTTGCGCCACTTTTGCGTCAAAACGTGACACAAATGCGGCGCAAAAAAGGTATAAATATGGGCCAAAGACCTTTTGATTTTATTCTAATTATGTGTAAAACATTGTTACCCGTAGGGTATTTCAGCCAGACTTCGTCTATTAGTCTATGAAACTGTCATTCACGTTTTTGTCCACCCACTCAAGAATACGTCAAGGAACAGTGTGTTATTCCACTTCTACTTCAGGCTGATTCACTGTGAGTTACAGCTTGTTTCACTTTCACAAGGAGCACATCACCACACAAAGCTGTTTCCTGGAGTGCCAGAGAGCACTATGTCAATGTGTGCTTTTTTTAGACCAAAACAACATTTTTGCCTTTAGCTTTTGTTCAGGTTGATGGAGGCCTGGAACCTTCCTGATCAATAAAGGCGTGTAAAAACCATGAGAAAACAAAACAAGACTATCCAAAAGCTTGGTAGTCAACCCTAGACCTATTGGAATTGCCAATGCTTTTTATATATGTGAACACTAGCTGAGCAAAGGTTCGCGTCATTAGTGACAGTATGACACCCAAAAACACAAGTAACCAACAGAAACTTAACCAGTTACCCTTTCTGAAGGGCCTTCCACTGTGAAGCAATAAATATTGCTGTGTTTTTAGTACATTTCGAGACGTTTGTGCTAGAAAAAGTGTTTTTCTATTGTTGAAATCTGCAGACAATGCAGCAAATGATGGCATATGTTGCAAATGTGGTGACATCATAATTATGCAGATAATGCTAGGGCCGCAAAATGGAATAATGTTGGTAACTCTGATTAGAAGGGCAGCCCTGCTTTCAGACCATGTTTCATCATTCTGCGTATTTGATAATGTGCTTAGTCAGAAACCCTTCTGCATGCAGTGCAGGGCATTTTTCTAATGTGCAAATTTTGCACAGTACAGTGTAAAATAAAAGGTGTAGACCTTATTTTTGATTTCTCAAACGTATATTTCTGCCCGACTGAGTAGGAAAGGAAGATGGCCACCACCTGCTTTTCTTTTAATCTGTGTTTGGTGTTGCTAGGGAATGGATAGGGAAATACCCCCTAAATTAAGATGAGTCACGGATCTGGGGACACGAAGGCCCCTAAACAATCAACTGAAAAAATATCTTTCCATTAGCCAAATTCACTTCGATCACGATGGTGAACCTGTTCCAAAAAACGAATCAGATCCATTGAAAATGTGAGTAGTTGTGACTTGCTTTTTTTGACTCGCACTTGCTCCTTAGGCTGTATGTATAATTTATACGTGCTAATATAGATCAGTTCTGTTAATCAGGTTCTCAATGCAATTTAGTTGAACAGAGTTTAAACTGGCTTATTCATTATGTGACCACATTGACAGCATGGCATCAGAGTGGTGCCAACCAAGTCTCGTTGCCTATTGCAGTCCACATGATGAGTAGAAAGCCCATTGCTCGTTCTATAACCACTGGTGAACGGTCACAACCTACTGTGAGGAGTATGCGAGAAATGTGATTTTAATTACCCAGCATATGGTAAAAGATCTGACAAAATGAAGGAAAAGCAGGATAAGGACTGAATCAGTCTGCTTTACTTTCAGAGGTGTGCTGTCTATGCTAAGAACAGGTGGTTGCATGTTCTTCACTGCATGTACGTCATTTTTAAACGTGTTTGTCATTAGACTATACTTTTATGTGGATGTATTTCTCTTTCTGCATTTAAACTCACTAATCTATCTTATCATTATATCAAGATTATAGACCCTATGAAGACACATGCTCCCGCCACTTAAAAACGGAGCAATTATGTGTATTGTGCTCACAATGTGCCCACAAAGACCAAAGCTAACATGATTGTAAATGCGCCTCTGCTTTTACCAAGCGCTGGAACTATTAAATCAGCTATTAAAGAAAGCAGCATGGCAGCAAAGATAAATTGCCAATAGTGCAACGGTAACACTTTTGCGAATATAAACGTTTTGCCCACCCTGGAGGACCTAATCACCACCTAAATGTCCCATATTGGAGTCAGTTTGCCAGGCAAAACCAGGAAGTATGCCTAAAGTCATTCCACATAGCAGAAAAAACCGCAAAGGAATCCCACCCACAGGTTTCCATCTCACAAGCCGCAACTGTGTGACAAGAGGTCTCTGGCCATAAGGTGCTTAAAAATCATTATGCTAAGCTATAACACTGGAGTTCTTTCAGGACCCCATAACATGGCACGGTGCACTGCCATTCACGCAACAATACAGGTAGGACTAGTGCCCATTGGCCAGCTGCACCAGTTCAGTGCACAACATGGTTACTACATCCAAACAGAGCTGCATGTGTTTAATTAGAATTAGGGAACTTTGCTGAGTCAGGTATGGCAAATACCAGACAAGAGCACTAGCAAACGAAATAGTGACCAGTTATTTGTCAGCTTTTAAGGTAGTGCTGCAGAGTGCATAAATCTCAGCTACTCGTGTGTAATATGAGAATGCTTGAGAGTTCGGCTGAATGCTCGCCACAGCATTCAATTAAACTTACATAAGAGTTCAAACATTTAGGTTCTGTCATTTCTGTACCTTTGTGATCAGGTGCTACTGGAGGAAATACCCTGGGGGAGCAGGTTTGACCATTTAAGAGCATGATACTTGTCTTCAAAGTGATCCATACTTCCAACTAAGAGAGAGTCAAAAATGCCCATGTTTTAAAACATTTTGGAGGAAACAAACCCTACTAACCTTAGTAGCTCACACTGCACTTGCTTGCATTGTGAATATTTGCATGCCTTCAGCTCACACAGATCTGGCTGCAGTGTACAGAGACCTTTTATAGCTGCATATAAGGGATGCATAGAGGGAGCATTGCACGTTACACAAACACCCTAAAACCATGCCATTAAACTACAATGCGTAATTGAACTTCTATTTAGATACAAATTTTGCTCTGGGGGCATGGGAATACTGCGATTGAACAGAATACGAACGGCTGTTGTTCATGTCATTCGCAACTTGACATTGATTTTTTAAACTCAAAACCTGTCCAAAAATAAACGCGAGGAGACATTGCGCACAAAATAATCAAAATGCTGAAGTGGTGTTTTGCATACTTGCGCATACTTTTTTCGCAATTTTCGCAAAATGTTAAGTGAATTTCCAACATCCTTAAGGAAAAGTGAACATCTGAAACTGTTTAGCCGTGTAAAGCACAGACTCCTTCTCAGTTAGTGCAAAGTATCTGTATAGCTGGTTACACAGGTATGGAAGCTGTCAAGTACTGGGAAAGAAACCCGAGGTTGCTTTTGGAAGAATCGATCTCATCATGGTTTTCTGGAGTAGATTGAATAATCCGCGTGTCACACTAGGTGAATGATGCACTCACAAATAATGATGGGTTGTCACAAGATACGTTTGGGCAGTGTATCTTTGACCTAGCCACTTGGAGCCCTATTTAGTACCATGCAGAAATACTTAGGCTTGCAATCCCCTAGCCCAAAGGGCATCCCAGGCTGTTTCCTAAGTGCCCCTGCGGAGTCAGGATCAGCCTTGTGGAACAACACTGCAGTATCTGTGGGCACTATTGGACTAGCATCCTCTCTTATGCCATGGTAGCAACACACTGAGGAATGGATATCTAGTAATGCCTGGCTTGGACCATCTAATCATTGTTCGTATTAAGCTAGTGGGTTGCAACAGGACAGCACTCACCTTTGCAGAAGGTGGTGAACAGTTAACATGCTTTGGCCCATAAACATCGTTGTTAATCTAACGAAATGGACTTCATAAGCTCCCCTACTTTTCCATTGTGACATCCATTGCTTTGTTTTGCCTTCCTATTTACATCATGCATACAGACAACCAGGCACTACCTATACAGTCTCTAGGGTGAAAGTTAATGTTTTTCACCCCTTATAGACCATGGCCTAGATATCAGAGGGCCTAGCACCATCTAACAAAACATTAGCATCAGGCATAATGTATGAAAGGGGGCGTTCCCCCATTAGGGGGCATAAAAAATGGTGCAAAGAAATCTAAGAGCCCATCATTTTGATCAGCATTTTTAATGCTAAAAGGAGGCTCTCATTGGTTTCAAAGGGCCTCTGGGTGCTCTGCAAGATTAGCGTAAAAAAAATGTATGCGCCAAACTAGACACACTTGGTGGTGTAAGGGGGGGCACTAAGGGTGCAAGAAAAGTGGCACTGCACTTTTCATAAATCTGCCCCCATATCTGGCAGAGCTAAGTAATGGAACCAGTATTAATACCCAGAAGTTCTTATTGACATCCATTAGCTCTATAAAGAAATAACCTTGCATTCTCATCACCTGAGCCCTTACCCTTAATTAATGTCTCAATCACTTTGCACCACACCCTTGGAGCAAGGTCCATTTTCAGGAGCCCAATCACCCACACTATCTTATATATGGACACTAGTGGGGTTTGCTAGAGACAGAAAATAACGTCCCTTCCACTGGATCTTGTGTGTAAGATTAGTGAAAAACCTGGCACTCCCACAACCATCACAGTAGAAGTCACATGCTTCTGAACATATACCCCTTGCAGACTAGGGGGCATATTTACAAGAATTGACAATTTACTGCGGTGCAGCAGCAATGTGTCAAAATAACTTGTGCTTCGGTGCGACAGTTTCTTACGCCATGGATGTGTTATATTTACAACATGGTGTGCCATGGTGTAAGGTCCCATGGTGCATCAAAAAAAAATTAATCATCAGTGGGAGGGATGTTGCAAGGAAAACAGATGCATGTGCTGCAAATGTGATGCATGTGCTGCAAATGTGATGCATGGCTGATTTGCTGTACGTAAAGCAAAGCAATTCAGTTGTGCGTCACTTTTGAGTGTTTAATTCATCAGAAATCCTTAAAAAGTGACTCACCTAAAAAAAAAAAAAAAAAACCATTGACAGAAAGGAAACTATGGAGCAGGCAGCAGCATCCAGGGCATAACAACTCTCGCACCAGCCAGGATATCCAGGCAGGGTCCCAGGGAAAGAGGAAGATGATTTCTGGTGAGGAGGAGAATCACATACTAGTAAGAGAGGTGATAAATCATGAACATCAACTCCTTGGAGGAGCAGATGGTATCAGTCATCCTGTTCGAGTTGGTGACAGGAGTGGAAGGACATGCCAGTGCAGCCTATGAGGTCCAAAAAGACATACAGGGCAAGTAGCAACAAGGGACAATTGCATCAAATATGTCAGGTTCTGCAGTGCAGCATGCTACCTTTCTGTGTTTCACTGCGCTGAGTATAAGGGAAAGGGATGAAAATGAATACATGTCAAGTCACACATCAGAGGTATGTAACTCAAGAAAAACATTCACATGTGGCACAACCCAGTCCACATCCGCCATGTGAGTTCAGTCCATGTATGATGTTCTGCACCAGTCCAGCTTCACCGCTGGCTCTTGGAATTTGTAGTTCGATGTATATCATCAGTGTCCAGTACTATAAGTCTCACAATGCTAAGCAAAAGATATGAACTGGAACACCAGAACATGGCTGGACACTGGAACCCTTAACAACCCTGACTTGGATAATGCATGCCCCTTGCACCATGAGGCTACTGGGTTACTCGTGGGGCCATTTAGCCAAATTTGGACTGCAAACCAATGGAATGGGATGTGGGTGTCAGAGGATCAATTCCTCATCTGAGAGGTGAATTAGGTGTTGGGCATGTGAAGTAAATTCACAAAGGACCATGAGCAGAGCCATGTCCAGAAGGGCAGAAGTTCAACAATAGCGGCCCTGGACAGCACAGCAAGAGACCATGCTGTGCTGCCCTGCACCACAGGGAAAGGGCAGAAATGCTAAATTTTTCCAAACAATGGTGCAGTCCCGCTCCTTCCTCCAGTACTGGCACCCTTATGACTGACTAGCCTCAACATAGGCAGACTTGCAACATGTTGCAAGGGTGCCTGCGTTGCATGCAGAATTGTCTTTGTGCAGGAAGGCATAGCTTCCTGCACAATAACAATCCATGTGGGCATTTACCTCCTCCTATCTGTCCTGCAGAATGCATCACACATGTAAACAGGCAAAAAGGAGGATAAATAGTTATTCCTCCTTGTTATACTGCCCTGGGTAGGTGTATGTCTTTGACTCATGTCTAGGTTTGCCCAGCTTGGAAAATCTGGTAATGAGTCAAAAGCTGTGAGGGTTACACTAAAAAACCACCTCAATGCCCATGGAATGCCCTTCTGATGCAGGCTAAGGCAAATCAACCATTTCTCAATGCCTTGCCATACTCCATGTCCATAAGGTCATCCAAAAGTATGCATATAGCCTTTGTGTGGCCTCATACCTATGGGTCTGCCATCTGCAACACTGGTGCATCAACTGAAGTATTGCACTAACCCTTAGTATTAAACTACATTGCACACAGCTGCAATGATGTGTCGGTTGTATGCACAGGGATGTAGCCTGCCTTGGTAGCCAACACCCTAAATCCTGGAATGTAAACAATCTCACGGGGGTTAAGCAAGTGATTCATAAAATAGTGAGATTTGTGTTTTGTCCAACTATAGATGATGTGTGAGACAGATTGTCCCGGTAGTGCTGTTTAATGTATGTGTTATAAATGGAGTTTCTGGTTGGCTAGGGCTATGCACCTAAGCCAGGCAGAACCCACCCACTCTAGTCAAGGCAAGGGAGTTACACATCCAAGACAACCCCTGCTCACCCCATTGGTAGCTTGGCATGAGCAGTCAGGCCTAACCCGGAGGCAATGTGTAAAGCATTTGCACAACACACACAACACAAGTGATGCACTATCCCCACCACAAAGGAAACACAACACCAAGTTATATGAAAATATACTGTATTGTACACAACACGATTATTAGACCAAACATCACATATCAGTAATATCCTGATACCTTAGCAGTTGTCAGAACGTTACACGTTAGTTACTCTGCAAAACTAGTGGTAGTCACATATAACACACAGGTTACTCAGTATTCTGCAACATAAGCAGTAGTCAGGAAACACGTTATTACACCAAAGCACTTGTCATGAGAATATCATAAACACCCATATTAGGAACATTATACAATGTATGGCAAGTCAGAAAACATATTAGCATGTTATGCCCATAAAAGGAACATTTGCATACACATATGAAAACATCATCAAATAGGTAGGCAACATATAAGTCAAGTCAATGATACAGCCCTGACGCTGTCTAATAGATTTGAGCCCCTGATTTCTCTGGAGCAATTAGATTGACCATTAGTAACAAGGTATTACTCAGAGGAGAACTCTGAGATAAATGTATTATATCAGCCTCATTTGAAATCTGATGGAGCTTCGAGCACATCAGGTACGACAGTCTCAGGGATTATTTCCTGGAACGTGGCAGGACTGAAGACAAAAATGGGAAACCCTGACTGGCTGGGATTTGTGATAACCAATCTCTTTATCTTTTGTCAAGAGACATGGTTTATAGAGCCGCCGCCTGTTAATGGATACACTACATACAGTGTTCCTGCAATTAAATATTCTTCGGGTAGGCCCAAGGGAGGATTAGCAACCTTTTTAGCTGTATTGGCAAGGGGTGTGAAGGTCTGTGTAACAACTACATCCCCCTATTTTTTGGCCCTAACCCTGAAACTTCAGGAGCCATTTGATGTGCTGTTGGTTAATTATTGTAATAATAATTTTGACCACTCAGATACTAGTGTGATTGAAAGCCTTGAAATGATAATACATCAGGCCAAGAACACAAGTAAGAAGGATTTAAGAATAATCTGGGCTGGAGATTTTAATATCCATCGTTGTGAATGAGAGCTTTCATATTGCTGTGGTTTCTATGATGAAAATTATTGTTCTATCCAACACTTTAAACACTCCCCTTATGGGAACACTTTAAATCGCCTGATAGCAGCAATTTTTTTTTTTTTCCGATTCCACTGGATGAGGGGGTACCAACGTTTATAAGAGGCAACACTCACACTACTATTGATTTTATTATTTATTCTTTAAGAGCGTATCCCCTTTTTTGGGAAATTTAGGGTGATACTGACTTGTGTCAGTGATCATAATCCGCTAATTATAGAAACAAGCTTGGGTTTGAACAACGCCTCAAGAAAAGAGAAGCGATTCCCAGATATGAAGCTCTCAGCGCGCAAAGGCCTGACCATTAAATGGGGGAAAATAGATAGTATCAGTTTTCTCAAAGATTTAATTGTGAATAAGTGGACAGATGTTATGACAACCTTGGGTGAAAATAGTACCCCTCAAGAAATTGTTTATGCCTTCTCCTCTCTGACAAGGTATATGGCCGAAAAACTACAGCGTTCTAACACAGATTAAGTGAGTGGCCCCCGATGGTTTAACCATGTATGTACCTCTTCTTTAAAGAATTTGAAGAAAACTATAAATGTTTTACCTCAGTATCGACAGGCTATTAAAATTGCAAGAAAGGGATATAAGGATGCACTTGCAAGCAGAAAGGCTGAATTAAGGGACTCTGCTTGGGAGGACTTGATTGAGGCAAGTAAAAATAGAGACACAGCGGTCTTTTGGTGAGTAGTTAACTCCCCACTGTTGAATGATAAGGCCAAAATGGCCACGGATACTGTAATCCCGGCACAAGCCTGGGTGAGCTATTTTTCAAAAACTTTTGCAATTAAAGATGATGCTTTAAAGGATGACATGAGTTGTTTTATGGTTAAAAATAACTCCCCAATTAGTGTGGCCTTCATCAACACAATAGATGTAGATGACGTAAAACAGGCTATTCTAGATTGTCCATCAGAGAAAGCCCCTGGCCCAGACAGGATCCATGCCGATTTATATAAAGCATTACCAGATTTTTGGGCACCATTGCTTACCAACGTTTTGAGATCTGCTATGACAGCCCCATTGATAGACACCTGGAGAGAGGCGATCATTGTCCCGATTTTTAAAAAGGGGGATAGTGCAGATCCATTATGCTATCGACCAATCTCTCTTTTGGATAGCTCGGTAAAGATTTTAGGCCGAGTGATCCTAAATAAGCTGGAAAACTGGGCAGTGGAGACTAATTGCCTCTCAGATGTGCAGTTTGGGTTTCGACCAGGGCTGGGTTCAGTTGAACAAACACTCAATCTGACTTTGATAGTACAGAAATGTACGAAAGCCAAAAAAGGGTGTGTGCATCTAGCATTTATGGACTTATCATGTGCTTTTGACACAGTTAACCAAGAGAAATTGTGGATGGTCATGTTAAAAATGGGGGTGGACAAGGACATAATTGTCTTACTTAGTAGACTTCATGCATGCACCTCAGCACGAGTCCGTTACTCCCAGGAGGGTGATTTAACAGAGAAGTTTGCTTCATTAAAAAGGCTAAGTCAGGGCTGCGTGCTGGCCCCCTTTCTCTTTCTTATTTACATAAATGGCCTAGAAAAATTTCTCTCTGAGGTGAGGAAGGATCTTCCAAGCATTAATAATTCCCCAATTCCAGTATTACTTTATGCGGATGACGCAGTACTCATCTCAAGGACAGCAAATGGTCTCCCAATTTTATTGAATGCTTTTAATGATTTTATGGGAAATCTTGGTCTTAAAATTAATCGATCAAAGTAATTCGTGATGAAGAGCGGGCCAAAGTTAGCAAAAACTAAAAAAAATATTCTGGAGGGGGAAGAAATATCTAAGGTTACACATTTTACATATTTGGGGGTCCCTATTGATGTTGATTTTAATTGGAAGTTTTTAGTAAACGTATACCTAACACAATTTCAAAGAGCTATAGATGCTGTTTTTAGATTTTCTAAAAAGTTGGGGCACAAACCTATAAAAGAGATGATGACTGTATTCTCTAGTAAATGCCTTTCTATTGCAACATTTGGAGCAGGGGTTTGGGGCTATGCTGATTCATCAAGTATCCGGGTTGTAGAAAATACATTTTTAAGGAGGTTATTAGCAATCCCGCAATCAACTGCGGTAAAGTTTTGTCATGAGGAAGTGGGCTTGAGGGCTATATCTGATTATATAAAGCTCCAACCAGTATTACTCTGGTTAAAAATCTGGCCAAATCCGGAAGTTCACTTATGTAGGAAGGTGATACAGGATTGCCTTTTGTTAACAAGATCATTGGATATACCCTGGTTAAGATATGTGCGTTCTCTGTTTTTCTCCCTTGAAGTAGGGGAGCTCTTTTCTAAGCCGAATCTTGTAACAAAGAGGGATATAAAAAAGGTAAAGAAAATATATTGGCAGCAAATACAGGATCAAGAGTTAAATTTATGTTTATAGAGAAACTAGGAAACGATCCAGCATCAGCAATTACAACCGATGTTATACCTGGCTATCATTAGCTCTGAGCGGCAAAAGTTTTTACTTACCAGGTTTCGCTTGAATACATTGCACTATTTGGTAGCATTTCCTTCCTGTGGAACTTGGTTTAAGAACCTTCCATTATGTTGCTGTGATGGAAAATCACCTCAAAGCACATTGCACTTTACACTTTTTTGTAATCTCTATATTATACCAAGAAAAAGTTTTTTACGTCCTGTTTTTTTAGCCAAAAGCATTAGAACTAGTCAGCTCGCTTATTCATATTTGCACATGTTGGGAGACGGGGAGACAATACAGGCTATGCTAAATTATATATATGCTGCTCTTGGAATTTGGAATTTGTATTAATAATGTTTTATCTGTTCTCGAACTCTGTATGGTTGTATTTATTAAATGTCTTTTATGGTCTACTTGCACTGAATAAAGTATTAAAGAAGAAGAAGAAAAAAGTCTTTAAAAGTACCTTTGCTGTATATATGGTCTTTTAGCAGTGCCTGAGTGAGATGTAGGCACCTCCAGTGCCTGCAGAACGAAAATGGGGCCCCTGGTGCTCCTCTGTGCCAAATGGGGGGCCTCTCAGGAGTTCTGAGGTTGATGGGGGAGGTAAGCATCCCCTCTGTATTAATGACAGGCCCCTCCTAGGGCCCGTGATCTCTGGGGGCCCCCCTGGGCCTCAACCGGCCTTCACGAGAGGGGGGACAAAGTGTGGAAATAATTCAACAAGGAGGGGGGCACCACGCACCACCTTTGCTTTAATAACGGGCCCCTCCTGGGACCCGTGATCGCTGACTGGCCCCCTGGGCCTTCACTGGCCTCCAACGAGGGGGGGGCCAACATAATGGCATCGGCCCACAAGGGGCCACAAAAACGGGACCGGCGGAGCGGGGGGCCTCCAATGAGGCTTCTGCCCCGCCCGCAGTCCTGCAGCAACCCTTCCGGGGCTCCAGTGGGGCAGGGAGAGGCTTCCTTCTCCCCTGCCCTTCCCAGAACCAAGAAGAAAGGGGCCCGGTGGGGCGGGGGAGACTCCAATGAGGCCTCTTTCCCGGCCCGATGTCTGCAGCAACATACCGCGGCCCGCCCGTCCGTCCGAGAGGGCAAGCACCAGAGTAGGTGTCTGCCTGTGCCTCGGGGATACCACTCAGAGTGAGCGTCATCCCGGGGGCACTATCGGAGCGTGCTCGCTCCTCTTCCCCTTTTGATGGTGATCCTGGGGCACAATGAGATAGCGCGTCCTCGCACTTATGATAAACAGCCCGCCCGTGCTGAGGCGGTGATTTTCCCACAGCACAATAAGCGCTTCACAAAGCGCTCTACTCTTTTTGAGGAGCCCGGGTAGCGGCGGTGTCTCTGGGCAATAAGGAGCGCTCTCAAAGCCCTGAGGGAATAAACGATGAAGCGCTTTCCCAAAGCCCTAGTTTTGCACTCCTCATGCTTCACAAGGTTGCAAGGGTCAAGGGCCACAGCACCCTGCCCCTGGGAAGCAGAGGTGGAGGGGCCCAGCAACAGGCCAGCACAAAGAGGATGCAAGCAAGTGGTAAGTCCTTACAGTGACAAAGCAGGTCACAGGTCAGCACAGCACCCGCAGTCCATGGCGGTTCCTGGTGAGTCCTTCCAGCCTTCTGTGTCCAGTTCCAAAATGTTTCCAAGAGTTTCCCAATTATGGGGAAAACTCCCCTGCACTTATACTCAGTCTTTATAGTGTTTTACAATGGTGGGGGAGAGGAGGTTCCAACCAGTTACAACTGGTTCTGGGAGAGCCCCCCTCTCCTCCAGCACAGGCTCTAAACATCAGTTGGGGATAAATGACCCTATTGTGGGAGGCCAGGGCACAGCCTTTACAAATGTAGGTGTGCCCCGCTTCTCCCTTCTCTCAGCCCAGGAAGACTATTCAGTATGCAGATGCACCTCTGTGACACCCCACCCTCCCTGTGTACAGGCTGTCTGAAAAGTATGCACAAAGCCCAACTGTCACTCTGCCCAGACGTGGATTGGAGTAAAGCTGCAAAACACTAGAGTCATAAGCACAGAGAAATGCTCACTTTTTAGAAATGGCATGTAGGAAGTTGGCTCTGTATGTGCTATTTCAAAGTAAGGAATAGCATGCACAGAGTCCAAGGGTTCCCCTTAGAGGTAAGATAGTGGCAAAAAGAGATAATACTAATGCTCTATTTTGTGGTAGTGTGGTCGAGCAATAGGCTTATCCAAGGAGTAGTGTTAAGCATTTGTTGTACATACACATAGACAATAAATGAGGTACACACACTCAGAGACAAATCCAGCCAATAGGTTTTTGTATAGAAAAATATCTTTTCTTAGTATATTTTAAGAACCACAGGTTCAAATTCTACATGTAATATCTCATTCGAAAGGTATTGCAGGTAAGTACTTTAGGAACTTCAAATCATCAAAATTGCATGTATACTTTTCAAGTTATTCACAAATAGCTGTTTTAAAAGTGGACACAGTGCAATTTTCACAGTTCCTAGGGGAGGTAAGTATTTGTTAGGTTAACCAGGTAAGTAAGACACTTACAGGGCTTAGTTCTTGGTCCAAGGTAGCCCACCGTTGGGGGTTCAGAGCAACCCCAAAGTCACCACACCAGCAGCTCAGGGCCGGTCAGGTGCAGAGTTCAAAGTGGTGCCCAAAACACATAGGCTAGAATGGAGAGAAGGGGGTGCCCCGGTTCCGGTCTGCTTGCAGGTAAGTACCCGCGTCTTCGGAGGGCAGACCAGGGGGGTTTTGTAGGGCACCGGGGGGGACACAAGTCCACACAGAAATTTCACCTGCAGCAGCGCGGGGGCGGCCGGGTGCAGTGTAGAAACCAGCGTCGGGTTCGCAATGTTAGTCTATGAGAGATCTCGGGATCTCTTCAGCGCTGCAGGCAGGCAAGGGGGGGGTTCCTCGGGGAAACCTCCGCTTGGGCAAGGGAGAGGGACTCCTGGGGGTCACTTCTCCAGTGAAAGTCCGGTCCTTCAGGTCCTGGGGGCTGCGGGTGCAGGGTCTCTCCCAGGCGTCAGGACTTTAGGTTCAAAGAGTCGCGGTCAGGGGAAGCCTCGGGATTCCCTCTGCAGGCGGCGCTGTGGGGGCTCAGGGGGGACAGGTTTTTGTACTCACAGTCTTAGAGTAGTCCTGGGGTCCCTCCTGAGGTGTTGGATCGCCACCAGCCGAGTCGGGGTCGCCGGGTGCAGTGTTGCAAGTCTCACGCTTCTTGCGGGGAGCTTGCAGGGTTCTTTAAAGCTGCTGGAAACAAAGTTGCAGCTTTTCTTGGAGCAGGTCCGCTGTCCTCGGGAGTTTCTTGTCTTTTCGAAGCAGGGGCAGTCCTCAGAGGATGTCGAGGTCGCTGGTCCCTTTGGAAGGCGTGGCTGGAGGATCTTTGGAAGGCAGGAGACAGGCCGGTGAGTTTCTGGAGCCAAGGCAGTTGTCGTCTTCTGGTCTTCCGCTGCAGGGGTTTTCAGCTAGGCAGTCCTTCTTCTTGTAGTTGCAGGAATCTAATTTTCTAGGGTTCAGGGTAGCCCTTAAATACTAAATTTAAGGGCGTGTCTAGGTCTGGGGGGTTAGTAGCCAATGGCTACTAGCCCTGAGGGTGGGTACACCCTCTTTGTGCCTCCTCCCAAGGGGAGGGGGTCACAATCCTAACCCTATTGGGGGAATCCTCCATCTGCAAGATGGAGGATTTCTAAAAGTTAGAGTCACTTCAGCTCAGGACACCTTAGGGGCTGTCCTGACTGGCCAGTGACTCCTCCTTGTTTTTCTCATTATTTTCTCCGGCCTTGCCGCCAAAAAGTGGGGCCTGGCCGGAGGGGGCGGGCAACTCCACTAGCTGGAGTGTCCTGCTGGGTTGGCACAAAGGAGGTGAGCCTTTGAGGCTCACCGCCAGGTGTGACAATTCCTGCCTGGGGGAGGTGTTAGCATCTCCACCCAGTGCAGGCTTTGTTACTGGCCTCAGAGTGACAAAGGCACTCTCCCCATGGGGCCAGCAACATGTCTCGGTTTGTGGCAGGCTGCTAAAACTAGTCAGCCTACACAGATAGTCGGTTAAGTTTCAGGGGGCACCTCTAAGGTGCCCTCTGGGGTGTATTTTACAATAAAATGTACACTGGCATCAGTGTGCATTTATTGTGCTGAGAAGTTTGATACCAAACTTCCCAGTTTTCAGTGTAGCCATTATGGGGCTGTGGAGTTCGTGTTTGACAAACTCCCAGACCATATACTCTTATGGCTACCCTGCACTTACAATGTCTAAGGTTTTGTTTAGACACTGTAGGGGTACCATGCTCATGCACTGGTACCCTCACCTATGGTATAGTGCACCCTGCCTTAGGGCTGTAAGGCCTGCTAGAGGGGTGTCTTACCTATACTGCATAGGCAGTGAGAGGCTGGCATGGCACCCTGAGGGGAGTGCCATGTCGACTTACTCGTTTTGTCCTCACTAGCACACACAAGCTGGCAAGCAGGGTGTCTGTGCTGAGTGAGAGGTCTCCAGGGTGGCATAAGACATGCTGCAGCCCTTAGAGACCTTCCTTGGCATCAGGGCCCTTGGTACTAGAAGTACCAGTTACAAGGGACTTATCTGGATGCCAGGGTCTGCCAATTGTGGATACAAAAGTACAGGTTAGGGAAAGAACACTGGTGCTGGGGCCTGGTTAGCAGGCCTCAGCACACTTTCAATTGTAAACATAGCATCAGCAAAGGCAAAAAGTCAGGGGGCAACCATGCCAAGGAGGCATTTCCTTACACAACCCCCCCCCAAACGAAAGAGGATGAGACTAACCTTTCCCAAGAGAGTCTTCATTTTCTAAGTGGAAGAACCTGGAAAGGCCATCTGCATTGGCATGGGCAGTCCCAGGTCTGTGTTCCACTATAAAGTCCATTCCCTGTAGGGAGATGGACCACCTCAACAGTTTAGGATTTTCACCTTTCATTTGCATCAGCCATTTGAGAGGTCTGTGGTCAGTTTGAACTAGGAAGTGAGTCCCAAAGAGGTATGGTCTCAGCTTCTTCAGGGACCAAACCACAGCAAAGGCCTCCCTCTCAATGGCACTCCAACGCTGCTCCCTGGGGAGTAACCTCCTGCTAATGAAAGCAACAGGCTGGTCAAGGCCATCATCATTTGTTTGGGACAAAACTGCCCCTATCCCATGTTCAGAGGCATCAGTCTGCACAATGAACTGCTTAGAATAATCTGGAGCTTTTAGAACTGGTGCTGAGCACATTGCTTGTTTCAGGGTGTCAAAGGCCTGTTGGCATTCCACAGTCCAGTTCACTTTCTTGGGCATTTTCTTGGAGGTGAGTTCAGTGAGGGCTGTCACAATGGATCCATATCCCTTCACAAACCTCCTGTAATACCCAGTCAAGCCAAGGAATGCCCTGACTTGAGTCTGGGTTTTTGGAGCTACCCAGTCCAGAATAGTCTGGATCTTGGGTTGGAGTGGCTGAACTTGGCCTCCACCTACAAGATGGCCCAAGTAAACCACAGTTCCCTGCCCTATCTGGCATTTGGATGCCTTGATAGAGAGGCCTGCTGATTGCAGAGCCTTCAAAACCTTCTTCAGGTGGACCAGGTGATCCTGCCAGGTGGAGCTAAAGACAGCAATATCATCAAGATAAGCTGTGCTAAAGGACTCCAAGCCAGCAAGGACTTGATTCACCAACCTTTGGAAGGTGGCAGGGGCATTCTTTAAACCAAAGGGCATAACAGTAAACTGATAATGCCCATCAGGTGTGGAGAATGCTGTTTTCTCTTTTGCTCCAGGTGCCATTTTTATTTGCCAGTACCCTGCTGTCAAGTCAAAGGTACTTAGGAATTTGGCAGCACCTAATTTGTCTATGAGCTCATCAGCTCTTGGAATTGGATGAGCATCTGTCTTGGTGACAGAATTGAGCCCTCTGTAGTCCACACAAAACCTCATCTCTTTCTTTCCATCTTTGGTGTGAGGTTTGGGGACTAAGACCACTGGGCTAGCCCAGGGGCTGTCAGAGCGCTCAATCACTCCCAATTCCAGCATCTTGTGGACTTCCACCTTGATGCTTTCCTTAACATGGTCAGACTGTCTAAAGATTTTGTTCTTGACAGGCATGCTGTCTCCTGTGTCCACATCATGGGTACACAGGTGTGTCTGACCAGGGGTTAAGGAGAAGAGTTCAGGAAACTGTTGTAGGACTCTCCTACAATCAGCTTGCTGTTGGCCAGAGAGGGTGTCTGAGTAGATCACTCCATCTACTGTGCCATCTTTTGGGTCTGATGACAGAAGATCAGGGAGAGGTTCACTCTCTGCCTCCTGATCCTCATCTGTTACCATCAACAGATTCACATCAGCCCTGTCATGGAAGAGCTTAAGGCGGTTCACATGGATCACCCTCTTGGGGCTCCTGCTTGTGCCCAGGTCCACCAGGTAGGTGACCTGACTCTTCCTTTCTAGTACTGGGTAAGGGCCACTCCATTTGTCCTGGAGTGCCCTGGGAGCCACAGGCTCCAGAACCCAGACTTTCTGCCCTGGTTGGAACTCAACCAGTGCAGCCTTTTGGTCATACCAAAACTTCTGGAGCTGTTGGCTGGCCTCAAGGTTTTTGGTTGCCTTTTCCATGTACTCTGCCATTCTAGAGCGAAGGCCAAGTACATAGTCCACTATGTCCTGTTTAGGCTCATGGAGAGGTCTCTCCCAGCCTTCTTTAACAAGAGCAAGTGGTCCCCTTACAGGATGACCAAACAGAAGTTCAAAGGGTGAGAATCCTACTCCCTTCTGTGGCACCTCTCTGTAAGCGAAAAGCAGACATGGCAAGAGAACATCCCATCTCCTTTTGAGCTTTTCTGGGAGCCCCATGATCATGCCTTTTAATGTCTTGTTGAATCTCTCAACCAAGCCATTAGTTTGTGGATGGTATGGTGTAGTGAATTTATAAGTCACTCCACACTCATTCCACATGTGCTTTAGGTATGCTGACATGAAGTTGGTACCTCTGTCAGACACCACCTCCTTAGGGAAACCCACTCTGGTAAAGATACCAATGAGGGCCTTGGCTACTGCAGGGGCAGTAGTCGACCTAAGGGGAATAGCTTCAGGATACCTGGTAGCATGATCCACTACTACCAGGATATACATATTTCCTGAGGCTGTGGGAGGTTCTAGTGGACCAACTATGTCCACACCCACTCTTTCAAAGGGAACCCCCACCACTGGAAGTGGAATGAGGGGGGCCTTTGGATGCCCACCTGTCTTACCACTGGCTTGACAGGTGGGGCAGGAGAGGCAAAACTCCTTAACCATGTTGGACATATTGGGCCAGTAGAAGTGGTTGACTAACCTCTCCCACGTCTTGGTTTGTCCCAAATGCCCAGCAAGGGGAATGTCATGGGCCAATGTTAGGATGAACTTCCTGAACAGCTGAGGCACTACCACTCTCCTAGTGGCACCAGGTTTGGGGTCTCTGGCCTCAGTGTACAGGAGTCCATCTTCCCAATAGACCCTATGCGTTCCATTTTTCTTGCCTTTGGACTCTTCAGCAGCTTGCTGCCTAAGGCCTTCAAGAGAGGGACAGGTTTCTTGTCCCTTACACAGCTCCTCCCTTGAGGGTCCCCCTGGGCCTAAGAGCTCAACCTGATAAGGTTCAAGCTCCAAAGGCTCAGTTCCCTCAGAGGGCAGAACTTCTTCCTGAGAAGAGAGGTTCCCTTTCTTTTGCTGTGTTGTAGTTGGTTTCCCAACTGACTTTCCTGTTCTCTTGGTAGGCTGGGCCATTCTTCCAGACTCCAGCTCTACTTGTTCACCCTGTGCCTTGCACTGTGCTCTTGTTTTCACACACACCAGTTCAGGGATACCCAGCATTGCTGCATGGGTTTTTAGCTCTACCTCAGCCCATGCTGAGGACTCCAGGTCATTTCCAAGCAGACAGTCCACTGGGATATTTGAGGAGACCACCACCTGTTTCAGGCCATTGACCCCTCCCCATTCTAAAGTAACCATTGCCATGGGATGTACTTTTCTCTGATTGTCAGCGTTGGTGACTGTGTAAGTTTTTCCAGTCAGGTATTGGCCAGGGGAAACCAGTTTCTCTGTCACCATGGTGACACTGGCACCTGTATCCCTCAGGCCCTCTATTCTAGTCCCATTAATTAAGAGTTGCTGTCTGTATTTTTGCATGTTAGGCGGCCAGACAGCTAGTGTGGCTAAATCCACCCCACCCTCAGAAACTAGAATAGCTTCAGTGTGGACCCTGATTTGCTCTGGGCACACTGTTGATCCCACTTGGAGACTAGCCATACCAGTGTTACCTGGATGGGAGTTTGGAGTGGAACCTTTCTTGGGACAGGCCTTGTCTCCAGTTTGGTGTCCATGCTGTTTACAGCTATGACACCAGGCCTTTTTGGGATCAAAGTTTTTACCCTTGTACCCATTGTTTTGTGAAGGGGCTCTGGGCCCACCCTCCTGTGCAGGTTTTTGGGGGCCTGTAGAAGACTCTTTACTATTTTTAGTTTTGGTTGTCTCATCACCCTTCCCCTGGGGAGTCTTTGTGACCCCTTTCTTTTGGTCACCCCCTGTTGAAGTCTTGGACACCCTTGTCTTGACCCAATGGTCCGCCTTCTTTCCCAATTCTTGGGGAGAAATTGGTCCTAGGTCTACCAGATGCTGATGCAGTTTATCATTGAAACAATTACTCAATAGGTGTTCTTTCACAAATAAATTGTACAGCCCATCATAATTACTTACACCACTGCCTTGAATCCAACCATCTAGTGTTTTCACTGAGTAGTCAACAAAGTCAACCCAGGTCTGGCTCGAGGAATTTTGAGCCCCCCTGAACCTAATCCTGTACTCCTCAGTGGAGAATCCAAAGCCCTCAATCAGGGTACCCTTCATGAGGTCATAAGATTCTGCATCTTTTCCAGAGAGTGTGAGGAGTCTATCCCTACACTTTCCAGTGAACATTTCCCAAAGGAGAGCACCCCAGTGAGATCTGTTCACTTTTCTGGTTACACAAGCCCTCTCAAAAGCTGTGAACCATTTGGTGATGTCATCACCATCTTCATATTTTGTCACAATCCCTTTGGGGATTTTTAACATGTCAGGAGAATCTCTGACCCTATTTATATTGCTGCCACCATTGATGGGTCCTAGGCCCATCTCTTGTCTTTCCCTTTCTATGGCTAGGAGCTGTCTCTCTAAAGCCAATCTTTTGGCCATCCTGGCTAACAGGAGGTCATCTTCACTGAGAGCATCCTCAGTGATTTCAGAAATGTGAGACCCTCCTGTGAGGGACTCACTATTTCTGACTAACACAGTTGGAGACCGGACTTGAGGGGTCCTGTTCTCCCTATTTAGGACTGGAGGAGGGACATTGGCCTCCAAGTCACTAATTTCTTCCTCTGTGATGTCATCATCAGAGGGGTTGGCTTTTTCAAACTCTGCCAACAGCTCCTGGAGCTGAATTTTGGTAGGTCTGGAGCCAATGGTTATTTTCTTTATATTACAGAGAGACCTTAGCTCCCTCATCTTAAGATGGAGGTAAGGTGTGGTGTCGAGTTCCACCACCTGCATCTCTGTATCAGACATTATTCTGCTAAGAGTTGGAATACTTTTTAAAGAATCTAAAACTGTTTCTAGAATCTAATTCAAACTTTTAACAAACTTTTATACTCTAAAAAGACAATGCTAAACAGGGACTTAACACACAAGGCCCTAGCAGGACTTTTAAGAATTTTGAAAAATTTCAAATTGCAAAAATCAATTTCTAATGACAATTTTGGAATTTGTCGTGTGATCAGGTATTGGCTGAGTAGTCCAGCAAATGCAAAGTCTTGTATCCCACCGCTGCCACCAATGTAGGAAGTTGGCTCTGTATGTGCTATTTCAAAGTAAGGAATAGCATGCACAGAGTCCAAGGGTTCCCCTTAGAGGTAAGATAGTGGCAAAAAGAGATAATACTAATGCTCTATTTTGTGGTAGTGTGGTCGAGCAATAGGCTTATCCAAGGAGTAGTGTTAAGCATTTGTTGTACATACACATAGACAATAAATGAGGTACACACACTCAGAGACAAATCCAGCCAATAGGTTTTTGTATAGAAAAATATCTTTTCTTAGTTTATTTTAAGAACCACAGGTTCAAATTCTACATGTAATATCTCATTCGAAAGGTATTGCAGGTAAGTACTTTAGGAACTTCGAATCATCAAAATTGCATGTATACTTTTCAAGTTATTCACAAATAGCTGTTTTAAAAGTGGACACAGTGCAATTTTCACAGTTCCTAGGGGAGGTAAGTATTTGTTAGGTTAACCAGGTAAGTAAGACACTTACAGGGCTTAGTTCTTGGTCCAAGGTAGCCCACCGTTGGGGGTTCAGAGCAACCCCAAAGTCACCACACCAGCAGCTCAGGGCCGGTCAGGTGCAGAGTTCAAAGTGGTGCCCAAAACACATAGGCTAGAATGGAGAGAAGGGGGTGGCCCGGTTCCGGTCTGCTTGCAGGTAAGTACCCGCGTCTTCGGAGGGCAGACCAGGGGGGTTTTGTAGGGCACCGGGGGGGACACAAGTCCACACAGAAATTTCACCTGCAGCAGCGCGGGGGCGGCCGGGTGCAGTGTAGAAACCAGCGTCGGGTTCGCAATGTTAGTCTATGAGAGATCTCGGGATCTCTTCAGCGCTGCAGGCAGGCAAGGGGGGGGTTCCTCGGGGAAACCTCCGCTTGGGCAAGGGAGAGGGACTCCTGGGGGTCACTTCTCCAGTGAAAGTCCGGTCCTTCAGGTCCTGGGGGCTGCGGGTGCAGGGTCTCTCCCAGGCGTCGGGACTTTAGGTTCAAAGAGTCGCGGTCAGGGGAAGCCTCGGGATTCCCTCTGCAGGCGGCGCTGTGGGGGCTCAGGGGGGACAGGTTTTTGTACTCACAGTCTTAGAGTAGTCCTGGGGTCCCTCCTGAGGTGTTGGATCGCCACCAGCCGAGTCGGGGTCGCCGGGTGCAGTGTTGCAAGTCTCACGCTTCTTGCCGGGAGCTTGCAGGGTTCTTTAAAGCTGCTGGAAACAAAGTTGCAGCTTTTCTTGGAGCAGGTCCGCTGTCCTCGGGAGTTTCTTGTCTTTTCGAAGCAGGGGCAGTCCTCAGAGGATGTCGAGGTCGCTGGTCCCTTTGGAAGGCGTCGCTGGAGCAGGATCTTTGGAAGGCAGGAGACAGGCCGGTGAGTTTCTGGAGCCAAGGCAGTTGTCATCTTCTGGTCTTCCGCTGCAGGGGTTTTCAGCTAGGCAGTCCTTCTTCTTGTAGTTGCAGGAATCTAATTTTCTAGGGTTCAGGGTAGCCCTTAAATACTAAATTTAAGGGCGTGTTTAGGTCTGGGGGGTTAGTAGCCAATGGCTACTAGCCCTGAGGGTGGGTACACCCTCTTTGTGCCTCCTCCCAAGGGGAGGGGGTCACAATCCTAACCCTATTGGGGGAATCCTCCATCTGCAAGATGGAGGATTTCTAAAAGTTAGAGTCACTTCAGCTCAGGACACCTTAGGGGCTGTCCTGACTGGCCAGTGACTCCTCCTTGTTTTTCTCATTATTTTCTCCGGCCCTGCCGCCAAAAAGTGGGGCCTGGCCGGAGGGGGCGGGCAACTCCACTAGCTGGAGTGTCCTGCTGGGTTGGCACAAAGGAGGTGAGCCTTTGAGGCTCACCGCCAGGTGTGACAATTCCTGCCTGGGGGAGGTGTTAGCATCTCCACCCAGTGCAGGCTTTGTTACTGGCCTCAGAGTGACAAAGGCACTCTCCCCATGGGGCCAGCAACATGTCTCGGTTTGTGGCAGGCTGCTAAAACTAGTCAGCCTACACAGATAGTCGGTTAAGTTTCAGGGGGCACCTCTAAGGTGCCCTCTGGGGTGTATTTTACAATAAAATGTACACTGGCATCAGTGTGCATTTATTGTGCTGAGAAGTTTGATACCAAACTTCCCAGTTTTCAGTGTAGCCATTATGGGGCTGTGGAGTTCGTGTTTGACAAACTCCCAGACCATATACTCTTATGGCTACCCTGCACTTACAATGTCTAAGGTTTTGTTTAGACACTGTAGGGGTACCATGCTCATGCACTGGTACCCTCACCTATGGTATAGTGCACCCTGCCTTAGGGCTGTAAGGCCTGCTAGAGGGGTGTCTTACCTATACTGCATAGGCAGTGAGAGGCTGGCATGGCACCCTGAGGGGAGTGCCATGTCGACTTACTCGTTTTGTCCTCACTAGCACACACAAGCTGGCAAGCAGGGTGTCTGTGCTGAGTGAGAGGTCTCCAGGGTGGCATAAGACATGCTGCAGCCCTTAGAGACCTTCCTTGGCATCAGGGCCCTTGGTACTAGAAGTACCAGTTACAAGGGACTTATCTGGATGCCAGGGTCTGCCAATTGTGGATACAAAAGTACAGGTTAGGGAAAGAACACTGGTGCTGGGGCCTGGTTAGCAGGCCTCAGCACACTTTCAATTGTAAACATAGCATCAGCAAAGGCAAAAAGTCAGGGGGCAACCATGCCAAGGAGGCATTTCCTTACATGGCATTTCTGTAATAGTAATAAAAACTACACCTACACCTGTAAGCAGCATTTCTTATCACCATTACAACCACACCAAACATGCCTACGCTACCCCTCATAAATCAGACAATACTCCCTACATATAAAGGAGGGCATTTCCAATGCAATCTTATGAGAAGGCAGGACTCACAGCAGTGAGACACCAAGTTAGGCTGTTTGTCACTACCAGGACAGGTCACGCAACTTGGCACTTGTCCTGCCTTCTACATACATGGCACCCTGCCCATAGGGCTAGCTAGGGCCTACCTTAGGGGTGACTAACATGTAGGAAAAGGGGAGTTCTGGGCCTGGCAAGTAAATTCAGATGCCAGGTCCCTGTGGCAGAAAACTGCGCACACAGGTCCTGCGCTATCAGGCCTGAGACAGGTTTGAAAGGCTACTTCAGTGGGTGGCGCAAGCAGCGCTGCAGGCCCACTAGTAGCATTTAATTTACAGGCCCTGGGTATAGAGATACCACTGTACAAGGGACTTATAGGTAAATTAAATATGCCAATTAGGTATAAGCCAATCATACCAACTTTAGATGGGAGAGCACCTGCACTTTAGCACTGGTCAGCAGTGATAAAGTGCTCAGAGTCCTAGAGCCAACAGTGAGAGGTCAGAAAAAATAGGAGGAATTAGGTAAAAAGTCAGGGAATGAACCTGCCACAAGGGCCAGGTCCAGCACAACCCCCCACCAGCCTAAAGCCAGGGGAGAACAATCAATACCTTGATGGGCTCCCCTGATTGGAGCGATAGAACATGGACCCTGGCCCACCATTGCAGGGGCACGCTCCAGTTCTATGCCAACCTGTTCTCACATGAGCCTCTCTGTCAATGCTTCCCAGGCAACCTAGACTAACCCACAGGGGCTCTCTAGCTGCCAATGGCCAGAACCAGGCCCCAGGCCACCTAGGAGCCTGTGGTCTCTGAAACCATAATGAGTGGGGGCCGGTAGCCCCAGGTGCAAAGTAACCTGTCTCCACTCCATGTCCAACCAGTTCAGGGAGTCTACCCTACCACTGATCCACCAACCTAGGGTCCGCACCCATAGGTTCCACCGGGGCTAGAGGCGAGGCTCTCCTCCCTCTACCCCTCCTTCTAGGATCCTGTGCTCCTCTCCTAGGAAGGGTATCACCAGAATCCATAACTGCCAGGGTTCTGGGTATAGCACGCCTGTACAACTCTCTCGCCAGCCCGGGATCAATACCTGGTGACTGACCACCCAACCTAGGGACGATATCTTTGGGTTGCAATGGGGTCCTTTCAGAGTTCTGCGTCTCCCCACCTCGGGAGAAGCCACCAGAAGTTCCACACGGGGTTGAGCACACCAACCAACACCAACCAGGTCAGAGTTTACCCCCTGAGCATGTCCATTGAGTCCAGGGATAATACCCTTAGACTGGACCATTGCCCAGTGAACCAGGACTTCCTTGGGAGCACACCTACCCCCTGCTACATCAGAGCTTACCCCTTGAACCTGACCATCCAACCCAAAGTCACCACCCTGCAGTTGAACCATTGCCTGGCGCACCAGGACTTCCTGGGGGCACACCTACCCAACACAAGGGAAACACCTTCCCCAAGGGCCACACAAGAGTCTGGCTGGCGCAGGTATCCTGACCTCTGCCCGTCTGACAGAGTCTGGATTCCCCCCCAGCCCAGAAATGGTCTCACCAAGGTCATTCCTGGGGGGCTCTCTTTTACAGAGCTGACCCCTGACCCTCCAGGTTCTCCACTGGGGCCCGCAGCCCCCTCTGAACCCTACGCCTGGATTTCCGCCTCCTCCACTTTGGAGTGAGACTACCAGACAACAGGTCCGTCAGAACGCTATCACCACTCCCCCGCCCAAGTCCTACTGGCAAAATGGGATCCCTCTGAGCAGCTGGCCCTACGGTGCAGGCCAGGCTCCCCTCCTGGTGTCCACTCATGGAACCAACCAGGCTATGAGACTGGGTCTCGGACATCCTGGGACACAGCCCACCCCCACTTCCTCTCCTCTGAGACAAGACATGGGATCCGAACCCCTCTCATTACACTGAGACCTACCTGGGACAGAAACCTTTCCCACCACACCTGGTTGGGAAACACCTAGACTACTCTCATTAGGAACACCCCCTAATACCACACCAGACCCTCGGGTACGCAACCAGAGGTCCGCATCCTTTCCTTTGCTGGGGTCAGAGAGCTCACACACTGACAAGTGTTGGCGTAACCCTGAAAAACAACAACAAAGCAGGTGCTCTCTGACAATCAGATTAAACAGCCCTTCAAAATAGTTTACTGTGCTACCCTTTACCCATCCATCTAGTGCAATGCAGCAATCCTCCACAAACTCCTCCCAAGACTGGTGGGACAGTTTCTTACAGCCCCTGAACCTCTTTCTGTATTCCTCAGGGGAAAACCCATACCTCACAATCAGTGCGTTGTTCACAGTGGAGCACCCCTCCCTGTCACTCTCTTCAAGAGTCAGTAGGGCATCCCTCCCCTCCTCAGGAATATAGCTCCCTAGGCCAGTTCCCCAATCCTTCTCAGGGATCCTGCCCTCTACTAGAGCCCTCTTATATTCCTTTAACCACCGACGTATGTCACCCCCCCTCTTGGAACCTAGGTAACAGATCTATGGGTATGTGAGGAACATCTTTGCTACAGCACTCAACATTGCTGCCACCACTGGACTCCACCTGCAGCACTGGCTAGTCCAGAACCTTCAGACTGCGCTCAACAGCGAGTCTCTCTCTGGCAAAGGCCCTCTCTGCCATCCTCTCCTGTACTAAGGCATTCTCCACCTCAGCCCTTCAAGGAGGTGAAAAGTGGTGCAAGTATTGCAAGGTAGCCTGAGCTATACAATGCGTTGCTGTGTTTGCGAATGTCACACATCAGTTGTAGCTGGGAAGAGATGACATAGAAGAGGGCATAGGTGTACTACATCCTACGTATGATGTGCACCAAGGGGAAGATGTAGCACATGCCAGGAGGAGATGGAAGATGAAACTCATACCAGGATTTATATGTCACAACAGGAGGATAACAACAGTAACTTTAGGATGCGCTAGGTTACCATAACTATGGGCAGGAATTTGTGATGGTTTCAGTCTGATAATTATGGTTAAAGTTGGGTCACAAACCAGAGTAGGTACTTCTCATGCGTTATCAAAACTAGCATGTATGTGTCCACCCTGATACATAGATCACAAATACATGAAGCCACGTTAGGCAATTGGAAGTGGTGAATGTAAATGTAGGTTTTGGTGTCACATGTGAGGCAATGCATGATCAGGCTTCCATCAGTGTGTGACAGTAAGTGGAGCCATTGACGCTAAATGAGGATTGCCTGAGTACATGTCTAAGTGAGTGGGGATAAGTCTAACAGTGTGTGATACCTAGCAGATAATCACCTCTGGCAATGATAAAATGGACTGAAAATCAGTGCTAGCTATCTACATAGTTTTAATGTGCATTTCCCCTCAGAGTTCGCACACACTGGCCTCTGTTTAGACAGATAGTACACCAATGGTAGGTACATGCACTTACACATTCTTTCAATGTAGCAGGTTACTAGCTGTGCAGATTAATGTGGTTGCATGACCAATATGAACCTTGCCTACATAAATGCACAATGTACATGCCAGACAGCACAAAAAGGCAGACTGCTAAGATGTAGCATGTGTAAGACTGACACCAGGATCAAACTGAACACATCAACAAACCCTGGTCACTTTCACAGGAGCTTTGGCCTGAGTAGTGGCCACAGGGAATGCTATGTACACTGGTGACTTTGGACAGTGTTGATGCAGTGTGTACAGTAGTGCTATAACTACGAGAAAACACTTTAGGCATAGCCATCATGGAAAGAAGTGCCAATCACCAAGCTAGATGTGTACCTTACCTCAGCATATCCCCACTGGCAGAGCAGACCAGCAAGCTGTGTAACTGTGTTGTATTGTGTGGTATGACACAAACAGACACCCTTGCCACACAGTGGCATGTGAACGAGGCACAGATACTGCCATCTGAAAAGCAACTACATTGCCACTCCCCCTCAGTACATAACACTCACATAGGTACTACACATCAATATTGATTTGAAAGTAAATGAGGATAAATTCTGTGGGGCATACTTACAAGTCCTGTGCACTTTTTGTGAAGCACCAGCAGCACATAGTGCGGGCACCCATATCTAAAATGCCACACACAGCCACTTTGCATGGCTTTTCATAGCCTTGAAGATATGGTATAAGCCAATGCAGCGCAAGTTGCTTTGCTGCCTTAGACTGCGTCAGGGAGGTGTTCCATAGGTGTTGTGGTGGGTGCTCCCAAGCAAAACCCAGGTATTTTTATGGATTCCCAGATTTACATCCATAGATGTCAGTTTGGAATGTTACCTTAATGCACAGAAACTCAAACTACATCCATGTAATGAGTGTGTACATGAATGATGTAGTTCTCACATGTATGAGTATATTGTGCTGTACCTTGCATGTATTTCCCAAAAATTAATCAAGAGTGACAGTTTGTTGGACCAGTAGTTGGACTGTGTAATGGGCTCTATGCTGACAATACAGTGCAGACATGCATATGGTACTTTACACATAGGCCTTTTACTTCACAAAATACTACAAAAAGTATGATCTTGTGCTGATTATGTGACATTGGGCATATGTGGGCCCAGTCATGCCTTTAACTGTATTACCATGTGTGGACCTGCAATACAAAATGACCATACATTTCCATGTGTACAACTACACTAGCAACATGCATTCGACAGGCAGATTCAAGTTGACCCGTCCAAAAGCAAGTTAGCATAGGCTTTCTTTCCAACATCATTCAAAACTTCATGGAATGTTGGAAATTGCTGTTCTGCCACCCTTTCCCACATGTCACTGATATGCAGCAATCTGAGGGATGCTCAGGTTCCGATGATGCTGGATGACAATTGCCACATATCATGACAAATGTGGTTTAAGTGGTGAACCCAAGTAAATGATTGCTAAGGACAACCACTAACAATCCTTACAGAGCACAGTGCGTTCCGTGGTTTCAAGACACCAGATTGCTGTACAGAGGACTGGCGGTGGACCCCCATCTCCCCCCCACAACTAAAAACATGGGAGGAGCACGTCTTGGTGATCATGCATCCTGAGGGCCTCGCAGGAGTAGCAGGAGGACTGGACTCTGGTAAGTCACATCTTTACTATTATATCCCCCACCCTACCTTCATGCCATCACATACCCCCACCCTTACCCTCACCCCATCACTCCACCAACTCACATATATCCCACTATCACAACCCACCCATCCCAATACCAAGCCCTGCATGCAACAACAATGCATGGACCCCCATCACAGACCTGCATGGGCACCCATCACCCCAGCATGCCCAATAGAGAGACTCACCCAGCCCACAAAATCACCACTCACACAAGGCCAAGCCGACAGGGAAAGCACAATCATACAGGAAAACACACCCATTGCACAAGATGGCACACGCTGACACATTAAGAATGCTTTTGCATCCCAACAGGACCCCTACCCAACGTCACCGGAGAAGAGGTGCCAGCTACATCCAGCACCCCCCAGAAAAGGCACATATTGATGACAGCAGCTCTGCATGTCTGGATCACGATGACCAACCTGGCCCATCAGGGACCTCTGGACAGTCGGTTCCCCTGCCACAGTCCCAAACCACCACAGAGCCTCCCCCCTCAGGAAACACCATCAGAGAACCCACCCAGTGGGCCCATACCTCTGTTCCCAGGACACGTCAATCAGCAGTGTGTCCACCACTACAGGGACCCCAGGCAACCCCACAAACCCAGGATGATCAGGGACCTGGGGTCAGTGGCAGTGGGCACACGGTTCAGGGGACAGAGGCACAGGACAACAGGGAAGCTGGGAGGACTGCTGTGCGACAGGGGGAGGACAGGCCCAGGGAACCGACCCTCCATGAGGCACTCTCAAACATCATGGAAGCATACCACCATTCCCAGGAGACCATGGGCCAGGTACTGTCCAAGTTACAGGTGATCCAGCGGCTGCAGGAGGGACAGTGACTGGGGATCAGGGAGGACCTATCTAAAATATATACCATCCTGGTCACCATTGCAGGGGTGCTGGCTGTCATGGGCAAGACCATGAGGGAGGCAGTGGCACAACAAAGGGCCCCTGACACTAGCCAAACCGAGGAACAGCCTTTCACCTCCGCCGGCGCTAGTGGACAGGAGGCCCCGCCACAGAATCAACAGGCCACCAGCACCCCACCCCCTTCAGAAGGAGAACCACCCCGCAAACAGTCTATGCAATCCAGGGTGAAGACAGAGAACATTGCCAAGACCCCCGCCAGGAAATAAGACTCTCCTGATTGTCACCCTTCTGTCCTACTATGTCACCCTGTCCACCTTGAACTGCCAATGCTCCACTTCCAATGCCCCCTTGGACAATGCACCTGTGATACCAATAGACTGGACTCTAACTGGACATTCCTCCACCATCACCCCAGCCCCTTGTACTTACCCCCATACGTATTTGCATAAAAATAAACACCCTTGAAACACAAACCATACTGGAGTCAGTGTAATGATTAGAAAAATGTATTATTACAACATTATCAAAGCATTGCAACCTCTATGTTCAGTGAAATATATTACAGGATGACCTTTGGTGGGCAGCAGTACATATAGCAGGAGCCAGAATGGGGTACACAGATCTGAAAATAGAGAATCCAAAGGTAACAGCCAGTGTCCATAGACAGAGTGTATGAGCTTGCCATGTACAATGTTCAATAGATTACTGTAATGTACAGTTGAGTTACAGTCTCTTACCTGTGTGTCACTGGAAGTACTGCTGCATAATGTTTGTTCTGTTGTCCACATCTTCTTCATCTGCCTCCTCTTCCTCACTGTCCACAGGCTCCACCGCTGCCACAAGTCCATCTCCAGGCTCATCCTCCTGCAGAAAAGGCACCTGGTGTCTCAAGGCCAGGTCGTGCAACATACAGCATGCCACAATGATCTGGCACACCTTCTTGGGTGAGTAGTACAGGGATCCACCTGTCAGATGGTGGCACCGGAACCTGGCCTTCAGGAGGCCAAAGGTTCTCTTAATAATCCTCCTTGTACGCCCATATGCCTCATTGTAATGTTCCTCTGCCCTTGTCCTGGGATTCCTCACTGGGTGTCAGGAATAAGGCCAGGCGCGGTCCAGGTCTCGCCCGATACTCCGCTGTGCGACTCTGCGGCACTTTATGTGCACCACTTGTCATCCCCTCTTGTTCCAAAGATGACCATCAACGTCGTCTGCCCTGTAGCAAAGCTCATAGAGCTGCAGTTTCAGGACATTGGTGGACAAGATGCACCTATCAGTGCTATTCTATGAAGGGGCTACAATTCCCATGTTTTTAGAGGCAGCAGCCATCTTGGGGTGTGGCAGGCCTGTAAAGCCCAGCCACACCCAAGCATGTTGCTCACTATTTTGAAGACTTCGATACAGACAGACCTCATGGGATTTTCTCTGGAGAAGAGCAGAGTTCCTGAATGGCAGAGTGTCATCCAACCGAAGTGTCCTTGTTTCCATGGTGCATTTAAAAACGAGTAGGTCGTACTCGTAGCGGTAAGGCATTGCTGAATCCAAGTTTGGAGGAAGTTGTTATTTCCAAAAGGTAAAGCGCCCCTTAGCACAACAAGCAAAGCGTTTTCAGTTTCTAGAGTACAGCAGCCTTGGCGAAATAATCAAAGGCATTTCAGAGCACAGGTGTAAGGCGCTCTTTGCACAGCAATTCAAGCAATTCAGTTCACAGATGTAAAGCGATTTTGGCACGACAATTCAAGCGCTTCAGTTCACAGATGTAAAGTGCCCTTGGCACGGCAATTTAAGCACTTCAGTTCACAGATGTACAGCCCCCTTGGCACGGCAATTCAAAGTTTCAGTTCCCAGATGTAAAGGGCTCTTGGCACGACAATTCAATCGCTTCAGTTCACAGATGTAAAGTGCTCTTGGCACAGCAATTCAAGCGCTTCAGTTGACAGATGTAAAGCGCTCTTGGCACGGCAATTAAAGTGCTTCAGTTCATAGATGTAAAGCGTTCTTGGCACGGCAATTCAAGCGCTTCAGTTCACAGATGTAAAGCGCTCTTGGCACGACAATTCAATCGCTTCAGTTCACAGGTGTAAAGCGCTCTTGACACGACAATCAAAGCGCTTCAATTCACAGGAGTAAAAGGTTCTTGGCTGAACCATCAAAGTGATTTAGGCCACTTGAGTAAAAGTGCCCCCTCAGTATAATGAGCATAGCGCTTTAAGGCAAGACAAGTAAAATCACTTCCTGGTATTATAAGTAATGGGTACTCTCCAAATTTTTGGTGAAACCCTTCACTCATTGTCTCTAAGCATCTCTACAATAATTTAATACTAGAAGGTAACTAGAATTAAATATTGGACCTTTTTTTTAAACAGACGTTCACCTCAAGATTTGTTCCGCATGGCACCCACAAAGTTTTCAAAAACCTCATTTCTAAACACTCTCTGTCAGATTCCTGGAGACAATACAACCCTGAACTCTTGGTATATTCCTTTTATTCTCCCACTAACAAATTCAATTCAGACTTGATTATATCTTTCTTAGTAAGAATTTATTGCAGCACATGGTTAATTTTTAAATAGTCTTTATCCTGATATTAGACCATGCACCTGTGATCACTGATTTGGACATTCTTGCTAGTAAACCTAAAACATCCACTTGAAAGTTTGGCAATTATTTACTATCAGATACCTCTTTCATTGCTTCTTATATTTATTTCATTGAAGAATACTTCCAAATTAATGACACAGACCAGTTACCATTTCACTTGGTGTGGGACGCCTTTAAATGCACCTCCAGGGAATTCATCATAGTTTATTCTCACTCCAAAAAGAAATCTGCACAACTAAAGTCTGCCTCTATTCTTACACATATAAATTCTCTCAAACATGAATATTATGCTCATAAAAATAGAAAGACACAATGTAATGCCTTGGTTATAGCTAAACTAGAATTGAACAAATATACAACCAAGCAAACCTGTGTTACCCTTCTAAAGCTCAATGCCAGATACTACAGAGGCAACATTAGAGCAGGATCCCTTCTGGCGCACTAATTAAAACACGGAAGGGAAAAAACAGCAAAAAAATCCATCATTGACAACAACAACGTAAAACACTTCAGGGATGCCGAAATCGCGACATGTTATTCTTCTTATCCCAAAGATCTTTACACTTCAGAACATATACCATCAGAGGATCCCCTCACTAGTTACTTCTCCAACCTTAAACCCAAAGACGTGCCGTGGATCGCTCTATCATCATTAGAACATCCACTTCGATTGCAAAGCTTTCAATGGCCTTAAAGTCACTCCCCAAGGGTAAAGCACCTGGTCCAGATGGTTTCACTATCGAATTCTATCTTCATTTCACTGAACTCCTCCTCCCCAAACATTTTAAACTATTTAACTTCTTCACATCTTCAAATTCTGCCTCTGACTCCTTTGTAGAATACATGATATGTTTAATTCCTAAAAAAGATTGAGATTTGACACAATGTAAAAACTACAGACCCACTCCTTAGTCAACGCAGACTGTAAAATATTTGCCAAAGTCTTAGCTCGTTGACTACCCCTATTATATGACTGATCTAATAGAAATATACCAACCTGGTGTTATACCCAATAGAAATGTTGCTGATAATTCCTGTACCTTTCTAAATATCTTTAATAAAGCTTCTAAGATTAAAGATCCCTTGGTGGCTCTGTCATTACTCTGCCATTTCAGGATATAAGCTTAATGTACATAAAAGTGAAGTTCTATCTCTTAATGCACATTGTTCCAGATCTGCCTTTTCAGATACATGTCTATCTTGGAAGTCTTCTGAACCTAAATGTCTAGGAATTTAGAATTACAATACACTCAATGATACTCTTAAGTCTAATTCAGATTTTTTGTCCAAAGCACTTTCAACCCTGTTTTAGAAATGGTCTCTGCCGTATCTCTTCTAGTGTGGTTGCTTCAATACCATAAAATTGATTCTTCTTCCTATTATTAACTTTTTTCTCATGATTCATCCTATCAGGTTACCCAAGTACTTTTTTGGTTTATTAGACAAGATTTTGTCTGAATTTCTATGGCAAGGTAAGACTTCTCAAATCTCTCTCTGAAAATTTAAACTTGATAAGTCCTTAGGCAGAGTTACTTTTCCAGACTTCCTCAATTATCGTAAGGCATTTTGAATCAAGCAAATACAGCCATACATGTTTACGTCCATTAATGTCGCTCAGACATTATGGGTATCTTTGAAACAAAGTTTTCTGTCATTCTTTTTTCATAAGCATATTCTTTTTATATATAATCCCCCAAACATTTAGCTACCTACTACTGTCTCTCATGCCTGTACTATACTCAAACCATACTTCATCTTGCGTCTCACCACTATCAACCAATTCCTCAATAGTACTATTTGGTATAACAATTTACTAAAGAAACAGAGTAGGACCTTGCATTAAAAGGCTTGGATTAATAAAGGCATCTTACTTATTCCCAATTATACAATTCATACTCCTTAATCCCTTTCTCTGATCTTTTGTCAACAAACAATCCTCCTCCTCGCATGCAACCCCAACATCGTGATCTCTGTCCCTTGATTCAAGACGCACTTAAACAATATTTCTCGTGTGACACCTCACATCAAAACACCACTCCTCATTCAATAGTAACTTGCATTCACCCCAACGCTGCATCCATATATAAATGTCTGACAACCTCTAGTCCAACTAGGGCCAAAACACATATTGAGACAATAAGAGAATCAGACATTGGTGTAGTATGGCCAACTTCTTTATGCGATAAACTTTTAAGTAAAATACATTCCACTGCCCACACAGCTAGGCTCATTCACACCTTAGATTCCTTTTATAACAGCCTTTTTTGCACCCCTGTTCATCATCTTAAACTTAACTCATGCCTCATGACACTTGCTGGCAATGTCAAACCCAACAGTGCAAATTTTTTCACATGTTCTTTTCCTGTCTGGCTCTGTCTTCTTTCTGGGCCTCAATATGGAATCACATACAAGATAGTCCCCAGATTTGCTGCTTTTGGGTAGACTACATGAAATGTGAAATTCACAAAAGTTGCTGGGGACACTAGTAGATCTTTTGCTCTCTATACCAATTTCTTTTATGACATCTAAATGGAAACCTACAAACAATGTCACTATTAAAAGGGTGGAATTTAGTCTGTCCCCATCACAGATTGGACGCTCATAATTTGGACTCGATGCAACTTTTCATCAAGCGTCATCAACTGTGGGTGCCACTCCGTAATTATTTGTCTTGCATTGTAAAGTAAATGGACATCTCCTCCCTCCTATTTAAATAGAGTATTATATACTTAACCAAATTCTTGCTATTGTATAATCAGTATCTTCTATATGTTGTGTAGTTTGCTTGTTTCCATGTATATATTTCTATATCTATATCTATATATGTATCTATATACATATATATATATATATATATCTATATATATATATATATATATAGATATAGATATAGATAGATAGATATAGATATATAAAGCCATCACATGTCTACATTCTATGCAGTTTCTCTCTTTCTAGTTTCTTTCCTTTTCCTCCATTCTCTTTCTTTCCCCTACATAAAATGGATTCATTGACCTCACATTCCGATATGTATTCAACATTTGTATTTTTTTATCTTGAAGTGACAGTTCACTACTATATTAATCAAAAATGTTTTAGTGTATAATTTCACTACATGCACCAGCAATGTATTTTAATATTCCTTTTTGTTCTTTGTGCAATAAAATGTTTTTAAAAAAGCATTGGGATTAGGTAGCCAATCCAGCACCGGCCCAGTTAAGTACTTCACATTTATATATGTTATATGGGATACTACAATGATTTTGTTTTATGCTTGCAAACAGTGATGTAGAATATGCGGCTATATGGGCTGCATTGTGTGCCCATGCACATCATATGTGCCTCTTCTCACAGTCATTGGACTATGAGTTCACTATAGTGGCCTCCATGAGTATAAGGCAGTGTAAATGTCTATATGTACAACACACACATGCAGGCATTGCACATTGTTTACATTTACACTCCCTTTGGATTGTGTTAGGATGTCTGACAGTCAGTACACTGTAGCAGCACACATACTCACAACATGTCCATACTGTCCCACATTGCTAGCTTTTTTTGGTGTATGTCTTCCCCAAGCACATGTGTATGTCACACAGTGATGATATGCATACTAATTTGTGCCTAGATGATCTTGTGAAAGGGTGAGTGTAACACACAGCAAGATCCCTTTTGAATAGGCCTTAATCTAGTTGAGGATATGTGAGGGTTGTGTTTTTTACAGTGAATGAGATAGGGACTTGGGAAGACAAAGGTAATATGTAAACAGGTATTTACATTTTGCACACATCAGTCCATAAATCAAAATCAAGTCTATCTGAACACAGAAAATGTCTGATTTTTTTTTGTACAATGTTGTTGTGTCTCCGTATCCCAGCAAATGATTGTTCAATTTCTCCTCTGTCCTCATCCTCCACCTCATCCATTGCTTCTGGGTCTTCAGGGGAACACATCCCATGGAACATTAGTCCTTACCCCTATATTGTGTAGTATGCAACATGTCAGGATTATTTTGCACACTATAGGAGAGTAGTATAGAAATATGCTGCCCAACATGTCCAGGCAGTGGTACCGAGATGTCAGGATCCTGAAAGTATGCTCCACAGTATGCCTGGTCTTGCGCAGTGCCTGGTTGTATTTGCGCTGTGCCTCTGTCTGTGGATGTGCAAATGGAGTCATGACCCATGGCTGCACGCCATATCCTTAGTCAGCTGTAAAGACAGGGAAAAAAAAATCAGTCAATGATCATGGAGATTGATTGACCCAGATTCAAGTACATGTCTTTTATGTCTACCGAATGACTCATACCTATTTCTGCCAGTATACCTATGCTGACATTTCCTGTGAGGTGTACATTGTGCACGAGGGGAAACCTTCCTGCACAGCATGAGTCCTTGGAGGTGTGATAATGTATGTCTGTGTGGCACGGAATGCACCACACGTAAGTGGCAAGAGTGTTCAGGATGTCCTAAGTAAGTTTTCTATTGTACACATGACCTGGGGAGAGCAATTGATTTGGGACATTTCACAGTTTACCTGGTGGTAGATACATGATATGCCTCATTACCATGGGAGTTACATGTGGACACACTGACAACAGACATGGAAGCAGTTGATCACAGTGATGCAATACAGCATTTTTCCAAGTGTTGCATTGTTCTGGATCTTTCCACCATTGAAAGGCACACACAGTGGCTTAGCAGGTCTTAACATGTGTGACTTGTCGGGATGTAGTGCACATGTACCATAATCTATGGTGCAAGTATGAGGCACATCCCTCCTACATATGCACTGACTCAGTCACTAAACACAGAGACAGCTAATTCATCATACATTATTTACTGTTATGAGATAGGTCATGTACTTCAGATATACTTACCAACCAGTAGGCCATTCACATATCTCCCATTCTGGAAGCACTCATTGATGATGGAGTGGCCGAAGACGTAGGCATCATGAACACTCCCAGGGAACTTTGCCAGCACATTGATGAACATCCCCAAATGGTCCACTATTCCCTGTACATTTATTAAGTAGGTGAGTTTCCTATTGTGGTACAGGTGGGATGTTGCAGCAGGAGGCACCAGTTGCAGAAGTGCAATCCATTGCCCCCAAACATGTTAGGAACCTGGTATGGTGTAAAAGCCTTGCTTGGTGTCTAGTTGTTGCTACCGTGTCTTGGGGAACATGATGCACTGGGGTGTCAAGCTGATGATGGCATCCAAAAAAGAGGGAAGGAATGCTGAAAAAGATAACTAGGAAATTTCTGCTACTCTGGATGTGGTTATCTGGAATGGCCCAGATGCCAGCATGTGAAGGATTGTCATCAGCTTGACCTGTGGAGGGATATTGGTGCACCACTGTGATGTTGTCTGCGTCCTAGTGGCAAACTGGCTTAATAGTTATATGATGGACTCCTGCCGGAACCTGTAGTAGGTGATGACCTCCTCCTACCTGAGGTCAATGAGGATCGTTATTTGGTGCTTTATATGCTCCCTTCTCCTATGCTACCTACCTGGTGGTGGAGGTAGTGGTGGTGGTCTTCTCGCTGCTCCTAGCTGAAGTATTAACACCTCTTGAAGTAGTTGAGCTTGCCAAAGTGATTTGGGTATGTTCTGTTTATCGCCAATGCAAATGTGTCATTTGTTCCACCTGGGTTGCTGATGCACAGGAATTTTGATGCATTTCAGGCTCTGTGCGTCACATTTCCATAAACTCATAAATATCGCTGCGTAGGTTCTGCGTTGGACTTTACGAAGGAATACCTAACTTGCATACGTTTAAAGTTGTATTACACAGCCAGCTCAGGCACTGGAACATTTTGCACAGGCCTCCGAAAAGTACTGCATTGGACCTAAAGTAAATATGGAGCAAGGAATGCACCGCCAGATCATCAAAAAATGCCACAACAGTGGCACAAGCTCTTAGTAAATATCCCCCTTGAAGTTACACTCTACCATCAGCACTCATAGATGGCAACCTAACACTACTGACAGCACTACGACACTCCTCCCACACATCAATCTCGCGCCTCCAACAGCACTTTCACAATCCTCACAAACCAGCAGCAAAGTCAATAGGTCTAGCCATGGCTTCAAATCGGCAGGTACTCTCCTGGTACTCAGTACCTGCACTTCTCTGATTTAAAAGGGAGAGTGCCCGAACTTCTTAACACTGTTGAAATACATTTAATGGGAGATTACTTTCACTACCCAGGAGCAAACAGGTACTGTAAATAGTGAGTACCAGCACTTTCAAGATTCAGTTTAAAGAACTGTGTCAAGCTGATAATTGAAGTGACTCTTCGCTATTTAATGAGCTTATATGTGTGTGTGTGTGTGTGTTATTGTGGATGGGTAAATGTGTGATTGCAAGAATGAATAAGAGGCTGTCTGAAAATAATGTATTACAGCAAAAACGAGTAATTGGATGTCGAAAGGTTGAGTTCATGGACTGATGGATGGGAGACTGCTTGCATGCACACATTGAAACACTTTTACTTAAAAGCCAGAGCTGTTTGCTTTGTCTATGCTTCAACTTAAGATGTCACGTCTGTTTAGGATTTTGTGTCTTTAAGCACTGAGGATGCCAAATTTCGGAAATAAATAAAGTTCTAGCCTTTCAGGTGCATGAAGCTCTGAGAGTCTGAAATCTGTAAATAATTTTGAGAATCTTATTGTGTAGCTTCCTATACTGTTGCAGCACTTCTTACTACACCCTTCCGTATGAAGCCATTCATGTATTTTAAATACTTTGCATTTAGCTGTTCTTATATGGTTTACTGGCCTGTGCTCTCTATTGTGACTGCCACTGAAGAGAAAGCGAATGTAGCATGTGAGTGCCCGAAGATGTGGCTACTAGTTAGAAGTAACATGAATTGCAAGCAAATGCTTAGTGACATTATTCAAGTTCTGCATTACAAATGGCGGAGGCAGGTCCCTCTTGTTTCGAACCATGCCTCTTTCATGTCTCTGCTACGCAGAGTTAACACATTGTTATGAAAAGGAGCATAAAAGATTGGGTTTGGCAGATTTCATCTAAGCGCCATCTGCTGCTTGTGGAGGAATGAATGCTCTGGGAATTGGGACTTCTCGAGGTTAAGCAATTAGACAGATTTCTAGCCCTACTGCACAATCAAGGAGAATTAGGCATTCCTGACACCTGCACAAGCTGTGTTAAATGAGGATACATGCGAATGTTAGCATTTGACTTTGTGTTCAAGTAACCTTTGGCTCAGATAGTTAAAAAAAAAAATATTTTGTCTTACATTATTTAATGAAAGTAAAAAAGGCTGACTTACTCACTTGTTAGAACTGGCAAAGGATAAACATTCTAATATTTCGTGCAACACTATCACTCTTCCAATATTGCCTTTCTTCTTTATTAACGTGATTCTATTTTAAACCTACACATGTGCACTATTGAACTAAACAAATGGATACACATTAATACATACTTTAAAACACAGGTTAATTGGCTTCGTATTTTCTATGACTTTCTTACAATTTCTTCTTAATACTCCAATTTGGGTGTTGTATATACTCTTAGGAAAATATAACAGTCCAAATACATTGCAGAACTGAACAAAAATAAAACACAACATGCTTCTGTTTCAAACACTTAGCTAACACTTAGGGCCTCATTTATGGGGAAATGACAGAGCGTGGTTCCTTCCTGCACAAAACAATCTTTAAAACCTTTCTTTGTAAAAGAAGGATAAATAAAAGTATTTCTCCTCCTTGCGCCATGCTAACGCCACCCTTGGGGTGTGTTAGAAATGGGGTCTTTGGTTGACAGTCAGGTTACCCCCTGTTCAAGCAAGGACCCTCACTCTAGTTAGGATAAAAGAGAATCACCCTCAGCTAACCCCTGCTTACCCCCTTGGTAGCTTGGCAGAGCAGTAGGCTTAACCTCAGAGTGCTGGGCGTAAAGTATTTGTACCAACACACACAGTAACTCAATGAAAACACTACAAAATGACACAACACCAGTTTAGAAAAATAGGAAATATTTATCTAGACAAAACAAGACCAAAACGACAAAAATCCAACATACACAAGTCAAGTTATGATTTCTTAAAGGTTTAAAATAAAAAGAGTCTTTAGGTAGTTGTAACACCACACTAGCGCTGCTAGCGTGAAAATGTACCTGGTTTGCGGCAAAAATAACCCCGCACGGGCGGTGTGCGTCGAAAATAACCCGGCACGGGTATATGCGTCGAAAACAGCTCGGCGAGGCGAGGCGCGTCGAAAAAGCCAGCCACGCGACGGTCCGAAGTCCCGCGGCGCTGGTTGCGATCTCTCAGCCTTCGTCAGCGATGCTGCGCGTCGTTTCTCCTGCTCCGGGCGTCGATTCTCCGGTCGCGTCTCCAGCGGCGTCGTTTCTCAGCTGCGGAGCCGGCGTCGCGTCGTTTTCTCAGCCGCGATCGGATTCGCGTCGATCTTTTCTCCGCACGGTGCGCGGTGCGTGTATTTTTGTCCTTAGGCTGCCAGCCTCTCCTTTCAGGGTCCCAGGAACTGGAAGGGCACCACAGAGCAGAGTAGGGGTCTCTCCAGAGACTCCAGGTGCTGGCAGGAAGAAGTCTTTGCTATCCCTGAGACTTCAATAACAGGAGGCAAGCTCTACATCAAGCCCTTGGAGATTTCTTCTTCAAGATGGAAGGCACACAAAGTCCAGTCTTTGCCCTCTTACTCTGGCAGAAGCAGCACTGCAGGAAAGCTCCACAAAGCACAGTCACAGGCAGGGCAGCACTTGTTCCTCAGCGATCAGCTCTTCTCCAGGCAGAGGTTCCCCTTGATTCCAGAAGTGTTTCTAAAGTTTGTAAGTTTGGGTGCCCTTCTTATACCCATTTTAGTCTTTGAAGTCACCTTTCTTCAAAGGGGACTCACACCTTCTTGTGAAATCCTGCCTTGCCCAGGCAAGGCCTCAGACACACACCAGGGGGCTGGAGACAGCATTGTCAGAGGCAGGCACAGTCCTTTCAGATGAGAGTGACCACTCCACCCCTCCCTCCTAGCAGAGATGGCTAATCAGGAAATGCAGATCACACCCCAGCTCCCTTTGTGTCACTGTCTGGTGTGAGGTGAAAAACAACCCAACGGTCAAACTGACCCAGACAGGGAATCCACAAACCAGGCAGAGTCACAGAATGGTTTAAGCAAGAAAATGCTCACTTTCTAAAAGTGGCATTTCCAAACGCACAATCTCAAAATCAACTTTACTAAAAGATGTATTTTTAAATTGTGAGTTCAGGGATCCCAAACTCCACATGTCCATCTACTCTCTAGGGGAATCTACACTTTAATCATATTTAAAGGTAGCCCCCATATTATCCTATGAGAGAGAGACAGACCTTGCAACAGTGAAAACGAAATTGGCAGTATTTCACTGTCAGGACATATAAACCACATTACTATATGTCCTACCTTATCCATACACTGCACCCTGCCCTTGGGGCTACCTAGGGCCTACCTTAGGGGTGCCTTACATGTAAGGAAAGGGAAGGTTTAGGCCTGGCAAGTGGGTACACTTGCCAAGTCGAATTTACAGTGTAAAAATACACATACAGACACTGCAGGGGCAGGTCTGAGACATGATTACAGAGCTACTTATGTGGGTGGCACAACCAGTGCTGCAGGCCCACTAGTAGCATTTGATTTACAGGCCCTGGCACCTCTAGTGCACCTTACTAGGGACTTACTAGTAAATCAAATATGCCAATCATGGATAAACCACTTACATACAATTTAAACAGGAGAGCATATGCACTTTAGCACTGATTAGCAGGGGTAAAGTGCTCAGAGTTGAAAAGCCAACAGCAACATGTCAGAAAAATATAGGAGGCAGGAGGCAAAAAAGTCTGGGGATGACCCTGCAAAAGCAAAAGTCCAACACGACCCCCTACCAGCCTAAAGCCAGGGGAGAACAATCAATACCTTGATGTACTTCCCTGATTGGGGCGATAGAACAGGGACCCAGGCCCACAACAGCAGGGGCATGCTCCAGTTCTACGCCTTCCTGACTCCAGTTGGATCCCTCTGTCCATACTCTCAGGGCCCACTAAGCTAACCCATGGGGAACCCTTCTCCACATCTACAGACACCATCTGTGCAACACCTAACTTTACTTTGCTCACAGATGTATTGCAATGGGCAGATAGTACCACCAGGGCCAACACAATGGTGTTGCCCACTCCACCCCCGGGGTGTGACTCTCGTCCTCCCCCCCCCAGGGGCAACTCTGTCCACCAGGACAGCAAGCCACAGTGGCCCCAGACAACTGTCAGGGATGAGAGCCCGACCTCAGGCCTCTCTAACCACTGTGACTGTGGAGAGTGGGGGGTGGTAGCCCCAGGTGCCTGGCACCCTTTGACCACTCTCTCTTCCACCAGGTCAGGGATGACAACCTGACCCTGGTCCTCCCCTCTGGGGCTCTGTACCCTCCCTGCAGAAGCGGCACCCCCAGAGTCAAAAACTGTCAGGGTGCTTGTAGAAGCAGTCCTGCACAATTCTTCCATTAGTGCAGGGATGTTAACCTGCCACTGATCCTCCAACCTGGGGTCTGTACCTTCAGGTTGGACCAGGGCCAGGGGTGAGGCTTCCCTCCCCCTGCCCTCTCTTCTGGGGTCCTGAACCACCCAACTAGGAGTGGCCCTCCCAGAAGACAACATGGTAGGGGCACTGTTAGCAGTAGCCCCTTCCTCCAGGTCAGGGGGGACACCCTTAACCTGGCCTCCCAATCCAGGGTCTGTACCCACAGACTGGATCACTGCCTGGCAAACCAGGACTTCCTGGGGGGCATACCTACCCCCTACCAGGTCAGAGTTTACCCTCTGAACCGGGTCATCCAACCCAGGGTCACCACCCGGCGGTTGAACCACTGCCTGGCACACCAGTACTTCCTTGGGAGCACACTTACCCCCCATCAGGTCAGAGTTTACCCCCTGAACCTGATCATTCAACCCAGAGTCACCACCCTGCGGTTGAACCATTGCCTGGCACACCAGGACTTCCAGGGGGGCACACTTACCCCCCTCAAGGGACACACTGTCCCGAAGGGCCACACAAGAGTCTGGCTGGCGCAGGTCTCCTGACCTCTGCCCATCTGACAGAGTCTGGATTCCCCCCAACCCAGAAATGGTCTCACCAAGGTCATTCATGGGGGGCTCTGCTCTCAGAGCTGACCCCTGACCCTCCAGGTTCTCCACTGGGGTCCGCAACCCCCTCTCAACCCTCTGTCTGGACTTCTGCAACCCCTCACTAGGAGGGGTACTGCCAGACACCAGAACTGGTGGGACGCTGGCTACAGCCGCCCCCCCAAGTTCTCCTGACACTGTGGGGTTTCCCTCAACAGATGGCCCTATGGTACAGGCTAGGCTCCCCTCCTGGGGTTCCCGCAGGGAACCCTCCAGGACCTGGGACCGGATCTCGGGCACCTTGGGCCTCAACCCATCCCCATTCCCTCTCCTCTGAGACTGGACATGGGGTCCCTCACCCATCCCACTACACTGGGACCTACCTGGGACACTACAATCCTTCCCTACCTCACCTGGTTGGGAACTACCTAGACCACTCCTCTCAGGAGCACCCCCAAATGCCTCTTCAGACTCTCTGGTACTCACCCAGAAGTCTGCCTCCATTGTAAGCTCCCTGGGGTCAGAGAACTCACACTCCCCCTGGTGTTGGCATAGCTCTGGAAAATAAGGACTAGACATATGCTCTCCAGCAATTACATCACTCAGCCCCTCACATGAATTAACCAAAGTACCCTTCACCCAACCATCCAGTGACTCTGCTTTGACAAAGCACCCCACATCACCCTCCTGAGACTGGTGAGACAGTACCTGACTGTCCCTGACACTCAACCCACACTCTTCTGGGATGTTTTCACACTCCATAACCAGGACTTCTACCTGGGGGGAACCCCTCTCCCTGTCACTCTCAACTAGAGTCAGTAGAGTGTCCCTCCCACCAGTAGGAATATGACTCCCCATGCCAGTTCCCCAATCCACCTCAGGGACCCTGTGCATCACTGGAGCTACCTCATACCCCTGAACCTCCTGGCGTGTGTTAACTCCCTCCTTCAAGTAGGGCACCACATCTCTGGGCATGTGCACTTCTTCAGCAGTACTGGATACAAGATTTTTGCTGCCACCATCTGAACTGGACTCAGCCCTCATGGCCTCCAGCTTCAGCTCTTCACAGCTCAGCTCTTGAGCTGCAACCCTTTCTTTTTCCAGGACTAAGGCTCTCTTCTCCTCAGCCCTCTCAAGCTCTGCATCTAGCTCTTCCAGACTCCGGATTAGAGCTAGGAGCCACTCATCTCTTTCTGTTCCCTCCTCAGGGCCACTGCCCTCCTCCTCAGAGTAGTTATCCTCCTCAGACTTATTTGGTGGTGTTGCCTGACAACGTTTCAATTCATACTGAAACAGGGCTGACTCAAGATCCTCCCTTCTGGATTTCCTGTTCACAGCCAGTCCCCTTTCCATGCAGAATGCTTTAAGCTGCCACTTTTTATACATAAATAGGTGCCAGAAATTGACTTCCATTCTGCCAAGGCTTCACAACCAAAAAACCAAAGTCCAAAAATATTAGCAATACTTCCAGGAGGACATCAGAGAACAAAAAGCAGAATCACAAGACAAGTAGTATGTGGTCACGTAGTGGTCTGAGATCAAAACAGTAGTGTACACTTAATTACTGTATGTCAAGTACAAATACAAGTCCAATCCCGACCGCTGGTCACCAATGTTAGAAATGGGGTCTTTGGTTGACAGTCAGGTTACCCCCTGTTCAAGCAAGGACCCTCACTCTAGTTAGGATAAAAGAGAATCACCCTCAGCTAACCCCTGCTTACCCCCTTGGTAGCTTGGCAGAGCAGTAGGCTTAACCTCAGAGTGCTGGGCGTAAAGTATTTGTACCAACACACACAGTAACTCAATGAAAACACTACAAAATGACACAACACCAGTTTAGAAAAATAGGAAATATTTATCTAGACAAAACAAGACCAAAACGACAAAAATCCAACATACACAAGTCAAGTTATGATTTCTTAAAGGTTTAAAATAAAAAGAGTCTTTAGGTAGTTATAACACCACACTAGCGCTGCTAGCGTGAAAATGTACCTGGTTTGCGGCAAAAATAACCCCGCACGGGCGGTGTGCGTTGAAAATAACCCGGCACGGGTATATGCGTCGAAAACAGCTCGGCTCGGCGAGGCGCGTCGAAAAAGCCAGCCACGCGACGGTCCGAAGTCCCGCGGCGCTGGTTGCGATCTCTCAGCCTTCGTCAGCGATGCTGCGCGTCGTTTCTCCTGCTCCGGGCGTCGATTCTCCGGTCGCGTCTCCAGCGGCGTCGTTTCTCAGCTGCGGAGCCGGCGTCGCGTCGTTTTCTCAGCCGCGATCGGATTCGCGTCGATCTTTTCTCCGCACGGTGCGCGGTGCGTGTATTTTTGTCCTTAGGCTGCCAGCCTCTCCTTTCAGGGTCCCAGGAACTGGAAGGGCACCACAGAGCAGAGTAGGGGTCTCTCCAGAGACTCCAGGTGCTGGCAGGAAGAAGTCTTTGCTATCCCTGAGACTTCAATAACAGGAGGCAAGCTCTACATCAAGCCCTTGGAGATTTCTTCTTCAAGATGGAAGGCACACAAAGTCCAGTCTTTGCCCTCTTACTCTGGCAGAAGCAGCACTGCAGGAAAGCTCCACAAAGCACAGTCACAGGCAGGGCAGCACTTGTTCCTCAGCGATCAGCTCTTCTCCAGGCAGAGGTTCCCCTTGATTCCAGAAGTGTTTCTAAAGTTTGTAAGTTTGGGTGCCCTTCTTATACCCATTTTAGTCTTTGAAGTCACCTTTCTTCAAAGGGGACTCACACCTTCTTGTGAAATCCTGCCTTGCCCAGGCAAGGCCTCAGACACACACCAGGGGGCTGGAGACAGCATTGTCAGAGGCAGGCACAGTCCTTTCAGATGAGAGTGACCACTCCACCCCTCCCTCCTAGCAGAGATGGCTAATCAGGAAATGCAGATCACACCCCAGCTCCCTTTGTGTCACTGTCTGGTGTGAGGTGAAAAACAACCCAACGGTCAAACTGACCCAGACAGGGAATCCACAAACCAGGCAGAGTCACAGAATGGTTTAAGCAAGAAAATGCTCACTTTCTAAAAGTGGCATTTCCAAACGCACAATCTCAAAATCAACTTTACTAAAAGATGTATTTTTAAATTGTGAGTTCAGGGATCCCAAACTCCACATGTCCATCTACTCTCTAGGGGAATCTACACTTTAATCATATTTAAAGGTAGCCCCCATATTATCCTATGAGAGAGAGACAGACCTTGCAACAGTGAAAACGAAATTGGCAGTATTTCACTGTCAGGACATATAAACCACATTACTATATGTCCTACCTTATCCATACACTGCACCCTGCCCTTGGGGCTACCTAGGGCCTACCTTAGGGGTGCCTTACATGTAAGGAAAGGGAAGGTTTAGGCCTGGCAAGTGGGTACACTTGCCAAGTCGAATTTACAGTGTAAAAATACACATACAGACACTGCAGGGGCAGGTCTGAGACATGATTACAGAGCTACTTATGTGGGTGGCACAACCAGTGCTGCAGGCCCACTAGTAGCATTTGATTTACAGGCCCTGGCACCTCTAGTGCACCTTACTAGGGACTTACTAGTAAATCAAATATGCCAATCATGGATAAACCACTTACATACAATTTAAACAGGAGAGCATATGCACTTTAGCACTGATTAGCAGGGGTAAAGTGCTCAGAGTTGAAAAGCCAACAGCAACATGTCAGAAAAATATAGGAGGCAGGAGGCAAAAAAGTCTGGGGATGACCCTGCAAAAGCAAAAGTCCAACAGGGTGGCATTCGTTTTTGGTGCTGCCTGAGATTTATGATTTCTCGTAAATCAGGGGCAGCGTCAAAAGCAATTGGTGTTGCAGTGGGACGCCCACAGAAACACCCATTGCACGCCCCTCTGTTGCAGAAAACTGCATTGGAGGAGTCCATATTTAGAAGGGGGCGTTAAGCCACAAAAGTAAATATGGCAATGGGCACAGCGCCACAGGAGCATTGCTGAAAGTGACGCTCTGGTAGCACTAGGGCCTCGTAAATAAGCCCGTCAGTGTGTACCACATAAATAACATACCACACCTAATGGCATTGCCAAAGCTTGTTTATTATATTTCTCATTTGCCGCCAATTCTTTTTACGGAGTGCAATAGTATGTCGTAGAGGTTTTGTCATATGGATATGTATGACATTTTCATTTTCATTTAAAAAAAGACTTACAATCCCTAGACATCAAGGGGAGGCATTCTACCTTAGGAAGTTGATGATTGGCTTCAACACTGTATTTATTTAAACCTTTTATTGCATAACTGTCACCGAGGTAGTGGTGCTCTTGCTCAGGTCTCTGGGGCAAGCAAGACATTTTAACATCATGTTCAGGCAATTAGGGAGTAGTTCAAAAAAGTCAAAAGCGTAATGAAAGAACCATTTCTTTAAAGGACATTCACAAGAAGCTGAGGTGGAGTGACAGATAATCACTCTGACACCTTTTCAGGAAAAGGGAAGAAAGGAAAGATGAAAATAGATATTTTGAGCAGAAGCTGCAAAAGTAAATTATCCGGTGCTAAACGAATGACGGTGAATTTCATATAAAAGTGCATTAGTAAGAAATGCCTTGACCTTTTTGATGTGATGATTTTGTTATCATATGTCTCGCAATATTCTATTATGCTTTGCTTTGTGTTTTTTTGTGAGGTCGTCACTGATTGATTAGAGGTGGAAGTTTGCAAGTGAAGCATGAATGGAGAACGAGCTAACCATGCATGCTGATAAGCTTCCCTTCTCTAAATTCAACTATTCCATTCAAAAGTGGGACAAAGAAACCTAGAGTTACTAATTCTGTCCCTTTAGGATGGATAGTCGAACTCAAAGTATACCCTTACAAGGTGTTGACGATTGCCAACTGTGTTGAAGGTGAAAAGGAACAGATCTCCTAAAGCCAGTGACACACCAATCCCTGTGCCAGCCACAAAATAAGGCAGGTGTTCTAACACAGAGATCATAACTGAGACACTATGGGACAAATTTACAAAGATTTATGCAACACACTTCAGCAAGACAAACTGCTGTGCTGCATAATGCGGAGGGGAAGCACCATATATACTAACATATGTAGCATGTCTGCTCTTTCCTTGCACTGATGCACTGTGTCCTGTCTACCCATGGTGTAAGGGTGCCCGAATTATGGGCTAGATTGTTATTCTTTCCTGCACAAAAACAATCATTGGAGGTACATTCCTCTTTCTATGTGTGATGCAGAATGCAGCACACACAGAGAGAGGAAGTAACAAAGAGAAATAAAGATATTTTTCCTCTTAACACTTCTATCATGCAGGCTCGCCATTTTGGAGCAAACCCAGCTTTACAAGACTTTGCAAATCTGGGTTTGTGTCAAAATACATGGGTGGATGCATGGAAACACCCATGCTCCACCCGTGTGTTCACGTGCATACTCCTCAACACACGCTCCCTTGTCAAGCATGCGGTAGAAGTCTGGGACCGCCTCAATTCAACAGCCCTGGATGTCGCCTTCCTCACAGAGACTTGGATTACCCCCACCACTGCCCGAGACATCGACACTGCAATCCTGGACAACAAAATCATTCACAAGAACACAGCCAACCGGCTTGGGGGAGGCATTGCCATAATCTACAAGAACAACCTCCGTCTTCCTATCACCATCCAGTCGCAGTCTCTGTCAAAGCATGAGCACCTACACTTCCAGATCCAGACCAACCCAAACACCTCCCTACATGGCGTGCTCATCTACAGGCCACCTGGACCCCGATCCTAGTTCGGCAAGACATCTCCAACTTCGTCACCCCCCAAGCATTCACCTCCTCTGACTACATCCTACTCGGCGACCTCAATTTCCACCTTGATACCTTCGATGACCCCAACATCTCAAACCTCCTGGACAACCTCACAACTCTCGGCCTCAAACAACTTGTCAATGTCCCCACTCACAGAGCCGGACACATTCTCAACCCCGTTTTCTCAGCAGGGGACAGCTTCACCATCTCCCACACCTCCAAACACCATTGAACCGACCACAAGTGCATCCACGTTACCTACACAAAGAACACTGCACGCTACCACATCCCCGTCACCCCGGCAGACGCTGGGGCAAAGTCACAGAAGCACCGGTCACAAATGCTCTCAACCACTCCCTTCCTCCAGACACAGTGGACACTAATAAAGCCGCAAGCAACCTACACCTCTGGCTCGCAAACTGTGCTGACAACGTAGCCCCTCTAAGGAAATCAGCAGGGGATAGACAGAGAAAAACACGCAAGTGGTTTACCTGACCTTCAGGAATCCAAGTGCGCCTGCAGATGATTGGAACGTAAATGGAGGCTTAGCAAATCCACCAAAGACTGCACAGCCTACAAAAATGCAGTCACCACTCAGTTCAGGCTGGACTGTTCCCATGAGGAACAGGGTCAAGACTGATTTGCATATGTCTGGGTCCAAACTGGGGTGGCATGGTGAGCAAAAGAACGATGGATTAAACCCAGATCTGTGATTGGGGGTGAGTGTTTGCATTGTTCAGCACTCTGTCCGTCATCCTTTTGTGTTGCTAAAGTTGCCCTAAGTGGGAAGGGTATGCCCAGAAGTGGGTCCCTTGCACACTGTGCCACTGGATGCAAGCTAGCCTGGCTGATGAAGGGTAATATCCTAAAACCAGTCCTAGGATGCTTGTATCCGGTACAGGGAGGACCTGGCCTTGCAGTTTGGGCTGGACTGTTCACATGAGGAACAGGGTTAACACTGATTTGTGTATGGCTGGGTCCAAACTGGGGTGGCATGGTGAGCAAAATAACAATGGATGAAACCCAGATCTGTGACAGGTGGTGAGTATTTGCATTGTTCAGCACTCTGTCCATCATCCTTTTGTGTTGCTAAAGTTGCCCTAAGTGGGAAGGGTATGCCGAGACGCGGGTCCCTTGCTCACTGTGCCACTGGATTCAAGCTAGCCTGGCTGATGAAGGGTGATACCTTGAAACCAGTCCCATGATGCTTGTTGCCGGTCCAGGGAGGACCTGGCCTTGCAATTCGGGGTGGACTGTTCCCATGAGGAACAGGGTCAAGAGTGATATGCATATGGCTGGGTCCAAACTGGGGTGGCATAGTGAGCAAAAGAACAATGGATTAAACCCATATCTGTGACTGGGGATGAGTGTTTCCATTGTTCAGCACTCCGTCCATCATCCTTTTGTGTTGCTAAAGTTGCCCTAAGTGGGAAGGGTATGCCCAGACGTGGGTCTCTTGCTCACTGTGCCACTGGATTCAAGCTAGCCTGGCTGATGAAGGGTGATATCCTGAAACCGGTCCCAGGATCCTTGTTTCCGGTCCAGGGAGGACCTGGCTTTGCAGGACCTGAGGAACTGGGGTGGCATGGTGAGCAAAAGAAAGAGGGATTAAACCCAGACCTGTGACTGGCGGTGAGTGTTTGCATTGTTCAGCACTCCATCCATCATACTTTTGTGTTGCTAAAGTTGCCCTAAGTGGGAAGGATATGCCCAGACATGGGTCCCTTGCACACTGTGCCACTGGATTCAAGCTAGTCTGGTTGATGAAGGGTGATACCATGAAACCGGTTCCAGGATTCTTGTTTCTGGTCCAGGGAGGACCTGGCCTTGCAGTTCAGGCTGGACTGGCGAGCAAAAGAACGATGGATTAAACCCAGATCTGTGCCTGGGGGTGAGTGTTTGCATTGTTCAACACTCCGTCCATCATCCTTTTGTGTTGCTAAAGTCATCACGCACCACCAGAACATCAGGACCACCAAAAAAGCTGGCTTTCAAGCACACCTCAACACCAGCACGCACAACAGCAAAAAGCTCTTCGCCATCGTCAAAGAGTTCACCAACCCCGGGGCAGAAACCTCATCCATCCCTCCTTCTCAAGACCTGTGCAACGACCTCTCCACCATCTTCCACTGTAAGATCCAGGACATCTATGAAGGCTTCAGGAACCAAAGCCCAACATTACCACTCACCACCATGTACCCAGCACTCCACCAGATACAAAAACTCCTGGACCCATCACCATAGAGGACACCCAAATAGTGATGAACTCCTTCCACTCGGGAGCACCCACGGATCCATGCCTTCATTACATCCTCAACCAGGCCAGTGCCACCATAGCACCGGAACTCTACCAAACTATCAACCTATCCTTCAAGATGGCCACATTCCTCTGAGACTGGAAACACGCCAAAATCAGCATGCTACTCAAGAAACCCACCACCGACCATAGGGAGCTGTAGAACTGTAGACCCATCTCTCTGCTCCCGTTCCCTGCCACGGTAACAGAGAAAGCCATCAACCAACAACTCACTGAGTTCCTCGAGACACACGGTATCCTAGGCCCTTCCCAGTCCGGATTCCGAAGCAACCACAGCACCGAAACTACACTCTTATCAACCACCGACATACGCATCATACTGGACCGCGGAAGCACTGCCTCACGCATCCTCCTTGACCTCTCCACTGCATTTGATACCGTCTCCCACTCCACCCTCTTCAACAGACTGCATGACACCGGCATCCGAGACAAAGCCCTGAACTGAATCAGGTCCTTCCTCACCAGAAGAACACAGAGGGTCAGACTACCATCGTTCACATCACACTTTCTGCGGAGTGCCCCAAGGATCCTCACTCTGCCCAACGCTTTTCAACGTCTGCTTGGCCCGCTCGCTAAGATCACCAATGAACACGAGCTAAACATAGTCTTCTACTCCAGCGACACCCTGTCCTAGGACTCTGCACAAGCCAAGAGGAATTTCAACAACGGGATGAGAGCAGTTGCCATCTGGATGAAGGCCAGCTGCCTCACACTCACCTCGGACAAGACAGAGATCCTCATGAGCGGCTCCACCCCATCTGCCTGGAATGACTCCTGGTGACCCAGCACTCTGGGTAACACCCCCACCCCTACTGATCATGCGTGCAGCCTGGGTATCATCCTGGATTCCTCTCTATCGATGACCCGCCAAGTTAATGCCATCTCCTCATCTACCTTCCACACACTCCGTCTCCTGTGGAACATTATCAAATGGATTCCCCCAACACAAGGAAGACAATCACCCACACTCATCACCAGCAAACTGGACTACAGCAAAGCACTCTATGCCAGCAATACCAAAGAACTTCAATCAGGCTACAAAGAGTCCAGAATGCAGTAGCCAGACTCATCCCCTGTCACAGAAGAATCTCCTTCCACCTCAGAGACCAACACTGGCTCCCAGTCAACAAGCGCATCACTTACAAAACTCCAGATCCACACCTTTAAGGCATTGCACAACATAGGACCGGCATACCTCAACCACTGCTTCAACTTCTACGTACCCAACAGACATCTCTGTTCCTCCCAGCTCAGGATTGCAGCCGTCCCCAAGATCCAGAAAAGTACAGCAGGTCTCCTACCTAGCAGCCCGGACGTGGAACACAGTCTCCCTTAAGCTCAGGCAGACTGCATCACTGAAACAGGTCAGAAAGGACCTCAAGATCTGGCTCTTCGACTGAGCAGCATGCCTACATTCAGGGCCTTGAGACCCTATGGGTGATTAGGCATGCTTAACAATTTCACGATTGATTGATTGACCCATGGAGTCCCTACATGACGCAAAGTAATGCAAGGCAGTGCTAGGAGCAGCATACAGTTACTTTGTATTTACCAAAAAACGCAAATCCAGACAAATCGACTTTGAGTAGCACAGTAATTTCCAAAAATAATTTTACAACTGGATTTCGCCACAAAAGTGATACAACGATGTAAAATGTTTGTAAGTCTGGGCCTCTGTCTCTTAAGGAATACAACAAGGTATTCACTTTTAAGCAACAGCTGTATTGCTAGCTGGCTACTCTGATTCTATTTATCTCACATGCTATTGGAACACACTGCGGCTATCTTTCATCCTATTGTAGTAAATGTTCTAACTTGAGACCAGAAATGATGGTTGTATGGTATGTGTACATGTTATGCATTAAGCTTTGTTTTGCAATGAAAACGTCCGCTCCTCTAGGTAAGGCTTGGCTCAGATCAAAGTTCCGCCTGCGGTTTAATATTAAAAAAATACCAACAGATTTCTAAAACCTACTTGAGTTGTAGCCTTTCTGTTATAATCAAAGGCTAAACTCCACTTTCATTTGGGAGAAAATATGAAACTTTGCCTAATTTGTTCCTACAGTAGACTAGTTTCTACTCGACCCCATTTCTTACCCACATTGTAATTTCTCTGCATTTAAAACTACGGCCTAAATTAGGCTTCTATGGAAGATAGGTTACTTGGAATACTATTTAGCATAACAAGGAAACAGTTGGTCTGAGCACTTTGTTGTAAATTCAAGTAAAAAGAAGTGCAAGCCCTTTCACACTTGCTCATTTAGAGTGCTGCACAAAATCATGCAAAATATCCAATTGATTCACCGTTATTTCATCACCCATGTCCTTCTAAAAGGCGAACTACTGCAAAGCCACCATTTCTGCACATTCAGGCCCATATTTATACATTTTTTGCACCACATATGTGCTATTTTTTTACACAAAAGTGGCGCAAACTTACAAACACAATTATGGGGCATATTTATACTCTGTTTGCGCCGAATGTGCATAACATTTTTTGACGCACATTCGGCGCAAACCATGCACCATATTTAAACTTTGACGCCCGTGCCCGCGAATGCCAAAATTCCACTGAGTGCATCATTTTCTGGATGCGGGAAACTGCCTTGCGTTAATGACATGCAAGGTAGGCGTTCCCGTCCAAAAAATGACTTGAACACCCGTGTGCCTTATTTATCCAATCGTGCAAAAATCCCACACGGCCGGGAGACGGAGTCCTAAAATGACGCAAAGCCAGATTTGCGTAAAAAAATAATGCCTGGGTCAGTGCAGGCATTAAAATGGGGCAAACACACCAGTACTTAATGAAAACACACAGAAGCAACAGCAGAGCTCCAAAAGGAAGACATGGAGGTGCTTTTCATCCAGCATGCACGCAGACACAGAGCACAGGACCAACAACAGCAGCTTCTACAACACCAGCAGGGACCCCAAAGGCAACGCAGAAGGCAGGAGAGGATATTCCGCACCAGGACAACCCCTCTGAGACTCCGCCAACAAGACATCATCCAGAGGTACAGGCTCAACTGGCAAGCCATTCAGCAGCTGCTGCGCAACATTGAGCCACAGTTGGCACCCAGCTTGCAGACACCCCGCACCATTCCACCAGAAACCAAGCTGCTAGCTGTACTTCACATGTTGGCAAGTGGCTCCTTCCAAACCACTGGTGCCCTGGTTGCCGGGATCTCACAACCCTCATTCTCCGCCTTCCTACCCAAGGTATTGGATGCCATCATCTCCCTCACACACAGCCACATCAGCTTCCACAACACACAGCAGAAGCAGCAGGAGACCAAACAGGGCTTCTACCAAATCAACGCCTTCCCACACGTCCTGGTGCCATTGACTGCACACATGTACGCCTTGTGCCACCTGCTGCAACCGAGCATCTATACCTCAACAGGAAGCACACACACTCCATCAATGTGCAGGCCATTGTCGATCACCGCTGTTTGATCACCAACATCGTGGCAAAGTATCCTGGGAGTGTACATGATTCATTCATCTTCCATCACTGCACCATCAATCAACACTTCCAGGATGGACGATATGGAAATGGACTACTTGTTGGTAAGTACAGAAACCTACTTATATACACACAGCACGGCAACCCTGAAGGACACACAACACATACACCACAACATCAACACGTGGCCAGGAAGAGAATGAGATTGTGACACTGCTGCGCATGTGTGATATCCTGACCCATTTGGATATACACCTATGGACAAATGACAGTACCAAATAACAACAAATGCCACTCCACAGACACAAGGGAACAATTTAAAACAACACAATGACAATGACATGGCCTTAACTGGCAGTACAACTTGGAAGATTAATCTTTCAATATCACATCAATAACACTCAATCAAACACCCTTCCAACCAATACGTACAGTGTAAGGGGTGTGTAATGTATTATGATGCAGGTCAAACACCATGACACACATAGCATGATGATGATTACAATGAAGGTGACATGGAATCATTGAGGCTGTACCAATATCTCACAACACTCCTGCTCTCACATTGCCCATTACCAATAGGTAAGTGGGCTCTGACAATATTGAAAGTGCACATTCCTACACATACGGATTGAGACAATTTCACACACACACAACAGAGGTACAGGCATACGGACCTTCTGACACTCAAAATGACAACCTCACAACCAAGTTAGCCAGCTGAACTAGAACATGTTCAGATGTATAGGTACACGTTACAACCTGAGTCAACTTGGCAAGGGCAGAGAAATAGGTCTGCAGAGAACTTGTCACACATGGGATATTTGTGCATAGTCAAATGTCAACACGTCAGTGCTGACAACGTACGGAGATGTGTCGTACAATGTCATCTTGCAAAATCTAAAGGTCTCACTGATGTTTAAATAATTCTATTGCATATGTGAAATTGGATGGGATGTCCAGAGTATATAGATGCAATTGGGTTATCACCACTGCAGAACTGATTCTATGTATGGAAGTATCATGTCACCCCCAGTTAAGACACATGGGCACCTCTTTCACATGACATAATGCAATGGAGTACACAATGTACTGCAACTCTACAAAAAAACTGCTGACATCTGGTCAATCAGCCAAACACCCGTTCAGATAAGGAAACAACCCAATGCTGATGGTACATCCTAGAAGCCTAGGATTCCACACAATAACGCAAACACAGATGAGTCACAGACAACACAAGAGAACAACTGCCATGCAAAGTGATAATCATGGTGCAAGCTACATCAACATGTTCTCACTCATTTTCTCTTTCAGCTGATCAGGGGTATGGGATCCAGCCATGGATCAAGGCCCCATTTCCAAACCCAAGAACTGCAGCAGAGCGTGCCTATAATGAGGCACATCAGAGGACACACACCATAGTCAAGAGCACCTTTGGCATCCTGAAGTCAAGATTCAGGTGCCTCGACATCACCGGAGGCTGCCTGCTATACTCCCCTGAAATGGTGTGCAAAATCATTTTGACCTGTGCCATCCTGCACAACATATGTGTAAGAAGGAACATTCCCCTATATGAACCCGACCCACAAATGCCTGAAGAGGAGGAAGAGGATGATGCTGTCCATCAACATGAGGGCGATCATCCAAACACAGCTGCAGGATTGCGTCGGAGACAACATATTGTCCAACATTTCTTTTAACTCCACTCATCCATCACCACTGTCTTACCATATGTCAATAAACACCTATTCTAATCACTATATCATGGGCTGGATAATCATTTTTGCATAACATTATCCCTAACTATCAGTGTAGCCTCACGGAGCATTGCAGAAATACAGATTAGGATGCAGAAAAATCCACATCAAATTTGATGCGTATGAATGAACTGCCAAAGTGCCCCAGGTATGACTAGCATTGCTCACAAGACATCCCGTGCACATGGCAGCCCAGGTCTTAAGTCCTGCCAGACCCATGTTCCCTGTCTCACCCCACCCTTCTTCAGAGGTCCCTGGAAAGGGAATGTGTGTACCCAGATAATCCCTCCTCTACACACACCCAGACCCACATTGTGAATGCAGTGTGCTTCCCTCTTTAGTATGGTATGCCATAGTCATTGTACTTCTGTCTACATGGACTTCTGGATAAATAATGCACTGCCTTGTAGTCTGTAGGACCTGTAATCACATTTACATTGCTTCTCATGTGAAAGGTACTGTTGGCCCTTTGAACTTGATTCTCGCCTACAGGACTTGTGAGAGACTGAAGCTGCACACACCTGTGAGCACATCCATGCAGACCAGCCATTTGAACATGCACTGCCCTTGCAGCTGCCTAGAACAGCATATAAGCTGTCATTTTATGTATAACACTGTTATGCATTGCTGTATAAATCACTTGTTTAACACAGCCCTTGGGTTATTGTGTTACGTTCCAACACACAGGACAAACACAGTTTTTATTTTCCACAGTGTTGTTCCACCTTTGACCAGTCTCAGTCTGCTTACTGTGTATTTGCCTTGTTAATTGTTGTTCCTGACAGAGTGTGCATCCTGTTAGCCTTACTGGTTCCTGTCTTTGCATCACCATAAAGGTTCCCTGTGGCTACATTTGTCTCATAGTTGCTTTCCATGCCCTCACTCTCCTCCTGGGGTATTGTGTCATGTAGGTCTACAATGAATACTCAAATACACTGTATAGCGTAATCCGTTTACTTATTGTATCATGGGGTTGAACTTGTCTTCAAATAGCCTAATCATGGCCCATCCCTTGTCTGGGTTTCATGTATGCAGGAGTGACAAGTAGTGACAGTATACCATGGCTGTATGCATGGATTGGGTATGGTGCCTCCAGCACAACAAACAACATCAGATAATGTGCATGAAATGTCAACACATGTTAGAACCCTGACAGTCTACATGCTGATTCACATTGCCCCCCACATTTTGATGGGGCTTGCATGGTGAATAGCTGTGAGATTAATCAGCACAGAGGCACTGATGTTCCCGGATGCAGTGGGAATTTTAGAGGCCAACCTGTGTACAAATGTTGTGCGGAAACCTGTAGGTTCAAAATTCCTGATCCATTAACTTTGTCAGCACACCAAGGTTGCCCTGTTGTCAGTCTCATAACACGTCTGCAGTGCCATAGCTGGACTATCCCCATGTATGTTCTCAATTCCTCATTGGCTTTCCTTCAATTCAGCTGTGAAGGATACTTTGTAGATGTAGGAAGTGGCTCCACAGACTCATGACTAGACCTGCACGTAACTGTGACAACATGGACCCCAATAATGATACAGGCTAAACATTGGCCCACACACTTGAACAGGACACCTTTGTGCATTTTACCACTGGAAATATGTGAACACGTGCTGCTTGGTCTGCTGGTCCTCCACTGCCACAGGAGAGACATGGCTCATTTATATGACTCTAACTGTGGCGTCACATGACATTTTTGGATTGTATTTGGGACTCGGTGTCACAAACACCGTACCCACATAGCATTATCCTGCCTGACTCATGGGGTGTAAACAAACAAGTGCCTAGGAAGTAGTATCCAACATTCCGGGACATGTGATGGCTTAGTTTTGGAACATTGCCATGATCAACCATCTGCTATCTATACTGTGCATGCTTTGTCTTTGGTGGTGCTTATGTTCCAAAAAACCTAGGAAGTGCACACAGCATTTATTGCTACGTGTATGACAAACACATTTCCTCTCTCATTTCCACACTGAATAGCATCTGATGGTTGGACACATTGACTCCACATGCATACAAGCAGATTTGCAAAAATGCGTCTTATGATGTTCACACAGTGGGACAACTACAATAGTTAGAGCCTAATACCTAATTGTATTCCACAAGTTTGGCCATCTATTGCATCAGTGAAGAGTGCAAACCTAGTACAACAAGTAGAGGATCATGGTCCGCAGTAGTATGATCTGTCACATGTGCCCATACACACTGGAATGTACAATGTTGGTGCAATCAGCCTATCTCTGTAGTGTCACACCGATTATGTACTATTACAAATGAGAAATGACCCAAACCCAGTCAAAGACAGAAAGTTTGATGCATACATGTAAAAAAAGACACACATGCGTCAAAAATGATGCATATGCATTGAAATATGACACTCATTGCCATGAAACATCCATTGTCCCTGAGCGGTAATTCCCACACTGTACCCCCTGAAATTGATTAAGTATGAAACATATTTAAAAATATGGATGCAGGGTTATTTCTAAGCATGTGCGTAAAAAAAAAATGACGCACAGACTGTAAGCGTTATAATATTTTGACGCATAAGATTAAAAACGCACCGCATTTGAGGCAGGAAGTGATGTAATAGGATATACTGTTTACTGAATTGGTACAGTGGGTGTACTTTCACTTTCACTTTGCAGTCTGTGATATTTCCTGACTGTGTGGCTGTGTTTTGACTTGTCTCTCTGTGCATTTTGTGAATTTGTCTCCAGTGTGCTCTTTAAATTGTCTTTTTGTGTTTCCTAAGTGTCTGTGGTATCCCGTTTTTGTTGTCATTTCTGGTGATTTGGTCATTTCTGGTGTCTAAATTTGTCTTTGTACTGTTGGGAGTCTGTTGTGGGTAGTGTTAGTTTTGGGACAGTTGGGCTGTGTTCTGTTAATTTATTTCCATTTCCCTCTCCTACTTTCCCTCCATTCTCCTCTGTACCCCCTTATTCCCTTTTTTGGTGCAAACATGTTGGGTAGGCCTTGTCTTGGCAGGATAGGAGAGGAAGAGCTGGGTGGCTTTATTTGGCTGGTGTGCCACTTCCTAACCTTAATGATCGAGGCAGGTGGGCGTGTGATACAGGGGTATCACAGAGAGGCAAGGAGGCTCCGGTGGACAAAGGTCCTGTATCATTTACAGCGAATCTACAACACACCGCACTACGACCACCAGCTGAAACACCATTGAGCTGACCTGGTTGCCCGGGAGCAAGACCTGCTGGACCACCTGGGGATTGTGATTAGTGGCACTGTTGGTGTGTACAAATCAGAGTAAGGTGCACAATTAAATGCTCTGTAGTGACAGTAGCTGATTTGTTCATATGCTGCAGGCAATGTTTTTGAACATGTGGAATGCAAGTTAAACATAGATGCCCATATTTATTCTTTATTAGCACCGCATTTGCATTATTTTTTAAAGCAAAAGCGGTGCAAACATACAAAATACAATTGTATTTTGTAAGTTAGTGCCACTTTTGCATAAAAAAGCAGCACGAATACGGCGCTAAAAAAGTATAATATGGGCCACAGTTGCCTGTGAGATATACAATAATTCCTACACATTACCGTCATTTGTTGACGCAACAGCTAGACTAACTTACAAAACACAACAGGAGCCTGTAAATTAGTACTGCCTTCACGTCAATAGATGATGCAAATGTGGCTCTAACATATGTTTCATGCACGGTCTGTGAGTGTTCCAGGAAACACATGTTTTAAATCCAGATTTGTAGAAGAAATATTGTGTTCCTCAATTTTTTCAGATACATGTCTGAACTGGATTCTGGTACATACGTAACAAGTTATAGCTGACCTTAGGTAACATCTTAGACTGATATTTGGACTTTGTAGTGCCACAATTAAATTAGGGATGGATGCCAAAAGTTATTCACACAGGTTCATATCTCTATGGTTGGTGCACCTTATCAAAGCTGTGGCACATAAAATAAAGAAAATGATACAAATTGAGGGCTAACAACTGTCCCTGGCCCTCTGTGCATTGTACCTGTGTGTTTTAAATTGGTCTTAGTCACAAAAGCTGGGAGACTGGTATTGGAGTCCTCCAGGAAAGTGGCTTTGCATGTCTCTCATGGATACACATGATGAGAGGAATACACTCCATGAATTAGTCTGTTAACTAATGATGGAGCATGTTTGCCACCACATGATAGTTAGGGCCACTTCATGTGTGCAGATATGTGTGTATCACTCACTGGAGTGCCCGGGTCTGTACATGTTTGTAGTGGTATGGTGGATGCAGTATCATCATGTCTGATAGGCTTGACTTTCTGATTTAATATTACTCATAGTATTTGTATTTGGTAGTGTTGTACAGTGCACAGACATTGAGCACATTTCTCCCTTCCATGCCTTACAGGTGGACCAGCCCCCTACACTATCGGAGAGGTGGCTCCATTTGCGGACCCAGACATCTCCAGTGAGTTTTGATATTTCTGTTCTGTGTTGTGTTTGCTGATGTTGTGTGATTGACTCCTTTGTCTTGGACACATAGCAAGGTGTGATGCGCTGGTCAATGATCAGATATGTTCCTTGAGTGGAGTATCATTTTTTCCCCATCTTTGAGTTGGCCAATCATTAGCGTATTGTCATAATTTGGGATTGTAGGTCAGTCCTGAAGGCACGGCCATGTGAATAGGGATGAGTTTTGTGGATAAAACTGAAAATCAGAAAATGTAGCAGATGACCATATTTGTGATTTAGTCAACAAGTCAGACCCTGATTCTCACAGAATAGGGATGCCAAAGTCTTACCCACAGACCTCAGCTTCCCTCTTCACTAATGAACATGTTTAACTGTATGTTTGACTTCCTAGCAGCATGTAGCTCCACATGTTGTGCTACGAGTATGAGGCACTTGAGTACAATGGCCTAGGTGTGCATGGAGCACATGGTCAGATGTGTGCTTGCATCTATCTGCTTGTTGTAAGTCATCTGTCACTGGTAGGAAATTATGTTGACAATTGTCTGCATTTCCAAACATAAGTGTGGATGGGATTGTCCAGGGTTTGGCTGTATCCTAGTTGGACTTCCTCCTTACCTGTGGTGGGCTGCCCAAACCCATGTACAGCTGTCCAAAGCTTCCTGGGTGCTCTCCCCCCCCCAGGCACAGGCATAGGGTTGTAAAAAGTGCACCTAGGGCTGATGATCCAAGTTAAGTACACAGACATGTAAATCTGTAAGTGACTTGTCCAAACCTAGGATACCCACTCATGATTTGCAACTGCATTCTATCCTGACAATTCCATTTAGAACTCGCAGATCTTGTGGTCCTTGATTGTCATCAAGAACACAGTCATTAGTTGGCCTGTCAGTGGTGGATGACGAAGCTTTTTTTTTACTTGACAAACGGCTGAACAATGATGCATAAGTCATTCAGGTTGTTAACCATCTTTTAGAGTATTGCTGTGCTGTTTGATAGGACATGTGTAGGCTGCATTGGCATGTACTTCCTCAGGGACAATCAGTGATCTGTATGATGATATGGCCTGTTTCTGGTACATTAGATGTATGGTCTGATTTACTTATGGAGCAATATCATACAATGAAGTACCTAATGTTAGGTGTTCTATTTGTTTTAACAGCTGCCAATATGAATCCCATCCAGATTCAGGAGTTTTAGCGCAGGGCGATGCGTTACCGCCACATTCTGGATGTGGAGTCGGGGTTCTGTGCCATGGCAAGGCATTATCGCCATCAAAGAGCCTCTGGAGTGTGGAGGGCATTTGCCGAAGGGGGCCCTTCCATGTCCACCACAGTCACTACCACCAGCACCACCACTAACACCCAGGTGGCACCAACCTTAGCAGGCACCTTTGCTGGACCGTCATCCTCCACTGCTCCAGGACCTGTCACAGCACCACCTGCACCTCCTCCTACAGATATGGCACCGACAAGGGCACATACTTCCTCAACTGGCACCCAGACCACCCCTACTGCAGTCATAGACCCAGCAGCTTTTCAACAGATGCAACGGAACTTGGACCGTATGTTGCGGAAAATGACCAGGCTGCAGCAGGAGGTGGCACAAGTAAATCAGAGGGTGCGTGCCATAAAAAATACCCTGCAGAGGGCAAACTTGTAGACAATATACCCTCAGCCATGATTCACTCCCCTCCCTCCTCTTTCCTGGTTCTTTTAATTAGTGGGTTTAGGGGGCTTAGTGTTGGGTTAGTATAGGCTATTAGTTTAGTTAGTAGTAGTGGGTGGGGGTGGCGTATGATACTTTTAATATCTGTTTTTTATTATGTGTGTGGGTGGGTCGGTGGGTGATGATGTTGGGGTTTTGGTGTTTTAAAAAAAAATACAAAAAAATATATATTTGTTTAGTATAAGATAGTATGTGTTTAGGTTAGTATATATTGTCCTCATGTGTCCTGTCTTATAAAGGGGATGGGGGATTGATGTTTAGATCGCTTTGTTAAATGTGATAAGTAAGTTGAGCTTAGGTTAGTTAGGGCCAGTTGTGGGTAATGTGTAGTTAGGATAGGTTAGGTTAGGTGTTTCCCCTGGTTTTAGCTTCTGTTTTTACTGTTTAATAAATATTTAGGTACCCCTTTACAGTATGTGTCACAGGCTTGGAGATCAGGGCCTTGGCATGAGTGAACAGTGTCTCTTATGTATTAGCTTTTGTGTCCCATACTGCAACCAAATCCCAACTGAGCTGTTACATTGGCAGCTACACCAAAGCTACTTTGCTAAGATTCTGCCATCCATTGCACCCACCACTCACGGTTACTATGGATCCCAAAGTGTGGTTAATTTTTTATGTATGTTTTCAATGTCACATACTTTGCTACCAAAATTGGTATTGAGGACACTGTGTTAAGTCTGCCTGAAGCCTGATGTCCAAGCGAATCCTTGTAAGATGAGTGGTAGTATGCTCTCATGTAGTATGGTGTACATAACTCACACCTATCATTTGTTACAATGTTCAGCCCGGTGAAATCTTTGTATGTAAACTCATACACATCCATTCATGCAGTATGGTCTATGTTAGGTAAAATTTGGGTCAAATGTCACATACGTAAGTTTTGGCTTGAAGAAAAAGTTGAAGGCAATACTTTTTGGCTTAGACATCCCTTGAGGAAGCGTTATTCTGTCCAACACAGCATTATGGTGTATAGTTTCTATTTTCCTCTGAAATAACCCTCAGGAAGGGCAGATGATGGTACAATCCAGACCACTGTGCATAGTTATCAGCCATCATTCTTTCTGGTCAGGTGTATTGACAATCTATAATCATTGACCTGAGGTAAACATCACTGATCTACCTCACGGTTGATGTGTCATATTACACAGAGACAAAGTTGTTGTGTAAGTGCTATTTATTTTACAGTGCTTTAGTGCTATATGTACATTGTCCATGATTGTGAGCCCATTAGTGTGACACCTTCAATTGTGATCCTACACAAGTGCAAAAGGACATGTCATTGGACATGCTGGGGTGAAGTGTCAGACAGTGCAGAGGGCCAGGATTTGCCAATGAGTTAGTGAGAGACAATCACAAAGCACGGTGAAAAGATAAACAGTGGGCTGCAGAACAGTGCTTGAGTACAGTTGTTGCAAGACTGGCATGTTACAAAGCACAAGACCTTGGCAATAGGTGGCCATGTGGCAGGGACTAGTGCTACCAGGTACTCTTACGGGTGAAGGTGATCTGTTCCACGTCTTCATCTTCTGATGTGTGTGTTGTCTCCTCTGCCCTTGGTGGTGGTGGTTGTGAAGGGGCAACACACACCTCAGTGTTTGAAGACGTGGAGTCAGACATCCCGGTAGCTGCCAACTGTGGGGCTATTAAGGGCAGTACTGCAGCAAGGAGGAGCTGCTGGTTCTCAAGAATAGCAGACACATCACTGTGGTAGGCAGCCAGGTCGGCCATGAGGGGTTCAATATTGCATTCGGCACGCGTTGACAGGATTGTTGTTGTAGGTGTTGGGTCAACTCTCTTACAGCTGTGCTGATTTCCTTCAACCTTTTTTCAAGTTCCTGCAAGATTGTTGTTCGCCCTTGCATGGCTGCTGCATGTTCTTCAGTTGACATCACACCCGAACGCACCCCCTCTAGGCTAGCTTCCTTATTTTGCATCCCCACCCGCACCTCCTTGACCAGCTCCCGCTGTACTCCAACTACAGTTCTCTCAAAGCTAGTGCCAGTGCCATCAGAGTCCTCAGCTGTGTTGGAGATGGCAGGTCGTACAATAGGGGTGGTGGTGGGACCTCTGTGATGACTGCTAGTTCTGTGCTCCTCCTTGTGACTGAAGGTGGGATCTGGAGGGTTCCAAGGACATCTTGGAGGGTCTGCTGGCTGATGTTTTTCAGCTCGTCATCCATGTCATCAGGGTAGTCCTGGACAGGCATATCCAGAGGAGAGCCATCGTCCTCTGCAATGAGATATGGTACAATTAGTGTGTCTGTGTTGTGGGATTTGAAATGTGACGTGCCTGCCTTCCTATTATTTTCACATTGTGATCTTGGTTCCTGTTCATTGTTCCTGTCTTTCCTATTAGCATTCTCCCAGTCCTATGCCCCACCTGCATATCACATGTATTGTGGGCAGTTTGTGGACTTGTCAGCATCACATCCTCTAGGTGTTGGTTCCGGCCAAATTGTGAATTGCCACCTTCTTGTCCTACTCAACCCTCCGTCTACTTCCATTCTCATGGTGAAGCCTTGCACTGGCGGTGGGTGTTCTGATGGTACTAGCACCACACTTAACATTCTGCAACTGCCCCAGTCTCTGATATTTCACATCCACCTATCTGTTGCTGAGATCTAGTATATACTATGTATAGCAATGGTATAGCACGATACGGATGTCAGCATTGGTAATGTGTACTGCTGAGGTTGGGACATGTGTGCTCCATTGGATTGCAATGATGGTCCTAGCAGTGTTCCATTTCCTCCTCTGACTGTGCGGGAGTATTTCTGTAACCAGTTACATATGTCCTCCCCCTCAATGTTGTTGTCTGAGCAGTATGACATTTGGGATTTTGCATTGTGACCCAGGCACAGGGTGGATCCTGACATATGCAGCATGGGTATGACATTAGTGCTGTGCACCTCATAATGTTTGTGACAATGGCTGATGTTTGTAGCAACTATGGACAATCACATTTGACAGGATTGGAACATTTGTATTGATTTCAGGGGATTGATAAAGTTGTCATCCTGAACCCTCTAATTTGGGTGTGTTTGATCCATGGGGACGTTATTGCCATTAGCTACTTGACCTGTACACACAGCAGAGGTGGTAATGGCAACTGTTGTCAATGTTAAATCCGCTTGCAGATATGGCCAGAGGTTGTTAATTGGGCCCTACTTCATGTAGGGAGAATACTGGCTGATGTGTGACAGCATGCCAGTTTTACTTTGTACCCTACCCTCTTGGCCTGGCTTTACCTTTCCAACATCCTTGGCATGGCAGCATACCCCCATGCAAAGGTTGTTGGTGTAGTGTAGTACTGTGCCTCAGGTTTCCTCTGAAAGGGCCATGCCCCCGTACCGTGCTCCTTTAACCATGCCATTTCCTTGAATATCATGACTTCCATGCATTGTGTGGTGGGTATGTCCCCCCGGTTGTAGTTAAAAATTAGGCATTTTGGTTCCCCATGCGACTTACCTTGCATGTGTGTTGTCTCCTGGTAGTCTGCGCTGTCCTGTCCTTAAATCCCTGTGAAGATCTCCACAGGGATGATGGCTGCCACCATCTCCTCCATGGCCTCCTGCGGTGCTGGACTCCCAGCACCTCTGCAGTGCTGCCTTCCTGTTCCTGGCCATCTTTTCCTTGGTCCTGCGCTTGTAGTCATGCCAGCGTTTCTTGAATTTGATGACTGTTCTCCGTACTTCTGCCACACTGTTGATCTTGTCAACAATTTGTTGCCATATTGCCTCTCTGCTACTAATTGACAACTTTGAGGTGACAAACAGTTGGTGCTGGTGTTCCGTCACCTCTTTCACCAGAATTTCCTGCTCCGCTGCACTGAAGCAACACTTTCTTTCCTTCTTCTCCCTGGCCTGGGTCTTGTATGGGTCCTCCTGGCTGGTTCCTGGTCTGTTGTAATCTTCCTGGTGCCTGTGCAAGCTTCTGGGATCCATTTTGGCTCTCCTTTGCACATTCTGCTGTGTTTGCGCTGTTTTTTGATGCAATTGCGTCAAAAAACGACACGTTTCTGGTTTGCGAAGTCGTAAACCGGCTCACAGTCATTTTCACCATGTTAACGTTGTTTTTCTTTACGACGTGACGCATTGTTTTGAGTAAAAAAAAATGACTCACACCTGTGGTTTGCGCCACTGTGCGTCAAAGTATAAATTTGACGCCTGCACGGCGCTAGGAAATGGCGTTCGCCGGCAGTAAAACCTTTGACACAAAACTGCGTTGGTGCAGTTTTGTGTCAAAAAGTATAAATATGGCCCTATATTTTGTAGGTTTGTGCTGCTTTTGCGTAAAAAAATTATGCAAATGCAGCGCAAAAAAAGTATAAATATGGGCCCCAATGTATATTTAAGGGGTGCAGGTGTCTTTTTATAATATTTTTTTGGTTTGTTGTCCGTCATCGTTCTGTACTTTGTTTTGTGTGCGTGGATTAAGCAGACCAATGCCAATTGCTATTGTGCGACATTCATGTAATCTACTCTTTCATCCTGTTTTTCCAGGAAGTAGTTGATAATCAGAAAATGCAGCCAAAATAACTCTGCATGCAAATCAGCACTTAAGAAAAAGTATACATTAACTATACCATTAGCATGTTGTTATCTTCTACATCATCTTACATCAAACACATCACAAACAATTTCTCAAAATAACCATTACAATTATTTCCTGTTAGTCATAGGTATCAGGGAAACACCAGGGACTTAAATATAGCGTTCCATCAAGAAGTGAGTGGCTGAGTAAATATTTATTTTAGGGTTGCTATGCCTTCGTTTTTTTGGAGAACTACCACTTCTGTTTCTGCTGACTTAATTTGTGTCTTTGAATGGAAGATCAACAATGAGACATTCCTAGAGATCAGGGGCTAGCTCGCATAAATTGTACTGGTGCCAGTACATTTTAAAATGTTTCCAGACAAGTTAGGGTAAGGGGTGTAAGGAGGTTGAGGGGTAATACTGTAATGGCATTTGAAACTACGAGGTGTCTCAAATTACGTTGGCTATGACTGACCCATGAAAAAATAGCAAGTCACTGCAAAAGTTGATTTAGCATTGATGCAAAGTTGCTATGGCATAAGTGCAACATTTCTCCTCACTGCTACAATTTAGTTGATCTGGTCATACGCCTTTCATCACTTCATCACGCACAAGGGTTCTGACCACAAGTTTCTCTATAACTGTGAAAGGATGATAACGAGTGATACCATGGCCCTCAGGATTAAGATAAGAGACAAAACAGCCATGGACCCACTTTGTTTCACCTGGAGATTTCGGCTTGTGAAAACTCAAGTGAGTCTCTGGAAAATGAGGAACTACAAGGGGTATCACACTGAAAAATTCTAATTACTCTGGTAATTCCTCCTTTCTAAGAGGGCCTTTATGATCCAAAATTGCAGTTTTCTCATCATTAATGTAATTGCAAATGTGATATACATCAATGATGTCATGAACAATGTTATGAGTGATGTAATACGTGGGGTAATTAGCAGTGCATGTCGAGGGTGGGAGTTATAGTTACCTTATGGCTTGAGTCAAAGTTACTTGAGGTAACTATAACTAGTGAATTTCTGTGTTCTTGAGAGTTTAAAACATTAAGTTGTAACTAACACTTTACCTAAATGTAATATTATTTTAACCTTTGGTTTCTGCAGTGAATTTATAGTTTTTTTTAACATAAAGTAATAATTTTTTGCCATACATAAATTCAACCCCGCCCCTGTGGCCAAGCCCCCATATGCAGGCAACTCAGCGCTGAAAGAAAAGTTGGCAACAAGGCTGGGAGAAGAGTTGGTCACAAGGCCTGGACCACCCCAAAGACAGCCAACCCCATGGTGCACAGTGCTTTCAGCTGTTTGTGGGTGGGGGTTAAACACAGAGCCTGCCTTGTGGCCAAAACCAGCAGGCAGCCAATCACACTATGCACACAACCTTCGGCCATCAGCTGCTAGAGGTTGATGCTTTGCCAGGCGGTTTAGGATTGGACTTTGGACCCCATGGTTGCCCTTTCTGAGTCTCTTTACGCCCCGGAGACCCCATCGCCCAGGGAGATTTGTTGTTTTAAAAAGAAGTAGGGCCACGTGCCCTCCTCCCTGAGCCTTTTATGGTCATCAAGACCCATCTCCACAGGGCCCCACATATATATAAAAAGGTGAAGGGGCCCTGCACCCCCAGCCTACTATGGCCCTGGGCACCCTCCCAATTGACATATATATTTGCATTAAATGCTCAAAAAATGCTGAATGGATTTACACCAAATTACAAGTAAAGTTCATTTTGGACCCCCTTTTTCTCAGTCCCTGCTTGATAGATCACCCTAATGCTTTCCATGAGCAAATTAATTAAAAAGTAGCACTTTTTGGGGAAAGTTTCATGGAGATTCATCAAAAAGGGCCAAAGTTACCAGTAACACAAAATTGTATTTCCTAAGGAAACAAAATACTAACTATACCTTCCCAGTGGCGACAACCACAGGGCAATATATATATATATATGTACATATGTGAGTGTGTGTGTGTGTGGGTGTGTGTATGTGCGTCTGTTGGTGTGTGTGGTTGTGTGTGTGTGTGTGCGCACCACCCTTCCACTGCATTAATTATATTTGCTTTTGGGTTGGTTTCTGTGGCTTGATTGGTTCTGATGACCAACAAAAGAATCTTCAACATAGTTCATTAGTGAGGCTAGTTTTGTTCATGCTTTCGGTAATAGGAGGATGAAATAAGCATGCCATAATGTTTGGTGAATTCTGTTAACAGAACAAGGGGACTTATGGTAAAGATACTAACTTTTTATTTGTATGTGCAAATTCTAGGTTAGTTGTTTGTTCTACATTTAGGATGGATTTTTGGTTGGGCCTCCATATGCTCTGGTTAAAATGATAGTTTCATCCCTGAGTTACAGTATGTGAGTAGAGATTTAGTATAGTATATATAATTGCCTATTCAAAATCTTCTTTGAGGTTTATAGCTGTTAGTTTGCAATTTAACATGTGTTAGCATTTGATTGTAAGTTGCACTTTGTTTATAAGGTACCATTGCACATACTAAAGGAATATTTGTATTTTGATACTGATCATGTATTGTATATCTTTGTCTGAATGGGGGTGAGCACAACTTAAAAGAGCAATGCATTTGTTATGTTGTGTTAAGGGTATTAAGTGGATCTGGAGGCTTGGGTGGGTGCTGAGTGAACGCTTTATAGGAGACACGCAGAGTCAGTCTGAAGTTGATGGTACTGGTAGTGGGAATGAGGCATCCTATTTGGAGGGAGAGTGGGAGGGCAGATTGTGTGATGCATCTACACATATTTGGAGAACGCTGATATAAGCTGATTATGGCACCACCATTATTTACTGCATTATATGATTCATGGCTTCTATTCTGTCTTACACCTGTAGTGCTCCTGATGTTCAAATTACCTTTTATGGACCATGTATATGGATGTTTATTTCATTTTTGTAGCAAACGATAACTAAAGGTTTTAAAGCAAGGTTATTAAAAAGGTTATTACATTGCTGTTAGTAGCATGAATTATATTTCTTGTATTGTTATAATTGGCATATATTTAAAATGGTTACATGTTTATGTGGTCAGTAAGTGTTGGAGCATGTCTATTTCCTTTTATTTTTAAGTGCTTCTGCTGTTTCCCTTATTGCAAAATATGCTCTGGCAATTAATCTTTTAGGCAGCATTGGCCTGGTACAACAAAATAGGACAGGGACAGCAAAATAAAAGTGCCCCCCATTAGCAAAGCAAATGGCTAAAAAAGTGATATAATCACTGAAATCAACAGTAAAAACTAGCCCACACACTGATCTGTCAGACGAGCTGATCAGCTGACCAGAAACTGCCTGATCACTCTATAGACCAGTCCGATCTTGTTTTTAGGTATGATTTGCCATGGGGTTGGCTGGGTGTCTGTTCAGAAATCTTTGGTACAATATTTTTAAATTTCATTCCTGTTGGCTCTAGTGAGCTTGTATTAGCCCACTGCAAGTCATGTAAGATATTTCCAAATTCTACTTCGATAATATCAATGGTATGATTATATTCCCTAGACTTTCTACTACTTTTGTTTTTAGTAGTAGCCCTGCCTTATCATGAACTGAAATAATGTGTTCCACATTTCTAGTGTTTTTTTCATTGGTGGTGATTTCCTTACTATAAGTGTATCTCCTATGACCTAAGAACGTTTTGGGATTTGATGTATTTTGCTTCCACAATTTGATATGTGAGTTTTACAATACAAAAAATGTATATTAACTAATTTAAAATGTAACAATATATATACATTTGTTTTACATTTTAAACTTGCAGCTGCATACTTTTATTTATGTTTGGTTGGTTGTTTTGCTTCTTTATATTTATAGATTTTTGTTTTGCTGCCCGTTTTATGTTGTATTTGGCACAATACTACTTGCTGGAGTCTGCTAAGAGGATGACATTTGTTAGTTGGGTTAGTTTATTTTTAATTAAATTTACAGTTCTGAGTTTATTTGTTTTAGTTTATTTGTTTAATAATGACATTGGTCCTGATTACAAGTTTGGTGGATGGGATGACCCGGCCGCCGAACTTCAGACGGGGAGGCTGCCGCCTTACTGGTGACCTCCTCGCTAGACCCATTATGACTTTCCAGTTGGGCTAACGTGTGGAAACCAAGGTGGTAACAGCATTGCCGCTGGCTCGTAATTGAGCCAGCTGCAGTGCTGCGACCCCAGGGTGCACCAGCACCCTCGCTATGCTCACTGTCTGCACAGCAGACAGTGAGCATTTCGAGGGTGTTGGACAGGGTGACACCTAGATTGCCCATGACAAGAGTATGGGCAGTTCATGGCCCCCCGTGGCTCCCTGAACCAGGTCTCCTCCAACCTTTTCATGGCGGTAAGACCGCCATGAAAAGGCTGGTGGAGAATCAGGTCGTAATCAGCAGGGTGGCGCCAACTTCAGGGCCCACCCTGGCTGATTCAGACCTTCACCACCGTCAGCCCTTCGGGATCAAAGATCCCAGCAGGGACAGTGGTAGGTTGGCAGGGCTGCCCTCCAACCTCATAATGTGGCAGTCCGACTGCCACAACCAAGGCGGACCAACAGCCACTGCAAGTGTGGCGGTCCATGGACCACCAGACTTGTAACTTGGCCCTAAGTATTATATTTGCTTTAGATGATATTACCCAGCATTAGTTACAATCCTTTCTTGTGAGTTGATATTATTTTATTTTGAGTATTTTGGTGTCAATGCTTTTATTTTATGTTCCTTTTAGGATTTGTTTTGTGTAGTGGATGTACCTGTATGTTGTAGAAATAACTATGAAGAATTTTTAATTTGTTGTTATCGTAAAAGAGTTTTAGCTATTTATTATTTTTGCTATTAAATATTTGTTGATAAACCTTGTGAGAAAGTAGCCTCTTTCTAGCATGGTTACCCCCATTATTGCCCTGTTTGTCTGTGTGTTTTGACTGTGTGACTGGGATCCTGCTAGTCAGGACCCCAGTGCTTATGGTTTGTGCTTATGGTTTGTGGCCTACATGTTGGTCTGTTTCATTGTTTTCATCAGTATGCTTGACTGTGTCACTGGAGTCCTGCTAATCAGAACTCTGGTGCTTATGCTCTCTCTGGTTACAAATTTGTACTTACATGCTGGTAACCCAGTTTTCACCCCAAATTGGTATTCTGGACCCCCCCCTTATAAGTCCCTAGTATATGGTACCTAGGTACCCAGGGCATTGAGGTTCCAGAAGATCCTTATGGGCTGCGGCATTTCTTTTGCCACCCATAAGGAGCTCATACAAACACTTCTTCACTGCAGCAGGTCACTTTTAAGTCACCTATATGTCTAACCTTCAGACCCTGAAGACAAGGTACATAGTACCTGTGTATGAGGGCACCCCTGCACCAGCAGAGGTGCCCCCATGTGGCCCAGGCACATTTTCCTGAACTTTGTGAGTGCGGGGATGCCATTATAAGTGTGCACTGTATAAAGGTCAATACCTATATATAGCTTCACAGTGGTAACTCCAAATATGGCCATGTAAGGTGTCTAACAACTAGGAATTGTACCCCAATACTGATTCCAGAATTGGTTGCACAATCCCAATCACTCTGGGGGCTCCATTATGGGCCCCCAGTACTGCCATACTAGTCTTCTGAGGTTTTGACTGCAGCACCAGCTGCTGCTACCTCACTGACAGGGTTCTGCCCTCCTGTGGCTTGAGCAGCTCAATCCCAGGAAGGCAGAACAATGCATTTCCTTTAGGAGAAGGGTGTTACACCCTCCCATTTTGGAAATAGGTGTTACAGGCATGGGAGGGGTATCCTCCCAGAGCCTCTGGAAATGCTCTGAAGGGCACAGATGGTGCCCCCCTTGCATAATCAAGTCTACACCAGTTCAGGGACCCCCAATCCCTGCTCTGGCACAAACCTGGACAAAGGAAAGGGGAGTGACCACTCCCCTGTCCATCACTACCCCAGGGGTGGTGCCCAGAGCTCCTCCAGAGTGTCCCTAGGATTTGCTATCTTGGATTCCAAGGTGGTGGGCACTCTGGGAGCGTCTGAGTGCCCAGTGCCAACAGGTGATGTCAGAGACCCCTCCTGATAGGTGCTAACCTGGGTAGGAGACCAATCTCCGTCTTAGGGCTATTTAGGGTCTCTCCTCTGGGTGTTTCTTCAGATTCGGATTGCAAGACTCCAGCAGGATTTATTTCATCTTCTACCGACGGATCAATCGCTGACTGCTCCAGGAACTCTACAAAACTGCAACAAAGAAGCAAAGACAACTTCTGCAATATTGTATTTTCAGCTCCTGCCAGCAAGTGGAACAGTTTTCAGGTTGTGCATCCTCCGAGGGCTGCCTGCACCAGAAGAACCGAAGGAATCTCCTGTGAAGTGATGGAGTCACTTCCCTGGTTTAGCAGGCACCTCTCTGCAGTGATGACCGGTGGCTTGGACCCCCTCTCCAGACAACAGGCATGGATTTAGCAACATGGGTTGTGGACTAAAGTGACTCTAGCAGTTCTACTGCCCAGCTGTCCAACTTTGGTGGAGGTAAGGGGTTGCCTCCCCATGCAAAACAGTACCCCCATGCACTGCATGACTTGCAGTTGCTAAGGCTTGTGTGAGACCTTCCAAGAAGTTCTTCATGCACAGCACAGCTTCGTCCCCCAGCACTCCATCCTGCGACGCACAGCTTCCTGAGTGGTTCTCCGGCGGCGTGGGAATCCTTTGTGTTGTGCTGAATAGGCCTCCATTTGCACAGTCTTTGTCCCCATGCTGTGGGACTCCTGTGCACACTGCTTGGTCTTCTGAGGGCTCTCTGAGATGAAGAGAGCTCCCTCTGTTTCCCCCTCCTAGGTAGAGGCCACTAGGTCCCTCCTGATCCCAGGCAGTGCCATTTTTTACTAACTGCAAGCTTTGCGTGTGCCAAGGCTTGTTGGTGGACTCCAGCAATGCAAACCAGGCTGCATTCATCCATCCGGCATGGGACATCTTCTGCACCAACCAGGAACCCGCATATGTCTTCTTTGGTGCAATATTGACTTTGTCTTCTCACCAGTGGTTCCACTTTTGCACCTTCATCTGGGTTAGAAGGTGCTCCTGTTCTCCCTGGACTCTTCAGTGCTTCTTGAACTTGGTCCCCTTCTTCCCCAGGTCTTCAGGTCCAGGAATCCATTGTTGGTGTCTTGCAGTCTCTTCTGGTTCTTGCATTATCTTCTATCACAACTTCTAGCGTGTGTTCGGAAACTTGCTGTGTTTCACTCCTGCTTTCCTGGGCTCTGGGGTGGGGTACATTACTTATCTTTGGTGTTTTCTTCCACTCCCAGGGCCCCTCTACGCACTCCACTTGCCTAAGTGGGAAACCGACTTTCGCATTCCAGTATTTTAGTATATGGTTGGCGTTCCCCCAGGCCCATTACAAACTATTGTTTTTCACTATTTGCACTGTTTTCCTACTGTGTACTTACCTGTTTCTGGTTACTAGTGAATATATTGTGTTATTTACTTACCTCCTAAGGGAATATAGCCTACAAAGTATTTTTGGCATTGTGTGACTAAAATAAAGGGCCATATTTATACTTTTTGACGCAAAACTGCGCTAACGCAGTTTTGCGTCAAAAAAATGTGCGCCGGCTAACGCCATTCTGAAGCGCCATGCGGGCGCCGTATTTATTCAATGACGTTAGCCGGCGTTAGCCGGCGTTAGCCGCCGGCGCTGCCTGGTGTGCGTGAAAAAAAACGACGTACACCAGGCAGCGCCGGCGTAGGGGGATTTGGAGCTTGGGCGCCAAAAAATGGGGCAAGTCAGGCTGAGGCAAAATTTTCGCCTCAACCCGATTTGCGCCATTTATTTAGACTCCCAACCCCCACTGAAATTACTCCTGTCTTAGCAAAGACAGGAGTCATGCCCCCTTGCTCAATGGCCATGCCCAGGGGACTTCTGTCCCCTGGGCATGGTCATTGGGCATAGTGGCATGTAGGGGGGCACAAATCAGGCCCCCCTAGGCCACAAAAAAATTAAAAATAAAAACTTACCTGAACTTACCTTAATGTCCCTGGGATGGGTCCCTCCAGCCTTGGGTGTCCTCCTGGGGTGGGCAAGGGTGGCAGGGGGTGTCCCTGGGGGCATGGGAGGGCACCTCTGGGCTCCTTCCGAGCCCACAGGTCCCTTAACGCCTGCCCTGACCAGGCGCTAAAAAACTGCGAAAAAGCGGCCGGATGTCATTTTTTTTGACCCGCCTACTCCCGGGCGTGAATTTTGCCCGGGAGTGTAAATACGGCGCACATGCCTCGGAGTAAACTTTTTAGACGGGAACGCCTACCTTGCATATCATTAACGCAAAGTAGGTGTCCACGCTAAAAAATTACGCAAACTCCATGGACTTTGGCGCTAGACGTGTCTAACGCCAAAGTATAAATATGGAGTTAGTTTTGCATCGGAATTGCGTAAAAAAAAACGACGCAATTCCGGCGCAAACAGAGTATAAATATGCCCCAAAGTACCTTTATTTTTGTAACGCTGAGTATTGTCTTTCATGTGTGTAAGTACTGTGGGACTACAGTGGTGTTGCAAGAGATTTGTCTCCTGGTGCAGCCTTGGATGCTCTGCCTACAGCTACTTCTAGACAGCCTGGCTTCTAGTCACTGAGTAAATTTCACTAATAAGGGATACATGGACCTGGTATAAGGTGTAAGTACCTTTGGTACCCACTACAAACCAGGCCAGCCTCCTACATACCTATATTGTTTATAGTATTTAGTGTTGAAATCTTCTTTTGTAAAGTTGCAATCTGGCAGAGTGATGTTGTCCTCCAGTATTTGTTGTTCGGAAAGCATTTTCTTGTCTGTTTTGTGACCTTTTTATTCTTTTTTTTAAATTGCAAAAGCATTTCTATTTGCAGTTTGTTAGAAACTGGGTTTCTGGTTGGCAGAGGTATGCACCCAGTCCAGGCAGAAACCATAATCCTAGTCAGGGATATGTCAGACACACAACCTGTGCTCCTCCTCTCGTAGCTTGGCACAGAGCAGACAGGCTTAATTTAGGAGACAATGTGTAAAGTATTTGATCAACAGTCAAGCAGTAAAACAATGGAAATAGCACACAAAAATAATTCACACCAGGCTAAAAAACAGACCTTAATTTAATGAACAAAACAAGACCAAAATTAGCCACATCCAATAAGAAAAAGTTGAAATATGCATTTTTTAATAATAAATTAAACTGTATTGCTCGGAAACATAAAGGGGCATATTTATACTCCGTTTGCACCGGAATTGCGTCATTTTTTTTTACGCAATTTCGACGCAAAACTAATTCCATATTTATACTTTGGCGTTAGACGCGTCTAGCGCCAAAGTCCATGGAGTTAGCGTAATTTTTTAGCGTGGACACCTACTTTGCGTTAATTATATGCAAGGTAGGTGTTCCCGTCTAAAAAATCGACTCCGAGGCATGTGCGTCGGATTTATACTCCCGGGCAAAAATCACGCCCGGGAGTGGGCGGGTCAAAAAAAATGACGTACGGCCGCTTTAGCGCCGTTTTTTAGCGCCTGCAAAAGGCAGGCGTTAAGGGACCTGTGGGCTCTGAAGGAGCCCAGAGGTGCCCTCCCATGCCCCCAGGGACACCCCCTGAAACCCTTGCCCACCCCAGGAGGACACCCAAGGCTGGAGGGACCCATCTCAGGGACATTAAGGTAAGTTCAGGTAAGTGTTTTTTTTTTTTTTTGTGGCATAGGGGGGCCTGATTTGTGCCCCCCTACATGCCACTATGCCCAATGACCATGCCCAGGGGACAGAAGTCCCCTGGGCATGGCCATTGGGCAAGGGGGCATGACTCCTGTCTTTGCTAAGACAGGAGTCATTTCTATGGGGGTTGGGAGTGAAAAAAAATGGCGCAAATCGGGTTGAGGCGAAAAAATTGCCTCAACCTGACTTGCCCCATTTCTTGACGCCCAAGCCCCATATCCCCCTACGCCGGCGCTGCCTGGTGTACGTCGTTTTTTTTAACGCACACCAGACGGCGCCGGCGGCTAACGCCGGCTAACGTCATTCAATAAATACGGCGCCCGCATGGCGCTTCAGAATGGCGTTAGCCGGTGCTAATTTTTTTGACGCAAAACTGCGTTAGCGCAGTTTGGCGTCAAAAAGTATAAATATGGGCCAAAGTGCCAACCAGGACTATCTGGCCTTGCTAGACCAAGTCAAATCAGAAAAGTCAGGCCAACCGTGATAGAGTGAGAGTCGGATACTAGGACCAGCCTTGGCTACCTGAAATCAGTACCTTGGTTTGGGGTTGTATCAGTGTCAAGGGAGAATGTGAGGAGTGATGCAAGAGGCAAGTGTTTCAATGTATCATTGTGGATCCAGGCTCCAGGCGATGTAGGTAGTGCATAGTTTTCGAATGATGCATTCGGGATTTGTATCACTGATGAACTCGTTAGGTGTTGGCGATGCATCATTGTTGAGCTGTGCAGCTTGCAATGCCATGTCTCCTGAAGTGGTGATGAGTCATTTTCAAAGGAGATGTGCTGGTTCTGAACAGTGCCATGACAGCAATGCATGTATTGTGGTAGCTGCAGCACTTTATATCCACTTCCAAGGGCCCAGAACAGCAATGGCACCACTTGGCAGGGCAAGACTTGCAGCAAGTAAAGTCCAGGTGCTGTTGTAAGTCTTTTGTGTCCCTGAGACTTCGGAAGAACAAGAGGCAAGCCAGCAAGCCCTTAGAGTCACCCTGGGTTCAAGTGAGATAGGTCCAGTCCTTCCTCAGTAGGACAGGTGGCAGCAGGTAGCAGGGCAGCACAGCAGAAAGCAGTTGTTCCAGAGCAGCAGTCAAGAGTGTCAGTCCTTTTAGCAGCAGGGCAGGGCATTTTCCTGGTGGAGTTCTTCACAGTTTCAGCAGTGTACTGATTTGGTAGGGTCAGATGTCCAGTTATAATACCCAGTTGTGCCTTTGAAGTGAGGATTACTTCAAAGAGGGAAGTTTGAAGTGCACAGAGGTCCTCCCTTCCTGCCCTGGCTCCAGACTCACAACAGGGAGTCCTTTGTGTGGGAGCAGGGTACTGCCTATTCAGATGTGTCAGCTCCTCCCTCCCATTCTACCCAGGATGACACATCAACATGCGGATGGCCACTCAGTCACACCTTCCTTTGTGTGAGGTTGTCTAGAGAGATTTCAGGAAACCTGCTGCCACCCCAGCCCAGATATGTATTGGAGACAGGCTGTTGGCAAACAGGGCAAGGAGCAGAAAAATACCAACTTTCAAAAAATAATTTTCAAAAATGTAATAGCAGGTCCACCTTTACGATTAAAGGGGATTTACCATTGGAATTCCATAGATTCAAAACATGACAGGTCTAGCTCTTCTCAATCAGGAATTATACTTTATTAAATATAATAAGGAAATCCCAGTGTTAACATATGAAAGCGGTAGTTCTCACAGTAGTGAAAAATGAATTTGGGAGTTTTCACTCCTAAAACTTAAAAGTATGCCCTACCTTTCAATTGCAGATCTCCTTGCCCTGTGGGATACCTAGGGACTACCTTAGGTGTGACATACAAGTAATCAAATGGGAGTTTAAGGCTTGGCAAGGGATTTTAAATTGCAAGTCATCATAGTAGTCAAACTGCTCACAAAGGCTCTGCAGTGGCAGGTCTGAGACATGTTTAAAAGGGCTACTTAAATGGGTAGCACAATCACTGCTCAGGCCCACTAGTTTAATTTGATATACAGGCCCTGGGGGCACACAGAGGCAGAATTAAGAAAAGTGGCACTGCACCTAGTGCAGCTCCACTTTCCTTGCTCCCCTTAGCACCCCCCTAACGCAACCATGCATGAACCGTATTTTAAATATGGTGCGCAATTGCGCAAGGCAGGGGGCAATAGCATAATTTTTTGATGCTATTGATGTACTCTGCAGAAGCAGCACCAAATTGTTGGCACTACTCCTGCAGAGTATATTGGGGCCCATTATAAATAATGGTATGCCCCGTTTTAATGCCTTCTCTGAGCAGGCGTTAAAAGTGACGTAAAAAATGGAGCAAGGAAATCTTTTAGATTTCCTTGCTCCATTTTCTTGGCCCATCCCAACAGGGCAATGCCCCCCTTGCATACATTATGCCTGGCGCAGGCATAATGTGGCACAAGGGTTTGCAAAGTGGCACAATAGCCACATTATAAATTTGGCATGGGGAAAATGACACTTTAGCACCCGCTGAGCGTAAAGAAAATGATGCTATGGTAGTGCTGAGGTGGTGCAAAGGGCTCTTAAATCTGCCACTTTTTGTGCTTTACTAGGGACTTAAAAGTAAAGCTCAAGAGCAGGCATTAAAAGGGGTCTTCCATTCTTTATAGTGGGGCTCTATGTACTCTGCAGGAGTAGCACCAATATTTTGGCGCTAATCCTGAAGAGTATATCAATAGCAACATAAGAAATGATGCTATTGCCCCCTACCCTGCTCTATGGAGCATCGTATTTTAAATACAGTGCACACAGGGTGGTGGTAGGGGCTTGCTAAGGGGCACAGGGAAAGTGGCAATGCTTTAGGGGGTTGTGAACATGTGCTTTAGCACTGGCTAGCAGTGGTGAAGTTCCCAGAGTACTGGCACAGAGAACTAAGGCCAACAAAAACAGATCAGCAAAAGTGAGGCGGAGCAGGTAGAACGTTTTGAGGAAGACCACCCAAATGCTTAACACAGGTTTAACACAGTTTGTGAATAGTTGGGGAATAGTTTGAATTGTTGTTTACTATACATGGTAAATGCTAAATAGTATATCAGTATTTTTATATTAGTGTTATTGTCAAGAATGCATATGTATGTATATATTTAAGGTGATGTTATTTGTTTTACTTTGCATTATGCTGCTTTTTCTGTTTTTTTGTGTTTTTTTGTGATTTTTATGTTCTTTAGTTGTTAACCTTTGACAACCTTTGGCATTTCTATATTTTTGTTTTCAATGTTGCTGTAGTTTATGTACTTTTTAATGATATTTGTGTTATCAATAGTTATGTCTTTTTATTTTAAGTGGTGTTTCGGAAAATGTCATACAACCAAGCATTAATCTTACCCAGAAGCATTGGACAGTCAGCAGTTTCATGAGACACAGCTCTACACATTAGCCTGGGGCAAAATTTTAAAGTACGCTAGCATAATTCGTATAATTAGAGGAATTTTGGCCCATAGTTACACTTTTTTTGTGCCGGATTTGCATCATTTGTTTTACGCAAATGTGGTGCAAACTTAACTCCATATTTATGTTTTGACATTAGACACGTCTAATGTCAAAATATTGGAGTTTGCACCATTTTTTAGATGCATGAACCTACCTTGCATAAATGAGATGCAAGGTAGGCGTTCCCTTTTAAAAAAATGGTGCTATCCCCATTGCCCCATATTTATCCCCCCATGCTAAAATGACGCATGAGTGGGAGGAGGGGCCAGATAATGGTGCAAAGCTTGCATTGTACTATTGTTAAATGCCTGGGTCAGACCATGTGTTAGGGGACCTGTGGACCCATTTCCATGGTCAGACACCATGGAATGGGTCCACAGGTTCCCTCCCTAAGCCCCAGGAACACCCCCACCCCCACCCCCACCAGAGGGACACCAGAGGATGGGGGACCCCATACCAGGTAAGTAGGGTAAGTAGAGGTAAGCATTTTTAAATCTTTTTTGAAGTGCCATTGGAGGCCCTGTAATGGGGCCCCCTACATAGCACTGGGAGCAATGGCCATGCTCAGGGGACCCTTGCCATGGGGTGGTGGGCATGATTCCTGTCTTTTATAAGACAGGAGTCACCTGGTATGGATAGTTTTGCGTCAGGAAATGACGCTAGGCTGGTTAAAGGCATTTTATTTGCCTCTAACCAGCCTAGCATCATTTTTTGGTGCAAACCCCCCTTCTCCCATACCGCCAGCTCCGAGCTGGAGCAGCCAGCATCCTTAGCCAAGTGGCAATGCACCTTTATGGAATTGGGTTTGTACAGGTCTTCTATAAGTTCTCTAGACAAAAAATCTTGAATGAGTCCCAGCTTATAGGTTTTATAGGAGGAGTACAGGATCACTCATAATCAAAGGGTCCCAGGATCTTAAGCACACCACTTGTGAGTCAGGACTCCCTCTAGTAAAAGTCAACAGCAGGGTCCAGGGCAGTTCCAGTTGTAACTAAGCTCCTCATGGAGGTGGGTTTCTTGTAGCTTTCGTGAACATGTAGCTTGACAGGAGGTCGGCCAGCTGACTCTTGAAGCCCACTTCTCAGTCCTGGGTACAAAGGAGAGCATGGCCAGCCTTTGTGGCCTTTCTTCACAGGTTCAACAGAGGTGCAGTCCTTTTTCTGTCTTTCACGGGTCCAGATGTCTTCCAAATGGGATATTGAGGATGCCACATTTATGGCAAGCGCTAGCCTGTGGGTGGGGTAACTGCTGGCCACTCCCTAACCAATGGGCTAAAAGTTCACAGGGGTGACCCCATTAACTTTTGCAGAACTTCCTCTGTGTCTTACTTAAACCTATCTCACAGTGCCACTTTCTACCTAAAATCAACATGGCTGAACGTGTCTTCTCTTGTGCAAAGCTCCCTGTGCACACCCAGGCATGTGGCTATGATAATGGTCAGTCACATTTGATTCTGGGGGCAGCCTCTCTTCTCATAGGAATTGTACCTGAATGGCTAGCAGGACATTAAAGGTGGTAGTTCTGGTTGTAAGGTAGCTTAGGCAGGAAAATAGCAACATTCTAAAAGTATTCAAAACAGTGATGGACAGAATGCTTGATTTAATCCCAGCCACTGGTAATCACACCATGACACCTAAGCTGGAACCCAGATGTATGCAAATTTGTCTTAATCCTGCTCCAATCAGAACAGTCCAGCCCGAACTGCAACGCCATGTCACCCTGAACTGGAACAAAAGCAACCCAGGCCACTTGAACCAAGTTACACCCGACTGAAGAGCCCATAACAAGGGTAAAACTGGTCCTGGGTTGGTTGTGTTCCTGGGAATTTGAGCTGGACAGCTCCCAGGACGGACAGGGACAAGACTGATTCACATATGGCTGGGTCAAAAAGAGGTGGAACGGTTGGCAAAAATGATGGATTGGGATGTGGCCCAAGCGATTGCAGTGGCTGAGATTAATTCAAGTATTTCATATATCACCTTGTTGTTTTTGCGCTTGATGGCCTAGGTGCACCACGAATGACCAGAAGTGGGTCCCAGGCTCACCGTACCACTGGAACCAAACTATATCTGGCTGGAGAGCCAGTAACAAGGGTGAAACTGGTTCTGGGTTGGTTGTGTCTTGGTACAGGGAGGACCTGGTCTAGCAGTTCGGGCTAGACTGTTTCCACAAGAAAGAGGGTAAAGTCTCATTTGCATGTGGCTGAGTCCAAACTGAGGTGGCATGGTGGGCAAAAAATATGCATTGGCATGCGGCCCAAGTGACTGCCAGTGGCCAGTAGCATTCCATCCATCACCTTGTTGTTTTTGAACTTTCAAAAAATGCCATTTTCAGTAGTAATTGAAAATGCAACTTGACCTTTAGATTCTATTTTAAATTACAATTAAAATGAGCTCTTGAATCATTTTTCTAGCTAGTTCCAATTTGAAGTTATGCATTATAAGGTGTTCTAATGTAACTCACTACTTTCCTATGGGTAAGACAGCCTTGACACAGTGACAAACGGCTTTGGAGATGTTTCACTGCCATGACATGTCAAATTTAAGCACACATGCCCTACTTTTTAAACACTATGCGCTCTACCCTTTGGGCATGTACAGCCTACTTTACTTTAGGAGTGACAAATAAGTATTAAAAAGGAAAGTTTGGGCTTGGCAAAAGGGCTATTTTGTCTTGTCGAATTGGCAGTTTTAAAACTGCACACTGCTGCAGTGGCAGACCTAGGTTCATGTTGTACACAGTCACTATAGTGGTGGCACAATGAGTGCTGCAGTCCACTACTGGTATATAACCTACAGGCCCTGGGTACCTGGGATACAATATACTAGGAACGTATGGGTAAGTAAAAGTGCCTATGAGGTTTTCAACCAATCTAGCATATTTTTATAGATCAGAGCACATGCACTGCTGCTTTGTTAGAAGGGTCTCAGTGTTCAGAGCCTGAAAACCCACAGCAACAGTTAAACAATGTGGGTGATGACGCAAAATAAAGCATTGTCTTACATATACACACATATCTTCAGTTATTTGTCATTCAATATTTTGGCCATGGTATTTTTGTATGACAATATTTCTGTTCCTAATACTCTATATCAGTGGTTCCCAACCTTTTGACTCCTGAGGACCCCCACTGAATCACTACTGGAAGTCGGGGACCCCCAAGCAATTTCTACAATTTCAATTTCAAACATTAAAACAGTAATTCACAAAAAAATGCACAAACAAGTACACACAAAGCAAATACTCAAATTACTAAAGATATATTTATTTTATATTGACAAAATATGCAAAAGTGGAAAATCTTTAATGGGAAAGTTGGTGCTTCATCTCGGGCAACTAACTTTTCAGTGTTTGGTTTTATTTAGGAAAGCTGAATCCTCAGGTCAGATTCCACATTCCGCAAGCGATTTTTGTTTTTATTTTTTAGGTACATAAGATCTGAGAAAGCTTTTCATGTAATATGTGGTAGGTAGAGGAATTAAAACCGTAAGGGCCTCTCATCTCTCCATAGCCTCTCCATAGCCTCTCTGTCACATGTATTGCATTTATTGTATAGCACCTATCATACCAGTGTAGGGTGTTGGAGCACTTTACAGGGGACTGCAAGGTGTAGGATTCACATGCCATCTGTACCGGAGGTATTTTCTAAGAGTGCTTGTTCTGGAGAAGCGCAAACTCAGAACATAACACAGTGGCTAGCATTGATTTCAATAAAAATGTATTCCTATGCAACCAAACCTTTCTTACCAGCATATGGATAATGAAAGACTGAAGAAAAACATAATTGTCTAATTTGGTCCATGCAGTTCTTTGTTGGCAGTTAATAGCTCACTGTTCTAGATTACTATTGTAACTCATTAACTGCACAGCAATAAAAGAATCTCTGTGACAAAAGCAGTAACCCACTGTGCTATGTATTTAAAATACTTTTCTTTGCATGATACATGTTCTTTGCAGCAGGCACATTAACCATCTACGCTACTTTAGATGAGTCAAAACTGTCACCAGACAAAACTCCCATCTCTCTCAAGGACGTGCATTAGTCACTAGAGTTCTCTTGATGCTTTTATTTTTGTGGGAAAGCTTACAAGATACTTTGCAATGCTTTAAAGCTGCTGCACACATGAACTAACAAATATAAAAACACACATGAGTTTCTGTAGAGGCCCCAGCTGGAGAAGTGCCTTCCTGTCGGCCCAGGCCTTCAGACCCCCTGGGAATGTGTCACAGACCCCTGGGGGTCCGCTGACCACAGGATGGGAACCAGTGCTCTATATACTACTGTGGAAAGACGCCATATAGACATGCACAGGGCCTTCTATGTTGAACCTTGACTACTTTTCCAAAATGAATTTGAAAAGAAGAAATACATGAAACTTTCAAAATGTACAGACAGAACAGGTGTGCTGCAATTGAGAATTGTCCTTCACCTGTTTCAACCATTATTGCAGAATTATATAAAACATTTCATGACGAATGAGCAGCAAAACAGGAAGTACAATAACAGCTGGAAGTGCCATTAAAATCACAGGGCTTCAGTTTTAAAACTAGGACATACGTTTGAAGTACAATGTTTTGATAGAGATGATTGCAGATGTTACTTCTGAGATGGATGCAATTTTCTAGTTGGAACTGAATGTTCCCACTTTAGGGTGTGTATTTTCAGTTTAAGAAATAAAACAACTATAAAAAGAAACAGGCTAAGCAACCACTTCAGGGACAATACCAAATACTACATTTTCAATATGGTTTGCTTATTGCATACACTGTATGCTACTATACTTCTAACCAGTAAGATATCACTTAGCACAGTAATATTAAGATTAAATGTTTGCCTAGACATTATTAGTGTGGGTTAAAATAGCAAATCAACAAAGTAGAACTGCCACAGAATGTACACATTATGCAGCATCATTAGTCAGCCTGCAACATAATTTGTTCCCCTATTGCCATGTAATTCAATTGGTCATGTAAAGTGACAAGTCTATAGGCATTGCAGGTCATAAGTGGCTGCTGAATGCACCACAGATTGAGTAAAGTCACTCATGGGTCGTGTGTCACTGGGCAAGAACATAATGCTACAGATGATTGTACAAGGTCCAATGTGGCAAGAACTACCAACTGGAAAAACTGTCTGCAGAAATAGGGTCCAGGGCAGGTCCAGTTGAAACTGGTCATCTGAGAAACAGGGCACAATTTAACACACTGAAGTAGGAAGGTGGACTAATGATTCCATTAGGGGGAGTTACTTCCTGGCAGCTCAACTACAATATCGTTTGGGCTCATATGTGGAGGAAGAAAGTATCAACAACACTAAAAGATGATGGATGGAGTGCTGAAACCTTTCAAACACTCACCCCCCAGTCACAGATCTAGGTTTAATCCATCCTTCTTTTGCGCACTATGCCACCCCAGTATGCAAACCAGTCTTGACCCTTTTCTCTAAGGGAACTGTCCATCTCGAAAGTCCAGTTGAGGTCCTCCCTGAACCAGAAACAAACATCCTGGGACCGGATTTGGGGTATCACTCCTCCTCAGCCTGGCTAGCTTGAATTCAGTGGCACAGTGAGCAAGGGACGCACGTCTGGGCAACTTTGGCAACACAAAAGAATGATGGACATAGTGCTGAAACTTTTCAAACACTCCCCTCCACTCATAGATCTGGGTTTAATCCATCTTTCTTTTGCTCATCATGCCACCCCAATTTGACCCTGTTCCCTATGAGAACCAAACAGACCAGCCCAAACAGGTCCTAACTACACTGGAAACAAGCATTCTGGGACTGTTTTTGAGGTATCACACCTCCTCAGCCAGGCTACTTTGAATCCAGTGACACAGTGATCAAGGAACCCATGTCTGGACATACTCTTGCCACTTAGGGCAACTTTCGCAACATAAAAGGATAATGGACGGAGTGCTGAAACTTTTCAAACACTCACCCCCAGTCACATATATGGGTTTAATCCTTTCCAGGTAGGACCTGGCCTGGAAGTTCAGGCTGGACTGTTCCCATGGGCACAAATCAGGCCCCCCTATGCCACAAAAAAAAAATAAAAAAAAATTCTTACCTGGACTTACCTTAATGTCCCTGGGGTGGGTCCCTCCATCCTTGGGTGTCCTCCTGGGGTGGGCAAGGGTGGCAGGGGGTGTCCCTGGGGGCTTGGGAGGGCACCTCTGGGCTCATTCTGAGCCCACAGGTCCCTTAACGCCTGCCCTGACCCAGGCGCTAAAATCCGGCCAAATGCGGGTTTTTTAGTCCCGCCCACTCCCGGGCTTCATTTTTGCCCGGGAGTATAAATACGACGCATATGCATCGCAGTAATTTTTTAAGACGGGAACGCCTACCTTGCATATCATTAACGCAAGGAAGGTGTTCACGCAAAAAAAATGACGCTAACTCCATGAACTTTGGCGCTAGACGCGTCTAACGCCAAAGTATAAATATGGAGTTAGTTTTGCGTCGAATTTGCGTCGAAAAAAACGACGCAAATTCGGCGCAAACGGAGTATAAATATGTCCCAAAATGTCATAGTGACCCCTAACCAAAGAGTGCTTGAACAAGGTTTGTGATTTAAAAAGGCGTTCGGAATTGAGACTGAAGAGATTATATTCTCCTTAGAAAAATACAGAAAGAATACTCCCAGAACATCACTGCCAGCAAAAAATCAAAGACAAAAATATGCAAAGAAGGCTAAACTACAAAGGCCCATATTTATTCTTTTTTAGCGCCACATTTGCGTCATTTCTTGACGCAAAACAGGCGCAAACTTACAAAATACAATTATATTTAGTAAATTTGCGCCGCCTTTGCATAAAACAATGATGCAAATGCTGCGCTAAAATAGTATAAATATGGGCCTATATTTTGTAAGGTTGAGCTGCATTTGCGTAAAAAAATTACGCAAATGCGGTGCTAAAAAATATAAATATGGGTCTAAATCCTTATGCTTTTAAGTCTTTAACAAATTTAGAGGGATGTAGTTATTTGGAGGACCTATGCTTGAACGGAAATATAATATCTTTCATGGATGCACTGAGGAGATTTTGACTACCACAGACACAGCTCTTGCTATATATGACAGGTTAACGAAGTTGTTAGCCGGAGATTCATTGTGAGGTTTCCACTTGAACCGATCGTTTTTAATACAGTAAGCGCTGTGATCGCTCTATGCCCGGACGTTAGAACTATTTACTTACTCTGCATTGCAATACGACCAGAAATAAATGGCAGGAGGACTTGAGGAGGAATTAACGGATGAGAATTGTGAGAAAACTTGCACTTAGGTTTCGAAGGCTTTTAGTAATTCAAGATTCAAATTAACCCAATTTATTATTTCGTAGAAAGTATATAACACCAGACACAAAATAGACTCCTCAATACTAAAGCCATGCCAGATGTGTGGGATGGGCCCCATGACTTACATACACTTGACAGTTACCTGTCCCAAACTGCATAAATATTGGAAACAGACAATTGAAAGGATTTAGGGCCAGATGTAAGTAGCCTTTTGCGCATCGCAAACGGTGAAAAACGCCGTTTGCGATGCAGAAGCACATTTTGCGAGTCGGTACTGACTCGCAAAATGTGTTTCCGACTCGCAAATAGGAAGGGGTGTGCCCTTCCTATTTGCGACCGCATTGCGATGTAGAGTTACCATACACTTGAAGTGGATGGTAACTCATTCGCAAACGGGAAGGGGTCCCCATGGGACCCCTTCCCCTTTGTGAATGCAAACAAAAATATTTTTTCAGAGCAGGCAGTGGTCCTATGGACCACTGCCTACTCTGAAAAAAAACGAAACAAAAAAGTTTCGGTATTTTTTCTATTTGCAGCTCGTTTTCCTTTAAGGAAAACGGGCTGCAAAAAGAAAAAAAAAAACTGCTTTATTCAAAAGCAGTCACGGACATGGTGGTCTGCTGTCTCCAGCACGCCACCATCCCCGTGAGTGCCTAGACTCGCTATGGGGTCACAAACTGCGACCCACCTCATAAATATTTATGAGGTGGGTCTTTGCGAGTCTGAGACACCTTTCTGCATAACATTTTGCGAGGTGCAAATTGCGAGTTGCTAGTACTCACAATTTGCACCTCGCAAAATGTTTTCTTCCTACATCCGGCCCCAAATCCTGTATTGGTTTAGGAATCCCTAAGACTAGTAAGGCCTGTATATTAAGAGTACTATCTATTCTCACCAAACACGTGTTGTCAGGAACACAATCCGGACGTTGCTGAACACTACAGCATCATGGTGGAGCACAGAATGCAGGCCCTGGACACACGTACCATGTGGAAGGACAGCCCTGGGCCAATGACAGAGGTTGTTTGCATCCTCATCTTCCCTACCCACTCTAGGCAACACTCCTCCAGAGTGCCTTTACTCTGCTCCAATCTCGACACCCACCCTGACCCATACCCACCCTCACACGGACACTTTGACACTGCTCTAGGGAGACAGACATTGTCAGCAGTTTTTCTCCCATGAATTGGGGAAGGTCCCTCATAAAAGGGCACAGTCTTCCCAAGTCCAAGCAATTATTTCCAATTAGGGGAAGAAAATTAATAATTGTCAAAGTATGGTGCAGGGATGCCGGCTGGCATTGAAGAATACCAGTCCTTCAGTATCCCTGCACGAAAATCTGGCGATTCCAAACGAGGGACTTAGGATGTTAAATCTGTGTCTTCTGGATATTGGGTCTTGCTGGGCATGCAGAGCTGCACATGTCAACTATCCATCTAAATCCCTGCAGCAAGCCCTGTTACTGCCTTTGGGAAGCCCATCTTTTACCCCGCTGTTACTATTTTTGGTCTGTGCGCATTTAGGGGCATTTTTATACTTTTTGACGCAAAACTGCAAAAATTTTAAGCGGGCTAATGCCATTTCTTACCGCCACCCGTGCATCAAATGTATACTTTGACGCACGGTGGCGCTAAGAACTGGTTAGAGTAATTTTTTTACGCTAACCATTGTGCCAAGTCGTAAAAGCAAAATGACGCTAACTCAGGAAAAATGAGTCTAATCCGGTTTGCGACGTAGAAAACGTCGTAAGCCGGATATGCTCCATTTTCCACCGCAATAGCGTAAAATAGCGACGCAAATGCACCAAACAGTGCTAAGGAGCCCCAAAATGGATCCCAGAAGCCAGGAGAGACCCCAGGGAGACCTCAATCTACCAGGAACCAGCCAGGAGGACACAGACAAGACCCAGGGGAGAGACAAGAAGAAAAGGAAGTGTCGTTTCAGCACAGAGGAGCAAGAAATACTGGTTAGAGAGGTGACGGAGCACCAGCATCAACTTTTCATCACCTCTAAACTGCCAATTGGGAAGAGAGAGGCAATTTGGCAACAAATTGTCGACAAGATAAACAGTGTGGCAGAGGTCAGGAGAACTGTCAGTGAGTGCAAGAAATGTTGGCATGACTGCAAGCGCAGGACAAAGGAGAAAATGGCAAGGAACAGGAAGGCAGCACTGCAGACTGGAGGTGGGAGTCCAGCACAACAGGAGGCCCTGGACGAGATGGAGGAGATGGTTGCAGCCGTCATCCCGGAGGAGATCATCACAGGAATAGCAGGACAGGACAGCGCAGACTACCAGGAAACTACAGTCATGCAGGGTAAGTTGTATGGGGGACCAAAATGCCTCAATGTCAAGTGCAAGAAGGGGGAAGTACATACCTACTACACAATGCATGTCAGCCATGGAAATCAGGCAGTGGATAGGGCAAAGGGGCATGGCACGGGTGCATGGGCTGTGCAGGGGCATCCAGGGGCACAACACAAAACAACACCAACAACCTTTGCATGGGGGTACACCACCATGCCAAGGCTGCTGGAAAGGCAAAGCCAGTTCAGGAGGGTAGGCTAGAATGTAAAACTGGGCTGCTGTCACAGGATAGCTGGTATTGTCAGAATGTGATCCAGGGGATGGCAGTTAGGTGCCCATGGCACAAACACACTCAAAATGAGGGTTCACTGGGTGATCAATCTCCTTCAATTCCTATCCAAGTGCAACTCCTGTCAAATACTCATTTCCATAGGCTCAATAAACAACAGCCACTGTCACTTACATTATGAAGTACACAGCATTAATGTCATACCCATGTCATACCCATGCTGCCCATTCCAGGGTCTACCCCATGCCTGTGTTACAATAGCTGCAATGCCACCTTGCAACATCTCAACTGTCACACTGCTAAGACAACAGCATTGAGGGGGAGGACATATGTGTGTAGCTAGTGAAACACACACGCACAGTCAGAAGAGGAAACGGACCTCTGCCAGGCTCATCGGTGCAATGCAATGTAACACACATTCGCAAACATCAACATGACAAACTCCCAATGCTGACACCTGTATCGTGTCATGCCAATGCAATACATGGTATGTGCTAGGTCTTAGCAACGTATAGGTGTATGTGAAATATCATAGACTGGGTCAGGGCCATATTGTTATGTGAGTTGCATGTGAAATCAGAACACCAACAGCATTTCAAGGCCTCACCATGCTAATGGTAGTAGAGGGAGGGTTGAGTAGGGCAAGAAGGTGGCAAGACGCGATTTGGACAGAACCTACGCCTAGAGGATGTGACACAGACAGTTCCCCAAAGTGCCAATACTTCATGTGACATGCAGGAGGGGCATAGGCCTGTGAGAATGCAAATATTAATGACAGGAACAATGAATGGGAACCCAGATTACAATGTTCCACTAATAGGAAGTCAGTGACGGCACATTACAAATGCCACAACAAAGACACACTAATTGTACAATATCTCATTGCAGAGGACAATGGCTTTCCTGTGGATCTGCTTGTCCTGGACTACCCTGATGACCTGGATGACGAGCTGACAACCATTAGCCAGGAAACCCTCCAAGATGTCCTGGGACCCCTCCAGACCCCCCCTCCAGTCGCAAAGAGGAGCACAGATGTAGCAGCCATCCCAGAGGAACCACCCACCACCCCAATAGTACGACCTGCCAGCTCCAACACAGCTGAGGACTCTGATGACACTGGGTCCACCTTTGAGAGGACAGTTGTGGGAGTACAGCGGGAGCTGGCCAAGGAGGTGCGGGTGGGGATGCAAAATCTGGCGGCCAGCCTTGAGGGGATGTGCATGTGCATGATGACATCCGCAGAACAGTCAGCGGCCATGCAAGTCCAACTATCACTACTGCAAGGACTACACCAGTGTGAAAGGGACTTCACCACTGCAGTGAGGGAGTTGCCACTTCTTCAAACACTGAAGTGTGTGTTGCCCCCTCAAACCCACCACCACCACCACCACCACCACCAAGGGAAGAGGAGACGACACACACATCAGAAGATTAAGACGTTGAACAGATCACCTTCACCCGTAGGAGTACCCAGTAGCACCAGCCCATGCCACATGGGCACTGATTTTCCTTTGGCCTGTGGTTGACAACATGCCAGTCTTGCTACACCTAGTAACATGCACAGTTCTCCGACACACTGTTTACCTTACCACTATGGACAGCAATTGTCTCTCACTACCCAATTGGCAATTCATGTTCCTCTGCACTGAATGACACTCCATCGTAGCATGTCCCTCAACATTGCACTTGTGTTGCGTCACAATAGAATGCATCACACCAAAGGAATTACAAACCTGGACTATGTAAATATTGCACTACAGCACTTTCAAATAAACAGCGCCTACACAACCACTTTGTCTTTGTGTAATGTGACAGATCTACTGTGCAGGAAATTTGTGATGCATGTAACATGTCAATGGCCACAGAATGTCAATGCAAGAGTGTAGGAATAATGTGAGCTGATATCTATGCACAAGGGTCTGGATTTTACAATTATCTGTGCTGCTTGTGGCTCATTTCTGAAGTTAAAGCACCACAAACAGTAAAATGCTATGTAAAAATGGTATATGTCAGGCCTAAGGTATCTACAAGATGAAACTCAATGCTGGCCACATCCCCTACAAGACAATCATTGTGTATGTGACATATGACTAAACATAAATCCCACAACCACCACATTCAGCAGGAATAGATGTGTAAGAGTGTTTGGACAATAACATTACCTTGGAGAACAATGAAAAAATTCATAGGCATGAATTTTGTTTACTGAACCTCATAAGATTATGACACCACTCAGTTTATCAGGGTTCACATGAACAACAGGCTGCAGACAGATGTCCCACAGTGGCGAAGATTCCAACACAGGACCAAAACGATGAAAGCTTTAAAATCACACCTAACTGTCCAATACATGGGAACCATAGTCACCTTGAGTGGAGGGTACAATGGATGGCAGATGCATAGAGATGTAGCTTTGTTGTAGCTGCCAATGTGACAGCTCATTTGGAAGTGGGAATAAACATGTCAAGAATGGGATGTGGATGCAGGATAGAATACACAGGCAAACACAAATTTGTCACTGTACACTCATGCAAAGGCCCAGATCCCCAAGCATATGACACATACTGTTAAGGAGTACCTAAAACTTTATTAAATATGTATGAAAGAAAACTTAAACTATGTTACACACCTATACTAACCTAACCTGTCCTAACTATACATTACCCAAAACTGGCCCTAACTACCCTATGCTAAACTTACTTACCACATGTAACTAAACACTCTAAACATCCACCCCCCACCCCCTTATATGACGGGACACATTTAGGACAACATATACTAACCTAAACAGATACTAACTAATACTAAACAAATGTATATTTTTTTGTATTTTTTTTTTTTCAAGAATACACATAAACCCCAACATCAACCCCCACCCACCCACAAACTAACATGTAATAATATAACTCCCCCCACCTCCCAACCTACTTATCCTATCTAAACTAATAGCCTACTCTAACCTATCACTAACCCCCCTAAACCCACTAAAAAACAGTATAAGGAAAGAGGAGGGAGGGGATGGAATTAGGGGTGAAGTAAAACTGGACTCAGAGGTTTGCCATCCTCAGAGTTTTTTTAATTGATTTAAGTCTTCGGCTGTTGCGGGCTACCTCACCCTGGAGACTGTCCATTCTCCTTATGACCCTATGCGTGTCCTGCTGTAGCTGCCGCAATGTGGCCATGTCCATACCAGCTGCTGTGATGGTTTGTGTTGCTGTGGTTGTAGCAACTGCAGGTGCTGGTGCCGTGGTTGGGGGTGGTGGCATAGATGGTGCAGCAGTTGTTGTGTCTTGCGCTCCAGATGTTGAGGGTGCAGTAGATGTGGCAGAGATACCCGTGTCCACTGTGCCTGCAGTCGAGGTGGTGGCAGCACCTGTTTAGGCCAGTTCTGGTCCCACTTGGCTAAAAGCCCACCATGCTCCTGTGGCTCTTTCATGACGATATCGTCTTGCCATCATTCGATATCCAGCCGATGTGCCTGTATTGCACTGCCCACCTCTGAAACTCTCAAATTTGTTCGCCATTCATCTTGGCAGCTGTAAAAAAGAGACAGGCAAATATTAGTGTCATCATTGTGTGATGCATGTACAGATGAAAATTTAACATTTCCTCACAAATTGTACATGCAGTCCAAATCACAGTAGATTGTCCCGGAGGAATGACATGCCAACACAGCCTACCCATCAAATATCTAATAGCACAGCAATGCACAACAAGGGGTTTACCAAATTAACTGATCTGTGCATATATGTATGCACAGATCAAATACAGCAAGTACTCAACATGTGCCAGGCCAACTAATCCCTATCATCTGGATCAACTTCAAGGCACACAAGACCTGTGATTTGTATATCGAACTGGCAGGATGGTATGCAGTTGCTAATCATAAGGGGTCAGTGTAGTTTGGCACACCTGCATGCTTCAATTACATGTCTGTCATCTACACTGTGACCATCACACCTAGCTATATATATTTTCTCCCCCTAACCCTGTGCCTCAGGGGAAATGGGCATGCAATACATATTTTCAACCGTCAAGGACAACCACTAAGCTTTGTACATCTGTACATGGATTTAGTGAGTGGAACACATGTAAGGGGGCCTGCCAACTAGGCGTGAGTCAACCATTGGTCATTTACATCTACATTCTTGTTTCCATTTGTGGACATCCATCAATATCAGATCATATCGACACATTTCCTAAATCACCCACATTGATGCAAGCACACATCTGGCCTTGACCTGGATGCACGCTTATAACATAACACTTAAGTTGTACGTAAATGGAGTACAACATGTGGGGCTAGATGCTGGGGGACAGTCACCCATACAGTCCTACATGTACATTACATTACAGGAATGCACAATTTTGTGTGTTAAAATGATGCATCACTGTTTTGTGCGAATTAAGGTATGACTTGCTGACTAAATTATGACACTTGACCACCTCCAAATCAAATGTGGGACTACATGTGGCTACAAATCATCTTGTTCACCTGCCCCCGCCTATGGCGCAGCACTAGACTCCCAAGATATGACTCTCTGCCAGTGAATGTCTAACTCTTCCATGGAACACTATGTCAACCTCCAGTCAAGTCACATACCAGATCACGTGCCAGCTCATCATATCTTGCAATGAGTCCAACACACAAGAGTCAATCACACAACAGCTGCAATCACAACACAGGACTGACATTTTCACACTTACTGGATAAGTCTTGGTCCTCAAATTGAGCCACTTCACCAATGGTGTAGGGGGCTGGTCCCCCTGTAAAACATGGAAGGGAGATATATGCTCAATGTCTGATCACTGTACAAATGTGGGAACAACATATCACAGTGTGTGACATTTTATATGATAGAGCTGCCCATCAGGCATGTAGACACTCCAACAGAAATAGCACTGCAAACTTGCATTGACACTGTCACTCCAGTGAGTGATTGACACACATATGCACACATGCACTGGCCCTAACAATCATGTGGTGCTAAACCTGACTACACACTTTTGTGGCTAATCCATTTCAGATAGTACTCCATTTAATTATTTGTTGACCATTGCAATGCCACTTTCCTGGTGCACTGCAATACCAGTGGCTCATGTATTATGAGTAACTGTGTGATGGACATGTGAGTTGATTTGCATTCAGGAGTTATCGTGCTTTCAGTGGTCCATGATAGGTGTGCCAGTGTTGTATGTAGGTTACATATTCCCCATTGGCAGTGTCCCCTAAGCTGTATATGCCCTCTATGACAACATGATGGCAGGGATCCTGTGTGTGAAATGATGACAATGTAGCGCTAAACATGGATTGGCCACTTTGCTGTTCCAAAACTGTGAAATAATGTATGCTGACAGTGTCTTAGCTGAGCATCGTTGACAGAATGCATGGGCACAGGTGTAGTCATTGCACCTAAAATGTGTCACTCAGGGCCATGTGTACCTGTATCAGGTACTGTGAATCACACATTGCGAGACTCAGCAACTAGCAATTAGCAAGTTGGCTGATCAGAGGTAGAACACTCGAAATGACACTGTCTGCAAATAAAAAATGGGGTACCAAATGACATACCTCTTCAATCATGATGAGGTAGGTCTCATTTTGAAACCCCTTGAGAATGGCGGCACTCACAGGAATGCTGGCCTGCTGAGCTCAGCAGACCACCATGTCTGTGACTACTTTCATATTGAGATGTTAACATTATTTGAAATTCAGCAATATTTCAGCAGTGGTGTCCAGAAAGGATTTTAACAACCTATTTCATTACTAAAATTGATTTTTGGAAGCAGTCAGTGGTCCCTTGAACAAATTCATGCTCAGAAATAGTTTGTGGCCATGCATTCACAAAGAGGAGGGATCCCATGCTGACCCTTTCCCTTTTGAAAATGGGTTGGCACCAATTTAAAACAGATGGTAACTGCAATAGCTCAGTCCCAGCAATTGTGCCCAAAAAAAAATGCAATAAGTGCCTGCGACTTAATAATAGGATTTGAATGCCTCATCCTAAATGCCACTAGAAGACCCTGTGTTGTGATTGTGCAATCTGATAGCAGAATGGGCCATTTGGGTTTGTCCATGTGAATGAATATTTGTCCTGACATAATCACAAGAATTCAGTGAACTTAGATATTAGCGAAGGTTATAAAGAGCTTGGTACATATGACCCGGAATACTGTTCGGACATGGCTCAATGAAACTGTGGACTGTATTGTTACCATGTATTACCATGTGTAATACATCACATTACTGGTACACTTACAGTTTGTTCAACTTGCATTCCACATGGCCACAAACATTGCATGCAGCATGTCACAACATCTGCTACTGTCACTCAGGAGCATTGAACGATACACATTTGTCAAAGTGATACTCACCAACAGGGCCACCAATCACCACACCCAGGTGGTCCAGCAGGTCCTGCTCTCGGGCCACCAGGTCAGCCCAGCGATGCTTGAGTTGGTGATCGTTCTGGGCAGTGTTGAATATCCTTCTCAGGTGGAACAGCACCTTTGACCAGCGCAGCCGTCTTGCCTCTGTGTGATACCCCTGTATCACACGGCCCCCAGCCTCCAACATCATGGGAAGGAAGTGGCACACCAGCCACACAAATGCCCCAAGCTCCTCCTTGCCCATGCGCCTCAGCGTTGCCCTTCCCGACATGGTACAAAACACAATGTTTGACAGTAAGTAGGGGAAAAAAGAAAAAGGAAGTAGAAAAAAGGAACCTTACAAAAGCTAATTAAAGACCCAAACTACCCCAACTAATCCTACCCACAAACAGACCCCCAATAGTACAAATACAATTCTAACAACAATAGAAGACACAAACACACTTACACAGGTACAAAATACAGGTAGTGAACTCCAAAAGACAAAAGATAGACCACACAGGAGACAAAATACAAAATCCACAGAAGAGCAAACCAACACACAGCCACACAGTCTAGAAAAATCACAGACTGCAAAGAGAAAGTGAAAGTACACCCACTGCACCATTTCTGTAAACAGGATATCCTATTACATCACTTCCTGTCTCATTTGCGTCCCGTTTTTTGTCTTGCTTGTAATTTTTTGACGCTTACGTAGTTTGCGTCAAAAGTGTTGATGCATAGGCATAATAATCCCACCCATTGATGGAGCAAATACATTTTCAATGGAAATCCGCATGCCAGGGGTGCGCTGGTGGAATTAACGCTAGGAACCCATTGATGTAATTTGAGCATTTACGTCATTTTTTGACGCATTTGCGTCAAAATTTCTGACTCAAACTGCATCATTTATCATATTTTAACATGCATACAGCCTATAACTAGACAAAGATAGGATGGTATAACCTGCAGTGTGTGTTCTAGTGTTTGGCCACATGTGGTAGACCATGCTACTGCGGCCCACATTACTAATATCATTATGCAGGATTAGCTTTTTTAACTGATGCAACAGCGGCACAAACTTTGGAAATTATAATGGAATTTTTCAGTTTTTGCAGATGTTGTGTCAATAGAGGACAGCAAGGCTAGGCTACAAAAATATGAACAATGGCCTGTGTGTTTTGTGTGTGAATTGACTGTTAAAACTATTTGAGTACTACTGTTGGAATGGCATGCAATGCATAATGCGTGATGTTCATGTATAAATGTGTTACAAATGATATCAACATCAGATGCCAATCAATGAGGTACAACTGCCATGATATGGGTCTGTAATATGTGTCAGCTCTTTTGCTGTGTGTAGTTGTTTGACTTTGGGGACAATACATTTCCCACGACAAACAATACACAGGGAAGCTCGAGGATGGCTGATGAGAGCCCATGTTGAATATGTTATCCCTCACGTCATTAATTGTTGGCTACCACTTCATGGTCACAAGTGTGTATACTACCCATGAGTCAGGCATTTGAACATGTTTGGTAGGTACAGTGTTTGCGACATAGAGCCTCAATTCCAATCATAAAATTGTTATGTACACCACAGTTTGACTAATGAAAATGACCTCTGTTCCTCCTGTGCCTGTGGTGGACCAGCAGCCCAGGCTGCATGTGTTCACATATTTTCAGTTGTTCATTGCAAAAAAGTGCCCAGTTCAAGTGTGTGACCACGTGCACCCTGTGTAAGTATTGGCCTCCATGGTGTAACGGTTACGTGCAGGTCTAGTCAGGAGTCTGTGGAGGCAACCCTTGAGTTCTCAGAGTATCTTTCAAAGCAGATTTGACCTAAAGCCGAAGGTCAGCTAAAGGCATACAAGGGGATAGGGCAGCTATGGTACAGCAGAAAATATAGAAGAGTGAAGACAGAGCAACCTTGGTGTGGACAAATATATAACGGATCAGTAATGGACAAATACGCAGGTCTCATCACTACATTTGCACACAGGGTAGGGCTCTGAACTTCCAACAGCAACAGGGAACATCAGTGCCTCTGTGCAGATTAATCTCACAGCTAGTCACCACGCAAGCCCCATCAAAAGGTGGCAGCAGAAGTGAATCTGTGTCTGGACCATCAGGACACAAACATGGATTGTCCTTACTTACATATTATAAGGCCATGTTCGTTGGGCTGGAGGCACAGTACCTAATCCAGGAATACAGCCACAGCACACTGTCACTGTTTGGCACTAATGAATACATATAAAATCAGACAAAGAATGGGGGCTGGATTCACCCCCTGGAAAACATGTGCCAGTACAAAACCAAAATTAAACTATCCTGTACAATTGAGGACTGATCGTACACTTACCAGACACAATATCCCAAGAGGAAACGGAGGGCATGGAAACCAACTATGAGGCAAATGCAGGCACAGGGAACGGCTCCGGTTGACACAAAGACTGGAACCGGTCCGGCTAACAGGAAGCAAGCTCTGTCAGGAACAAACATGAACAAGGCAGAAAAGAAGGGAGCAGAGTCTGACTGGAACAAGCAGGAACAGCACTGTGTAAACATAGAGCAGTTTCAGGGGTACTCAGCACTGTAACACAATCCAACAAGGGCTCTGGTACACAAATTAATTGTACTCCAATGGACAACAAGGTGCTTCAGGGAATGGCAGGTTTTAAGCAGTTCCAGGCAGCAGCAGCAGCAGCAGGGCCAGGGCAGAGTCAAATGGCTCGGGTGCAGGAGAGGGCTCACAGGTGTGTGCAGCTTCAGTCTCTCACACGTCCTGGAGGAGAGAATCCAGTATAATGGGCCAACCGGACTTTTTCCATGGGAAGCAATGGACTGAAGATTACAGGTCTTACCGACTACCAGGCAGTGCATCATGGGACCTGAGGTCCATGCAGGCTGATGTAGTTGAACTATGGCATGCCATACTGAAAAGGGAAGCACACAGGATTCAGAACGGGAGTCTGGGTGAGTGTAGATGATGATTCCCAGGGTACAGATAGTCCATTTACAGCGCCCCCTAGAGAAGGGAGGGCAGAGACTTAGCGCATGGCAGTGACAGGAATTCTTACCAGGGATGGACTGCGCAGGGCATGTGTCGTGACCATTGCTTGTCATACCTGGGACATTCGTGCTATCCATTTTTAGGATTGATGCACCTCTTGTCGCACATGATCCTTGCAGAGATAGCTGATGTCACACTTACTGGTGTCAAGGATCTGGTCACACATTCCTGTTACCAATGCTATTTCACATCCACTGCCTCATGTCTGATGTGCTTATTTACCTTATGTTGATGATGTCATAGTTGTGTGTCATATGTTGGCAACATGGATGTCTCTCATAGCTGTGGTCCTATGAATTTGCCTTTCAACTGTGAAATAGAAAAGATGTTTTTCAAACAAACTGTGTGTGATGTTTGCTGTACAATCATACCCATCAAATGTGATGTGGCATCAGAAGTAGTCAGATTTGTCTTTGTGACATGCTCCCTGAGGTAATACTCTGATTCCTAAAGAACATGTGATACATAAATAATTACCCAGAGCAGGATTGAGTGATAAAGTGAGGTGTTTAATTCCATTTCGTAACAATGTGTTGATAGTGACTATTGTTGAAAAATGTTTTGAACTATCTGTTGTCTGCGACACATTCCTGCAGCTGTGTTTGGATGTTCCCCCTCGTTTTCCCGGGCAGCATCCACCTCCTCATCCTCTTCAGGCAGTTCTTGTTCAGGTTCATATAGGGGAGTATTCCTCCTTACACAAATGTTGTGCAGGATGGCACAGGTCAAAATGATCTTGCAGACCATTTCTGGGGAATACAGGAGGCTGCCTCGGGTGATGTCCAGGCACCTGAATCTGGACTTCAGAATGCCAAAAGTCCGTTCAACAATGGTGCGTGTCCTCCGATGTGCCTTTGTTATAGGCACGCTCTGCTGCTGTGCTTGGGTTGGTGAATGGGGTCCTGATCCATGGCTGGATTCTGTAACCCTGATCAGCTGAAAGAGAAAATAAGGGTAAGTATGTTTTTGTTGCTTGCACCAGGAATGTCATGTAGCATGGCAGTTGATATCTTGTGTTGTCTGTGACTCATATTTCTTTTTTGTATTGTGTGGGATCCTGGGCTCCTGCGAGGTTCTTTCTGCATTGGGTTGTTTGACTTGAAAAACTTGTGTTTGGCTAACTGACCTGCTATCTCCGGTTTATTTTCAAACTTGCAGTTCAGTGTGTATCTCCCATGAGTTATGTAGTGAACAAGATGTTTTAGTGTGCGTTCACTGGAGGGGACATGGTACTTCCACACACACAATAGATTCCACTGTGGTGGTAACATGGTTGCACTACGTGGCCTGGACATCCCATCCAATTAGACATATGTCATTGCAGACGAAATGCAACATTGAGGCCCTTTGATGAGGCTGGGTGACAATGCACAACACAACTCCATTAGTTGGTAGCACTGAGGTGTTCAGTATTGACAATGCACAAATGTCCCACGTGTGACTACGTTCTATGCAAATCTTTGTTGTTCCCTCTGCAGTGACTCATGTGCAACGTGCACCTACACTACTGATCTTGCTCCAGGTGAGCTGGCTAACTGGGTTGTGGAGGTGGATGTATGTGTGCAGGAAGGGCCATCTCCCTGTACATTTGTTATGTAAATTGTCTCTTTCAGTATGTGCAGCAGTGTGCATTTTGCATTAGTGTCACATCAACATGTTTTCATAGCACAGTCCACTTCCTTACTGCTAGATAGCAACGTCACCCCAGGTGTGATGTGAAATGTTGGTACTGCCTTAGTATTTCCATGTCATCTACATGTGAGTCAGCATCATCATGCTAGGTGTCTCATGGTGTTTGATCTGCAGCAAGACACATTGCACACCCCTTACACAGTACATATTGTTTAGGAAGGTGGGGGATTGACTATGTGGCCTTATGTGATATTGAATGGTTAATCTTCCAAGTTGTACTGCTAGTGCAGGCCATGTCATTGTCACTGTGTGGTTTTAAATTGGTCCCTTGTGGCTCTAGAGTGGCGTCTATTGTTATTGGCTGCTGCCATTTGTACAAAGGTGTGTTTGGGTCAGGATATCAAACATAACTACCTGTGTCACACCTCAGTGTCTACCAGGCAACATGTCAATGTAGTGGTGTATGTCTTGTGTGTCCTACAGGGTTGCTGTGCTGTGTGTATATTACTAGGTTTCTGGTCTTACCGACAAGAAGGCCATTGCCATATCGACCATCCAGGAAGTGCCAATTGATGGTGCTGTGGCGGAAGATGAAGGAATCATGTACACTCCCAGGATACTTTGCCAAGATGTTGGTGAACAATCCCTGGTGGTCAACAATGGCCTGCACATTTATGGAGTGAGTGTGCTTTCTGTTGCGGTATAGGTGCTCGGTTGCAGCAGGTAGTACAATCTGGACATGTGTGCAGTCAATGGCACCAAGCACATGCGGGAAGCCATGTATTTCGTAAAACCCCTGTTTGGTCTCCTGCTGCTTCTGCTGTGTGTTGCGGAAGGTGATGTGGTGGGGTGTGAGGGAGATGATGGCATCAAGAACCTTGGGAAGGAAGTCAGAGAATGAGGGCTGTGATACCCCAGCAACCAGGGCACCCGTAGTTTGGAATGAGCCACTTGCCAACATGTGTAGATATGCAGGACAGCTAGCAGCTTGGTCTCCGGTGGAATAATGTGGGGTGCCTGCAGACTGGCTGATAACTGTGGCTCAATTTGGCGCAGCAGCTGCTGTATGGCTTGCCATTTGAGTCTGTACTTCTGGATGATATCCTGTTCCCGGAGGCCCAGGAGGGTTGTCCTGGTCCTGAAGACCCTCTCCTGCCTTCTGCGTTGCTTTTGGGGTCCATGTTGGTTTGGTGGCAGCTACTGATGTTGGTCCTGTGCTCTGCATCGTCTGGCATGCTGCATGAGTAGTACCTCCATGTCATCCTTCTTGAGCAATGATGTTGCTTGTGTGAGTTTTCCTAAAATAGTGGTGCGTTTGCCCCATTTCAATGCCTACCCTGACCTAGGCGTTAAAATTTGATGGAAATCGAGCTTTGCGTCATTTTTCGGGTTCGCTTCCCAGTCGTGCGTCCTTTTTGCCCGGTTGAATAAATATGGTGCATTGATTCTTGAGTCACACATCACCCACACCACATCATGGCACCTCAAAGACACCCCAGGTTTTCAGAGGAGGAGCTCAGGGTCATGGTGGAGGAAATCATCCGGGTAGAGCCACAGCTTTTCGGATCACAGGTACAGCACACCTCCATTGCTAGGATGATGGAGCTATGGCGGAGAATCGTCAACAGGGTCAACGCAGTGGGACAGCATCCAAGAACACGGGATGACATCAGGAAGAGGTGGAACGACCTACAGGGGAAGGTGCGTTCCGTGGTATCAAGACACCAGATTGCTGTACAGAGGACTGACGGTGGACCCCTACCTCCTCCCCCACAACTAACAACATGGGAGGAGCAAGTCTTGGCAATACTGCATCCTGAGGGCCTCCCAGGATCAGCAGGAGGACTGGACTCTGGTAAGTCATATCTTTACTACTATAATCCCCCACCCCACCTGCATGCCGTCACATAGCCCCACCCTTACCCTCACACCCATCACTCCATCATCTCACATATGTTCCACTATCACAACTCACACATCCCAATCCCAAGGCCCTGCATGCAACACCTATGCATGAACCACCGTAACCAAAGCATGCCCAGTACAGATACCCACACAGACCCCAAACCAACTATCCCAAAAGGGCAAACACAATTATGCAAGCACAGGAGAGGAGGGTACCTCACCCAATGCACAAGATGGCACACACAGATACTAAAACTATGCATTACAACCCAACAGGACCCATACCCAACGTCACCGGACAGGAGGTGCCAGACATATCTAGTCCCCCCACAGAAAAGGCCCACAGTGATGACAGCAGCTCTGCACGCCTGGATCAAGATGACCAGCCCGGCCCATCAGGGACCTTTGGACAGTCGGTTCCCCTGTCACTGTCACAAGCCACCAAAGACCCTCCCCCTTCAGGAAACACCACCACAGCACCCACCCAGCGAGCCTATCCCTCTGTCCCCAGGACACGTCAATCAACAGTGTGTCCACCACTACAGGGAACCCAGGCAAACCCACCAACCCAAGAAAATCAGGGACATGGGGTCAGTGGGCACACGGTTCAGGGGACAGAGGCACAGGATAACAGGGAAGCTGGGAGGACTGCTGTGCGACAGGGGGAGGACATGCCCAGGGAACCCACTCTCCATGAGGCACTCTCCAACATCATGGGAGCATACCACCATTCCCAGGAGACCATGGGCACGGTACTGACTAAGTTTCAGGAGACTCAGAGGCTGCAGGAGGAACACTACCTTGGGATCAGGAAGGACTTTAAGTCCATCAACAACAACATGGTCACCATTGCAGGGGTGCTGGCAGACCTTGTCAACACCATGAGGGACACAGTGGGACACAAACGGGCTCCTGACACTAGCCTGGACGATGGACAGCCCTCCACCTACGCCGGCGCTAGTGGACAGGAGGCACCACCACAGGACCAACAGGCCACCAGCACCCCACCTCCTACAGAAGGAGAACCACCCCGCAAACGGTCCCTGAGATCCAGGAACAAGACAGAGAACATTACCAAGACCCCTGCCAGGAAATAAGACCCTCCTGAATGTCACCCTTCTGTCCCACTTTGTCACCCTGTCTACCTTAAACTGCCATTGTTCCCCTTCCTATGCCCCATTGGACAATGCACCTGTGAGACCAAAAGACTTGACTCTGCCATGGACAATCCTCCACCATCACCCCAGCCCATTGCACACCCCCTCCACTTATTAGCACAGAAATAAACACCCTTGAATCATAAAACATTCTGGAGTCAGTCTGTGCTTTCACAAATGTGTAATTGCAACATCTCTGAAATATAGCAATGTCAATGTACTTGTTCACATACCAATGTTACACAGCTGTAGGCCAGCAGTAAACATAGCAGAGGGCACAAAGTGGGATCCAGATCTGTGAAATTGAAAGGCAAAGTGACAACCCAAGGTCCATACACAGAGGTAAAAAGGCGGATTTATGCTATGTCCTACAATAGTATGAGATGTGGGAAGCAGTTCCATCCTCTTACCTGTGTCTCACTGGAAGTATTGCATGATGATGTTGTTTCAGTTGTCTACATCTTCTTCTTCTGCCTCCTCTTCTTCACTGTCCACAGGCTCCACAGCTGCCACAAGATCACCATCAGGCCCATCCTCCTGCAGAAAAGGCACCTGGTGTCACAAAGCCAGGTTGTGCAACATACAGCAAGCCACGATGATCTGGCACACCTTCTTCGGTGAGTAGAATAAGGATCCACCTGTCAGATGGAGGCACCAGAATTTGGCCTTCAGGATGCCGAAGGTGTGCTCTATTATCCTCATAGTTCACCCATGTGCCTCATTGTAGCGTTCCTCTGCCCTTGTCCTGGGATTCCTCACTGGGGTCAGTAGCCATGACAGGTTGGCGTAACCAGAGTCACCTGCAAATATCGAGGGACAACTGTTAGACATCCTCCAAACATTAGGGAATCTCCCATACCCAGACAGCAAATGAAACTGTGTAGGGACTTTAGGCTGACCTATTAGCCACATACGGTGCCTCTGGAGTTGCCACATCACATAAGGGATGCTGCTATTCCTCAAAATGTAAGTGTCATGCACTGAGCCAGAATACTTGGCATTCAAATGGGAGATGTACTGGTCTGCCAAACACACCATCTGCACATTCATAGAATGGTAGCTTTTGCGGTTTATGTACACCTGTTCATTCCTGCAGGGGGGGACAAATGCCACATGTGTACCATCAATGGCACCAATCATGTTGGGGATCTGTCCCAGGGCATAAAAGTCACCTTCCACTGCGGGCAGATCCTCCACCTGAGGGAAAACAATGTAGCTGCGCATGTGTTTCAGCAGGGCAGATAACACTCTGGACAACACATTGGAGAACATTGGCTGGGACATCCCTGATGCCATGTCTACTGTTGTTTGAAAAGACCCACTGGCCAGGAAATGGAGTACTGACAGCACCTGCACTAGAGGGGGTATTCATGTGGGATGGCGGATAGCTGACATCAGGTCAGGCTCCAACTGGGCACACAGTTCCTGGATTGTTGCACGATCAAGTCTCTAAGTGATAATTATGTGTCTGTCTACCATTGTCGACAGGTCCACCAGGGGTCTGTACACAGGAGGATGCCGCCATCTCATCACCTGCCCCAGCAAACGTGCCCTATGGAGGAGAATGGTGAGCAGAGGGTCATACAACACACAGGGGGTCACTCCGACCCCGGCGGGCGGCGGGCACCGCCCGCCGGGCGGAGACCCCCAGAAGACCGCACCGCGGTCAAATGACCGCGGCGGTCATTCTGACTTTCCCGCTGGGCGGGCGAGCGACCGCCAAAAGGCCGCCCCCCGCCCAGCCGGAAAGCCCCAGCAACGATGAAGCCGGCTCCGAATGGAGCCGGCGGAGTTGGTGGTGTGCGACAGGTGCAGTGGCACCCGTCACGATTTTCAGTGTCTGCTAGGCAGACACTGAAAATCATTATAGGGCCCCCAGGGGCCCCACGACACCCATTCCCGCCATCCTGTTCCTGGCGGTTTTTACCGCCAGGACCAGGATGGCGGGAAGGTGGTCGGAATCCCCATGGCGGTGCTGCAAGCAGCGCCGCCATGGAGGATTCTTTGGGGCAGGGGTAAACCGGCTGGAAACCGCCGGTTGCCCTTTTCTGACCGCGGCTTTACCGCCGCGGTCAGAATTGCCCATGAAGCACCGCCAGCCTGTTGGCGGTGCTTCCGCAGCACTCTGCACAGGGTCAGAATGACGCCATAGTTTTCACAAGGCTGTTTAGCACAAACGTTACATTTTCTCTATGTGCCTTTGTCTGTCCATATTCCTGGCCTAAATAGGTGTGACGCAGTTACTTGGCCTGCCATGTGGCTCCCTGAAATGGCAGCTGCCTGACCTGTAAGGTGGGACAAGGGGAAATGAGGTAACTGCGCTGGCATTGTACACCATCACGGTAGGCGGTCAAAGACCGCAGCGCAATTCAGCATTGGTTATCATTGGGCCCTATGGGTTCCAGTAGCCAATGACGATGTACGCCGGCGGTGACGGTACGCACCTCCGCGGACGTGACCGCCATTTTATATCTATTCACTCACTTGATACCTGACCTTCAACAGGAGAGGACCTACACTGCAAGTGCTGCTGTGACCTGTGTCTGGAAGCGACAATGGCTACAGTGTCTGGGGAAAGTTGGACAGACTAGTGGATGGGGTCCTCCCCCAGTACACGCAACTGTACGGTCCTCCAGACAAACAGGTGAGTAAACTGTGTGCATGGTGGATGGCACATGATTGTATGGAGTGTCGTGGATGGAAGAGACAGGGGTGGGTGACAGGCCAGCATGTGAGGGTGGTGTGTGTATGTATTTCTGGGCCAGGGTGGGAGGTTTGTGGCCAATGTGTGAGAAGAAATGTATGGGGGAGTAACATCCATTTGTACTTCACTTTTCCTCTAGGTCAGCGCCCACCAGAAGAAGGGTATTTGGTGTGCCATCGCCAAGGAAGTGCAGACCCTGGGGGGCTACCATAGACGGAGCACCCACTGCCGAAAAAGATGGGAGGACCTGCCCGCTGGACCAAGAAGACGGCGGAGGCCCAGCTGGGGATGTTCTCCCAACGCAGAAGGGGTGCCCATCGCACCATGACCCCCCGATGTACCGGATCCTGGCGTTGGCATATCCGAAGTTGGATGGGCACTTGAGGGCATCACAGCAGCCACAAGAGGGTGAGTACGCTCTCATTCACCTGACTCTGCGCGCTTTATGAGGTGTCTGGGTTGGGGAGGTGGGCTGTGGGTTACCCTATGCCAGGGCAGATGCGCAAAGGTAGATCCATTGATTTGCAGCCTCTTTCCCAGTCCAACCCCAAAGGTGGTATTTGCCCTCTACACCTAGTCAGGCTCCTGTGGCTTCCAGCTGTGCATAAAATGGTTCTCAACAAATTCCCCTATGGGCATGTGCTTTTCACCTGCCCTGTCAGTGCATGGCTTAGTGCATAGGGCTGCTCCCTGAGTGTTGTATCCACCAACGGTAGTGGTGTTGCAGGCATTGACCATATGTCTCTTCTGTCTTTTTCCCCCTTTTTGTTTTGTCACCCTGCCCTTGTGTGCATTAGCATCATCTGGCGGAGGAGCAGTGGCACCGGAGCAGGAGGCAGCTGCATCCCACATGGCCCTGGAGGGTGAAGTAACAGAGTCTGAAGGCACCAGTGGGACGGAGGGCGGGGGGAGCTCCATGTTGGGGACAGGAGCAGACACCAGCGACAACGACTCCTCCTCTGATGGGAGCACCCGTGCGGTGCCGGGCATCTCTGTGCCCACCCAATCAACAGGTGCAGCAGCCACCCCTCCTACCAGCACCACCCTCCCAGCAGTCCCTCATCGAGTTTCCCGTGCCTGCTCACCCAGGATGGTGGGCATCTCCTTTGCCCCAGGCATCTCAGCCCCTGCCCCAGTCAGCCCTGCTGCCCTCAGTGATGAGGCTATTGACCTCCTGAGATCCCTCACTGTTGGGCAAGCAACCACTTTGAATGCCATCCAGGGATTTGAGAGGCATTTGCAACAAACAAATGCATACCTGGAGGCCATTCATTCTGGCGTGGCGGCCCAACAGAGAGCATTTCAGGCTCTGGCCTCAGCACTGATGGCAGCCATTGTCCCTGTGTTCAGCCTCCCCCTCCAACTTCCTCTACCCACACTCAATCCGCTGTACCTCAGCCTATCCCAAGCACACCATCAGGCCACCATGCACACTCATCAACACACAAGAGTGGACATGGCAAACATAAGCACCACACATACTGCAGGCACTCACACAAGCACCATCCCCATGCAGACATACCAACATCCACTGCCTCCACTGTGTCCCCCTCCTCCACATCCTCCTCCCTCCCTGTCTCGTCTCCACTCACACCTGCATGCACTACATCTTCATCCACTACCTCCATCACCAGCACGCCCATCACCACACACCGCTCACGTGCAATCACCACCCCCAATACCATTCACACATCCCCTGTGTCCTCTCCCAGTGTGTCTGTGAGCCCTCCTCCCAAAGTACACAAACGCAGGCACACACCCACCCAACAGCCATCCACCTCACTACAGCCTCCGGCCCATGCACCTTTGCCCAAATTCAGCAGACGTACACCTCCTACAACCACTACCTCTTCCTCCACTCCCAAACCCCCTCCATCTTTCCGTCCCAGTGTGTCTAAGAGACTCTTCCTCGCAAACTTTGACCTCTTCCCTACACCATCCCCCCTGTCCTTCCCCGAGGTCCAGGCTGTCCAGGTCCCAGCCCAGCACCTCAGCCACCAAGTCCTCCAGCACAGTGGTCTCAGCAAGTCCGGTCACATCGTGGGCGGCACGCATCAGGGCTGCCAGTGTGCCACCTAGAGAGGCCAAGGAGCAGGCCATTCCGCCACCTGCCAAGGTGAAGAAGGTGCCCACATGCCAGAGGGAGAAGCCGCACCTACCAGCAAGCAAGGGCTCCTCCAAGCCAAAAGGGGACAGTGGCAAGGCACCAGCAGCGACATCAAAGGAGGGGAAGCAACACAAGCCGAAGAGCAGGTCAGGACAGGGCACGGAGGCTCAGGCTGAGGGACCAGAGTCACCCCTTCTGTCAACCACAACATCAACCTGTACGGCGGTGGACACCGCCACCTGTACCCCCACCTGCGCGTCTGCTGCCTCACCAACAGTCCCCAGCATCATCCCCATTGGGCAGCCATCTGAGGCTGCAGGAGACGTCCTGCTGTGTCCCTCAACAGGTGCAGACACATGCACCACCGCCAGCACCTCCGCCACAGACACCGCCGCAGCCACAGCCACCTGCCCCGCGATGTGCTTAGACAGTGCCACCACAGCTGAAATGGCAATCATCCCCAGTGGCCAGCTGTCCGAGGCTGCAGGAGACGTCCTGGACCCTGCCCAGCGTACATGAGGCATGACTCCCAGCACTGTTTGTACCTGCAGGTGGCAGGCGAAGTCACAGCAGGGTGGAGTGTGTCTCTGCCTCAATGGAGTATCATGCTACCTGTTCCCAGGCAATCTCATGGCACACACACCCAGGTGAGGGAATGGGACCTGCCACACTGCATGGGAAGCACTCTGGGCACAAAGCCCCCTCCAGAACCAGTGGAGATTCACAGTGACTACCTCTGTCCTTGGCAGGACGAAGCACTCTGGGCACAAAGCCCCCTCCAGAACCAGTGGAGATTCACATCCACTACCTCAGTCCTTGGCAGGATGAAGTACTCTGGGCACAAAGCCCCCTCCAGCACCAGTGGAGAAAGGCATCCACTACCTCAGTCCTTGGCAGGATGAAGCACTCTGGGCACAAAGCCCCCTCCAGAACCAGTGGAGATTCACATCCACTACCTATGTCCTTGGCAGGATGAAGCACTCTGGGCACAAAGCACCCTCCAGAACCAGTGGAGATTCACATCCAATACCTCTGTCCTTGGCAGGATGAAGCACTCTGGGCACAAAGCTCCCTCCAGAACCAGTGTAGAAAGGCATCCACTACCTCTGTCCTTGGAAGGATGAAGCACTCTGGGCACAAAGCCCCCTCCAGAACCAGTGGAGACTGTTATCCACTTGTGAGACTGTGGCTTAGCACTCCCCAGGATAAAGCAGTGGGCAAACCACCCACTGGAGAGACTTGAGAGACTGTGGCTTTGCACAACCCAGGATAACGCACTGGGCAAACCACCCACTGGAGAGACTTGAGAGACTGTGGCTTTGCACTCCCCAGGATAACGCACTGGGCAAACCACCCACTGGAGAGACTTGAGAGACTGTGGCTTTGCACTCCCCAGGACCAATCAGTGGGCATGGAGCCCCCTCTTGGAGCAGTGGCGTCGTCCGTTCATCCGGCTGACGTGCCCCCCTCCCCCTGAGGTGCCTGTTTAATTTCCATCTGATGCCCCTGCAGTGTTCTCCCCGTTTCGAGTCAGGTATCTTGTGTGGGCTTCGCCCATGCATTTTGGGACACTGATCCACCGACAATGATTTCATTAATATCCGTACTTGTGCAGTTGGTGTACATATTTGTATATACTGATATTTGAATTTGGCCTATCTGATATTTCAATGATTACACTTGTTACAATCATTTCATTTTGTCCTTGCGTTCTTCCAAGGGGTGACGGGGTTTATATGTAATGTTGCTGCATGTATTTGCGTGAATGGTGTTGTGGGTGAGGGTGGGGGTGTTGCGTGTGTGTGTCACTCTCTTTTCCCTCCCCCCTCCCATGTGTGCTAGGTGCAGTACTCACTGTGGTCGTCGCCGGCGTCTTTGCTGCTCCTGATACCAGAGGAGGTAGACCAGCATCGGCAGGACCTGTAACTCGGGCTCCATGGCATCCTGGTTGTTCGTAAAGTGTCGAAAGGTGAATGGTTTCTGTTCCAAGTATTGTTTCCGCCATGCCTTTGATGGCGTTGGCACAGCCCCAGAAAAGGTGGCGTGTTGTAATACAGTGGGCGGAACCTTGTGTTCTGCCTGTCTGTTGGCGCAGTGTTTGTTTCTACCACCGTGGTGGTCGGAGTGTTAAAGTGGGTGTCTATGTTGGCGGTTTCCGCCATGGTTGTCATTTTTTTTTTTTTTCCGCCGGCCTGTTGGCGGTATTACCGCTGCTTTAACACCGACCACCAGGGTTGTAATGAGGGCCTTAGTGTGCAATCTGTGGTTAAATTGGTTTCTGCAAGTCAGAACTTAGGTCTGTGTATTTACCATGAAGTGAATGCTCGACTTTTAATTTGGTGGTAAATGAAAATCCTCTAATTGCTGGAGAAAATGCTGAACACAGATGAGAATGTATTGGCAGAATTACTCTCACCCTATGGTTAGTATGATAGATGAAATGACTCTGGTGATTTTAATCCATATTTAATATTTACTCAAGAATTTGGATGCTTTTCAGGTACCACCAAACTCTTAATCAGTGTAAATGCAGTTTTGTTTACATTTTTTAATTTTGTAAGTCAGTGGTGTGAGTCAATGCCTTGTGCAGCTGAGCAAAGTTCGGGATGCACCTTAAAAGAAAGCTGTTTTCTCACTCTTACCTAAAAGGAAGGAAACGTGCATCATATCACATGTTTGTGCAACTTACCGCAGGTCTCTTCTTAAATGAAAACAAACTATTTTTAGTGTTTAACTTACCATATTGGAAACTTTGATATGTCAAACGTGTGCAAAAATCTTGTAGAGCTGAAAGTCTCCAAATCTTGGATCTAAGATTGACGGAGAACTTTCTTCCACTTGCATCTAATTGAAAGGCCAAGAATCTTAAACCAAATGTTTGTGTGCCAACAGAGGCCTGCGTTTTAAAGTGCAACATAAGCCTTTTTAGGGTCGAGCCTGTGTTGCATGCGCTCGTGCATGCGTATCGCAGCGAGACGCTTTAGTATATAGAAAAGGGCTCGGAGCCCTGTCAACTATACGTCAGTGTTTTTTATTGGTTCGTGGGCTTGCTTAATAAAATCTGCTTGCTTTCATTAGTCGAAGGCACGCATATGTCATGCCTTTTCCGGTGGCTAGCCCTCCTCGAGCGCAGCGACCAAGTACAGAAAACATGCGAGGCTCGCTGTTTTCCATCGGGCTCGTGGACTTCTTTTTCTCTAATTTACGAGCGCGATCTCCCTTGGCAGAAGTCGAGTGCTTTACATAGTTAATTTCACTTTTTCAGGTTACGTACATAAATGCACTTTTGCCCGATAGGTGAAAAGTCGGGTTAGGAGTTTACAACGCGATCAGCTCTAACATGAGCAAACGCGAGACCCGTTGCATTGTAAATGCTTGTTTTAATTATAGTTAGGCCCGACTGTGAATCGGATGAGTCGAGTCCATGGGTGGGATGCTGATCTGCTTAGGCACAAGGTCACAACAGGCTTAATGTTCTAGCACCTGGATGTTTGGCATATGAGTATAGTGGGCCCATGTTTACTAGCCAGAATAATGTCCAGTAGAATACCATACTGAGTGAGGAGGAGCTGTGAAAACAAGCACAGCATGGCACCGTCTAACACAGGGCATGGCATAGAGATCAGGGAACATTCTCCCCTGTCAGGCCACACGTTTCCTTACTCTCCGACATCTCCACTTAAAATTCTACGCACTCATCTAAAATAGGTCCCTTGTTGCCATTTATCACTTGTTCAAAACAGGTAGTAAATAGGGTCTAATTGGCCATGAAATAGGGAATCTGCACACAAAAAACAACCTGAAAGTGCGCCTAGATGTTATTACCATTCAACAAAATGTCATAGTTGCATGGTTCAGGGGTGCAATTGCCTTCTGGAAATGGTAATTCTGGACCTTAATAATAACATTATTCAAAGTCCAATTTGCTAGATAAATAACTATGGCAAAATCAATGGAAACAGTGAATTTTACTTATGTACACTCATTTTATATTCTTCATGTCATATTGCCTACCTAAGCTACCTCCTACTCTTATCTATCTACAGACCTAAATTGAACCATCACAAGTTTTTTTCCCTCGAATGTAAAACCAGAACCACCTGGTCGTTTTCTGCATCCCCATTTTCACGGACAAATCTGGTCTGATTTACCACTTGCTTTTAGCAGGTGGTAAATCTGAGTAGAAGAGTGCCCTTCACAACATGGAATGGGGGCATTACAAACCTAAAAGGATGCGTTTACTATTTATCCTTTACGTATTCTTGGGACAAGACCAGCTTTCAGTGGAGTTTGGTTAGAAATTGAGAGTAACAAGGAGGAACCGACCACTGAATAGATGTTGCAGTAAAACACATTTCTTACACAGACATTGAGTTGCAGTGAGTTTTCATGATGTTGCATATACTAAGCGAGTAAACTGTGAGAACTTTGTTTTGATTTGCTTAAGGTTTGTCCGAAGCCACAGACTAGTGCCTTCAACCTGCTACATTAATACTCAGAGCTATGTGGAGTGGAATATGAAAATAAGATTTGGTTGCTGTCTTTTGGACAAAAAAACCTCTGCCTGATAATGGACTATTAGTGTTCTTTTGTCTCTAGCTCTATCTTCAATTTCTGAGATAGCAAAGCTTCTCAAAGGGTGCAGAAAGATAGCCTCTCGCTGTCCCTCAAGGAGAAAGAGATGGAGGCCTAGCCAGAAAAACTGCCTGCTCTGATGGTACCTTTGTCCGGAAATGGACATTAGTGTAGGTCCCATGGGTAAACGACGTTACGTGTGCATGAAAAGAGAACAGTATTTCAGAAATTTCTCCATCCAAACCAGGTGAAGCATTATCCTCTGCCAAACTAATACATGTTATTCCACAACAAAATAACTATATGTATCAATAGATATAGAAAAGCTAAAGGTTCCTCATTCGCTATATGAACAATTTCAGCACATCTTAATGATTAGAAGTCACAACATAAAGGATGCTCTTTAAACTTGTTCAATCAAGTACACACCCTGCTTAGGCTATGAAGAACTGACCTATTAACTGGGAGAAAAATACATGAGTTTCCACTCAGCTAACGATATGAGTGCCAAATCTTGGATTTACCTAGCGCTCATAGCAACATATTTAGCACAGAGAACATGGATGTGAACTATTTTAGCAGAGACAAAACAACATTATCAACATTAAACTGCATTGTTAACATTTTCCATTCAACTAAAAAAAGAAATACAAAGTATTTAATAAATGACACCAAAATAACTAAAAGAAAATCACAAGCTCTACATTTCCAAAAGTTAAAGCCTTTCACAGTGGAAAAACAGCATACTGTGGATGCAGAGGTGCTCAGTCAAGTCACATATATGTAATTTTATGTTCCAAAGAGTTATTTGGTCTTAGCATCAACAGGCCTGGTTTAGATCTTGGTGGACGGAGTTACTCTGTCACAAACGGGATGGCTATCCTGTCCACCGTATTACGATTCCGTTTTATTCTATCAAAATTGTAATATGGCAAATGGAATAACTGCCACGTTTGTGACAGAGTAACCCATCCACCAAGATCTAAATTCGGCCCAAAATCTCTGAGTGCCTTCAGACCCCACGAGTGATTAGCCGCGCTTAGAAATAACTGATTGATTGATTGATTGAGTAAGGCACATCTAGTTGCCTTCTTAGGTTATCAGTCTATTCAGACGCTTAGCTACTAAGACACAGACAGGAACAGCATGGGATGTTTCTTTACTAAGCATTGTTCCATTGTTCAGAAAAGTTATGCAAGTGTCAACCATCTATGACACTCAAGTAGACCTCTTTTTGGTGCTGAGTTTAGGTTAGTTAGCTTCAGAAAAAGAGGAGTTGGGTAAATTTATGTAAAGAAGCCATAGACTATTGCATAAAGTTACAACATTTTCCAGTATCCTACGTTCTGACAAGAATAATTGCAATTTTACGTTGATTTTAGTTCACGTAAATCCAAAATACAAGAAATACAAGGAAATGGAAAAATAGTAATACTTATCACTCTACACGATTGTACAGCGGACTCTGTAATGTTTCCTTAATAACAAATACCATTATGCCTAGGAAAGGTCACTAGTGCATCCGCATTGTACCTACTGGACCACTTATCTCATGGCTGAGTGACAAAATGCTAAAGGGAAAAAACAAACAAAATGTTGCATCAAAACATAAAATATAATGTCCCCCGTTACTAGCAGCAGTAGGTATGAAAGGATGTGTAGTATTTCCCTATAGGGAGGGATATATAGGACGAAGGTGACAACACCGTAAATAGGAAAACAAAACAAATGCACCTTGGCTAGTTTGCACACAACGGTTCAAGCATTTTGAGGAATTTTGGCTAACTTGAGGTATAAGAATGAAGGAAGGGCTCTTGCCAAATGATGGATTGAAAACCCACGCAGAAGTGGAAGTCAGTAGAGTAGGAGATGTCAATGGATTAAAAAATGGGGTGGCTCCAGTGGAATAGGCATTCTTCTTCCTCATGTGGGAGCTCATGTTCAGGCCTCAACCTCAAAGGCTGATAGCAACAAGATTTGTGGCTATATGGATTGGAAGGTCCCTATCCAGTCCTGTAGATGCACCTGTCATATGAGGCTGTGCTATGCATTTTAGTTATCCATTTGTTATTGCATCAGATGTGGTGACCACCAGTGTTGCAGTACACATCTCTTCACTACAGTGATAGCCATGGTTGTCAGGAGCTATGCATGGTTTGTTAGTGTGGGAGAGTCAGTAGTGTCATGAAGTAGGACCAGATTCCTTGTCAATGGTATCCCTATAGTATTGCTGAGCATCATATCAACCTAAGACCAAAAGGTACATAGGTTTGAACAGGCAAACATAATGTGTGGTGTACTGTAGTTAAGTTGGGAACACCTCAAGTAATTTGAGTGATGATGTAGCCCTTCATTCTATAGTTTGTGTAGTATCCAATATGCATCAACAATGTTTCAGGTAGACAGAATTTCATTCTAGTTTCCCTCATGCCTTTTTCTAAATTCTCTATTATGTCTTCTCAGTCCTTTTCTGTGCATTCTGTATGGCGTGGTTCCTGTAATTTGTTGCACAGATTTTGTAGGATTGGGTTAGAGTGTAGGTGATTTACCCATAAGTTATAAAATCCTAATGTCACCCCTTCCTTTAGCCCTCAGGGCAATAAGAGTTAACAGAAGAATCCAGGAGGATCCAGGGCAATGGCCCCAACTGTTTGTGGAAACAGTTCATCAGCTGCATGTATCTCTACTTATGAGCCAAGGGCAGGTGGAATTCTGCTTGTAGGTGTTGAAAGGACTTTATCCCTCCCTGATGTAGAAACTAATTCGAGGCAAGATGACCACTGTTAGACCTGACAGCCTTAGGGTGGTCGTCCCCCAACTTTTTGCCTGCCTCCCTCCACTTTTGTGACACTGTTTTTGCTTGTTTTAGGACTCTGCGCACTTTACCACTGCTAACCAGTGCTAAAGTGCATATGCTCTCTTCCTTCAAACATGGTACCATTGGCTCATATCTAATTGCCATATTTATTTAATTTACCTGTAAGTCCCTAGTAAAGGCACTACACGTGCCCAGGGCCTGTAAATTGAATGCTACTAGTGGGCCTGCAGCACTGATTGTGCCACCCACAGAAGTAGCCCCATGACCATGTCTCAGGCCTGCCATTGCAAGGCCTATATGTGCAAACCGACTTGGCATTTAAAAGTACTTGCCAAGCCTTAAACTCCCCTTTTTCGACATGTAAGTCACCCTTAAGGTAGGCCCTAGGTAACCCATAGGACAGGGTGCTATGTAGGTGAAAGACAGGACATATACATGTGTTTTGTATATGTCCTGGTAGTGGAAAACTCCTAAATTCATTTACAACTACTGTGAGGTCTGCTCCTTTCATAGGCTAGCATTAGGTCGGCTCTCATATGCTATTTGAGTGGTGGCTTCTGATCAGAAAGGAGTAAACATGTCATGTTTAGTATGGCCAGAATGATGATAGAAACTCCTGCTTATTGGTGAGGCTGGATTTTATATTACTATTTCAGAAATGCCACTTTTAGAAAATGAGCATTTCTCTGCACTTAAAATCCATATGTGCCTTACAGCCAGTCTCCAATCAATGCCTGAACTGGGTTAGTTGACAGCTCACTTGTGTATTTCGCCCAGACAACCACAAACACAGGATACTCTGTCACACCTGCAATCATCTGCATACTGAATGGGTCTTCCTGGGCTGGAAGGGTGGAGGGCCTGACACTTATTTCAAAGGCTAGTGGCCTGCCCTCACACAATGGACTGCCAAACCCCCTACTGGGACCTTGGCAGACAGAACTGGACTGAAAAGGGGACCTTGTGCACTTCAAAACCACTCTTTGAAGTCTCCCCCACTTCAAAGGAATTTTTGGGTATATAAACTGGGTCTCTGACCCCACCAGATTAGACACTTGTGGACCAGATCCTCCAACCTGTCAAGAGGAACAGCCTGGCTGCCCAAAGGACTCACCTGGACTGCTTTGTTATGAAGGACTGCTGCCTTGCTGTTGCCCTGCTGTCTTGCTGGCCTCTTACTTTGCTGGGAAGTGCTCTACAAGGGCTTGGATTGGGCTTTGCTCCTGTTTTGTGAAGTCTCAGGGCCAAAAAGACTTCTCCTCTTCAAGGAAACTCCTTGTGCAACGAAAATCAATGCACAGCCTGCCGGAAATGATGCTCAGCCTGCCCTGTGATGAGAAAACCACTGCACAGCTGAGCCGGAACGACTCAGCCCACCTTCCCGAGTGAAGATTGAGCAGCACCTGCGTTGTAACTGGAAATTCGATACACAGCCATACCGGATCGACGCACAGCTGAGCCAGAACGACACAGCCCGACTTCCTGAGTAAAGAATCGATGCAGAGCCTGCTGTGTGACAGAAAATTCAACGCAACACGTACCGGATCGACGCAATAGCTGTGACTTCGCCCCGCATTCCTAAGATTTCCACGCATCGTCGCTGGGCATCAAAAGAACCCCACATCGCAGTGAGGACCCAAGACTGCATGCCGGAAATCAACACAAAGCTTCTTAAAGCATGGGAAGAAACAATGCATCGTCTGTGCCACGTCAGAAAATCAGACGCACATTTTTCCATGCATTTCCTCCTCTGCAAGCTCCGTGCGTATAATTTTGATGCAAACCAGGTACTTTGTGCACACAAGAGACAACTGTTGGTTTTTAAGATTTAAGACTCTTTTTAACGTGCAGAAGTGATATTTCAACTGGTGCTTTTTGAATCATTATTGTTTTGACCTTAATTTAACCAGATAAATATCATATATTTTTCTAAACTTGTATGTTTCTATTTTTGTGGTGTTTTCACTGTGTTATTGCATGATTTATTGCACAAATACTTTACACTTTGTTTTCTAAGTTGGGCCTGACTGCTCAGTGCCAGGCTAACAGAGGTTGGGCACAGGATAACTTGGATTGTATGTGACTTACCCTGACTAGGACTGTGGTCCCTAGTTGGGCAAAGGTGAATACCTCTGCCAACTAGAGAACCATTTCTAACAACCAGCCTTCTGCAATGGCTACGTTTCAATAGGTTAGCCTTTTATACAGGTGCTGGTATTGTTCCAGATAGTTGCATGGGTGTTCATATTTCTATCTACCTTTAGAAATGTATGTGAGTCTAGAATGGTTCGCAACGTAGTTTGTATGATGGGGGTTTGTGTCAATGTGAATGGTGTCCTGTTTTTATGTAAAACTTGGATTCAAGGGGTACTCTGCATGAGGCTACATTCAATGATAACACATAGGGTTGCATCTCCTGTCTTTGGCCACATGTGTGCTAGCTGTGAAGGAGGAAAAGCCATGTAGTAGTATTCCTTACATGGTAAGTTGAGACCTCCATGTATCTATGGGCCATCAGTTGTGAGATATTCTGTGGGTTTCATGTTACTCCTTTCAATTCCGTGGCCCTGATTTGCAAAGGTAACCCTACACTATTTTGCAAGTTTATGATTTTTTGCTATTCATAAACACATTTTATGAGTAGTATCTTTACAGTTGCAGATTCTTCACATCCGTGGCAGTAATGAACTGTTCTGTAAACAGAATATAGAATATTTACAAGAAACTGGTGCATCAGCTCTGATGTGCCTATTTCCTTGCCCTGCCCTGCGCCCCACTAACAACACCATGGTAGTTCTGAATTTACAATACAGCACACCATGGCGCTTGTTAGCACAATTGTGCCAAATGTTTTGGCGCAGTTGTGGCGCTTTGCTGGACTAGTGCCAAAAATGTTGGCGCTAGTCCAGCCAAGCTCAGAGAGACCCATAGGAGACAGCACTAATGACAGTTTAACACCTGCTCTGGGTAGGCATTACAAAATGACACTAGAACTGCGCAGTGAGATCTTGTAGCTTTCACTGCGCCATTTTTTTGGGCCTCCTTGTGGGGAAACACCTTCCTTGCATACATTATGCCGGGCGAAAGTTTAATGTGGCGCAGGGGTTTACAAAGTGGTGCAATGGTACCAGTGCTCCTCTTTGTAAATATGGTGCAGGGTTTGGGCCTGTTAGCCCTGTCGTAGCATAAACAAAATGAAGCTACGGCGGTGCTAAGGGGCACAAGAGGCTTGTAAATATGCCCCATAGGTTGGTCACTTGCAGCCATCAGGACATAGGTAGCAACCCAATTTTTATATTCAATAGTGCAAAAGCTCCTACAGCACCATCACTCAAAAAGCAATGCAGGGAGAGAGTGGCACAATTACTTTGGAGAAACACTTATAGGAAGCCACCATAAAATCAAGCAATTTCTAGAAATATCCATGAAATAACAAAGCCTATGCAAAACCTTGCTAAATAACGACACAGAGATAGCATGGATCAGCCCTGTACTTGTGCCCCAGGACCTGGGATCCGTAACTAAGGAAGTTGAAAAAGTGGCTGCCCATCCAACTGCAGAACATCAGGCCAGTTCTACTCTCTTGGAGGCTAGCGGCGGTGAAAAGGAACAAGATGCTACGAATTATTGGACTGTTGATTGTTCTAGGGCGAATAGGATAAGAGGCACCAGCGAAATGGACCCCAGTTCTGCTCATACCGCAATTGATCTGCCACTGAAACTAGCCCCTTAGTAGCACTGATAACCAACATTCCCAATTTGCAACCAACTATCACAAAATCATTTGCACAGCTGAAAAATAATGTACTACATTGGTTAAAAGCTTATGCAGACTTTTCCTGCTGTCTAGCTCCTACTGTATTAATGGTGAGGAGGGGCCATGGGTGGGTATGACACACAAGCAGTGGGCAGGTGATTGTATAAATGTAAATTTTAGCTCAGCCATAAACAGCTTGATTCCAACCACCAGTATGTTTACAATAGGTCCAGAGGCCGATTTTTGCAACCACTTGAGCCATTCTATCCTTAGGCAAGTTTAGCACAGCCCCTCAGTCTAATGCATGGCATACATTGACTCACTATAGGTAGAAATGCTAGAGTTATTGCAACTGGTCATTTGAACTGCCAGATAGAGGGCTCCTTGTCTGAGATGGATTGATGGCAGGGGTTGAATTTATCTTCCACTAATGGGGGACCACAGGGGTTTCGGACGCCTTGCGCATTGCTTTCTAGACACAAGTATTTTCCATAAGCCTCAACCGAAGAAGGGCATAGCCCTTCTTCCAACAAGCCCCAGTCTATCTTTCAGGTTACCGGATGCTAATCACCCCCATTAGGAAGACCACCCATAAATACTTTAGGAACCTTTTCAGATACAAAACCAAATATCCAAGATAATATGTCCAGGATTGTGAGTTGAAATATAGTGGAGATCGGACCGAAGCTCACTAACCCATTTTGGGTGGACTTTATAGATCAACATCAGATATGGATTTTTCAAGAAGCCTGAGCATTAGAGCCCAAGTATAGGAGTGGTTTTAAGTGCTTTTGGGTCCCCGCTTGCAAGGTGACTACAGGGAGGGTTTTGGTAGGTCTATTAATATAAGTAAGTGGCACACTGAAATGTACTGTGAACCAACTATATTTGAGGTCGAACAATATGCAGGGTCTTGTTCATTCAATAACTAAAGAGGTTTCGAATTGGTGATCAACTCATATAACAGAAGTGTGGGGAAAAACAGTGAATCAGAAACACTACATAATTTGGACAGTATTCTTTCAGGCTTTAATGAGGGCTATAATTTGATGGTACTGGGGTATTTCAATATTACTTTCAAGTTCTACTCAGCAGGCCAGAATATAACCTTGGATGAAGATAAAATATGGGGTATACCAGAACTAACTGCTCCCCCTAAGTATATGCTAACCAGAGCGGCCTTACAGGTAGTGGATATAACTTTAGCACATGGGTTCCGAGCGTGTAATGGTTGCTGGCTCTTGGATGCCCAATTGGCCCCAAAATTTAGGTGAGGGAAATACACAAATCATAAAGACTGCATACTATTAGAGATTAGGCTGTGGGAATATTTGACTGATATGGAGGTTTTAGAAAATGAAAAAAGTGATCATGGTTCCCTAATACTTTCTGTTTGTAAACTTTTGCCTTCCATTGCTACCTCCAATTCAGGGGACAGATGTACAACTCAGGATGACCAACAACAGGAGAAATGTCAAATGGGAGGCAGCTAAATGTTCTCCTCCCACAATCACTTTATTGTATCAGACTCTTGTTAAACACATGGAATCTATGATTCTGCATGGGGGGGACCGTGGGAGGATAGTTGAAGAGCATCTGACTTTTTATGACTCCCTTAAAAGACTATTTCTGTCAGATGCCTTTGGAAAGACTAGGTCCAGCTTCACCAATGGATGGTTCACTAAAAGATGAAGAGAAGCTCAGAATAATCTGCTTAAATCCATTAGAACTGGCAACAGAAGTGAGATCACAACAACCGGAGCAGCTTACAGGTGGAAAATGACTCAAGCTACGAGAGTGTGGGAGGGGGATCGCCGGAACGAATCCTAAAAGTTGCTAGGACTAATGATCAGAGGTGTTTCTGGAAGTTGGTTAGCAGCTGTAATGAGAAAGTTTTCCACTAGTTGGGTCTCCAATACTCCCGGGAGAATGGATTTCACACTTTAGTTCCCGTTATACAGTTCCTGATGAGTCTTACTATATAAACCCTACATTAATACTGTTTGGAATGCAGTTGCAGCTGGTTCCCCGATCCCACCAACATGGAAAAGCACTGTAATAGTGCCTATATTTTAAAAGGGCAGTCCAAGTGATCCATACAACTTCAGGCCAAATAGTTTGCTGGATAATTTGCAGAAGATTTTCTGCAAATAAATTCTAGATTGGCTATTAGAGTAGATGGACGAAAGGGGCGCAATTTCAAATCTGCAGGCAGGATTCAGATCCTCAATTAGCGCAATGGACGAGTTTTCAGATTTCTCCAGATCAAGTGGAATACTTGGATATTGGCGGAGGAGGCCTGTTTGTAGGTTTTATTGACCTTCGTGTGGCCTTCAATTTAATCACATGAAGAAAGCTATTGGGTGTGCTACAAGAGAAAGGGGTCCAGTGAGGATTATTATGCCTGATTATCCACCTCCATGAGGGAAATTATTCTAGGGTTAGGCATGGCTGTGAGGGTTTAGTCCATAGACTCAGTTAAGATAGAGGGGGGGAGTACGCCAGGGCTGTGGTATGGCCCGCACACTCCTTTTGTATATTAAAAACTGCATAGGTTATTTAATCTGCTGTGTTAATGATTCCCTGACCAGGGTAGGTCTTCAGAATTTAGGGCCAGATGTACCAAAGGATTTTACCCATTCTGTGTCTATGGGAAAAAGCTTTCGTACATATGGCCCTTAGTAACTAGTTTCTGTGCATTCTGTGGGGATTTGGGGTTTGAGGTTTATGCAGCTAACACAAAGCTGATGATTTAACTAGGAGGAGAAAGCTGAATGCTAAGTTTACCCTGGATAACGAGAGTTTAGAGAGGGACACTGAATTTGATAACCTGGGTGTGAGATTAGGGGACTCTGACTCATGGGACCCACATGTAACCAAAAGCTTGCATGCCATGACCCACAAGGGTGGTGCTATTGTTAGGATGGCTAAAAAAGCACCGTATTTCCCATTAAATCCTGCAATTGATATATATAAAATGCAGGTGAGGTGTGGGGCCTTATATGGGGCTGAGCTGTGGGGGCAGAGTAATTTGAATATACTTAGTGTAAAGGAAAACAATTTTTTAAGAAACATCACTGGGATGGGGAGAGGTACCCTCTTACTGCCCCTCAGATTTGACTTGGGTATCCATCCTATAACAGATTTGGCAAAGCTGAGAACCCTGCAATATTGGATCCGCATGTGGAAAATAAAAGAATTGTGAACTATAGGGACGGCCTCAGTGAGATATTGGGGCTGCCACAAGCAGTACAAAAGATTGGCTGGCTGAGGAATATAAGGAACACCTGGGCCTTATAGTATTTTGGGCTACTCCAAATGCACTTTCCCCAAATTATATGTCTCTTGCAAAGCACAAATTCTGGGTGTGGGCCTCTTCCCAGACTGCCGAGACAAGCAATAGAGGTTCATTAACTAGTGGTTTACTACAATTTAAACATGAACCCTACGCCAAGGGTTTCTGGATGTCATTAGATCTGCGCAGATTCGATCTCTGTTTTTACAGTTTAGGTACGGCACCTTGTCCATAGCTGCCTTGGCTGCTCGCTGGGCTTCCCTGGCAGAGGGTGCCAAAAATTGTAAATTCTTCAGGGATACTAAAGAAACAGATGGGCACTAGATACATTGTCCTGAGGCATAGGTGGATAGTTACTTTACTTAAAGTTCTTTCCATATCAGATTGAGTTTCTGCCCTAAGAATCAACAAGAGTCACGCTTCAGCACTGATTGTAGTAATAGTAGATGTCTCTAAATTTTTGTTTGCAGCTTGGTTAATCAGGCAGAAAGAATAGTTGTTATAGCCCAGGAGTCCATGAGTATACAATGAACCTAAAGTAAATTTCACAAGAAGTTTATATATATATATATATATATATAGATATATAGATATATATATATATTGTGCTGTTTTGAAAGTTTTTACCATACGTGTTTTATTCTTATAAATTCTAGTTTTCGGAAGAAGCCTTTTTTTAATAGCATTAGATAGTTGATAATGCTTTTATTGTGATGTACGATCATGAAATTTTGTACTTTGAGCCGTCAATAAACTTGAATTTGAACAAAGCCTACAATAACTAAGGCTAGGATAATCCCTAATACAACTAAAACTAAAAAGGTCCAAAAAAACTACACAAATATGCAAATGCTAGCAAATAAAGTATGCAAGGACTTACCTACCTTGAAACAATACCCAGAAGAATACTATAAAAATAAAAGAAAAGAAAAACACACTAAAACCTGACAAAAGCAAATGAAACATTAAAAACTATTCAATTTTATGAATAGTAAGTTATTTACAAAATGTTATAACTCTGAATAAAATTATTAAATAAAAAGGAACAAGACATCAGAATGATAAGAAGTGACAGTAATTATTATTTATAAAACATTTTCTCCAAATAAAACAACTAATGTGAAATAAAATAAAACAGTATAAAAAAGTAACACAATAACATTACACATAATTACACATACTTATGAAAAAGCAAAATATAAGGAAACCCAATACAATTAAAAAAATTGTACTCAACAAATAAATACTGTACAAAATAGAATTAGTCACAATTTTGTGGCATAACTAAATTAAAACTACTCATGTCACTTAGCTTAATAATTCCAACTCCAAACTTAACCTTGAGGAAAGTGCTCAACCTTGAAGGAGTAAGGTTTACTATTCTTCCTCCCAATTTTACCACATTGGGGACTGCGTTGCACTCTTTGGGGAGTGGGGGTCAAATGCACTATTCCAACTGTGATCATAACCACATTTGGGAAAATGCTGAAATAAGAGGGGTCTAGATTTGCTAATATTGCTCCAAACTTAACTACACTGGGGTAGATGTTGGACTTTTGGTATTTTATACTTACTATTACCTCACTGAACCTAACCAAATTGGGGAAAGTAATATCATTTGGGTAGGTAGGTAATTGTAATAATCACAAGTGAATCGTACCCACATTCCATCAAATCAAACATAACGGATAAAAATAAAATATTTGCACTAAACCGATTTCTTACAATTAATAGCATCTATGACACTTTGAAGTGCATTACATAAAAAACACAAACATGATTACATTGAAGCAATTAGATTGCTAATTTTAAATTGCATGTGAAGGTAATTGCATATACAAATTAACAACACAGCAATAAATAAAATAAAATGTTTAAAAATTAAAAGTAATGATAAATTAAAACACATGATTCTAAAAGCTGATTAAAAAAATTATGTTTATGACACTTAGAAGTACTTCACATAAAAAACAGCACAAGAAGATTACAAATAAAGCCAAAAAAGCTGCTCCATATTTACAATGCTTGCATTGCACCACTTTGTAACCTCTTGCGCCACATTATACCAGCGCCAGGCATAATGTATGCAAGGTGGGGTGTTCCGGCGCTAGGTGGGGCCGAAGAAATGGTGCAAAAAAAATCTAAGAGATTTTTTTTGCGTCATTTTTCTTGCCATTTTTAATGCCTGCTCAGAGCAGGTGTTAAAGGGAGCCTACCATTGTTTTCAATGGGCCTCTGGGAGCCTTCCAAGATTAGTGTCAACATTTTTTATACTAATCCTGCAAAGCGCTGGACTAGCATAAAAAATTATGACACTAGTACCCCTGACTCCTGCCATGGTGTGCCGTATTTTAAATATGGTGAACACATGATGGCGTTGGGGGGGCACTAATGGGGGCAAGAAAGGACTTGTCATAAATCTGCCCCTTAATGTCAGCAAAATGGAAATAATCCAACACAAATTCGTAAAAATAGGAAATACTCTCATCTTTAAAATTAAAGGAAAATGACAACGATCCAATGTAGGGAGCTGGAGATATGAGTGTTTAAAGAGTAAATAAAAAAATGTGCTTTCAATTGCTTGAAAGTGAAAAGTGCCAATTGCGACCATCTGGTCGCTCCTTACCGGGTCCAAGTCAAAGTTTGAGACCAACCGCAATGGAGGTCTAGTCGAAGTCGCTGAGCGGCAGGCCTCAGTAAAAATTTTACCTTCAGACTTAGGGCCTGATTTAGAAGTCGGCAGAGGGAATACTCTGTCATAAAGTGATGGATCTCCTGTCTGCCGTATTATAATCCCCATGGGATAGAATGGGATTGTTATACAGAAGATTGGATATCTATCACATTTGTGACAGAGAATTCCCCTCCACAGACTTCCAAATCAGGCCCTTAGTCTTCTTTTCTGATCTCTCAACGTCGAGCAAGTCTCCCTCTCAAACCGGCTTGTGTTTCGACGGCAGCGGCTTGGCTCAGTGGGATGCCTCAGTCAACTCCTGGAAGTCTCGCTGATGGTGAAAAGCTCCAAAGCTTCAATGGGGTAAACCTGAAATTGAGGCCGGGTCGTGGTTGACATCGCCGTCTTTGCTCTGGATGACAGGTCGTCACCTTATGGAGATTATTTTAAAAAATGCTCTAAATCACTTCAAACTTCTGGATCTTCTTCCAGAAGTTTCTTTTGGGGGTCCTGAAGTGTCCACTACCTTAATGCAAGGTTCCAGAAGGTCTGAGTTGTGCCTTGAATGTTGAGACTACAATTTTCACAATGCACCCGGTGAAATCCTTAAAAATCCACTGGATGCTGGTCAGCTGGGCTCTTCTTCAGGAGTTGATGCAGGTGACTCTTGGTAGCTCCTTTAAACATGTTACTTACAAGGAGTCCACTCCTGAATCCTTTGAAGCAAGGCAAAGTCCTTTCTTGTTGAATCCCGGAGTGTGCTGCCGGTGCAGTCCTTGTTGGTGCAGACCAGGGGCTCAGCAGGGCAGTCCTTCTTCTTTTTGTTTGCAGCCAGTGATCTGAGTTGCTGGGCAGCTCTCCCACTTTTTCCCAGTTTCTGGGCTGGCAAGAAGGGGTGCACTCTCACCAATGAGGTACAGGAAGCTATGCTCTGTTGTGACCACTTCCTGCAAAGTGTGTGACATTTGTGCCCCAGAAATCACTGTTCCACAAAAATCCAAAATGGAGAAAATTTCTCCTGGAGGTTCAGGACTAGCTAAGTCCACGCACAGGTGTGGCTAACTTTCTCTTACATTCCCCGTCCAGACGCTCACCATAACTATTTACTGAGGCTTCCACTTGGATGGTGGTGTAGGAAATGTGGAAGATCTGGTTCCTGTCCCTACTGTCTTTCCCTGCTTTGAAGACCAATTTGGCTATCCATCCCCCTTCCTGCTCTGGCATCTATTGCTGCAGGTCTTGTCCCAGCAGATGGTTCCTTTGTCTCAGCGCAGGCCTCATCACATCTCATTAAGGCAGCTTGGCTCAGCCTATCAATGGCTGACCAATCAGGAAAGGCTACTACAGGGCTGATTTTACTTAACTTTAGAAAAGAGTTCTAAACATTTTCCCTGTAATAATCTGAATACATCTAACCTTGGCAAGTTGTTCTAAGTATTCTAAGTAATTAATTTGACACCTTGAATGATATTCTTAGCTCACTCCTATCAAAAGATGGACTTTATTAATTTTAAATAAAGCCTTCCAATTTAGCCTATGGAGCTAATGAGCAAGAGACAAATAAGATGAAAAGAACAAAGACTTTCTGTGTATTCTTGATTTTTTTAAAGTGCTTTTTCTTCTACTCATGACTATATAAATTTACCTTTCGGCTTCCAAACAAATTTGCACTAGAAAACGGCTGTTTTGTTTCTGCCTCTGGCTGCTTGGATTTTTCTCCTAGTTTCCCTTATACTATATTAAGCCCCCCCTTCAACAAGGGAACTTGGCAAAATACACCTCAGTATTTGGAAAGTGTGTGTAGCTCTTGGTTCTGGCTTAAAAATCGATTAGTTTACATGTGCAAAAAGCAGTATTTTAGTTGCATGAGAATTTGGCCTTATCTGAAGAGGTGCATCAGGAATCTAGAAAGTCTGGATTGAGCCTGCCTGTTTCCAAGGAGGTTCTAAAAAGAGCAGCACCTCCATGCACCCACCACCAGCAGTCTCTGCCTTAGGGCCTCTTGCCCTTATATACGTTTTTAGTGGTTGTTGCTTCTTTTGCTCTGATTGGTTGCTAGAGCTAAGGTTTCTATTGGACTAACAGCTTAGAGTTTGAGTTCTGACTGGCTGTTAGGACCCGGTTTCCTATTGGACTTACGGCTTAGAGCTTTGGTTTTGATTGGCTAATAGAGCTAGGGCTGTGGTTGGTTAATATGGCATGGGCCCCCATTGGCTCTAGGGTTTAGGGTAAGGTTTCTGATTGGTTAGGGTCAGGGACAGCCTTCCAGTGGCCAATAGTGCTATTTAAGTTTAGGGTTCTGGGCATCTCAGCCCAGTTGTCGAAGCTTGGGCGGAGAGGACAAGGGCAGTTGCCTGTTTGGGCCTGTTTGGGTTGAGCCTAGCACCAGAGATGCTGCCCAATTTTTCCTTTACCAGCAACCACCTTGAGCCTTCCACATCCAAAAACCTCCAAACACAGCAAAGGCATTCTACTCACGTACCACAAACGTGACTCATACATAGTTTAATGTCTCAAAAACACTACAAACCATTTCTCTACACCCTCCTACCCTAACTACAACACTATTGCAACTTCATTCTCACACAAAACACAAATATGTCCTTTACCATTAATAAATCAACACATCATCAACACAACACAGAGATACATTATACATAACTTTAATACATCCAGACACACACTCCCTAGTCATACTAAATACCAGCTCTATCCTAACAGACCCTTTTCTGCCATGACAAAACCTATACACAGCTCTACTTTTTATCAAAAACACACAACAAACAATTCTTACTCATCACTCTACCACACGTATTAACTCTTCCAGTGATCAAATCTAACACAAACATTCGTAGGTGTTGTCCATCCTCTTTTACCCACCACATACACTCTTCTCCAAAACACATCATAATCCACTGTTCAATTCAAATACCACTCAGAAGCAGTACTTTAAATACAAATCCTTCTTAGAAAACCATTACATCAATATCTCTCCACACTGCTCCACAAAGATAAAACAAAAGACACACACCAGCACAGCCAAAATCACAAATCACACACTTTCATAATAAAACCATTACATCAATATCTCTCCTCACTGCTCCACAAAGATAAAACAAAATACACACACCAGCACAGCCAAAATCACAAATCACACACTTTCATAATAATTCTTATCACAAATTAGAAGCATACACCTACTCCTTCCCTTATGACAATACAAATAATACACATCCTAATCCATCTTTACTCCAAAATGTTTTAACTTCATCAAAACAACAACAAATACACCAACACAGCATTTCTCATTCACCCACCTCTCATCCATTGCACAATTTAGAGCCTTAGTATATGACCCACATGTTCCACCTTCACCCCAACCCATAATCCTCCCACCCTAAACAGACACAAACAAAATAAAAAACATACCTTTCTTCACAAGTTTGCATCCCCATGTCTATTACACATCAAGGCTACTCTACAAAAACAACACAACTCACCATCTCACTCTCAATCATCATTTCCACCACCAACACATGCGGACCCAATAAAATGCGTTCTAAGCCTGCTGGACGAATAACACAATCCAGAAAGGCAACAATATTGCGACCCTCACGCAGTTAATACCAGCACTAATGACACACCTACTACAAGTTCAAAACTTACTGCTCACTCTTCTACACAAAAACGTCATATAACCACCAAAACCTTTCTCAGACACGTTTTTAGATACAGTTTCAAACCCCCTAACACTATATTCCAACCTATGCATTCTTTATGACCTTAACAATTGGTTTGACAAAGCCAGTATGCCTCATCCAAAAACTATAATCACCGGCCTAGTCACACTGAACCTACACCAGATCATGCACAATCCCACACACATCGCTGGACACATCCTAGAGCTAGTTACCTTTCAAAGGATCACCCCACTCACATGGTCAGAGTACCATTTGGTAGCTCTCCAACATAAAACACTTCACATCAACACACCCAAGACCACCTTACATGCATTGACCTATCAACCATGGAACAAACTCAATTTTGAATACTTAGAAACACAACTACCAGCCAACACAGATCTAGACACAATAAGTTCTGTTCAAAAACTTTATGAGTGGCTACAGGAAGCTGTTGCTATCCTAATACCACTCAGAACAACAAAACAAGACAAAAGAAAATGAGCACCTTGGAGCAATACAGAACTAAAAAAGATAAAACAAAAAATCAGAAGGCTGCAGTGAACCTGGCTCAAAACAATCAGCAATCAAGACAAACTTCACCTTCGCAAACTTAAAAGAATTTACAAATCAACAATCAAAAAAGCTAAAAAAAAAGGTAATATTCAGACAGAATTCAAAATGCTAAATCTGCAAATGTATTATTTTATAAAATTCTCATGAATTTTGTAAACCTCAATGAATTCACAGACAAACTGGCAAATCATTACACAACTAAAGCAGACATATTTAAAACAAAGGAAAACTACCAGCACCAACCCATTTCCAAAACTCCCCTCCAAGAGTGAGCCTATCCAACCTCTGCATTCCTTGAAACAAATATCATCAAATGAATTTATGCATCTGGTTAAAGCAAGCAGGCCTTCCGGCTGCCTTTCAGACACTTGTTCACCACACATTTTCAAGAGCATTCTTTTATCTACCTCTACTACCACACCAGTAAGAAGAGAGGCGTACAGGTGCCCATTATTAAAGATAACAAACCTGTACCCGCATGACCCCAACAATTACAGACCAATTACATATGGACCTTACCTGTCCAAACTGAAAGATAGAGCAGCATTTCCCACCAGATGTCACAATTCATTGAAGATAACTCCATGCTTTCAGACTACCAAACTGGATTCCGCCCAGAATGAGGCACAGAATCTGCCCTCATCACTATGTGAGATGACCTTAAAAACACAGTTGTTCGCTATAGAGTTGCTGCACTACTTCTTTTGAACCTCTCAGCTGACTTTTACACAGTTGACCATGATAGCCTAATACAAAGACTCTATGAAGCCGGCATAGTGGGGATTGCCCTTGACTTGGTCACATCCTACCTTCAAAACAGAACAAATGTCATCCGTATCCCCCCTTTCTCATCCAATCTGTACTTCACAAAAGCAGGGGTCCCGCAAGGCTCAATCATCTCATCCATGCTTTTCAAAATCTACAAGAAGTAAATACTGGCAATAATCAATGAATTGTAGCTCACGTGCTACAATTATGCAGATGAGATGCAAATACTCCTTAACCTGGATCATCCAAAGACACTGGAAACTCGCAAATTTTCAGTTGCCTCAAAGGTGTTGATCAGTGGATGACATGGAGAAATCTCAAACTGAATGCTTTCAAAACGGAAATACTCACTTGTGGTGATTGGAAAAATTATGACCCACTCTGTGCCTTGCCTGATGATCTGGGGCCACCCCCTAAAGTATCTAAGGAAGTAAGAAACCTGAGAATTACAATGGACTCCAAATTAACAATGCATGCCCAAGTGGGAAAATTAGCAGGATCAAGCACCATCACAACGAAATCTCTGTGATGCATCTTCCCCAAATTGGATTTCCACCAAAGGTCCAGGCTACCATGGCTCCTGTAATGTCTAAACTGGGTTATGCCAATGGAGTCTTCTGTAGATCATCTGTATCTATTATGAAAAAACTACAATGAATTCAGAAGTCTGCAACCAGACTACTCCTACAAGTAAAGCCACAAGCCCATGTGTCCCCTGCCTTGTGGGTCGTATATTGGTTACCGGTGGCCAGAAGATCCACCATTAAGCTGTTTTGTATCACCCCCAAAGCAATACATGGTTTTCATCATGAATAAAATCACCAAATACATTCAACAAAGGAACCCCTGCTCAAGACTGGCACCTCTCCTCAAACCACCCCCATACAAGAAAAAAACAATAGGTGGTACATATTTTTCTGTTTAAACAGCCAAACTATGCAATTCATTACCCCTAAATATAAGATCCACAGATAACTATCTTATCTTGAGAGGACTACTCTAAAGTTGGCTCTTTCCTGCATAACCACCATATTCAAACAGCAATGTACTGAATATCCCTGTGTATGCAAACATTTAAAATGTGATTATGTGTATATCTTTGTACAAATATGTATAATAAATATATACATATGTATGTATATATATATATATATATATATATATATATACATATTAACTTAAAAAAACAAAGGTTACAGGGTCGTTATAGTTAGGTTAACATTTTAACTGTAAACAACATAGAAGTTCAGCTGTCATAGTTAAAGTTATCTCACGTAACTATAAATCCTTCCCTAAGGTAACTATAACACACACTGCCCAACATACATTATTAGTTTAGCCCCAGAAAGGTGGTGGTCCCGTTGGCTGTTGGGGGGGCAGTGTGGCACCCTCATTGATTTAATTTAAAGTCCCAGGAAGGTGGTGGGTCCTGCGGATGCAGGGGGTTTGGGTGGCCTCCTCGCATTGATTTAGTGTAGAGCATGGGGAGGTTGAGGTCCCCGGGCTGCATGGGGACCAGGAGGCCCCCCTGTATTCAAAATGTAAATGCCCCTAGGACCTGGCCTCCGAGGGGCTGTATTTAAAACAGTGCAGGAGCCCGGGCTTGTTTTTTGGGGGGAATTTTCAATGTATCTGCTAATCTGCTGCGTCTCCCACCAAACATTTTGTTTAAATGCTTTTTTGTTCTGGGGTGCCTCTCTGAGACCCCAGCACCAGAGCTAAAGGACCAGGGTGTTCCTACCTTGGCCCCTTTTCTTATTTTTTATCTTTTTTTCTGGGACTCGTCTGAATCCAAGTCAAGATGGCAGCCAACACTTTCTTGTTGAAGTGTTGTCAGTCAATCAGATCTCAGAGAGGGTTCACGGAGCCTTCCAGTCCCTATTTATACAAATTAGTTTTTTCTTTAATTTCTCAAAAACTACTGAATGGATGTAGACAAAAAGGTTGCTTTCTGTCTCGAGAGCTACCTTTTTGCCAAATTTGGTGTAATTCCATCCAGTGGCTCAGGCGCTATTGCTGTTCAAAATCCAATAGAAAAATGAATAGGGAAAAAAAGTTTTTGGATCCCCCCCCTTTTTCTCGGCCCCGCTTGACGGATCACTTTCCACACAGCAGCTGATGTGAGCATCAAATCTTTGGGGAAAATTCTGTGAAGATTTGTCAACCTGTTGCTAAGATAAAGGCAAGTAAAGTAACTACCTAGTGGTGACTGTATATATATATATATATATATATATATATATATATATATATTGCACAGTTTCTATATAAGTTGATTGATTAAATGCTTATGAGTCTTTGTTTCATTTATCTATCACAATAGGTAAATTTTATCTATCTACCTACGAGCATTTCAATATTGAGGAAAGGATAAAATAATATTATAAAAAGTACACAAATAAATTAACTTCAAATACTGCAATACTTTAAAGACTCTTTCTGCAATACAACTTTAAACCTCAATATATTATCTTCCTTATACATATACTCCCATTCTATGTGATCATCTATCTATATATTTATTACTTTAGTCCTACTGTAAAAAAGAAAAAAAAGTAAAAAAGAAAGAAATCACTTTCTTCAACGCACTACTCTGTCTCATCCCATACCTCTATCAATCTATCCTCTATCTCCACTCTCTGACTCGTCCAAAACCTCATTCTGCTACTATAATCTCCAAAATAACCCTTCTTAGACTCTTCCCTCCTCCATCTCTCCTAGCTCACCCCATAACTCATGTTTACTACTACTACGATCTCCCAAACATCCCTACTAAATTCTCCCTCACGTATCTCTCCTTTGACTCATCGCAAACCTCATTTTACTACTATGATTTCCCTAATCCCTTTCTACAGACTCTTCCCTCCTCCATCTCTCCTTTACTCATCCAAAATCTCACCTTACTACTGTGATCTCCCAATTAACACTTTCTGGATTCTTCCCTGGAGGAATACTCCTTTATTCTATTCAATCCAACTAACAGACTCACATGTCCACTGCTCAAATTAACTAATATTTCCCTATATTAATACTAATATAATACTTATATTTCCCTACACTAATCTGCCGCTAATCCTTTTGGGTTCTGAACTAGCATGCTACTTGCAAAAAAAGGGCTTCAATGCCTTGTCAGGGATAGTAAGCACTATAAAAATACAAGTACAACAACGGCGAAAAATGTAATTGGCAGTTCCCTCATCCGAGCTTATAAATCAACTTTTATAATGTCCTTACTTATGATTACACTGCCCTTGGGACACCTATGGTACACCTTAGGGTGACTTATGTGTAAAAATAAGGCAGGTTAAGTCTTCAGAAGTTCCTTTAATTCCAAAGTCGAATTGGACATATTTTTAATTTAAAAGCAGCCTGCAAGGCAGGGCTGGCTTTTAAAATGACAGCATACATCACAGCAGTGTTCTCTTAAGTGCATGAAATTTACTGGGCCTCTAAACCCCTATTCCCTACCATATACTAGGGACTTATAGGTAGGTTGTCAGTGCCAATTGGAATTAAACCTATTTACCATATACCTTTCTACACAGAGCACTGGACCTGGGTATGGTTAGCAGAGCCCAGGACACAATCAAGACACAATCAGGGTCAGGAAACACCAGTATCTGTCACCAATGGGGACAATATGTTTGGGGAAATCTGCAAAAAAAACTGTTTTTTCACACTTTGTAATTGGGGTAGGAATTCCATGGGTGCAGAAGAGGTGAGGGATATATTCCGTTTGGGCTACCCCTCATTTGGTGTGGATATCAACCCTGGGTTTTATATTTCTAAAAGTTTAATAAACTGGTAAATCTAAGAGTGTGTAGCAGACTTCGATTTCCATGCCCGACTGATCCTAAGATAGCACAGAAAAGTATGTTTTTGCATAAAGTGCAAGTTTGTTCCCCCCCACCAAGAAGATTGCATACATCCATTACAAAGGTCAGCCCGTATAAGTAAACTTCCCTGGGTCTCCTGAGAAAGAGATATTAGGCGTACATATATTCACAATGGATTGAGATTTTCATAGTGCTCAACAAGATGGAGTTTAGGCATGCAATTTCAGAAGTACGTATAACTAAGACAAGTGGTATAGGATTACGATCCTTTGGCAGCAGTTAACAACTCTTTTGCCATGTGGGAACATGTAAAAGCTGTGTCTTGAATTTACAACACTATTTGCACATATAAATCCACAAATAGCCTTTTGCTACTGTAAAACCACTACAAATGCTAACAAAAGGAGGATTACACTTGTAAAAAAACTTGAATATTTTTTGTGTGAGTAAGCCTTAGGGTAGTAATTTGGGAAGAATGGCCAAAAAGTTTGTGCATATCCACAAAAACAAACTTGTTCCCAATCCACGTCTATTGAGGAAAAGGTCTGAGATTTACTGCTGTCAATGGCAGGAGTAAATCCCCATCTGTTATAGGAGTAAGCAGATAGCATTCCCAAATTAGGCAGTGGATTGATAAGATTTTTAATGGGAAAAGTTATTTTCCTGAAGGAGAAAAAGTTAAAGTGCAATTTGAGTATACAAAGGCATTTTAAATGTTAAATTGTTCCCTATGTACAAATATGTGTGCCTAAATTTGTTTGCAGAAACACGAGTATAAATTAACAAGGGTTTTCCTGGAGTTTGCCTAGAAACCTGCATCTGCTAGGTTTCAGGTAGAGTTTTGGGGAAAAAATTGAGAAATTCAAAAGCTCAGAAAATGACATCTATGTGAGGTTGTAACTCTTTGCAAGCAGATTTCAAATTTTGAAAGAGCCAGGTCCTATTTATTTTCAACAATTGCACACCACAATCCATTAGCAGACCTCCCTCATAGTTTCCCCATAGCTGGACTGGTTATTTCAGCAAATTTAATAACATATGACACTTTTCTGCTTCCTTTCCAGAGGAACATGTAGATATGTTGTGAGGAGTTATTAGGGCCTCCTTAGATCAGGGTTACCAGACATATTCAGACTTTCAGTCAACTTATGGGATATAATTGAGCCACGCCCACTGAAAAGAATATGACATAAGGTGACAGGTGTTGCTCATAATGATTAGCCATTAAACCTTACTGAAAATGGAGCTTGTTACATTTTCAGCAAACTTCACAGAAGATGGGCATTTCTCTTCCAGCTTCCCTCTACAGAAATATGTCAGTTGAGAAGCATGACTTGTAATGTATAACTATTTTCCTCTATGTCCTTAGTATGTGAATACTAGATGATGTATGCACCATTTGGTTTTGCCAGTAATCTATTATTTCACAAATAAAATATCCTTGTGAACATTTAGGCCCTCAATATGAGTTTGGCAGATGTGATAGCTCGCCCACCAAGCTCCCGACAGGGGGGGCGCCACCGTACTGGCGACCACCCTGCCAGACCTATTAGGAGTTTCCCGCTAGGCCGGCCTAGCAGGAAACAGGCTACAGCATTGTCTCTAGCTCATAATCAAGCCAGCCGGTGGCAATGCTGTACCCGCAGGGTGCACCAGCATCCTCGCAACGTTCACTGTCTGCACAGCAGACAGTCAAAATCCACTTCTGATCGGCTTAAAACTTCCTTGTAAATACTAATTGGTCACCTCTGTGTAGGCCTTATTGCTTTGTATTTAAAAGCAGGAGATGTAAAAGTTTAATTTTAGACATGTTCTTATAGTGAAAAGCCCTGAAAAGCTCTTTTCACTGTAGCAGGTTCACTGTTCCATAACAAAGAATTGGGAAACAATATCAAATTGAATAATGTTATCGCCAGCTAAGAAATGGCTACAAATTTCATTCTCTTGGACTTTTTTCAAATATTTTTTAGTTTAGGTTTGTCATGAATATATTGAAAAATGTCAAAAAATAGTAAGAGGGACAGGGAGAATAATGGTCCTCTGTACAGTCTCCCAGAGCCTATGTATATAAATGAAAATAGTACACTGTTCCAATAAGTGTGTATGCAGGGAGAGAGGGGGGGTCAGTATTGGCAGGAGAGCCCTCACGCATCCACTAGGATGCTGAGCATCATCATTGGGCTAACTCCTTCGTCAGACCGGCACTGCAATGTCTGGCGGGCCTACCACACTTGGTGGTGGCACTCAACCGAAGGTAGTGTAACAATTGGAAATAAGGTCTGCGAGAAATACTGAGAAAAGGAGAGAAAAAAGAATATGGTTAGAATTTACTCTGACCCATAAGCATCATAATTTAATGAATCAGGATAAAGATCAGGCCAAGATTAAAAAGAAACAATGGGAGTGGGAACGGGGAGTAATGTCCCACAGCACTCCAGAGAAAGGAAAAAGGAAGTGTACCTAGTCCTAACAAAAAGTGGTCAACATGTTTTGCGCCGCCTTGGTCACAAAAATTATCCTATGGCGCTTAATCAGGACCCAAAGAACTACTTCTCCTAATTATATGAAACAAAATGAAATAAGTGCTAAATAGTCACTTACAGAACGAAGACAAATTTGTCACCGTCACATAGTCGATAAGTCGCCCTGCATGTAAGATACAAAATTATTAAAGACATAGACATACATTGGTGTCTGCCAAGTGGAAGCAACGTGAAAAAAATGTGATTGCCCCAAATTGAACCGTGAAACCAACAATATGACACATGAGGCTTACCATCCCATTACTCTTCTACAGACTCAAATCAAGAGTATGGTTGAAGAAGCACGCGGTAATGCCTGGATCTCCTCTAAGGAAGCTGAATTTTTGGAGACCGCTCATCCGCGAACTCCATATTTCTACTGACTTCCAAAGATCCATGAGGGGATCCTTCCCCCTCCAGGTCGTCCTATTGTATCGGGTATTGGCTCAGTGTTGGAACCATTATCCACTTTCTGTGATCACTTCTTGCAACCCTTGGTGAGAGATTCCAGCACTTATCTCAAAGATACTATAGATGTCCTATATCTAGTTGAGAATGTGAACTCCACTATGCAAACTCAGGTCTTGATCACTTTAGATGTAGAGGCCTTATATACGAACATCCCTCAGGAAGCCACCCTACGAGTTGTGGAAACTGCTCTCCTTCAAAGTTCTTGGTCTTCCTCCACTCCTGTACACTTTGTGATGCAATGTGCTACACTAGCCATGACGCAGAACTTTTTTCAATTTGAGGAAGCCCTTTTTCATCAGATCCGGGGGACCTCTATGGGCAGTACTTTCGCTCCGAGTTTGGCATGCTTGTATATGTATCATTTTGAAAAACTGTTCATTTTACCTGCATCCAATCCTTTCTTCGAGAACATCAAGTTGTGGCGTAGATATATAGATGATATTCTCATCATTTGGCAAGGCTCTATGCAGGAGGTTGATCTTTTCACCAACTGGGTCAACACTCTAGATCCATTCCTGAGATTCACTGCACATACTTCTTCTACGCAAATTCCCTTCTTGGATTTCATGATTAGGATTGTTGAAGGCAAACTTGTGACTGATACTTATCACAAGAGTACTGACTGGAACAGTTTTCTTTTATATGACAGCCATCACCCAAAGGTCCTGTGTGATAATCTCCCTGTGGGCCAATTTTTGAGGTTAAGTCGTAATTGCAGTTCGGTACAATCTTTTGACAATCAGGCTCGTGAGTTGAAACATAAACTATACAACCGCCACTATTCTACTAAGGTTATCAATCCAGCCTACAAGAGGGCACGTAACAACCATAGGGAGGCCCTGTTAGCTCCTGTGGCCAGAGAAACTGAGGCCCGGATAACCTGTGTATCCACCTATACCCCTCTGTACAATACTGTTAAAAACTAATCAACAAACGTTGGAGCATTTTACAGAGTGGGGGTACACAGATTCTGAGACCACTTTTTGCATTCAAGAGATCTCCCAACATTAAAGACTTAGTTGTACATACACGTCCACATATACAGCGGGACACGTCACATCAGACGACTTTATGGAATTTACCTCCAGTTACTGGTCATTACCCTTGTGGTTCCTGCAATGTTTGCAGTTTGACCAAACGAGTTGATCAACTTGAGTTGAATTATGTTGGTACCTGGCATCTGAATCAACATACGAATTGCAACACTCGACAATGTATTTAGTTGATTACTTGCCCCTGCAACTTGCAGTACATTGGCATGACTACTAGACCTGTAAAACAGAGAATTAATGAGCACCAAAGCAACATCAGGTGCTCTCGCATCACCACCAAATTAAGTTTCCATTTTCTGGAAGCACACCATGGGCCCGATGACTTAAGGTGGATAGTTTTACAGGTTCCTAGATACAATGATAATGATCCCAAATATCTATTTCGATTTGAACAACGTTGGATTTACAGACTCAAAACATCCAGTGAGGGCCTGAACGATGATATCCTGTGGTGTACCTTATCATCATAAAATTACATTATTGACCTGTGACGGAACCAACACTTTTCCACCCTGGTAACAGTGACCATTGCCAACTTTGTATATATTTATTTTCAACACACTACTGGTGCTCCTACTTTTTTGTCTGTCAGAAGAATTCCTGCAGTGTTTCCCTATGGGACTCAATCAGTGGACTTATGAGTGACATATTTGTCTCCGATACCAATGCTTACCTCTCTGTCAATTTTATGAACCACATCAGCTATGAGTGGTTCTGATCCTGGCTGTCTGTGTGTTACTATCAATTGGTAGCATCCTATACCTAATCTTGTTATTATTTTTCTTACCATTCACATTTTCACATGTGATTGTGGTCCCTTTCTGTTACTTTTACTTCCAAGATGGCCGCCGCCACTACCATTGGTAGTCCTTTTTTTAATTTTTATTATGCACGGCCGACTTCCGGATTGAACGCGAGTGCACGCGTTTCACTCCGAGTATTTAACAACCTCCGGGACGCGGTGCCAATGTTTGTAGGCACGTGACCCTGGGTAGGTTAATTGCCGTCTCGGGAGGACACTAAGTAAGTGCGTTTCTGGCTACGTTTTTTGTTTGGGAAACTCTCCTATCATTTTTAGTCTACTCGTGTATTTGGGGGCTATTTAAAACTGTCTTCTGTTTGGTTTTTTTAAAAAAAAGCTTCATGCAGACTTATCTTCCAAGTGGACAATAAGACTATCTATCATTGGTCTTAGGAATAACTGTACTACGCTATACTAGGCATTTTTAGTACATACGGCTTCGTAGCAGAGTTTATAATGGATTATTCCCCCTTCACCTAGGGACATGACTTTTGTTGTTGTACTTACTGCTAGACATATACTAACAGTTTTTCTTTTTTTTTAAAACCTGTTTTGAAGTGTAATTTGGAGAATCTCTGTCTGACGTTTCTCCACTAGTGTTTGTGAAATGTTCAATGTACATATACCCAGTGTTTACGTTATCACTCTGTTTTGTCATATCCAGTATTTTCTCTTTGACTTGAGGTTCGCGCATACCTATGATGCCGTTTCTCTATTATGGGATGGTAAGCCTCATGTGTCATATTGTTGGTTTCACGGTTCAATTTGGGGCAATCACATTTTTTTCACGTGGCTTCCACTTGGCAGACACCAATATATGTCTATGTCTTTAATAATTTTGTATCTTACATGCAGGGCGACTTATCGACTATGTGACGGTGATAAAATTGTCTTCGTTCTGTAAGTGACTATTTAGCACTTATTTCATTTTGTTTCATATAATTAGGAGAAGTAGTTATTTGGATCCTGATTAAGCGCCATAGGATCATTTTTGTGACCAAGGCGGCACGAAACATGTTGACCACTTTTTGTTAGGACTAGGTACACTTCCTTTTTCCTTTCTCTGGAGTGCTGTGGGACATTACTCCCCATTCCCACTCCCATTGTTTCTTTTTAATATTGGCCTGATCTTTATCCTGATTCATTAAATTATGATGCTTATGGCTCAGAGTCAATTTTAACTATATTCTTTTTTTTCCTCCTTTTCTCAGTATTTCTCGCAGACCTTATTTCCAATTGCTACACTACTTTCGGTTGAGTGCCACCACCAAGTGTGGTAGGCCCGCCAGACATTGCAGTGCCGGTCTGACGAAGGAGTTAGCCCAATGATGATGCTCAGCATCCTAGTGGATGTGTGAGGGCTCTCCTGCCAATAATGACCCCCCCCTCTCTCCCTGCATACACAATTATTGGAACAGTGTACTATTTTCATTTATATATTCAAAAATGTACATTTAGAGAGCTATCGTTTACCAGCCTAAAGCCTCTGGGGACTCATTTGCATAAGCTCCAACTGTCACCTGGCAGCTGAATATCCCCGCGGGTGAGATGTGAAAACTGCGTCCAGAGCAGGACAAAGGCCTTGGGTATGGGAGGTGTGTCTATTCTTCTGGCAGGATGTGTCCAGAAATTTGGTTAACTTCAAGAAACCCTACTCAATCACAAGCAAATGTCAGTCAACACCTGGACAGACCCCTCATTTATTCCACAAATTGGGTAGTCACCAATTTCAGTAGAGAGGAGCTGCCCCCAGAACTGGTTTAGAGTGACCACAGAGAATGGGTTGTTCATTTCCATGGCCAAACCTCTGTGAGGACACACGAGCTTTGCAAAGGGAAAGAAAGGTGCTACCATTTTGGTATTACATGAGAGGATCACTTTGGGATTGCTTCTGTAGGGTACACAGGAACTGCTGAAAAAGTGGCTAGGGTACCCCCGGGAACACTTGCACCATTGGTTCGGCAGAGGCCAGGAGACTCTCATACCCACAGGCTGATGACAGACATAAATGTGGAACCCATAATATCCTCTTCAGAACACTACTGTACCTGTGGATGATCAGAAGAGGACAGAACCTGTTTTCTGAGACCAGGGAAGAGCTTAGAGGACTGGATGAGATCTCTCTCCTGTACCCATGACAACGAAGTTGACTCCATGGGTCGTAACGGTGACCGTCTGTTCAAGGTACAGGGACACAACAAGCTACAAGAGGCCTTTCCTGCAAACGCCCAGCTGACCAGTTCCACTAGATCTGGAGCATGCTGCTGAGTGTGTCTTGATCATCAAGGGCTGTTCTTGAGATCCAGGAAACCATGACTGTGTCAACATGTACTCTTCTAACATCTCCTGGAGCTTAGGTCTTCAAAACAGTTTAGCTCCAAAGACCTCAGAAGGGCTGGAAAAATCCTGTCAAGCTTGACCGTCAAAGGTGCATTGCCACCAGACTGAAATTCAAATTTCCCCAATTCTGAGGTTTTCCACAGCAGTAAATCTGATTTAGCAAACCCCCACAGAGAAGGTTCCTTGCCTCTTGAAGCGCTCCTCAGCTGTAGCCTGCAGTCTTGCCCACGGAAACAATCTGAGCTCAAAAAAAGTCCAAACGTAGAATTCTTAATGGCAACAAATGTATCCGGACCTTTCTTGGGCACAAAATTTGATTTTCTCCCTCTCTGAACTTTCCTGCCCAAAGTCAATGAATGTCCAGCTTTGTAGAGCTCGTCTCAGCTGCAGCCTGCTGCCTTGCACCACTGAAAATTTTGTACTTCCAATTCAGAGACTGAGCCCAAGCTGAAAACTTCTGACGGAGTCAAATCTAGTTTCCAAAGATGACCCATGCTGCACTGCAATCAGCCTCAAATGGAGCCGAGATCCCAGTTTATTTGATGACACAGTCATTGCCCTCTTCCTTTTAATCTGTGTGTCAGTGTAAGCAGCACTTTCCCTTCCACCACTCTAATTGGCCCAAGCCAGATGCCTCACTCCGTTGATGAGAAAATCCAGAAGAGCAGGACTAGCGCTGCATAGCTTCAAGTGGCCAATTCTGAACACTCCATCACAAGTAACATAGCAGTGAATTATTCTAAAATAATTCTATCTTGGTTGTCATTGGGAGTCCCCAATCTTCCCTGCTGCATAATAGCACCGTCTTTACTTTCTCATTGTTTGGGCTTATGCACTGGATGAAGTAGGAGATGCTTCTCAGATTTATGGGAAACCAGGACAACACCATCAATATTTGTTTTTATCTGCTTAGAAAGGCCAAATAACTGTTCAATTAGTCCTTACCTTAGAAAGTTATGCTTAGCAAGAGATAATCATCACCTTGCTGCAAGTATGCTACCCAAAGCAACAAACTAACTTTTGCTCGCTTGATAAAACTTGAACACTATCTAAGCCTGGGAAGACAGGCTTCTCTTATCCACAGAAGCAGCAGCCATCTCTAAACCCTAGTTATCACTCATGGGTACTCCTGCAGTCTCAGTCATGTATCATTCGGCACCCAATGAAAATGCAAGGGCCGGAGGTGATGATGTTACTCAGTCCCTATCTACTTTTGAAGGAGCAGCCTCATCTATTTCCTCACGGGGGGGGCACAAATTCCTTCTGATGTTGCACCCAGCAAGATGAAATGAAACCCCCTACAACTTGATCTCCTCCCTGTGATCGACCTTCCTCCCACCGCATGCCCTTACGTAATTGTGTGAGCCAATCTCCCCAGTGAATTAACAGGCTCTTCAGAATCAACAAGGGTTTTGAAGAACAAAGTGATTCATTGGTTTAACAATAATGTGAGGGGCCAATGGGACCTTTACAGTGAGATTTTGTTTGTACAGTGGATGGTGGATATTGGCCGCATGGGTAAGCAATTCTGAAGAGATATATAGGAATTGGCAATGTTCACAATCCTCTGGATGCAAGTGAATTGTTGGTGCTAGCTAGAGCGGGGGCAAGATTTTGCTATTGGGTTTTTTACATAGCCCCAGATACCCTATGGCAAGGTAGGGCCTTAGCCCCTTCTCAATTGTCCAGCAGGTTGCAAATGCTTCCTCCTCCCCTCCTTCAAAATAGATTTGAAACTTTAGTGGGTTTGAAAGATAACGATTGACACATAGGTCACTGTGACTTGTGAGAAGCAAACTCATGTGATCCATCGCCCCTCCGATTGTGCACTCATCTCCTCGATGATGGTAACCCAGGGTTCACAGCATATGGGTCCTGATTTTGTTTCTTCTGTGATGTCCTGTGCCAAATCTGAGATGGTTGTGTGTGGTGATAGCTTGAATGTGAGCAACTCTGTTATAAACTTCCTTAGGTGGAATGTCACTGGCCTGGCTTCAAAGATACACCTTCAGGGCTGGCAGTCTAGCATCAAGAGTTATGACATTGTGCTCATGCAGGAAACATGGGCCTTAAATTAATTTTCTATGATAGGTTCACATGTTTCTATCTTTCAACTATTCCTTTCCCTGTGGGTCGAGCCAAAGGGGGACTTGTGGCCTGGTTCAAGGTGGACATTGGTTGTAAAACTTTTCCTGCAGCACTGATACAGATGTGATAGAGGCCTTTGTCCTATGCTAGGCTAACAAGTGCAGGTATTATATATGGCAATTTTTTATATTAATGATCTTACAATTATGTGCAGTTCGAACTTTCAGCGTTTGTTGTCATTGATTGGCTCTTTTATCAAGAGGGAGTCACGTGCCATTAGATCATTCAGTCTCTTCTTGGCAGAGGACTTTAACACCAAATTGGACATATTGCCCCACTTTTCACCATTAATTCTCAAACCCTCACCATGGAAGCAGATTTTAATGCCATGGAAGCCAGGGGATGTCAATTGTAGCTGTACCTGGCCATTTATAATTTAGAAAATGTAGTTCCTCCCAGTGTTACTTCAGTAATACCTACTTTTACTGGGAGGGACCTTGGAAACACAATTGACTATGTTTTTTAATCACAAAGTTTACAACCACTAGTCATGGGGGTGAGATCTGTGCAACAGAGCATAGTGACTGCAACCTCATTGTTCTTCAGCTTGAGGCCCCATGAAGTGCTAAAATGCAGTTGCTGGTAGTAGCCAGGCGTTAACCACCAAAGATCGTGGTCATAGACTGGTTTGGTGGCATGCCGATATGAAGCTAGTTATGAACCGCATTGTGCGTAGCAGCATGGATCTAGTGAGTCTTTGTTTAGAAGATGTCTAAGATCCTGATGTGGTCCTAAGAAGCTTTGAGGAACTTACATCCCAAAAAAAGGCATCCTGACCAGATCAAAGGGCAGGTTTCCTCACCAGGATAAATCATGGTTTGGTGAAGGATGTAGGGTGGCAAATATTGATCTACGCAAGGCCATATTATAAATCCGAGAAATCAGAATTTATTTACAGCCAGCAGGAAAGCTTATGCTATGGCGTTGGAAAAGAGGAAATTGGCTCTTAAGGATGAGAAATGGGAGATGATTGTGGTAGCATGTCAGAATAAAGACTCAGACATTTTCGAAGGCGATGCTGGAAGGAGTGTAATTAGCTTTGTCCCCAGATAAAGTCACCATCCATACCACCCTGAAGGTTTGGTCTGAAAACTTTTCAGCTGTAAATACCTTTGCCATTGTGAGCCCAGACGAGGGTGTGAGTGAGGGGTTTTCCTGTGTTAAAATGTCCTTTAGGGAGGAGGAAGTCATTAAAGCCATCTCTGATATCCCCTGTTAAAAGTCACCGGTCACGGATGGTGTACCCATGGATTTATTCAAAGAGGACCCTGGGTTTTGGAGCCCAGTACTCACCACTGTTTTTAATTCAGCTTGTAGAAAGGGGATTCTGCCTTCCTGGTGCCTCTTAATTATTGTTCCTATTTTCAAAAAGGGCAATGCCCATGGCCCTAGGTACTACCATCCGTTATCCCTACTCGATTCCACCACTAAAATAATTGCCAGAGTAGTATTAGAACAGCTTCTTTCGTGGCTAATGAGTGTAACAATATATTGCAGGTCCAATATGGTTTCCAGAAGGGCCTAGGGACAATCTAGCAGTGCTTGAATTTACATCTTATCATTGCTAAATACAAACTGATAAAGGGCACCCCAATCAATCTTGCATTCATGGGTATATCGAGCGCATTTGATTGTGTTACCAGGTCGACATTTTGCCAACACTTGAGTCTATGGGACTTGAGGAGGACCTGGTCTCCTTCTTAAGACTACTCCATCAGTAAGATTTGGTGAGGCTGGCAAGTGTACCGCTACATTGAAAGTTAATCGTGGAGTACATCAAGGCTGGGTACTTGCCCCTATCCTCTTCTTCCTCTCCATTAATGACTTGGAGAGGTCATTGGTTGCCATTGGGGCGGACATACAGTAGGTTGAGGAAAAGACTGTGCTCACCTTATTATATGCGGATACTGTGGTGTTTCTTGCCAAAATGGCTAATGGCCTGAAAAACTTGGTTAGTAGCTTTGTGGAATTTATGAAAGGCCTAGATTTGGAGACAAACTTTTCAAAAACATTTATTGTGATGTGCGGTTCTGGGAATACAAAAACTCGCACCCTATCAATTGGAGGAAATAAGTTAGGTTGACTTCCTTCCCATAGCTTGGACTGGAATTTGAAAATGCTTGTATCTGGTCTGAGTGCATCAGAAACAGATTGTCTCACTTCGCCCGTGGTACCACCTTTTCCCTTGATGCCTGTATCAGTAGGAAGCCAGTGGGCCTGAAATGTATAAAAATAAGTACCTCCAGATCTTGACATATGGTATAGGGGTCTGGGTACCAAGATGCTGGAACTATCCAAGCAGAAAACAACAGATTTTGCCGTCATCTGCTGGGTGTTTCTCCCTTGACTTCTCATTTTGCATTGCATCAAGAATTAAGCCTTGAGTATGTGCAGGGCAATATTGGGGTAGCTCCTTTGGCTATCTGGTGTTCGATTTGGTTGAACAAGAAAGCAGAACTTAACCGGGCCTTTGTTAGAAATTGTGTTGCATGTGACCATGGTTCGAATATCCCATGGCTAAAGTACTTAAGAGATACTACCTCGGCCCTAGGCTTTGCATACTTGTTTGAGATCCAAGATACCTTTACAATAAAAGAAAAAAATCTGAGTACAGGTCTGTATCCTTAAACATACACAGGCCACTAGGGAGACAGTGGAAGTGGCGAAGCCATCCATAAGAGATTATTGTTTGGTCCAGATGACAGTTGGGACTGCTCCTTACTTACTTTTTTGCACAGAATGTGTATGAACATGACTTATTGACACAATTTAGATTAGAGATGAAATGCTGGTTGTTCTGTTTTCCGCTAGGGAAATACTCCCCAGATTAAATTTGTATTTGCTCTGTGTGGCGATCATTCAAACTAGACTCTATTGTATTGTGTCTTTTTTTGTAATTATTATCTTCCCTTTACTAGGAGATTTTTATTGCCCATGTTGCCATAGGTATACATTTACAAAGTGTAAAGCTGCTTTGCTTTTTTACAGCAATTAAATGATCAAAATACCTGTTATTGGGTTGGCTGTTTTTTTAAGAATATCCTACCCCTGAAGAAGGCAATGTTATTTTATTCAGTGAGTGCTTACCCTTATCTTCACTTTATCTCTTGGCCCTCATAGCCCCTTATTTAATGCACTGAATGTAATATAAAGGTCTTATTCCTCGGTTTTTAGCAAAGGTTTTATACGCTGGCATGTTTCTCCTTCGATGTATTTTAAATATTTATAGATATTTATTAATGCATTTGTGTACTATGTTTATATTTTATGATCAATTGTGAAATGATTGAATAAAGATTATTATGAGTATGAGAACACAGTAGCCACACTGTCCTTAGATCAAGTGTTTAATCCAGTTTTCGAAAATTATTTAAAATTGTAAGTTTACTTAAAGTTTGAAGTCATTTTAACAGCGATCATGTTCCTTAAGCTTAACTTGTGGTTCTGTGGAACAGAAAAATAACTCGCTTTCCGTTTGCATTACAATAAAGAATATTGCGCACTGATTACAACTTGGAGAAGGAAAGCTGAGTGTGCCGTGCTGCGCAGTGGAACGATTTAGAGTCCCACACTCATCTCTTTTCTAAATCAGGTTGAGGGGCTGTTTAGTGGCCAATAATTATGTTATATATTGTCTAATCTGGCTTGTTTTCTGAAGTTCACTCCTATTGGTTAATTATATCCTCTCTTTTTATTCATTTAAGTATGTTTTATGGTTTCATTATATGCTAGAACAGCGCCTTACAACTTATTTTCCAGCATGTGTTGAGCTAATACAAATGTAACAAACCAAAAAAGAGGTTTACGGGGAGGTCCAACATCTAAGTTAATTTCATGTGATTTAGAAAGGGAAAAACATTAAAGCACAGCAGAAATTGTTCGTTTTGCCCTGCTGAGTTATCGCTTTTCTATTTAAAGCCCCATAATTGGTAAAAGTGCAGTTGGCCAAGCGTCTGTCTAAGAAAGCAAATGGACATTCGTGCGTTATTATTCATTGTGCACTTTTTGTTTAGTGTGCGTTGCAGGCCAAAATGTTAGATTCATCCACAGTAACAGGTTGAGCAAAGAATGGTTCTTGGAGTTTATTCAAGATCTAATGAGCACGCCTATTTCTGAAATCTTAGACTCAAGGAAAATGAAATCGTTAAAATACAAATTGCTATTCATCTGTCTGCCTGAAGCATGTAGCATTTGCAGGCCGAGAAGCGACTCTCATGATTTGTTGTAAATTCAACATTTTCATTAAGTAAGGACCTTTAAAAGAGTGGATTGGCAACAAATGATAATATCACACTAAGTACAGGAAATGGACACAGTCGTCACAGCAGCTCGTGTACTCTGCATGTAGCATTTTCCTGAGGCAGGAGGATGCACAATTATGAAACGTGTCCAGGAAAGGTAAGATTGAGACCCAGATTTAGTTAGATTTTGCATCTCGGTTGAGTCACTTTTTTGGTGCCTCACAGTGGAAAATCGATTTTGAGATTTACCAAGTCAAAACAATATGGTGACTTTGTAAAAAAAAAAAAAAAAACGCAAGGCAGCGCACCTAGGCCCTGATTTATACTTTTTGGGGCAAAACTGCACTAACGCAATTTTGCACCAAAACGTTTATCACCGGCTTGCACCATTTCTGTGCACCATTCGCATACCATATTTATGGAATGGTGCAAGCCGGTGCAAAGGGTAGGCTAGTGTAAAAAAAAAAAAATATGACGCTAGTCGGGTGGGGCTGCCGGTATGGAAGATGTGGGTTTTGTTCCAAAAAATTACGTTAGGCAGGTTAGAGTAAAAAAAATGACTCTAACCTGCCTAGAGTCAGTTTCCGACACAAAACCATACATACCACATGACTCCTGTCTTAGAAAAGACAGGAGTCTTGCCCACCACTCCAATGGCCAGCACAGGGGAACAGGGTGCCCTGGGCATGGCCATTGCACCCTGTGCCATGTATGGGGGCCCATTTCAGGCACTTTAAAAAATAAAATAAAATACTTACCTGTACTTACCTGGGATGGGTTCCCCATCCTCCACTGTCCCTCTGGTGTGGGTGGGTGTATCTCTGAGGCCTGGGGAGGGCGCCTGTAGGCTTATTCCATGGTGTTCCACCATGGAAATAGACCCACAGGTTCCCTGATGCCTGCCCTGACCCAGGCGTTAAAAAATGGGGCAAAGCAAGCTATGCCCCATTTTTGACCCCTCCTCCCTCCTGTGCACCATTTTTGCACAGGAGTATAAATATGGCTGTTAGAAATGGGGTCTTTGGTAGGCAGTCAGGTTACCCCCTGTCCAATCAAGGACCCTCACTCCAGTCAGGGTAATAGAGAATCACCCTCAGCTAACCCCTGATTACCCCCTTGGTAGTTTGGCACGAGCAGTAGGCTTAACTTCAGAGTGCTAGGTGTAAAGTATTTGTACCAACACACACAGTAACTTAATGAAAACACTACAAAATGACACAACACATGTTTAGAAAAATAGAGAATAATTATCTAAGCAAAACAAGACAAAAATGACAAAAATCCCCAATACACAAGTCAAGTTATCACAAAAAATGCAAAAAGAGTCTTCATGTAATTTTGAAAATGTACCTGGGCACGTCAAAAATAACCCCGCACGGGTTAGTGTGCGTCAAAAAGGGCTTGCAATGCGTCAATTTCACTGACAAGCGAGACCTTGTTTTGTTTCTCCTTTAGCCAGGTCGGCGTGCGTCGTTTCTTCTCTCCGCAGGAGAGCGATGCGTCGATCCGGTCAGCACTTTCGGGTCCGGGCAGGCTTTGCGTAATTTTTACACTCCGAGTGGTGTTTGCGTTGAAAATACAGCCGCACGATGATCCGAAAACCACGCATCGCGGGTTGCGATCTCACCAGCCTCCGCCAGCGATGCTGTGCATCGTTTCTCCAGCCCCGGGTGGCGATCTTCGAGTTGGGTTGCAGGCGAACGTTAATTGACGTACCCCCAAAGCCGGCGTCGCGTCAATTTTTAAGCTGCAGATCAGAGCCACGTTGATCTTTTCCCTGCATGGCGTTCTGTGTGTGGATTTCTCTCTCTTGGGCTGCCAGCTTCACCTTTCAGGGTCCCAGGAACTGGGTGGGCACCACTTGGCAGAGTAGGAATCTCTCCAGAGACTCCAGGTGCTGGCAGAGAAAAGTATTTTCTGTCCCTGAGGCTTCAAATAACAGGAGGCAAGCTCTAAATCAAGCCCTTGTTCATCTTCACAAGAAGGAAGGCAACACAAAGTCCAGTCTGTGTCCTCTAGCACAGGAAGAAGACGCGACTGCAAGATAGCTCCACAAAGCACAGTCACGGGCAGGGCAGCTCTTCATCCTCAGCTCTTCAGTTCTTCTCCAGGCAGAGGTTCCTCTTGGTTTCCAGAAGTGTTCTAAAGTCTGTGGTTTTGGGTGCCCTTCTTATACCCAATTTCTCCTTTGAAGTAGGCCTACTTCATAGCAAAGTCTCTCTTGATTGTGAAATCACACCTTGCCCAGGCCAGGCCCCAGACACTCACCAGGGGGTTAGAGACTGCTCTGTGTGAGTGCAGGCACAGCCCTTTCACGTGTGAGTGATGATTCCTGCCCTCCCTCCTAGCACAGATGGCTCACTAGGAAATGCAGACTACATCCCTGCTCCATTTGTGTCACTGTCTAGTGTGAGGTGCAACCAGCCCAACTATCAAACTGACCCAGACAGAGAATCCACAAACAGGGAGAGTCACAGAAATGGGTTATGAATGAAAATGCTCACTTTCTAAAAGTGGTATTTTCAAACACACAATCTTAAAATCAACTTTACTAAAAGATGTATTTTTAAATTGTGAGCTCAGGGACCCCAAACTCCTCATGTCTATCTGCTCCCAAAGGGAATCTACACTTTAATCATATTTAAATTTAGCCCCCATGTTAACCTATGAGAGGGACAGGCCTTGCAAGAGTGAAAAAACTAATTTAGCAATATTTCACTATCAGGACATATAAAGCACATTACTATATTTCCTACCATAACCATACACTGCACCCTGCCCTTGGGGCTACCTAAGGCCTACCTTAGGGGTATCTTACATGTAAGAAAAGGGAAGGTTTAGACCTGGCAAGTGGGTACACTTGCCAAGTCGAATTTACAGTTAAAACTGCACACACAGACACTGCAGTGGCAGGTCTGAGACTTGATTACAGAGCTACTTATGGGGGTGGCACAATCAGTGCTGCAGGCCCACTATTAGCATTTGGTTTACAGGCCCTTGGCACCTCTAGTGCACTGTACTAGGGACTTACCAGTAAATCAAATATGTCAATCATGTATGAACACATTTTGTAAAGGAGCACTTGCACTTTAGCACTGGTTAGCAGTGGTAAAGTGCCCAGAGTAACAAAAACAGCAAAAACAGAGTCCAGCATACATCAACAACCTGGGAAACAGAGGCAAAAAGTTTAGGGAGTCCACGCCAAGGATGAAAAGTCTAACAATGGCATTAAATACTCCCTAGAGAAAAGACTGTATTAATTGATAATGCACCCATTAACTACTTAAAGTACATAAACCATAGAAATCAGAATCACGTATCAGTTTATCTCTTAAAAGCTCATGTTCTGTCAGTTTGTAAAAAAAATTGATGCACACTATGTACATGTGATGTTTAGTTTGGTGTAATAAAATTGGTTCAATAAAATTGGTGGTTGGTAAAATTAAAAACGTATTATGAGATAATTTGCAAGAGGGGCCCCGAAATTTCGACTGCCTAGGGGCCTCCACAGGGTTTAATCTGGTACGTACCTGAGGCTGGCACAAAGGGGGGAAAAAATTCAATTTCTCTTTGTTATTTCCTTCTTGTATGTGTGCTGTAATGCTGCATTCTCCATGTTATGTTCTCTTTGTATGTGTAAGAAATAGCCACATAGGCAATTATCATGAATCTATGCAATCACCATGTTACAAGGGTGACTGCGTTGGCAAAAGGCAGCAAAAAGTGCACGAGATCAAGATGAGAGCCAAACTGTGCCAAAGCTTTGTAAATATGGCATAGTTCTGCTTTCTCCCTTTCACATAACGCAGTGCTGCAACTTCTCTTACTTTGGTTTCACTTGTTCTCTTCAATTTTGCACCAGTTCCGGGAAATGTTGCACCCTTGGAGGGGAACTTTGCACTGATATTTGCACAGAATCATGTGCTAAAAATGATATTTCACCAATTTATAAGTAAAAGTCACTGGTTTGCAAATCCTTGGAACCTGTTCAAAAACTACATTTATTTGTTGCAAATTTGTGTAATGTAGCCTTAGATAGTGTGATTTAAAATTGCATTAACTGCTTCCATGTGACTATGTAGGGTGGTAGAGTGGAAATTAAACCTGATCAATGTCTCTAGTATTAGGTCATGTTCTGTCACTAAGCAAAGTGAGCTCCTCCATCAATTACAGCAGTAGTCATCAGTGATGGACTGGCCTGTGAGGCATTTAAGCTCTCAGACATTGCCAGCTGATTGGCTGGTTTCAAAGAGGCACTGTGTGGGCTATATTTTAGGTCTCATCCACAAAAATAAAAAAATACAAAGAAAATAATACACACTGCCCATTTGAAGCTATTCCAACTGACAGTGCCAGTCTAACACTGGCTAGTCATCAGCTGACACAGTCGATGCAAGGATCCTGATTTTACTTGTTGTGGTTCTTTTGGGAAAGACAACATAGAATTAATCTGCCTGTACCATTGCGGGTAATGTTTTTCTAAACTGATCATGTGAATTTATTTTACACTGCTCTCTACTTAGTGGAATGCAGAGATATGTAAAGTCCTTGTCATTCCATGCTGTTTGACTGAACTACTAGCACACAGTTGACAGCTTGTAACCACTGGCCATGTTACATATATGCTGTTTTTGATTTTTTATGCTTTTTGTTAGAAATGGGGTCTTTAGTTGGCAGTCGGTTTGTACCCTGTCCAAGTAGGGACCCTCACTCTAGTCAGCATAAGGAAGATACCCACTCAGATAACCCCTCCTCAGCCCCTTGGTAGCTTGGCACGAGCAGTCAGGCTTATCTCAGAAGCAATGTGTAAAGCGTTTGCACATAATACACAGTAATAAGTGAAAACACTACAAAAGGACACCACACCAGTTTTGGAACAATAGCCAATATTTATCTGTGCAAAACAAGACCAAAACAATAAAAATCTAACATACTGTGTTAAAGATATGAATTTTGCAAGATTTACTCAAAAATACAGTTCCTTGAAGTCAATAGTTCCACCTTTGGGCTATCATGGCGGTGTGATCAAGAAAACCAACAGTTCAGGCCAGCCACAGCATTGCGGACCAGGTCCGGTGTAAGGAAGACCTGTAAAATACTACCTTTGGCATTGCAGGGCGTTGTGATCCTCCTGGTGAGTTTCGGAGAGCAGCGTCGCTGGTGCCGCGGTGTCGGTTCCGGAGTCGGTGCAGGAGTCTTCGGGCCATTGAAGTCACACCGTTGCGGATTGAACTCCGGGCTGATGAAGTAGGGAGCACTGGCATAGATGGTATCAGGGCTGCAGTGCGAAGCAGGACGATGCGACGTGCGGTGCCCAGAGGTCTCGGTGCAGGCAGTGGATCGGTGATGGTGTCCAGCGGCGTCGGTAAGACCAGGGCTGCGGTGTGAGGCGGGCGGTGCAACGTGCGGTGTCACCAGGTCACGGTGTAGGCAGTGTCGTTGTTGTTGCTGAAGCGCTGTCATCGGTATGCCCAAGCCAGCCGTGCAGGGCGGGATGGTGCTTTGTGACCCTCACGAGCAGTGTCCACAGGCCGCGGTGCAGGCAGGATGCATGATGACGACACTGGAGTCGATAATGGTGGCGTCAGTGGACCGGGGCTGTGGTGTGAGGCGGGATGGTGCTTCGTGTACCTCACGAGTGGTGTCTACAGGCCACAGTGCAGGCAGCAGCGCAGGAGTGTCAGCAGGAGCGGTGGCATTGGGTATGCCCAGGCTGCGGTGTGAGCAGGCAATGCCGGAGTACGGGTCCTTGAGCTCACGGTGCGAGCAGCAGCTCAGTGAAGTCATCCAATGATAGCATCGGTAAGACCAGGGTCGCAGTGCAAAGTGGGGCAATGCGGCTCCGTGTGGCGTTGGCAGGTCATGGTGCAGGCCATGGGTATCATTGGCAGTGTCACTGTGGTTTTTCCTATTGAACAGCAAAAAACACACAGTTCCCAGTGCTGCAGGTCGAGGAAAGTGAAGTCTTTGGTGTCCATGAGACTTCTATCAGGAAGCAAGCTCTACTCCAAGCCTTTGGAGAACTTCCTCAAGTAGGACACAGAGCAAAGTTCACCCTTTGTACTCTTTTCAGGCAGAAGCAGAAACTGCAGGCCAGTCCAGCAAAGCAACAGAGCAAAGGGATAGTACTCCTCCTCCATCTCTTCAGCTCTTCTCCTAGGCAGAGGTTCCTCTTGATTCCAGAAATATTCTAAAAGTCTGGGGTTTTGGTTCTCCTTCTAATACTCTGTTCTGCCTTTAAAGTCGGGAAACTTCAAAGCAAAGTCTCAAGTGTTTGCAAGATCCTTCCTTGTACAGGCCAGGCCCCAGACGCACACCAGGGGGTCGGAGATTGCATTGTGTGAGGGCAGGCACAGTCCTTTCAGGTGTGAATGACCACTCCTCCCTCCCCTCTAGCTCAGATGGCTTATCAGGATATACAGGCTACACCCCCACCCCCTTTGTGTCACTGTCTAGAGAGAGGTGCAAAACAGCTCAACTGTCAAACTGACCCAGACAGACAATCCACAAACAGAAAGAGTCACAGAATGGTTTAAGCAAGAAAATGCCTACTTTCTAAAAGTGACGAAAAGTACCTCACATCACCATACTGAGACGGTTGTACGACGGAACGCAGACTGACAAAACAACGGGTGCCTAAACAACGAGGTCGGAACACCGACCTCGTTGTTACTACTAATGTCTTTACCACGAATGCCTTAACAACGATATTTCGTTGTAAAGGCATTCCTGGTAAAGTCATTAGTAACAAGCACCCATTGATCCTGCATGCCTCACCCCAATCCCCCAACCCCACCCCAAAACCTAAAACCCCCTGACCCCCCACCCCCGCCCCAAAACCTAAAACCCCGACCCCCCAACCCCACCTCAAAACCAAAAACGCCCAACCCCACCCCCTCCCCAAAACGTAAAACACCCACCCCCCCAACCCCACCCCAAAACCTAAAACCCCCGACCCCCCACCCCCTCCACAAAACTTAAAACGCCCCATCCCCCAACCCCACCCCAAAACCTAAAACCCCCGACCCCCCACCCCCTCCCCAAAACCTAAAACGCCCCGCCCCCCCAACCCCACCCCAAAACCAAAAAACCCCCGACCCCCAACCCCCTCCCCAAAACCTAAAACGCCCCAACCCCACCCCAAAACCTAAAACCCCCTGACCCCGCCCCAAAACCTAAAACCCCCCACTTACCTGAGTCGTCGCCTCGTCATCTGCTTCGTCCTCCTCAGCCGACTCCCTTGTTTGTACCTTAACCACGCATGTTCGTTGTTCAGGACATGCGTGGTTAAGGGCCAAAATAACGAAGTCGTGGTTAAAAAAAGCGTTGTTCCGCTTTCGTTAACCAGGACTTCGTTATAAAAATGTCGGCATAAAGGATGTTTCCCTACTGAGACTGGTGAGACAGTACCTGACTGTTCCTGACACTAAAACCACATTATTCTGGGGTGTCTCCATACTCCACAACCAGGACCTCTACCTGGGGGGAACCCCTCTCCCTGTCACTGCCAGTAGAGTGTCCCTCCCACTAGTAGGAATATGACTCCCTATGCCAGTTCCCCAACCCACCTCAGGGACCCTGTGCATCACTGGAGCTACCTCATATTCCTGAACCTCCTGGTGTGTGTTAACCCCCTCCTTCAAGTCAGGCACCAAGTCTCTCGGCATGTGCACTTCTTCATCAGCACTGGATATAACACTTTTGCTGCCACCATCTGAACTGGACTCAGCCTTCATAGCTTCCAGCTTCATCTCTTCACAGCTCAGTTTCTGAGCTGCACACAATTCTTTTTCCTTGGCTAAGGCTCTCTTAGCCTCAGCTCTTTCAAGCTCTTCATCCAGCTCTCTCATCCACTGCTCCTGAGCTATGAGCCATTTGTCTCTCTCTGGTTCCCCTTCAGGGCCACTGCCCTCCTCATCAGAGTAGTCCTCCTCCTCAGAACGATCTGGTATGCCTGCTTCCCATCATTTCATCTCATACTGAAACAGGGCTGTCTCAAAGACCCACCTCGGGGACCTTCTCTTCACAGCCATCTCCCTTTCCGTGCGGAAAACTTTTAGCTCTCTCAAAGTGTAGTACTCCAGGTGCCGGAAGTTGACTTCCTTTCTGCAAAGGCCTCGCAACCAAAAACCAGAGTCCAAAAATATCACAATATCTCTAGGAGGACACCAGAGAACAAAAAGGAAAACACAGTATGTGGTACATAGTGGTCTGTGATATGGTAGTAGTGTATACCAATCACTGTAGGTCAAGTGTAAATACAAGTCCTTTTCTCACCACTGACAACCAATGTTAGAAATGGGGTCTTTAGTTGGCAGTCGGTTTGTACCCTGTCCAAGTAGGGACCCTCCCTCTAGTCAGGATAAGGGAGATACCTGCTCAGATAACCCCTGTTCACCCCCTTGGTAGCTTGGCACGAGAAGTCTGGCTTATCTCAGAAGCAACGTGTAAAGCGTTTGCACATAACACACAGTAATAAGTGAAAACACTACGAAAGGACACCACCCCAGTTTTAGAAAAATAGCCAATATTTATCTGTGCAAAACAAGACCAAAACGATAAAATCCAACATACAGTGTTAAAGATATGAATTGGGTAAGATTTACTCAAAAATACAGTTCCTTGAAGTCGATAGTTCCACCTGGGGGTATCATGGTGTCATTATCAACAAAACCAACAGTTCAGGCCAGCCGTGTTGTTGCAGGCCAGCTACGGTGTCAGGAAGACCTGCAAAACAGTACCTTTGGAATTGCAGGGTGCCGTGATCCTCGCGGTGAGCTCCAGAGAGCGGTGTCGCTAGCTGGGCCCTTGAAGTCACACACGTGCAGATTGAACTCCGAGCTGATGAAGTCAGGAGAGCTGGCCTGGATGGCTTCGGGGATGCAGTGCGAAGCGGCATGATGTGACGTGGGGTGCCCACAGGTTACGGTGCAGGCAGCGGATCGGCGATGGTGTCCAGTGGCGTTGGTGAGACCAGGGCTGCAGTGTGAAGCAAGGTGGTGTGACTTGCGGTGTCACCAGGCCATGGTGCATGCAGCAGCATTGTTGTTGCTGAAGCGTTGTCATCGGTAGGCCCAAGCCAATGGTGTGGACGGGATGCTGCTTTGTGACCCTCATGTGCAGTGTCGACAGGCCACGGTGCAGGCAGGATGCCTGAGAACGACACTGGAGTCAATGATGCTGGCGCCGGTGGACTGGGGCTTCGGAGTGGGACGGGATGTTGCTATGTGTACCTCACGAGTGGTGTCCACAGGCCACGTGCAGGCAGCGGCGCCGGTATCGGCAGGAGCGGCGGCGGCAGGGATGCCCAGGCTGCGGTGTGAGCATGCAATGCCGGAGTGTGGGGCCTACAGGTCACGGTGCGAGTAGCGGCTCAGTGAAGTCATCCAATGACGGCATCGGTGAGAACAGGGTCGCAGAGCGAAGTGGGGTAATGCGACTCCGTGTGGCGTTGGCAGGTCATGATGCCGGCCAGCGGTGTCGTTGGCAGCATCGCTGTGGTTTCTCCTTTTGAGCAGCACAAAACACACAGTTCCCAGTGCTGCAGGTCGAGGAAACTGAAGTCTTTGGTGTCCCTGAGACTTCTAACAGGAGGCAAGCTCTACACCAAGCCCTTGGAGAAATTGCTCAAGGAGGACACACAGCAAAGTTCACCCTTTGCATTATTTTCAGGCAGAAGCAGCAACTGCAGGCTAGTCCAGCAAAGCAACACAGCAAAGGGACAGTACTCCACCTCCAGCTCTTCATCTCTTCTCCTTGGCAGAGGTTCCTCTTGATTTCACAAAGATTCTAAAAGTCTGGGGTTTTGGGTTTTCTTCTTATATCCCGTTCTGCCTTTGAAGTTGGCAAACATCAAAGCAAAGTCTCAAGTGTTTGCAAGATCCTTCCTTGTCCAGGCCCCAGACGCACCCCAGGGGTTCGAAGACTGCATTGTTTGAGGGTACAGACAGTCCTTTCAGGTGTGAATGACCACTCATCCCTCCCCTCTAGCTCAGATGGCTTATCAGGATATGCAGGCTACACCCCCGCCCCCTTTGTGTCACTGTCTAGAGAGAGGTGCAAAACAGCTCAACTGTCAAACTAACCCAGACAGACAATCCACAGAATGCTTTAAGCAAGAAAATGCCTACTTTCTAAAGTGAAATTTTCAAACTGACAATTTAAAAACCAACTTCACTAAAAGATGTATTTTTAAATTGTGAGTTCAGACACCCTAAACTCCAGATTTG